>NC_140999.1:23363011-23963011 GCF_052327205.1 Somniosus microcephalus
CCTTTTTATATATAAATAATAATAATAATATATATCTATATATATAAATAAGTATGTCTCTCTGTCTGTCTCTCTCTGTCTGTCTGTCCGGCTATACAATCAAAAGTTATAGAGCTTATCATTAGGGGACTCTCATAGGCGTATTTACTTTTTGGTCGGACAAAAATTGTGCCGACGATATCCAAAAAACGTTCAAAATTCCACTCATTAGCATTGAGTGACGTGAAGGTTGACCAATCGTACAGTCGAGCGACCCGACGGTCGACCAATCGCTGCATCACGGGGGCGGGTTCATTGCGTGCGCGGGCAGGCCATCCTAGAGTCGAGTGACATGACGATTGACCAATCCTACAGTTCAGTGACCTGACGGTTGGCCAATCGGTGCGTGGGTGGGCGGGCCTAATGCTTCTGAGTTGAGGTGAGTGGCCGCCATCTTGATTCCAAACTCTTCATTTCTTCTTCCCACTTTCTGCGTGTTTCTTTTCAAATCTAGATTTCCAGCAAAAAAAAAGTTGCTTTTAAAACACAAATTGTTTTTTAAAAAAGTTAATTAATTTGTAAATCTTTTCTCTAACCTCTATAATTTTCCTACCTTTCACCGTTTTTCCAGGCCTCGAAGCCTGGGCCTCTGTTGCCCAGCCACGCCCGAGCTACGCACCTCCCGTCCCACTCAACAAGCGGCCTGCGATCGCCACCATCTTTCTAAAGGCTGGCGGCGCGGGACTGAGGCAAGCGTAGCCATCGCCGCCATCTTAGTAAAGGCGGGCGGGTCGGCAGTCAGCGCGCACAGTCGGCGCGGAGCACGAGCGAATCGGCAGTCTTGAAGCCGGCTCGGGTGGGGGGCGGGGCTCGGGAAGTGGGGGGGAGGGTTACCCCGGCAACCGGGCCCGGCCGCCTCTCACAGCCTCAAGCTGGCTCACGCCCTTTCCCGGGACTTGGCTCCATTTGCGGCCGCGGGCCACTCACCGTCTCTCTCTCCTTTCCTCTGTCTCTCCTCCTCCCCTCCCCTCTCCCCTCTCCCCCGTCCCCTCTCCCCCCCTCCCCCCTCCCTCCCCCCCCTCTCCCCTCTCCCCCTCTCCCTCTCTCCCCCCCTGCCTCACCCTCTCTCTCTCCCCCTCTCTCTCTGCAACGTCCCTCCCCCTCTCTCTCTCCCCCTCCCTCTCCCTCCCCCTCTCTCCCCCTCCCTCTCCCTCTCTCTCTCCCCCCTCCCTCCCCTCTCTCTCTCCCCCCCTCCCTCCCCCTCTCTCTCGCCCCCCCTCCCTCGCCCTCTCTCTCTCCCCCCTCCCTCCCCTCTCTCTCCCCCCTCCCTCCCCCTCTCTTTCTCCCTCCGCCTCTCTCTCTCCCCCTCTCTGCCCCCTCCCTCTCTGCCCCCTCTCCCTCCCCCTCTCTCCCTGCCCCCTCCCTCCCCCTCTCCCTCCCCCACCCTCTCTCTCCCCCCGCTCTCTGCCCCCTCCTCTCCCTCCCTCCCCCTCTCTCTCTGCCCCCTCCCTCCCCCCTCTCTCTCTGCCCCCTCCCTCCCCCTCTCTCTCTGCCCCCCTCCCTCCCCCTCTCTCTCTGCCCCTCCCTCCCCCTCTCTCTCCCTCTCTCTCTCCCTCTCTCTCATCCCCCTCTCTCTCTCCCCCCTCTCTCCCCCCAGTCTCTCTCTCTCTCGCTCTCCTCCCAGTCTCTCTCTCTCTCCCCCAGTCTCTCTCTCTCTCTCCCCCAGTCTCTCTCTCTCCCCCAGTCTCTCTCTCTCCCCCAGTCTCTCTCTCTCCCCCGTCTCTCTCTCTCCCCCAGTCTCTCTCTCTCTCCCCCCAGTCTCTCTCTCCCCCAGTCTCTCTCCTCTCTCTCCCAGTCTCTCTCTCTGTCCCCCCAGTCTCTCTCTCTCTCCCCCAGTCTCTCTCTCCCCCCAGTCTCTCTCTCTCTCCCCCAGTCTCTCTCACTCTCTCTCCCCCAGTCTCTCTCTCTCTCCCCCCTGTCTCTCTCTCTCTTCTCCCCCCAGTCTCGCTCTCTATCTTCCCCCCAGTCGCTCTCTCTCTTCCCCCCAGTCACTCTCTCTCTTCCCCCCAGTCGCTCCTCTCTTCCCCCCAGTCGCTCCTCTCTTCCCCCAGTCGCTCTCTCTCGTCCCCCCAGTCGCTCGCTCTCTTCCCCCCAGTCGCTCTCTTCCCCCCGTCGCTCTCTCTCTTCCCCCCCAGTCGCTCTCTCTCTTCCCCCCCAGTCGCTCTCATCTTCCCCCCAGTCGCTCTCTCTCTTCCCCCCAGTCGCACTCTCTCTTCCCCCCAGTCGCTCTCTCTCTCTCTCTCCCAACAACAACATGCCCTCAAAAAAGCCTCGGCACCGCCGGGCACTCCAGCTAGATGTATATCTTCTGGTCATATTTAAAATATTTACATATCATTCTTAAACAAAACAAAATATTAGCATTTAAAACCTGGTTTCAGAGCAAATACAAATAAAAGATAAAGGACACATTCAAGAATAGAATATGATGTTCCTGACCAGCCTGATACAGTGGCTGTGCTGCTGTTTTGAGATGATGCGGCCTAGTCCTTTGTACAAGAAACTTTCGATTAACCGGCCCCTAAATAACCGGAACGCTCTATCCACCGGCAAAATTCAGGAGTCGGTTCAGGTAACTTTTTTTACTTTTATTACTTTTTTTACTCCATTTGTTGCTGTGCAAGGGTGTAGCTGAAGCTGTTGCTAAGCTACAGAGACGCTTGCAACTTGTGCCGATTGTTTTGAAGCTGCAACAGGGTTTGTTGCTTTATACGGAGCTCTGAGCTCCGTATCTTTTACTATAGCATTCGGTTATCCGGAATTGTTGATGAACCGGCACCATGTCGGTCCCGTCCGTGCCAGATACCAGAAAGTTTCCTGTACATGTGTTGTACACTTGGCCACATGGTGGCTGGTTGGAATTGTACTAGGGGGTGGAGCGGGCGGAGGTATTAGAGCATAACAAAAATCTAAAAGCATCTATCTAAATTCCTCATTTCAGCTTTCTTTCCTGAATTCCAGCAGGCTGGAGTCCAAAGGGCAGCATGGTCACTCCCTACCCCAAACACTCACCTCTCTCCACCCTGGAACTTTTTGTTCTACCCCTCTACACTAAGTATAAATACCATTTTTAACACCTGTCAAATGTGAAGTATTGCAAATGATTGATGTGATAAAAATGTGTCACTATTATGGTAAACTCTACTGAAATATCTATATCATCGTATATTGACTATTTTCTGTATTATTCACAATATTATTTCCCACACAGTTCTGACTGTACACACTATAAACTGAGGGGGAGAAATTGGGTATGTAGCGCCACCTATTAGCGCCTAAAGAGGGCAGTCAGTGACTGTAGCGCCACTGGCTGCGCCTCCCGCGATATTCAGCGGGGGCGCTAATGGTGGCATTAGCCTGTTGCGCTGTGCCGCCACCGATGACGTCATTGGTGTGCGCAGCGCCCCATTAGCGCACCGATCGCGATATTTGGTAGCAAACGCCACTGTAGCGCTGTTCGCTACCCGCGTCCGGTTCACGGGGCCTTGCTGTGCCGGCAGTGGCGCAAGTTAAGGTGGAGGTGCGGGGCGGCCGCCTGCCAGCACCTCCATCCCCGGCCTCCTGACCCCACCCCCGCGGCATTGCCGGCTGTTTCCCGAGAGCCTGGCACTTCTCCTCGGTGCCGGGCTCTTTTGCCGGCACTCGCGATCGGGGATCGCGCTGTTGCAGGCCCCTCCCCCTTAACAATGGGAGGAAGGCGCTGCGGCACGTTGCGCTGCGATATTCAGTTTCAGCGCCCTAAGAGGGACGCGGAGCGCCTCGAGCCTCACCCCGTCTCCCTCTAGGGGCGCTGAAACTGATTTTCTGACGTTCGTTAATGCTCCGAACGCTGCGCAAAAATCAGCGCCCAGGCGAACTTGGCGCCACTTTGGCGCCTCAACTCAATTTCTAGGCCTGAGAGTTTTAGAATGGGTGGGGGACTCAAACACACAATAGATTGACATTTAATCTAACCTGTATCAAAGCTAGTAGGGTGGAGAGAGGTGAGCGGATGGGGTAGGAATTGTCCAAGTTGTGCTGCTGGTTCTACCCTGCTGGAAGATATGGAAGGATGCCCCAATAATGAACTTAGACAGATCATATTAGAGTTTTGTTGAAAAATGTAATAAACTCAGTACAGTTACTACATTAAAAATTGATGTATTACAATATGAAATGGACAAGCACAATTGTTTGTATTAGGAGCAAATTAAGTTTTCTGCCATAAAACTTGTTTTGGACTAGGCAGTGCCATTGTATAGATGATTTTTGTCAGCATTGGTTCCTAAAAAAGCGAGAAACAGCTCCCCCCAATAACTGTCAGATGCTGGCGACGGCTAATTCATACTACTCAAGATTATATGCCGGCTGCAGTAAAAATGTTTGCAGTTTGATTTTCCTGGTTTTCTATCATTTTAATTGCTACTTAAAAAAATGAAGTGGCAGTCATAATTCACTTGTGATCATTGGCACAATTGGGCTGAAATCTCATTGTGCGACATTAGCGCATTTTGAAAATCAGCTGGTTGCATATTCAAAATTGTACCACATTACAGGAAACTCTTTATTATCCGGCACCAACGGGACCGGCGTGGTGCCGGTTTATCAAAAAGTCCGGATTACAGAGAGGTATAGTTAAAAGGTACACAGCAACAAATCCAGGCTCCCCTGTTGCTTAGCAACATGTGCAGGAACTCCGGCCACAGACCAAGCATCCCTGTTGCTTAGCAACAAGTGCAGGAACCCCAGTTACACGGCCACAGATCCAGGAACTGCCACTAATATGAAGTAAAACTTACCTGAACCTACTCCTGAATTTTGCCGGTTAACAGAGATTTCCGGTTATTTAGGTGCCAGTTAAAAGAGAGTTTCCTGTATTTTCTTTTTGCAGCTGTACTATTTTATCAATCTTATACAAGTATATTTGGGTTATATATCAAGGAGTAAAATGATTCCCTTGTACAGAAATATTGGAAAATACTAGAAAAAATCATTTAAATAGGTAATAGTTCTACTGATGAAACTCATTTGTTATTTTATGCTTTTTTTTACATCAGCTCCTCCCTAAATTATTTTAAATTGGTGTTGAATATGTTTGTATTACACAAATATATTATTAGATCTTGCACAACAGTAGTGAATGGCTGCCTAGAAATACTTGGATCCAGACGAATGTAATAACAGACATTGTAACAAAATCCTTCCACCCAGCTCAAATGTTAAGATAATCCTTTTTCAAAAAGGATTTATGCTTTTCAGACATAGACATCATTTCTAGTACGATTATCTCATGTTACGAGATGGACTTGAGAATACGTGCTTTATACAAGACTTTCTATAACTAGTCGGCATCACGGATTTTCCTGTCATGTATGCTCGCCCACTTCAAGCTAAATCCACAGTTACCTACAGTTATTAATGTAGAACCAGTTATCACCAACCAACTCATCAATTAAATAAGCTATAATCATCTTCTGAGACTGACTATGACTCATTTATATAGGTAAAAATAGAAAAGCACAAAGCCACCATACATCATTGACAGTACTTTGTAGCTGGGGTGGGAAATTGATTAGTGAGTGTAACATCCTGCATCTTATTATGGATTTAGCGATATAGAAATGAAGACAAAAAATGGCAAAATGCTGGAAATCTGAAACAGAAATGGAAAATGCTGAAAACATACAGCAGTCAGTCAGCATCTGTAAAAGGAACAGACAAGTTACTGGTTCAGTTGCGGACCTTTCTTCCTAAATGGGATTTGCTCCTGTAAAGTGTGCTTTTAAGTGGAGTAGCCCAAATTTGTTAACAATATTTGAAACCTGCAATTTAATAGAGTAAAATAAATTCAGGATAAGAAATAAAGTACTGGTATTAGGATTAATGAGCTACATTTGTTCAATGGCTTTTTCACAATACAGTAACCCCTCCCCAACCACGGGGGATACGTCCCTGTAAACCCCCGTGGTTAGTAAAACCGCGGTTGGCAAATACAGTATAAATGTTCAAATAACACAATAAAAAAAATATAAAAGCAATAAAATCATGTTATTTACCTTAATCCTAAATTAAAAACCGCGTATACGCAAAATTCACTGCCGCGGTTGGCAAAAGTTGTCGCAGAGAGGAAACCGTGTATACAGGAAACTTTGGTTTATCCGGAGGTTGTATGGCCGGAAACCTCGCTCTAACGGCAGAAATCAGCAGCTGTTTTGGTTAGGTTTTTTTTCTTCTCCTAGCATTCTTTTAACAGGCAGGCTCTGGAAAGCGTCTTTGTAGCTTAGCAACAGCTTCAGAGGCGCTTCCAAGGTACGGGCCGAGTGTTTACAAGCTGTTGCTGAGCAACAGTGTTTGTTGTCAAATATGGAGATTTTCATCTCCGTATGCTTCAATGTTAACTTTGCATGTCCGGCAGTTTTGATATATCGGCAACACGCCGGTCCCGTCGGTGCCGGATATCAGAACTTTTCCTGTACTTGAAATCCGCGTATGGCAAAACCGCGATTGGGGCGGGATTCCTGTACATATGCTTTACTTACTTATTTTGAAAAAACATTACTTCTGTAAAACAGAGAAAACATGGAACTAAAGCAGAGCTTCTTCTCTGGAGAGCTTCAGTTAATAAATACGTAAAGACTTGTATGTTTGGCATTAACATTTCTTCATTGGATGTGGGCTTTCTGCTGCATGTGGATGTCTCTTGATAGGAAAGTTCGCCCTGTTGCTGTACTTGACAAACATAAGAGACAGGAAAAGAAATAGAGTCTACCCATTTGTTTACAGTTGATTGGTCAATAACTTGCATATCCTGTAAAATCCACAGAGTAGTCAAAACATTTCCAAGAACTGTTTCAGTGCTTGCTTCAGCAATGTAGTCAGTCGGGTAAAACATTCTGTGAAATATGCTAAATACACGATTGTGATTATTTGACTTAGCAGAAATGAAAAATAAAAATGAACTGATTTTATTTAAAGATAACTAGTTGCTGTGGATGTTGAACTAGATTCTGTACTCGTCGCTGAGATAGGAAGTAAATTAAGAGTAATATTGAGTGCTGCCTCTGTAATCTGTTGTAAACATTTCAGATTTTGTCAAACCGTAGTGAAATTGCGCCATGTCTTAATGCTGATTCACTAGAGTCAATTAAAACACTTTGCTGCAGGATAAATGTGCTGCTCTGAATTGATTTAATTTATGCAGGTCCCGCATTTAAAGTGGTAGCCTTTCTTTCTAACATTCACCTTTATTAGAATTTTTTTTTAATTACTTATTTATTCATTCAAAATTTGTAGTTTAGGTACATGTGCTGAAAATGTTCTATAAAAATTAATTGAAAATTTTCCGTGCAGCACAAAGGGCAGTGCTGGAACTCCAGTGCATGTTGCGATTCCCTGCATAGTAATTTCTCGGTCTCATTCGTATCTTTGTGGAGGGGGAACCAGGACAGTGGCCAGATGCTTCTGCCTGGGGAGTGAAAGTCAGAGTGGGATTCATCACAGTACGCGCCAATCTACATACAGGAAACTCTCGATTTACCGGCACCTAAATAACCGGAAATCTCGGTTAACCGGCAAAACTCAGGAGTAGGTTCAGGTAAGTTTTACTTCATATTAGTGGCCGTTCCTGGCTCTGTGGCTGTGCAATCGGGATTCCTGCACATGTTGCTAAGCAACAGGGACGCTTGGTCTGTGGCCGGGGTTCCTGCACATGTTGCTAAGCAACAGGGAAGCCTGGATTTGTTGCTGTGTACGGAGCTCGTACCTTTTAACCATACCTCTCTGTAATCCGGACTTTTTGATAAACCGGCACCACGCCGGTCCCGTCGGTGCCGGATAAAAAAGAGTTTCCTGTAGTAGCTTAGTACAGAGGAACATTGGTAGAGGCATGGGAGCAGCCATTACCCAGGGATAGTGTTATGCCTTTGCACAGGAAATAGGGAGAAAGAAGTAAAAATATCTAACCATAAACAGTTAATGCTTCTTTACTATCATTTTCAGTATTAAATATATTTTTCATTCTTTGTGAATTTTACATGATGGATTGCATGCACATTTTGAAAGCTTAAAAGGTTAATTAAGATCTTGTCACTTAAATAAAGTTGTACTTTTGTGTATGCGTATTTTTGCTTTTGAGATCTCCTACATCTGCCATGCTTCTGCCTTGAGGCAGGAGAGGAAACTGATCTGGTATACAGATGATCCCCACTTCACATTGTTGCTGCATTAGAAGATGCACTTCTGTGGGACAGGGTGGTCTATCTAGTTTTCTCTCTCCTTATTGGAGGAAAGCAAGGGTGGGATCCTAGCTCTTGACCCTCTGTTGCTACAAGAGAGCCTTTCTTGTTGAAAATTCTGTAGCTGCTTTAGATTAATTTTATCTGTAAATCTTTTTCTTATTACAAAATACCCTTCCATTCATATAGCTGCATTTTCAATGAAAGGAATACGCAAGAGTCCAAGTAGCAGCATTTCAAGTCAGGAAATGTTGTTGTCTAGCTAAGTATTTTTGAATCCTAGGAGTGCTTCTCTATACAAAGCACATAGATTTCAGAAATAAAACAAATACTTTGTCCAGAAATAACGGGGTCGATATTAACTGCCACCCCCTCCCCGTCACGATGGGAGTGAAAGGGTCATGGAGGTGTATTAAAAACTTTAAATTGCGCAACACGACCCCAACCCACCGCAGCTAAATATAGTCGGGAGCAGCCAGATCAAGCAGGTAGGTGCTTTTTATAGCACTGTTTGTAGAAACATAGAAACGTAGAAGATAGGAGCAGGAGTAGGCCATTCGGCCCCTCGAGCCTGCTCTGCCATTCAATGCGATCATGGCTGATCATCCAAATTCAGTACTCTGTCCCTGCTTTCTCCCCATATCCCTTGATCCCTTTAGCCTTAAGAAATATATCCAACTCCTCCTTGAATATATTTAATGAATTGGCCTCGACTGCCTTTTGTGGTAGAGAATTCCACAGGTTCACCACTCTCTGGGTGAAGAAATTCCTCCTCATCGCTGTCCTTAATGGCCTACCCCTTATCCTTAGACTGTGACCCCTGGTTCTGGACTCCCCCACCATCGGGAACATCCTTCCTGCATCTAGTCTGTCTAGTCCTGTTAGAATTTTATAAGTTTCAATGTGGTCCAGGAGGAGCAGGAGTGCTCCCCCAGGCCCCTCAAGCAAACATTCTGCCGATTGCGGCCTCTTCCCCGCCGCGATTGGCTCAGGATCTTTGCCTCGTTCCCAGTTGCCATGCTCCGAGGCCCCTCCACTATGCCCCAATCTTGGCCTCACTGCTGCGCTCCGAGCCTTCCCACCGTGCCTTGATCTTTGCCTCCCTCCTCGCTGCCACACTCTGAGGCCCCCCCACAATGCCTTGATCTTTTCTGATTGCCAGGGACCGCCCCCATTTTATAATTAAATGCCATTCTCTTCATAATCCAGATTGTAAAACAGCTGGGTTTCCGTATCCTGACAATTGTATGTCGAGGAATCCTTAATTCTCTTCTTTAACTCCTTACTAAGGAATTGGCTGGGATTTTTCCTGCCAGCATAGGTCTTGAGATGAAGAATGCCTGACTCAGAGAACTGGCTTGCATTTAAACCTGGATCAAAATGAATTTAGTTTACTAACCCTCAATTAGGTTACACTCAAGCTGTTGAATGAGTGAATTAACTCTTGCCAAATCATCAAGGAAGATGAGAGACCATGGCCTCGATTTTAACTGACCCGTGGAGTCGGGATTGGAGGCGTGCGGAGGGTTAAAGTCCTGAATTCGGGAGTCCCGACACCATCCTGCCCCAAACCCGCCTCCATGTAAGTTTCAAAGGAGGCGGGTACCCGCCCCGCACTGGGACCCGCCTACCCGAGGTGGGAAGGGATTAGTGACAATTAACTGCCTGTTAACAGGTAGTTAACAGGCAGTTTTTAGCCTAATCCCTATTTTAAAGCTTGAAGTGTGGGATTCCCGACGGCTCCAAACCACGCCAAGTTAGAGGAGTCGGGCCGTCGGGTTGAAGGACTTGGAGGGGTCGAGATGTCGGTGTTCAGGTGAGTGATAGGTGCATGAGTGCAAAGGTAAGGGTATTTGGTGTGTCTAAAGTGTGTAAAGAAGTTTAAATTACCTGTACTTACCTTTTTAGCCTTCCTTCCTTTAGGTTTCGGGAGTCCATCATCTAACCGGCACAGAAAGCAGAATGGCTGCGAACTGTCAAAAGTGACAGCCTTCAGCTTTCTGTGCCAGAGAGATTTCTAACTGAGTCTGTGTAGAAGGACTCAGGTTAGAAGTAAGACTGTCAGTGTTTGACAGCTTCAAACAGCTGTGAAACACTGATATTTCATCTGTCAAAATCTCTTGACAGATGAAATTTCAGTCTGTGACGTCACCTGTTGCCAGGTGGCCCTTAATTGGCCTGCTGAGCCCACTGGGCGGGCTCAACAAGGTCAATCAAGTGAAAATCACGTGGATTGGCCGCATCTCGATGGAGGCGGGACTACAACCCGAAAGTTGTAGTCCCGCCTCCTTCCCGACTTCTGAGTGAAAATCACCCCCCACAAGTCATGCACTAAACACTGTTCATTGGTTTAAAATTACAACTTATGTATAAATTTGGGTACACGAATGCTTAATAAACATGCATAAGTATATTCAGAGTTATCTAGCAGTTGAATAGCAAACCATTAATGGACAGGGTTATTTAACAAAACGAGAAGCAAAGGTTACACAGGTAATTCAGTGTGTCCAGGTAAATGAGCACAAATGGATGCTGAGCATTAACTATAGTAGCAATTAAAGTCTGAGCTTCTAATTTGTCGATATTATTTTAAGCGTAATTCCTTAGGTAGCTGACGTTAACAGCTTTGACTAGCCAGTCTATTAATTAGTTCAAGTCTATGTGTGACTAACAATGTTCAGAGCTTACACGACCTTGTCCCCAAGAGCACTGTGGTTGAATCAATCTCCTTCCTTCCCCGGGACGCAGGCGTTCGCTTCTGGAGTGTTGTAATTTTATTATTCCACTAAGAAGGAAAATATTAGATTCCTGAACCTGTGGGGAGAACTTTAAATTTTAAAAGTAAAATACATGACTTTAAACTTTTTTACCAGCAATATTATACAAAATAATTTTTGTGTGTTCAACCTTGGCCAATGCGGCGAGGTTATAGGTAATATCCTAGAGGTACAATTGTGTTACCTTATAAAGAAGCTGAAAGTTGTATCACCAAAATCAGCTGCCTTTTTAATAAGTTTTGTTCAGGCATTCAGCAGGAAGTGTTACATTATTTACCTTTCAATGATTTTTTTGTGTGTGTTTTTCAGGATTTCAGTTATATGGATGATAATTCACTTTTCTCCTCGCCTGATCCATCGCTACCTGATATTGCCGATACTGATGATTTTAATCTGGATGTTCTTAATCCAAGTCTTTGGGATGCAACCAGACTAGAATCCAGCATAGAGGTCAGTGCTGAAAAGATATGACCGTATATATTTCACAGTTTGTTTTTATAGCAGTGATATGCTTTTAATATTGAAAATTCAAAACTGAACAAACTTTTGATCATTTTGATATTTTGTTTATAATTGTGTGATGCTCTAAATAGTTAATGGTCACGGGGCAATAATGCTGTTCCCTAAAATACTCAACCAAAAAGATCTCCCTATCAGAGAGGAGGTTCAAGTCCACAGATAGCCTTGTGGAGAGGTCTGTGTCTGATCTCGTAGTGAAAATGTATTCACTTGGATGGCATAACTGGCGGAGATAGACTGGTTAGATGTGTCACCAGCACAGCTCCTGCTCTTGGATACTGCTCCAAGGGAAATGTTATATGGAACAAAATTGTAATGCTCTTTATAAATAATGTGATTAGGATTGTGTAGAGAGGAAATCTGTCCCCCCAGTGCTGGAGCACAAGTTCAGTCACAACTCCAACTTGAGAAAATATTCATGGCCAACCTCATTAAAGCTGCTGGTGGACTCAAAAGATACTGAATAGAGCCACTGGAAAATTGCAGTGATTTTTCCCTCATTTGTTGCTAAATCTGATTGTTAAATTAATCCCCCTCCATTCGTAGTTCATGAAGTCATTCTTCTTCCTCCTTACTGCAGTTCACACAGGCACTCTTCTCCCCCCCCCCCCATTCTCCCAGTTTATACTGGCAATCTTCTCCCTCCTGTCCTCAGTTTACACTGCTCTCTCTTTCCCCCGCTCGCATGAATACACTTCCCTCTGCCCTCAGTTCACGCTGGCACTGTTCTTCTCAGCTTTCTCTATCCCTATGTTCACACCAGCATCTTTTCCCCCTCCCTCAGTTATGCTAGCACTCTTCTTCTCCTGCCCCCAATTCATACTAGCAGTCTTTTCCCTTCCCTCTCTGCAGTTCACCTTCCCACCCGCCCCCAACCCACCTGTCCTTGGGGGTTAAAATTCCCCCCCCCCCCCTCTGTCTCTAATGGTAGAATTCAGTTACCTCCTCACAACTGATGACAAGCTGTCAGGTCTGTAATTATTTGGTTTCTCCCTCCCTTCCTCCCTTCTTAAATAATGAAGTGACATTTGCAATTTTCCAATCCAAAGTCACAATTCCTAAATCTAGGGAGCTTCAGGAATTGTGAAGCTCTGCAATTTTCCGACCTATTTCTTTTTAGACTCTGGGGTGGAAACCATCATGTCCTGAAGCGCTCTATCAGACCAACTAAAGAGGCATGGGAGCAAATTTCCCCACCATGCTTTTTGCTGCGGGATATGTGACCAATGTTTCCCCCTAAGGTGGGCGGCCGCGCACCGATCGCGAGGTCCCACGCAGGCCGCTCACCAGCTGGTGCCGCTGGAAGAGATACCCCGCATGTGTGGCCATGCAGCAAATTTGAAAGGGCCACACAGGGAAAAAAATTAGAGGGAACATTGTATGTTACCCAGCTGTGCTAGAAAGGGAGAGAAAAATTACAGGATAATGTGCCCTTAAAGAAAATAATACTGGGAGTAAATTATATTGCTCACTTCAGAGTCTTCTACAAATATCAATAAGATCTCTTATTTAAAGGAAAATGTCCCTATTCTTGCAAAATCTCAGCCTTCTCAGAGTTGTAGGTCAGCCTTTCTTACATGTAGCAGTTAATTAATAACAATATGTAGGAAATATAAGCGGAAAGTACTGTACACTGAAAGTACTTCCCCTACAGGACTAACTATCTCCTTTAAAAGGCTTGCAGAGAAAGGAAATAATCTAAATGGTGATCTTTTTCCATTCACCAATATAAGATTCTGTTTTGTAGAAATAACTGTACATTATGACAACGCGTGTTTCTAATCTGATTATGTAGTCAACTGTAAGATATTGATGTACTGTATATTTTTTAATTGAAGTGAATTCTATTACTCAGGTTTTTGTCCACATCCAGAGGCCTTTTTGTTGGCCGCCTTAAGCTGGCTTTCTGTTAATTTATTAAGATCATAATTATAGTATATTATCAAGAGAGTGAAAAATCTAGATGATATGACCTGAAGTCGTATGGTGTTACATATTGCTGTACTGATAAGGTGTGCGTAGAGTGAAAATTGTCATTTCACAAAGTGAGTTCCCAATCTCAGCTAAACCATTTGGCAGAGGACAAGGTGGGTTGGGGGGGGGGGGCGGGGGCGACGAAATTGGTAGCCAGATGGTAAATGGGCAGAAGTGGTAGAGGCCTTAGGATAGATTACCTGGCATTACTATCAATAGGAGAATGATGCGTAATGTGGGATACCTTAAGTGGCAAGTGTTATGATCATTATATCACTTTGAATCAGTTGAGGGTAAAGTGTGTGAAAATATTTTCATTTTAAAGATATTTCTATGTTTTTTCTTCTTCCCCTGATACTGGGGATGAAAGGGCTACATTATGAGGACAGGTTGCATAGACTAGGCTTGTATTCCCTTGAGTATAGAAGATTAAGGGGTGATCTAATTGAGGTGTTTAAGATGGTTAAAGGAATTGATAAGGTAGGTAGACAGAAACTATTACCTCTGGTGGGGAAATCCAGAACAAGGGGGCATATACTTAAAATTAGAGCGAGGCCATTCAGGGGTGATGTCAGGAAGCATTTTTTCACACAAATGGTAGTTGAAATCTGGAACTCTTCTCCACCCCCACCCCCGCAAAACAAAAAGCTGTTGAGGTTAGGTCAATTGAAAATTTCAAAACTGAGATTGATAGATTTTTGTTAGACAAGGGCATTAAGGGTTATGGAACCAAGGCAGATAGATTGAATTGAATTAAGATACAGATAGCCATGATTTAATTGACAGGCGTAACAGACTCGAGGGGCTGCATGGCCTATTCCTGTTCCTATGTTCCTTCCCTTTGCTTGCTTTTCTGATGCTTACACACTGTACCAGTGAGGAGAGAAAGCTGGGGTCACACCCTCCTTGGGACATGCTGAGGCAGTGAAAGGCGCTACATAAATGCAAGTCTTTCTTTTCTTTTTTGTTACATTTATATATCAGAAGTGAATCACTAAGAGGACATCATAGAAATAGAAGAATTTTCCCTGTCCTCTCCTGAATGAGCTGACTCTTATTGGGAAGTAGTTCTAAAGGTGACAGTAGCCACCCTAAACCATGCTTCATCCGAGACCATTTTTCATGTTTGAGCACAGGCAGGGAGTGTTGGGAGGATACACGATCATGGAGAGTATCACAGCTGAGACCATCCCAGGTTTCAACTGAGGTCCACACGGACTTTTTTTTACAGCAGGAGTGACACAGGAGACCTTGCTTATTGCGTGTTTCTGTACTTTTTGGAAGGACATGATATATGAAATAGCTTTGCAGTTTGTTTGAGTTATTGTTTTGGTGTACTGTCGCAAAAAATGATTCCTGCTTGTTTGTATTTTACAGCTTACCCATTCATTTCCAGTAACCCAGCCATTTTCAAATCACCTGCAAATCAACAATGGGCTAATTCATTCTTTTCAGGTATTTTTGCTGCCAGTACTTTCCATTTGCATTCCAGAAGTATTAATATGCTTTTCCTGTTAACCTTTTGAGAAGTTTAAGAAATCAAAAACTTTTAACTAAAAAGTATATTTAGCCACAAATTACTGAATGTTACAGAACATCAAGGCCGTGTCAGGTTGATTTCATTGCGGATATTCGGGCCTATTTACTATGTCTACATTTTGTTGAGTAGTTTTGCGACAAATGATGCATCAACATTTGAAAACAGATCTCAGAATACTAATTAATTCTAGAATTTCTTGACACCTGATGTGTGCATGAAGCCAAAATAAAGTTGACATGACACAAACAAAATCTATGGGCCCTGAAATTCGTGGACCCTTTGCAGGGGGCAGAAGTACAAAGGGGTGAGGAGGGAATTCTACCCGTCCTTTGACCTGCCATTAACCATGTCCCAAATTGTGGGGTTAGGTTTCGCTTCCATACTCGGAGTAGACAGCCTGCGGCTTTACAAATGCAACAGAATCTCCCACCAAAAAATTGGAGCAGCACCGTGCCACTCCGACCTGGGGGGACTCAAGGCCCTTATTGAGCCAAAATTTGAAATCGCAAATAAAGCTTCTTTTCTCCAAGGGAATGGTGGGGCTACATTCTGAAGGTAATCGACCCCTCTAGGATTAATTACTTTTGGTCTGTAGCACCTTAAGGGCCTTGAGAGATCTACAAAGGAACCCATTCCTGCCCGCTTCAGTGATTGACATTTTCTTTGCAGGGTAAATATAGAGGGAATCTGACAGATCTGGTCTGTGGCCCAAATTGCACCCCCTTTCCCCTGCTGGGATCCACCACATTTTTGCCCTCTCCTGCCCCTGGGATTTCAGGTCCTTGATATTTAACAGTTGTTTTACATGATGTATCAATGCCATGGAAACAGAAGTGGACAGTTTTGTTGGGAGCAATAGGCCTTAGGCTTCTAACAAATGGTACAATTCTCAAATGTTCAGTGCGTCATTGACGGCCCCCCATAAATTTTTATGTTCCTGCAGAGGGCAGGAATTCCTACAGGAATTGCAAGGCCTTCTACTCGAGCACTGTTAGTTTTGTGTGTGACTGTTCACTGGATCCTGCAGATCAGCATTTTTCAATGAATATTGATTTTGAGCATTGTACACACTGTATTAAAAATGATGTTTTTGAGTTAAAGATTTGGGACTTCATGATAGGGATATTTGCTTTTTAGTACTTCTCAATTTCTAGAAACATAGTAGGAGGTATCCATTAACAGAGATTGGATTAGATTTAGCTTGGTGATTTATTCTTCATAGAATTGGCCAGATCGTTGATGTGATTGCCCCAATCACACTTATTATAAAAGGGGTACTAGGGCCTTGGTAAGCTTAGATTGCTGTTGGACCCTTGAGTACAGCCACACATTTCACCCCTTCTGAATGCAATAGAGCAGAACTTGTTGGAACCCACCATACTATGTATATATATATACATTAGGACTTACCTGAGATCCTGATGTATGTTCTTTTAGGAGAGATCTAAGGAAGCTTGCAGGGAGGGAAAAAAGGGAAAGAAGATAAGGGAAAGGAATAAAAGAAAACATTGAAAGTAAATAAAGAAAAGCAGAGTATAATAGACAAAAATAGAAAAATATTGAAAGAAATCAAAGTTTGAACTAAATTGTAATATGAATCCGAAAGAAAATTAAATAGAACATAAGAACATAAGAAAAAGGAGCCGGAATAGGCCACTCGACCCCTCAAGCCTGCCATTCAATACGATCATGGCTGATCTTGGGCTCAAAGCCACTTTCCGGTCCGCTCCCCATAACCCTTCACTCCCTTAACTTGCAAAAATCTGTCTATCTCCACCTTAAATGTATTTAATGACCCAGCCTCCACGGCTCTCTGGGGCATAGAAAGAATATAGCAATTTACAGAAACAACTACAATTAAATACAAAAGCAGGAAAGTAAGTTGTATAAAATCACACACAAATATTTTGGGGTCAATGCCAGTGGTTTTCATGACACCTGGACAACTTCTGCCTAGGACTTAATTGTTAAGATCTAATACTGTGTTTCAGACTTGATTCTCCATGTAAGAAACTGAAAATAAAGATGTCAAAAGATATTTGTTAGTTTATAAGTGGCTTGGATGTTACTCTACTTGAAAACTCTTGAAAGGTAGTCACATTTAGCACGTGATAGACCTTCCACATTAAGTTGGCACATAAGTAGAGCTGGTTCCTCATTGCTGTTCCAGATACGGTCTCTTAACAAATTTCACGTTACTCGTCATACCGGGTGATTGGTAACCTGATGTCCAGTAGCCTTTTGACAACATTTGTTGTGTTAATTAATAACACGTAACAAGAGCACCTTGTGAAGATTGTTACCCTGTTCCCCGCAAATGAACTACCAGGTTTCAAGCTACCCGGAAAGAATAGTCCGTAGTGAACCATTTCAGAACATCGGAATGCAGATACGGTCATTTCTTACACCTCTGGAAGATGAGAGACAACGCACAACATGACTGTAGACATCAGCCACAAACTCTGGTCCACATTGTAAATCAATGCCTGCTGCAACAGTTTGCTGGCGGTATCTCAGACTTACACTAGGCCACTTCCGAAGCCACCCACCAGCTTACCAATCTGGACTTTGTTATTTGAATGTTGAAAGTCACACTGATCAGTATTTTAATGGCCGACTCTTTTTGAACAGTCTTACCTGCCTGTCTTGGGCATGAATTTTTTTGTAATTCTGAAATGCCATATGAGTTAAATTTGAAATTATACAAATGTTATAGTTGGCACATATTCCTCATGTTTTAAAACTGGCAGTGAACTAAAGGTTCAAAGTGTGACATCTTGTTATGAAAGCAAATTTAAAAAAATTCACAGTATCAAAGTAGATTTTCCATATTTGAGTGATCCTGTCGCTTCTGATGCTCTTACAGACTCCACTACAACCAGAAGAGGAAGAAGAAGCTGATGATGAGGAGCCAGAAGAATTGGGACATGCAGAAACATATGCAGACTATGTACCTTCCAAATGTACGTGATGACAAATTGCTGTGGGGTAATTTATTGTAATAGATTTGTGAAGTATTTGCAGTATTATGTTTGGTCTCCAACCGCCCTGCCCTGTCCAAAAAAGAGGCCATGAAATTTATTTTGAGAATAAAAATTAATTTAAGCAATTAAGACCAAAAGTTCTGAAGTGTAATAATTTAGTGACAGTTTTGTATGATATTTGATAGTTTTAAATGTCAACTACTGCACCTTCCTTGAACGTCTCTTTCATAGTCCACCTCCGTGGCACTGTTCCATGATTCCATTCCTACCTGTCACATCGTAGATATTACATTGCCTCCAATAGCCTCTCCTCCTGTGTCCCCTCATGTTATAGCTGATGGCTCTATCCTTGGTCCCCTCCTCTTGATTATTATATGATTCCCTGCAGCAATATAATCCAGAAGTTTTGGGTCTTCTACTACTATATCGACAATACTTAGCTCCACCTCTCTTCCTACTCCCATTGACCTCAAGGCTGCTGTCATTTTCTCCAATTGCCTATTTGACATTAAGACCTGAAAGAGCCATAACTTCCTCCAAATTAATATTGACATTATCAAAGCCATTATTTTTGATTCCCATAAACTCTTAGGCACCCATGCCCTCAGCTCCATCAACTTCCCTGCTCCCATTTAAGCATAATACCCAAAGGTTTGAATTCTTTATATATTGCTCAACCCTGAGCTTAGCTTCCTCCCCCTTGTCCGATCCATTACCAAGACCACCTCCTTCTTCCTCTGAAGCACCAGTTTTCACCCCTACCTCCTTTTCTGCTGCTGAAATCTCATCCATACCCTGATTTCCTCAAGACTTGATTTTTCCAAAAGCTTCCTTACTTCTACCCTTCATAAACTATTAAGTCATCCGGAATGCCATATACATCCCCATCACAACTGTCCTTCATGAGCCTTGTTAGCTTCCCATATCCCAGGAAATCAACTTTAAAATTATCGTCCTTAAGATCCTTCCGTGGTTTCACCCCACTCTGCCAGAGCAATAACCTCCACCCATGCTTTCCTAAGCATCTGTTCCACTCTTCCAACACTGGTTTACTCCTTGTTCTCTCCACCATCACTAGTGACCACTCTTTTAGCCACTATTTTCCTGTCCTCTGGAACTTGCTCCCTCAACACCTGTACCTTATAACCGCCCTTTCTGCTTGCAGAAGCTTACTAAATGTACAAATGTAAACTGTTGTTGTAAAGTAGTCTCAGAAAGCTCACCTAAAATAATCCTGCTATTAAGTAGACTGAAATAATATGACTGCTGTTTGATTGTTTTACAAGGGTTGTTTACTCGAGGTATAAAGTGGAAATATATATGCTTCTAAAAAAAAATATTTTCGTATACAGCTAAAATTGGAATTAACCACCCAGACAGAGTGGTTGAAACAAGCACATTGTCAAGTGTGCCGCCTCCAAACATCAGATACACCCTCTGCCTTCCTCAAATGACAATTTCAAATGGTTCATTGTCTGCACTACAACTAGAAGCAATCATTTATGCATGTCAGGTATGGTGCATTTCTTTGGATTACCTAAAAGAACATTGTGGATGAGTTGTAGTTTTATATTGATAGTAAATTCGCAAAGTAAAAAATGATTCAAACATAATTGTTTTTATATATTTGTTCTCAGTATGTGGGTGATCCTGGCAAGGCCACACTTACTACCCATCCCTAGTTGTCCTAAGAAGGTGGTGGGCCTTCTCCTTGCTTTGTAGCAACTGCATTTTTTAAAACAATTGAATTAAGAGTCAAACATATAGGCCGCGGTTTTGCTGGTGCTCAGAGGGCAGATTTGGAGGCAGGTCAGAGGTTAAATTCATTTTGATTGGCAGCGGGTTCCGATCCCGCCGTCAACCCGCCTCCAAACAGCTTTCCCAAGTGTCGGGTCCCCAATTTGCGAATAAACCCGACACCTAGTGGCGGGAAGTGGATTAAAGGCAATTACCTGCCTATTAACAGGTACTTGCCGGTAGTTTTTAGCCTGTTTTTGGATTTTCCCGCTTCTGGATCAGGTTTCCCGACGTCCGGACACCACGCCAGGTAAGTGTGGCGTGTTGTGAGTCTGCTGTAATGTTTCTGGATTGATGACAGCTGCAGAAGTGGTGTGAAGGATCCAATGTTGCACATGGTGAGTTTCAGAGCAAAGAAAATGTTGGGAACTGCATTTTTAATACATTTACAGATTTCTTTAGCTTACAAGTTTTCAAATCCATGTCCAGTGCCACCTCATTCGGAGAACCTCTTTCACCAGTTACAGATCGCTTTTGTCACCTCATCTGCGGCTGCCATCTATTCCAGTCTATGGAGGGAGTCATTGGAGAGCCTGGATGCAAGAGGTCACCTTTGTGCAGTGATTGTCAGTGTTTTCAGCCCCTCAGTGCTGTCAAACACTGAGAAATCAACTGTCAAAATAAAATTGTGTGTGGTCCCTTTAAGGAAACCGGCAAATGACGCATCATCAAATGACGCCATCAGACCCGCTTCCTGTTAATTGGCTGGCAAGCCCGCAGAGCGGGCTTAACAAGGTCAATCAAAGTAAAATCACGTCTGGAGCGGAAGCAGCTGGGGGCGGGACTGGAAGCCGGAAACCAGCTGTCCTGCACTCAACCCGTCTCCATTAATAAAATTGCGGCCATAGCGTGGGACTAAAGTCCTGTGTAAGGGTGACTAGTTCATTTCCCTGAAGGACATTAGTGAACCAGTTGGGTTTTTGCAACAATCAAGCAGCTTTCATGGTAATTTTTTCTGCTGTCAGCCCTCACATTAGCTAATATATTGAATTCTATTTTACAACTTGTCATGTTTGGACTTGAGCTGATGACCTCTGGGTTGCTAGTCTAGGACTATAAATACTACACTCTTGTAACCGTGGGTCATATAGCATCCTACAGTTGTAAATGGCTATAAATTTCTTGAATGTTTAGATTTGGGTTTTTTGCCGTTCTTAATGACATTTCATGCAAAAGGTATGCAAAGCAGTCCGCAATAAAGCAATTTTTTTGTAACTTCACTTAAAATGGGAATTTGTTGCCAAGAGTTCTGCATGTGCCTGTGGATACAGAACTTGAACAGGCAATGACAGTGCAAAGGCCATTTACCTAAATAACTAAATTCTATTCCGAGACCCTATTTGAAACAGACCATGTCAATTATTAACCTAACAGCATTAGTACAATGTCTCGTGTTTGTAAGGTATCATTCTAGTTGGTAAATAGAGGGCATAAACTTAGAACAGAAGAAGAGGTTGGGTGAAATTTTTTGCAGAGAGTTGTTAAGATAGGACATGCCCTACCAGAACCAGACTCCGTAATGGCTTTTAAAGGGGAAATAGATAAATATATGAAAAAGAAACAGTTAAAAAGGTTCTGGGAAAGGGCAGGAGAATGAGACTAAGTGGATAGCTCTTTCAGAGGGTCGGCAAAGGAGTGATGGGCTGAATAACTGCCTGTGCTATATAGGGTGTGTTGTAGGAAAAATGATTCCTCGGAAACTAGACTTTGAGTAAGAGAGACAACTTTATTAAATGACAGAGCTCTGGGAGAAGCGTCTGCAACCACACGGTCTGCGAGAGCACCTTCTCCCCGACTGTAGTACGTGCCGAGCTTATATACAATTCCAAGAAGTTGGTTTTAGATCATTTACATTCATCCAATCAATTCGTTTATTAGCGCATATCGTTATTTTCCTCCAGTCAGGAGTTTACACACTTGTGTTGCCAATTCTGCCTCTTCAGGTCTTCGTTCCGTCTTGTTCCCCGGCGGAATGTGATTAGTTCGATAATAGGATACAAGTGATTAGTTCGATGATAGGATACCAGTGAACCTTGTTAGTCCTCAGTGATTCAATTAGTCCCAGTCAGGACACGAGATGAACTTTGTTCCAGCCATGCGTAAGCGTGGCATGTCTCACTGTGCAGTGATTCAATTAGTCCCAGTCAGCGAATTTGTTGTTTGTGTCTTTTCCAGCAAAATCTTGTCCAGCAATCTTGTCCAGCAAAATTTTATTCTAACAGGGTGGTTTCAATGTCCAGTTTGAGAAAACTTACTAATACTGTGATATGGCACTTTTCTGAAAAAATAAATTGCTACTGACAACTACAAGAAGAAAAAAAATTGAATTTAAAGTTTCTTTGTTTACTTTTGGAAAAGGAGCTCTGCTCCAGGATCTTCATTTAAAGATAATGCAGGTGAAAAGATTTCTAGCGGTAGATTTTCCAACTTGCCGCACGGGCATAAAACTAGAGTGCACCTTGGATTCGATGGAAATGAAAATCGGGCAGTTTCTATAAAGGGTAGCCAATCCGCAACAACAGTTTTACATCCGGGCGGCAAGTTGAAAGTCTAACCCCAGTGTTTTTTGCAATCTATTGCTGTTTAAACTGCAAGCATGATGACATTGTTAGTGGAACTGACTGGGAAGAGGTACTATAATAGAGTTAATTTAACTTCAGTAAATTCAGTCACTAACTTTGGGTACTTCAGTGATATTGTGAGTACAGCTTTATGTTAATTTATCCTACTCACACGATCTGGCATAGTAAATCCTCCAAACCAGCCGATGTCATTAAGCTTTCACTTAAACAATAAAAATCAACAGAAAACAACATTGAAGTGAAATGATAATTGTTTAAAGCTAATGCTATTTTAAAAATAATTTTGATGGCTTACTCCTTAAAATTACACAGTGCTTGCTGTGAAACGTTACTTTAATTTTTTTTTTTCCATTTTTCTCCGAAGGTACTAACTCATGTTGGGTTATGGTTTAACAAGTGCCAGCATCCCACTGGTACCTGGACCAAGTAGGCACGCCCCATGTGCACACCTTTACTGTGAGTCTTGCCAGGCAATTCACCCACAGAGATATCATAGCCAAGCCTGATCCTGTCACTCACAACATCCACCCATGCATGATTTGTAGCAAAAGTCACTAGATAACAATTGGGGTGAAAATACTGGCTGAATTCCGCCCCCCCCCCGATTGCAATACCCCTACTGCTATCCTGACCAAGATCAGTTAATTCATATACACCAGAGAGAACATCCAGGACTTGGTCATCTGTATGACTCTACCACATCTGGTAGTGCATTTATTCATTTAGCCATTGGGAGGGCTTATTTAAATGCTAGTGTATGTATTTATTACTGTGTGATGGAAAAATTCTATTTCTTTGACATCTTTTTAGCAACATGAAATCCTGTTGGAAAATAACCATCGTGCAGGGTTTCTTATTGGTGATGGGGCTGGTGTTGGAAAGGGAAGAACTGTGGCTGGCATCATTTATGAAAATTACATAAAGGGCAGAAAGAAGTCATTGTGGTAAGTATAAAGTAATTGCAGCATGTGTACAAAGGTGACCTGTTAGATTTTTGAAAAGAAAAATGTGATTGATTTCTGAGAACCTATTTCAAAGTACCTAACAATCACTCCCTTATTGTACAGTTATTTTGGTTTAAGCTCTGAAAGTTAAACCAATGTGTTAATCACTTGTTCTTACGTAACATAAAAATATAAACAAAAGTGTGGTTTATACACACTGGCCCAGAAATTCGGGTTGGGGGCTTCCCGTGGGTGCAAGCCCCCGACCTGCACTTACCTAGCGCGCTGGCCGATGAGCTGTGGGCCCGCGTGAGATTCCAATCCTGGGCCTCCTTCAACTGCCGGCGCGCAGTGTTTGCGTATCCCAGGGACGCAATTAGTTCGATGCGTCCCCTGGGATCACGTGGGCTATGGAGAGCCAATGGTAGCAGGGAATGCTTCATTCATAAGTTTGACAGGAAGAGCTGTCAAATCTATAAATACTATAAGCCCCAAAACATCACTAAAACTTCAAATAATTTTTTTTTAATCACATTTTAAAAATAACTATAAATTACATGAAATAACTTTTAAACAATAATTTAAATTTTTGAAATTTTCTAACGGGGCTAAAAATAAACTTACCTTTCTTCAAAGTATTTATAAAAATAATAAACCTGTGGAAAAAATGTTTTAATTTTAATTAATTCACCACTTACCTTGTTAAAAGCAGGCCTTGCGCCTGCTTTTTAAAAGTGTAACTGCTGGAGACTTACCCTCCCGGAGAAACCTGCAAAAAAAAGTAAGTTCAATGCGCACACGCTGCCTCTCCGGCGCACACGTTCAACCACTGAACCCCTTCTTTCAGGGGAATGGAAGTGCCGGTTTCCCGCGCATGCGCAGTGCATGCACAAAACCGGCACTTTCGTTGGGCCTACTCGTGAGTACCCCGTGCGTACTCACGCGTTGGGACCCGAATTTCTGGGCCTATGTATTACCACAACTTGGTACATCTTCAGTCAGAAAGGGGTTCATTATGCAAATTATAAATCTGTTTTATGGCATGTAATTCATTGAATGCCCCATTCTTCACCTTAACATTTCACTGAGAATACTGTAATCACAGAGGTGTTATACAGTCTGTAGCTGGTGACACAAAATATGCTTAGAAATTTTATGATCGAATTGAATAGCTGAATGGCCTACTCCTGTTCCTATGTATCCAGTGCCTGGAAATGTTATTGATACCTGTACGTGCATGGGAAATAAAATAATAAAATGCTGGATAACAAATGCAGTTTACCAAAAAAATTGAAACTAATTAAAATGTACTGTTGAAATGCAAGGCAAATGGTGTATTAATCGGATTCACTATTATCATGTTACAGGTTTAGTGTCTCCAATGACCTGAAATATGATGCTGAACGTGATCTTAGAGATATTGATGCTGCAAATATTCCAGTGCATGCTCTCAACAAGGTATGAAGAGCAATTTAACATAGTGCATTTTTGTAGAATCAAAAGTAAAACTAAATTAAAGTTCCATGTCTGTTTTGAATTATCGGTGCAGAATTTTGAGGAAGACATGACATTGGAAATAGTGTACAGTCTTTTCTTTCATTGTGAATGCAAAGTATTTTTTTATTCATGTTTTGCCCCTTAGTTCACCCGTGGCACACACTATGGAAGTAATTCTAACCTAACCCAGCATGAAACTGGTAAGATTGGATTGGGTGCCTTTTTCACATCCCACCTGATTTTACTTTCCCTTGACTTCAATAGAAAGTAAAATTGGGCGGAGTGTAAAACGGGCACCTGAACCGATCCTGTCAGCTTTCCGCCAGGCAGGTGAGATTAAAATTACCCCCATATATATATCCTGGCTGAAGGGGCAGGAAGACAGCCTGTTCCCTGCAGTGCTTGACCTGACCACCAGTAGGTGCAGAAAATCAGCTAGGACGACTTGACCTGTGATTTACCTTCTCTCCCTGTGGTATGCGCCTAATTAAACAGAAGATATTTATTATTGTAAAGTAGATTATATTCTGACATCCATGTTCATCACAGTGTGCTTTTTTAATTGGTCACATACATCACTGTGCTTTTTTAATTGGTAACAGATAAAGTATGGTGATACAGCTACTTCTGAAGGTGTTTTGTTTGCAACGTACTCTGCACTGATTGGTGAAAGTCAAGCTGGTGGTCAACATAGAACAAGGCTAAAGCAGATTCTGGACTGGTGCGGCGAGCTCTTTGAAGGCGTCGTATCCTTTAATACTTAAACTTCTGAGTGATTAATTTAATACAGGTAGACTATCCTTTATCCGAAAACCTCGGGACCAGCCGTGTTTCGGTTTTAGGAAAATTTCGGATTTCGGAAGGTGCGCGAAAACACTTCGGTTTTCAGAGGTAATTCGGTTTTCGGGAGTGCGGATAAAGGATACACTATCCCTTATCCGAAGTCATGCTTTGCTCCACTTTCGGCTTTCAGAGGTTTTCTGGTTTCAGATGTGCGGATAAAGGCTGGTACACTTACGCTGAGCGATTTCGGTTTTCAGAAGTGCGGAAAAATGCTACACTATCCCTTATCCGGCTAGGCCTGTAAGTCGTGCGCCACTCTGGTCATGTCGTGCGCACGACTTACGCTGACCGAAAAAACCTTCGGTTTTTAGAGGGTTTCGGTTTTCGGAAGTCCGGATAAAGGGTAGTCTACCTGTAGTTAAATTACATTAAAGCAATACATTATTGAAATGTTAAATAAATAATCTTTCAATATAATTTGATGTTACAATACTAGGAAAGTTGACAAAATAATCATAGGCTTTCTTTTAAAAAAACTCATCAATGATCAAAGTGAATTATGTTGCATATTCCATTAATAAAAATAAATGCATTTTTATCATTTTTTGTTTTTCTAGATTTACAATAGACTGTATATGATTCAAAAAGATTAGAACTATTGGTGATAGATAGGGAGATCTGGCATATTTCTAAAGCAGATGAACGTTAAGGTAGACACAAATTGGCAAGGATTATTTGGCTAGTCCACATATATTGCTTAGTATTTACCTGGCTGCAGGAGACAAAGCTAATCGGTTTTGATTATTTGTCACTTTGTTGGGGGGAGAGTTCTTCAAGCAAGGTTCTTACCGCTTGGCTTTGTCTTGGAAATAGATGGAAAGGTTGAGACTGGTTTCTGAGGGGGAAGGCCACTGAAGTTAGAAGTCCAATTCGACAAGACAGTTCTGTAGCCAAGAGCTCTGTATTTATGGGTCAATTGTTGCAACCTCCCAGTTTCATCAGCTCTTTTGGTTCCATTGATGTCGAGGCAAACACAAGCTTCTGTCAATGCTGTACCAAAAAGAAACATAAACTGGTCATTCATCTCATTGTGTTTGTGGGATCTTGCTGTGCAAAATGAGTGCCTGTTTACCTACCTATATGACACTAGTCATTGCACTTCAGATTTATTCACTGATGTGTTTTGAGGCTTTTTTTTAAGATATGTGACAAGGTGCTAAATAAATACGAATCCTTTGGTCTTTCTGATCATGTAAACAATAATTCTTCAGGATTTTTTTGGATTTTCCTTGACTTTTTTTTGCCTCTTAGATTGTTTTTGATGAATGTCACAAAGCAAAAAATGTCTGTGTGAATGGCAGTACCAAATCCACCAAAACAGGCCTGGCTGTCCTCGAGCTGCAAAATAGACTACCATTTGCACGAGTTGTCTATGCTAGTGCCACAGGTATGGATATATTCCTTACAAATCAGTGGGCTTCTTTTGAGTGTGTTAGACACTGAATGCAATGTACAGGAGACTTTGGTTTATCCGGAGGTTATATGTCCGGAATACTCGATCTAATGGCAAAAATCAGGAGCCGTTTTCTATAAGTTTTTTTAGTTCTCGTTGCTTTTTTTCCCCCAGTCAGGCACTGCAAGGTCTGTAGCTATAGCAACAGCTTCAGCTAGAGACGCTTGCAGCTGCAGCCGACTGTTTTGAAGCTGTTGCTAAGCAGCAGGGTTTGTTGATTCACACGGAGCTTTTCAGTTCTGTATCTCTCAACATTAACGCTGGTATGTCCGGCACTTTTGATGGTACGGCACCAGCTCGGTCCCGTCAGTGCCGGATATCAGAAAGTTTGCTGTATTAGTGTAAGTATGCTGTGTTATCAGTACATCAGGACTCTTCAGTAGCATCTTTAATACGATTATTCCTCTTTCTTAAAATAATTATTTTATCTATGTGTTGACATTGGCTCAATAATAAAAAAGATCTAACAATGTAATAATCCCATGGTGACTGGACTATCAATTGTTTGGAGTACTGTACTAAGTAATTATATACCAACATTGTACAGCATTTTACAGCACCGAAACATCATAATACCATTGGAATATACATTTTTTAGTGTATGCAAATTTACACCCTAAATCAGTTAAAATGGAGTGTTATTAAATTAATTTATTCCAGCAGATTATTGCATTTATATAATCCATGGATTTTATAGGAGCTATTTTAACCCTACTTGCTCAGCAGAAACCTGACGGGTGGGCAGTTAAAATCGCCCTGACTCTTATCTGTCCGAAAGCCGCCATGATCGCAACATCTGCAATTTTAACCTGCTCTTCTGAGCAGGCAGCAATGACACATGTCCGGAGCCAACAGGGTCCTTCTTTATATATGCATGTTGCGGCCCGATTACATCGTTGAGACCCGACTGTAATTTTAGCTCGGGCCTGAGTTGGGGAATCCACCTGGAGTTAAATTTGGGGCAATAATATGTTTCTGTTACTATTTATAATAATTAAATGGGCAGGATTTTTTTTTTTGCAGGAATTATGAACAGCAGAATTGATGATACTGTGATTCTACTGCTGGCAACCTGTAGACTATTATGGAATACTTTACAAAAGTGGGCTTTAAACATATTTCTCCGCCCCCCCCCCCCCCCCCAAAGAAAAGTGAAAAGCGGAGAATTACTCCTCCTAATCAGCCAGAAAAATCTATTTTTGATTTGGGCAGCCTAAAGATGCTGCAGCTGTGAGTTTGCATCAAGTTGCAGGCTGATTTATTTACCAAGGCACCGCATTGTACAGAGCAAATACAATGCACAAATTATATCTGTCTGATGGATTGAGGCAGACCATTCTAATAATATTAAAATGATTTCTTTTTAAAAAAATAACGCAAACAATCAAGTTTAAATGAATGCATCACATTAAAATGTATAGCTTACTACCCATTTAATGTCTTCACCCTACAGAATTAAAACCAATTAAGTGAAACTCTTGGACTCACTCTCACTGATGCTAGGGAGTGCTCTACATCTCAAATGACACAGAGCTGGTGCTGTGCCTGCCTATAGCTATTCCTCATTGCCCAAATAGGAATTTTTAGCCATAGTAGCATCTTTTCCTACAGTGAGACATTATACAGCAATAGTTTATAGGGTGGACTGTGCAGGGTTAGTCTATTGGCCTTTTACTTCTGCAACTTGCATTTGAATTCAGCTCAGAATAATGGGACGGAAGTTTCTCTTCTACCTTTAAGTATCACACAAGAAATTTGACTTTGTAGCGTCTCCCCAGTTCCAAGTTAGTTTCAGTCATTAATGGAAACTTGCCCATAATTCTGTATAAATTTGCAACAAATTAGCAGTGGGTTCTGAGAATGGCTGGTGTGGAAAATCATGCTTCCAAAGTAGGGGGGCAGGGTTAAGATATTGTTGGAACAGAGATGGGGAAGCTTTACTCTACATTTGGCTATGCCATGCCTGTTCTTAGAATACTTGATGCTGATACTGGGTGACACAAGTCTTTCTTCCTTAGCCATCTCTCAAGTTGGTTGGCAAAAATATTCAGAAAATAAAATTTAAAGAGGAACAATGTCTATTCACAGTTGTACAGAATTCTGGGCAAGCTCAATACAGACATTACAGTTTTGCCAGAAAAGGATTATTGATGTTGGTTGCAAGCAAATGGATTTTACTATTCAGTTAAATATTATTAGCAAGCATAAAATGTCTGCTAAGTGTCAGTTTGCGCAAGCTGGGAGCACTCTTTCTTCTGAGTTAGAAGATTGTGGGTTCAAGCTCCACCACAGACTTGAGCACATAATTTGGACTGTCAATTCAATGCAGTACTGAGGGAACGCTGATTAGCCTGGCTGATATCAGCTAACTCAGCAAAGACCAAAAATTAGACCTGGGGCTTTCTGGTCATTTGCTACAACAGGCCTTTACCCAGTGGGTCATTAGGGAGCCATAATATTCTTTTTAATGAAAAAGAACTTGGTGAAGAGTTGCTACTTTCTAATATAATCATTTTTTTGTGTCACACCGATAAACCTAGTATCAATGGAACTATTTTTAGGCTCGGCGGAGCATAAAAACATCAGCATAGATCAGTTGGGCCGAATGGCCTGTTTCTGTGCTGTAAGTTCTATGTACAGGGGTAATCTGGTTAAGCAGTATCCCACTGTTGTAATGTAAATCTAAACCCGATAAAGGAATGAAAGAAACTGTTCTCAAGTCACCAGCATTTTCTAGGGCACTGTAAATCAGGCATTTACAGTTTTAAATCACCTGAGCGATCAATACATATGTTAATACATTTATGAATTTTTTTCATACTTCAACAAAGGCTGGTATTATTTCATGATAACATTGCATTCACTTTAGGCACAATATTATCAGCAACAAAATATAGCTGGTACTTTTAGGAATTCACTTGAGTATTATTCACTATTGCCAAAATGACACTTTCTGAAAAGTTTGAATGTTGATTATAAAATTATTCTCCACTCCTTCAGCTAATGTTTTTAAACATTTTTGGCTTTATATGTTTTTATCCACTACAGATTAGAGAAAAACGGCAACCTTTCACTTCATGTGTGTTGAACGTTCAATATTTGATAGTTAAATGTTTCTAATGACATTGCTTAAAATTCTTTTTATTTTCAATATATAAAGGTGCCTCAGAACCAAAGAACATGGCCTACATGTGCCGTTTAGGTATTTGGGGAGAAGGCACACCCTTTCGCCAGTTTGAGGATTTCCTTCATGCTATTGAGAAACGGTGAGTCTAAATTTAAACTTTAAAGAACAGCATTAAGTACTAAAGTTTAGAAACTACCATTGGTAATGTTAGCAGTTGATCACTTAAGGCTTTAGAGGAGCTGTTAATCCACTTAAAATAAATGGGCTTAACACCTGGATCAGAATACTGGACGGAGGAATGTCATGAATGGGTTAAGTATTTGTTCCCTAATATCCACAACAACAAATCCAAGGCTCAAATACTTAATTGTATGCCAGGTACTCTACTTATAGATCAGGTAATTTCATTCAACATTCTGTGAACAGTTTGGAAGAAGTACAAAATTAAAGTACTGCTGGTTTAAAAAAAGCGATTTTTAGTGATAGCACAAGACGGGTGATAGAGAATCGGCAGCCCTTTATACACCCCACCTTATTTTCTTTTCGGGGAAAGGAAGGACCAGAGCAGCAATATTGTGGGAGCACCATCACTTCCAAGTCACACACCATCTTAGCTTAGACATATATCACCATTCCTTCATCATCACTGGGTCAATATCCTTGAATTCCCTACCTAACATCACCATGTGAGCAGCATCATCACAATAACTGCAGCAGATCGAGGGGAAGGGCCACCACCACCTAAGGACAAATAAGGACTGGCAATAAACAACAACAACTTGCATTTATATAGAGCCTTTAAAGTTGTAAAATGTCCCATGGTGCATCACAGGATCGTTACCTAACAAAATTTGACACTGAGCCACATAAGGAGATTATTAGGACAAGTGACCAAAAGCTTGGTCAAAGAGGTATGTTTTAAGGAGCTTCATAAAGGAGGAGAGAGAGGTAGAGAGGCAGAGAGAGTTCCAGAGCTTAGGGTGCAGGCAGCTGAAGGCTGCTTTGACAGCGTCACCTACATCCAGAGCACAAATCAAATAAAATCCTCCCTTATGATTTCACATTTGGCAGAAATGAGTTTGAGAATACTGCTAGCTATACAGTATTGTCATTTACTGCATACTGTGTGATTTTGCTGTTTGAATTTTCAGGACCCCATCCACACATCCTGGTCTGCAATAGAATTGAAATCACGATTGTCCTGCTCCAAAGTTTTTAAGAGAAATTCAAACTCCCCACCATCCTGCACCACCGTGTTCCAGATTTCATAGTTGATTGAAAGTTGGAGTTTTTTGAAAAAAGATAAAATATCATACCAGCACAGATGAGTTGGGCCGAATGGCCTGTTTCTGTGTTCTATGTAAATCAAAACAGGAAACGCTCAGCAGGTCAGGTAGCATCTGTGGAGAGTTAACGTTTCAGGTGGATGACCTTTCATCAGAACATCATTGTTGTTTAAATGTTCCTTTCTGCATATGAATTCTGTTTGATGTGGGAGACAGCATGCTGGTGCAGTAGGACTGATTTCCAGTGCACTGCACCAGAGCGATCAGATGCAGATTGCCACTCTATACTCCGCGCATTCTGTGTTACTCATTTAGCTGTGACATTCAGTGGGGAGAACCCTCTTGGGTGTTGCGGTTCTCATGATAGAGGAGACTAGAGGAAAGTGTTTCCTAAAAATAAAAATTGTGGTTGCAAAGATGTGACACGCACATCTTGCTAGGTGATATAAATAAGTATATTCGTACTTCTGGAGGAGTTTGGTAGTGTTATGAATGATGTCATACAATGCATTACCCTGTACTTTGCATCAGATTAATGTGAATCGTGGACAAGTAAACAATTTGTATTGGAAGTGACCGACTGAAATTGCTTTATACTAGCAATCTACAATCAATTCCATGCTATGCTTTTAAATTGAATTTTCAAATATTTAATTACAAATACTGTTCATATTTTGTGAAATGATTGTACATTTCGATTGCAAGGTACTTGCATGAGGAGTATACTGAAACATTAGGTTCCTTATCGTGGCTGTGATTATGCTAGCAGCATCGCCTTTTTGAGGGTTTTGGGCAATTCATTACAGGAGAAATTACGGTTATATTACCTGGTGCTGTTGAATGCGGTAGCTGCCCTTGCCTGATTTGGGGCGGGTCATTGCTGGTCTGCTTTCCTTCCGAGCAGATCACTTAGGTTGGTGGCATGGAGGAGGAAGCTTGTGCCTACAGGAATTTGATAAGGTACCAGATCAGAGGTTTATGAAAAAAAGAATGGGAATTAATGGTAATGCAGCCATTTGAATAGAGCGATGATCAGATGGCAGAAAGTAAAGGGACATTTTTTAAGAATGTAAAAATGTGGTGAGTAGTGGTCCACAAGAGTCTATGTTGGTTAGTTTCTAAATAGGTAACTGATCTGGATTTAGGAATTGAGGGAACAGTATCAAAATTTGCTGATGACATCAAATTGCAAATTGTAACATGCATTAAGAAAGGCTGCAGGCTGACATAGAAAGGCCACTAGAATTGGTAGATGCAGCTCAATGTAGAAGAATGTGAAGTAATACATGTTGGAAGTAGGTAAATTAAATATACTTTAAATAGTTAAATTTTAAATGGAGTAGAGAACCATAGGGTCCATAGTAAGTATTGTTTACACTTTGAGTCATCCCATTAAAGGAAGGATATAAAAGTACTAGAAAAGGTTCAGTATAGATGCACTAGGATGTTACCAGGAATGAGAGGAGTTGCAGTTATGAAAGGTACTTGAGAAGTTACGGCCTTTTTCACTAGAGTTGAAGAGGTTGCGAGGTGACCTGATAGAAGTCTACAAGATTGTGAAGGGTTATGATGAGGTGAATAGTGATAAATTGTGTCTATTGGTCGGCGAGACAGTAACAAGAGAGCATCAATTTAAGTTCATCCCAAAAAAGCATTAAAGGGAAAGTTAGAAAAAATGTTCTTTAAGAAAGAAAGACAGACTTGCATTTATATAGCGCCTTTCAGGACATCCCAAAGTGCTTTACAGCTAATGAAGTACTTTTGAAGTGTAGCCACTGTTGTACACAAAAGGTGGGTAGAAAGTGGAATTCTATTATTGAAGTATAGAGTCTATAAAGTATGTTTTCCGATCCTTGCCCGCCATCCGTGCATATTGGAAAATCAGCGACACATTGCTCATAATTACTTGAGGGCTCAGAAAATTTACCCTCAGAAGTTATTTAAAAGAGAATTATATCATTGATTGAAAAAGAGGAATATTAAAGGATATCGTGTAAGAGAGTGGGATTAGGTTAATGGTTATGTGAGGAAAATACTTTGACGAAAATACAATGGTTGAATGGCCTGCAACATTCTGCGATTCTATGAATGGGTTCCAGACAGCCCCACGTGGCGGCCAAATATCACTTGTTCTGATTGTTATAAAAGAAAGAACTTGCATTTATATAGCAACTTTCACAACCTCAGGATGTCCCAAAGCACTTGACAGCCAATTAAGTAGTTTGAAGTGTAGTCACTGTTGTAATATAGGAAATGCGGCAGCCAATCTGTGCACATCAAGGTCCCACAAACAGCAATGAGATAATAACCAAATAATCTGTTTTAGTGATGTGGTTGAGGGATAAATATTGGCCAGGACACCGGAGAAAACTCCCCTACGATTAGTGCCATGGGATCTTTTACAGTCACCTGAGAGGAAAGAGGGGGTCTCAGTTTAACATCTCATCAGAAAGACAGCACCTCTGACCATGCAGTGCCCCCCTCAGTACTGCACTGAAGTATCAACCTAGATTATGTGCTTAAGTCCCTGGAATGGGAAGCGAACCCAGAACCTTCTGACTCAGAGGCGAGAGCCACAGCTATTATGATACATGTGTGTTTCAGCCACATTTGTGGGTAGGCTTTTGCTTGGCCATAGTAGGGTGATGCACCTTAATGCAACTGGAAGCAAGAGTTGGTCTAACCTGTGTGAACGTCATCTGTATATACATTATTCTAATTTTGAAGCAGGATCAGTTTTATCTTACTGAACAGGTCATTTTGACAAAATGCATCTTGGTTTTCAAAGTGAACTTAGTTAACGAGTTATATTATTTTGTAGGTTTTAATACAGTTTAAAAATCCTCGGAAAAAAAACACAAGCTTTCTTAAAGCTTTGAAGAAGTAATTACCACAGGTTATGCCAATTACTAATTAACATATAAGTCTAAAAGTTCCACAGCCCTTGCAAAGAGGTGGAAGTGTGGTAGGGCAGGAATTATGTCTGCCACTGTGCCCCACAGCTAACGGCGTCCCAAATGGAGGCAACCCACCACTGTGGAGGTGGTGGTTAGAATGGCATGCTGCCACTCTGAAAGGGGGACTACCTAAGGCCCAAATTGGGCTGAAGATGAAAGCAATTTGAAAACAATTTAAATATTGCAGGCGATCTGCTAGGCATCCCTTCAATGGTAATCAATCCCTTTTTTCTAAGCGGTAACCCGAGAACTGCCCCAGACTCCTCTCCACCAGAGCGCAGTTTGCAGGGGACGTTACAGTTGACAGAAACCCAGTGGGGGGTGTGGTAAACCACTGTTTGTATTCCTGTTTGTCCTGTTTGTATTCCACTGTGTACATGCCTGGACATGCCTCAGCTGACTCCTCCCACAGGTCCTAGTATAAAGGTGACTGCTCCCCAGCCCTTGGTATCCTGGACCGGTCGACCACTCGAGGCAGACCTCCATTCTGTTGTTAATAAAAGCCTTTAGTTACTCTTCTAACTCTCAGTCTTTTATGAGTAATTGATAGCGCATCAGGGGGCAGTTTCCACACCAAATTGTACTCCCATCAGGATTGTGCTGCAGCTCCATGTGCATTATTTTAATGACATTTCCAATACTATTTCACACCTCCAATACCATTTGCCACTCAGTCCAGCAGTACCAAATAAAATGATTTGATCTTAGATACAAAATGACACTGATTTTTAAACTAACATCTTACAATTTGGATCTGTTTTCTTTGTTTTAGTGGTGTGGGTGCTATGGAAATTGTTGCTATGGATATGAAAGTTAGCGGCATGTATATTGCTAGGCAACTAAGTTTTGCTGGAGTGACATTCAGAATAGAAGAAATACCTCTTGATGAAAGTTTCAAACTTGTATACAACAAAGCAGCTGTGCTGGTAAGCAGTTCAACTTATTTCACCAATATTCCACTATTTTTGATTTTACAAACTAAGCACCTTGGAAGATTTTTGTACATGTAACCTGCAAGTGTAACACAATATAAGCATTATAATACTTTCTTGAAACACTGCATTTATCAAAACTTCAAACCACTTTGGGGGTAATTTTCACCTTCACCGCGTGGGCAGTAAACTAATGGAGCAGAACCTGCAGAAATGTAATTTGAAATGTAAATTGGGTGGGTTCTATAACAAGCCGTCTGCTCCACCAGTTTACCGCCCAAGCAGTGATGGTGAAAATTACCCCCATAGTGGTGTGACTGGAACATACGATAACAGTCAGAATTTCTGAGCTTGGTCAGTAAGTGGAGGGGAAAAAAATATCAGTCCATTCATCCTGGTCATGGAGTAAACAACACATTGAACTGTTGTAGCTCTGGTTGCCAATTAAGACTATGATTGAAGTCTAGCACTTTGGCTGCAAAGTTATTTACTTGGTATTTCAGAGCTAACCACAGTTATAGTTTCATTTTTTCTCACCACTGGGATGTCTTTCCACTGCACCCATTGCAGTTCATGATTGATTGATTTATCACTGCTGTGTTCAGTTCATTATTTAAATTTTCACCCATTACTCTCAGCACTGCTTGTATCACTTCTAAGGAACCAGGCAAAACTGAAAATAGGCTTCGATTCTGAACTGAAAGGGAGCTTATTTCCAGACATAATGGCTTAGGTTTTCCACGGGCAGGAACTTTGAATGCCTGTCCTACGCACTCCTAACCCTGGTCTACTTTCTGGGCTCGGGGTCACTGACTTGTTGGGGGGCTGGTGCTTGGGTCATTACAGCTTTGTTGGGACCCCTGCCTCAAGTGAGGGGGGAATTGCTGTGGTGCCTCACTGTGATGTAGGTTGGAATGTGCTGCTGGCAGAAGTACCAAAACAATTTAAAAACACTTACATTTTTGAAATTTGCATTCTGTGATTGATTTCACAAAGTAAACTGACAAATTAAATTTAACCCCTCTTCCCCCATTGTAATTAGGCACCTAAAGAATAAATGTATGAAATTGCCTATAGTGCTGACTGTGGCAGGATGGGTCAGAAAGAACTGGCTTTAAAAGCCAAGAGGCAATGACTACACATTTACTTAATGGCACTTTACTGTCTGTTCATTCCAATGCATTGTTATTGGCCCGTAGCCGTGCTGAATGCCAGGGATGTACAGGTGTCCCAGCGGAGCTAGAGCACAAACGACAGAAAATGCGTAGTATGGCAACATTCTGTTATTTGCCTCATTTAATACACCCGGGCGTATTTGGTTGGGTTATTAATACGTTCAACGTCACTTCTGCTGGAAAATCCCAACAAATTTTCCTCAACACCCTGCCCAGGCTACGGCTGTTTACCAGTATATCCAATGAGAAGACTCAAGCCTCATATTTTTATTACCTGGAACAAATTCAGTAACTCCTTTTAGATCCCAAATTCCTGGACTCCACAAATGTCTAATTCAAGCCAAAGCACGCTCCAGGACTCTGGTTTGTCGTCCTCAAATGAGAGAAGTTACAGATAAACAGTCAGGATATGTAAAATGGTAATACAAAAAGGGGAAATACTAAATGACCCGTTCCTGTTTTATTGTGACTGTGAGAAACATTTCAATTACGACAGATTTATCTCATCATCCTCCTCAGTGGAGGAAGCAGCCAAATCTAACCTATGGAAACATACAGAAGTATTTTTCCAGAAATTTGTAGGGGCTATTTTACAATGAGACAGTGCTTAATCTTTTAATTTCTCTCAGGTTACATTTAAGAACGGTACAAGATGTCCACTTTAAAAAAAACATACGGCGACAATTTGTTTATTTTAAAAATAGCATGAAGAAAAACTTGTAATCTTTCTCGAATTCTAAGTTCTTATGATCAAGCAGAAATCGTTTTTTTAGAAATATTAAGTGAAAGAGTTTTATTTGTTAAATGTGGTGCAAAAGAAATTCATGTTACTGCTTCTGCCATACAACATTTCTGAGATATAAATGCGAAAGAAACTTTTTGTCGGTATTTGTATATGTTTAGATTACTTAGATATGCCTGAAAAAGTGTTTTCTTTTTCAGTGGGCTGAAGCAATGACTATTTTCCAACATGCAGCAGACTTAATTTGTTTGGAGTCCAGGAAATCTCTTTGGGGACAGTTTTGGTCTGCGCATCAACGCTTCTTCAAGTATCTGTGTATTGCTGCCAAAGTTAGACGTTTAGTAGAAATAGGCAGACAAGAGCAGCAGAAAGGCAAGGTGAGAGGTCACTTTCTGCTTTTAAACTGTGTAGAAGACAACCTTCTCTTACTGTTTAATGGAAATAGCATATTACTGTTGACCAGGTATAATTATGACGCAGATATATATGATCAGGTACTTTGACAGTGTTTGACATCAATTTTTGGTACGCAGTTGCAATCTCTTTAAATTAAATTTAGGTCTATCTCAGTGACCCACATCAGTCTCCATAAACTTGAATCATGCCCAACTACGGCCTTTTTTTTTTGCATAGCGCCATCTCTGGTTTGGCAGAAAAGAGTCAAAATAAATTATTGGAATGTATAGTTCTGGGTCGTATAATGATGCCATTAAAACAGATCACTTCAAATCAACTCAACTCTTGTTTGTCATATTGTCAATATATATATATTGACATTGATGTATGAATATTATCTGTACAGGAAACTCATCGATACCAGTGGGTTTATGGTATTGTAATTGTGCAGTGTCAAACAAGTATGCAAATTGATGTGATTTCCATGCCAAAAAATATGATAGTGTTACATTCATTGGCTGTATTTTGTAAATAGCTTTTTTACCACAACGTTTCCATGTAATCTTAATTTTTGTATTGAATGTTATCAATATTCACTGGAAGCTTAATAATGCAAGGAGGTAAAGCATGATTCCTGCTAGTCATATCACAGAACACTGTAAATACTATAAATACGATTCTTCTCTCTATGCTTTTTATAGGAATGGGAGTAGGCCATTCAGTTCCTCAAGCCTGTTCTGCCATGTAATTAGATCATGGCTGATCTGTCCCTCAACACAATTTACCTGCCTTTGGTCCATATCTCTTGATACCCTTACCTAACACAAATGTATCGAGCTCAGTCTTGAGAATTCAAATTGTCCCAGCAGCCACAGCCTATTGGGGAGTGAGTTCCATGTTTTCCATTACTCTTTTCATTGTTCTCCCCATACAAGTCCTTTGGCTTTCCTGCAACCTCCTCCACCATTGTAATTAGGTACCTAAAGAATAAATGTATGAAATTGCCTATAGTGCTGACTATGGCAGGATGGGTCAGAAAGAACTGGCTTTAAAGCCAAGAGGCAATGACTACACATTTACTTAATGGCACTTTACTATCTGTTCATTCCAGTGCATTGTTATTGGACTGCAATCCACAGGTGAGGCTCGGACACGAGAAGTACTTGATGAGAACGACGGCCACCTTAATCAATTTGTATCTGCTGCAGTGTAAGTAAAGATGTCGTGCCATTTCAATGACTGTTGGATAGGTAAATTAAACGGCTTAAGTCTGTCTAATTCTTGTAACTCTATGCAGTTACATCTTTGACATCGTTTCAAGAAGTTAAAATTGTTAAAGAATATTATGCTTTTGTTATAAAAAATCCAGATTTTCCACTTTAAAGGCATTTATAAACCTAATTTTAACAGTGAGACATGCATAACATTTTTATAACTATGCCTGCTTGTTAAAGGACTGGCCCCATCTACAAAGGGGCTGCCTGAAAATCATTTTTTTTTTTAAATCTTCAAGGGTTTGGGCAACAATCCTGGCCAGAACCCCATGGTCCACTGCCATTAGTTATCAGGCATACCAGAAACATTCGTAAGTCAGATCCTTAATTATACCCCGCAGAGCAGGAACTTGACATTCAGAGTCTACACCCCCGCCTCCCAGCTCCAAACGTTGATGGCCTTATAAGGGGTGGGTGGAAGCTCCATGGCTCACAAGGCCATTGAGGAAACTCGGACGCAAGGCGGGTTGATGTAATTGGGTTCCGGAATGGGTTCCGGAATAGTTTCCGTCTATTCCAGAGGCCTCCTGCTGAAGTTACAGCAGGTGGATCACCAGAATTGGCTGCATGCCCACTCTCTTCATCAAATTTGTTTGGCTTTTCTTTGTTTATCAAGGGAGAAGAGCTCTGCATCGTTTTTATCCCAGTGATGTCACATTTAATGGACTTTATGACACCTTAGAATGTGATTTATGCATTATATTGTGTTTACAAAAAATAAAAAAGGGGTTTGCCAAATAATTTTTTTTTAAGAAACAGCATCCTTTAGCGTGTTGTTTTATTATATTTACTTGTTGCCATAGAATTTGGAAAAGTACCAAATCTTTTCCTGTTATTTTCTACATAAGTTAAATCAATTTTATTTTTGTCATATAAAATCTGTTTAATGTGGAAACATTGCTTTAGGTTAAAGTACTAAATTTAGCCATGATGAGTCTCTTGTGTAACCTGCAGTTATACATATTAACATGTAAATAGCTCTGACCTTTGCATTACTATTTACATAAATAGCTTTGAACTTTTAAGTTTACATGACTATAAATAGCTGTGACCTTTGTATTAATCCTTTAAAATCAGACTACTGAGAATTTAGTAGTTGCAAGTAGTTACAAAAATGTAAAGTTATTTACTTAGACTGCAATTGGACTGCCCTGAATTTACCACCGGATGCGGTACTGAGCGATACAGACAAGGAGGTTCCTAGATTTGCTCCCTGGTCTCTATTGAATTAGCTGCATATTATGCAGATCAGCAGTGGGTTACTGGCTTCAGAGTACTGAGCTGGAGAGGTGAAAATTCAGCCAGGATTTCCATCTCTAATCACTATCCAGTGACCCCTTACTTCTAAGTGTGTGAGTGGATGTGAGGTAACAACAGGATCAGAGCCAACTGTGATGTCCCCCACAGTCAGATAGCCTTCCAGCATCACTCTCTAGGCACGCCCATGAAAAATGAGCAGCTAGTCATGATACTTGGTATCTGCTGCTGCCCAGGGAAAGCTATCAAATCATGAGTCACTCTCTTCGGGATAGCAGCCAAGAAAATAGGCAGAATTTTTTTTTAAAGACTCAATAATTGATTCCCCACATACTAAAAGGTAAGATTAACTAAAACCTTGGTGAAATGGCATAAACAAATTTTCATACCTGTTCTCTGAGGTTTCTGCCGATCTTCCTATGCCAGGAGATCGGAAGAACCCCTGTGGAAATTCCAGCCCTAAGTTTCTCATCTCACATGGGTTGTTTGAGAGACCGTCGTCAAGCCAAAACTAGAGCCAGAAAAAAAAAAATGTTTTTGTCACAGTGGCAGTGTGATTGCTGTTGTTTGTACTTAACCTACCATCACAAGTCTGACTCTTTGGATCAACAGACTACCTGCTGGCAGATAAGTATAACGTGTGTGTTCCAAGTTATACTTAAGCACACACTGACACTTCAGCTTCCTCTGACATTCAAATCCTCGCAGCTTATGTGTAGACAGCGTATTGTATAGTAAGTACATGTGTCTGAGCATGCGCATGTGAGGTGATGCTGAAGTCTGAGAGGAAGCTGAAGCATGTGTTGCGCAAAGCCAGGGTTATAAATCTCATCATCAAGAAACGACTTATGAAATAACGCTGGACGGCCAGCTGGTGGCGCTGTCCAAGGAGTATAAATACTGTACTCGGGCGTGGGCCCCAGCTTACCAGGGACATTTTGTAAGACAAGGAACTAGTGAAGTACAACTAGACCTCCATGTTCTGAAACAAGTTGATTAAAGCCTTGCTTTATGCTCAAACCAAGTGTGTAGTGAGTTTTATTACGTCAGCCAGTATAATTTATCTGCTGCAATTGAGCATATTAAATAATATCACCCCCCAGAGTCATAAAGCGCATGCCTCAAGATAAGTATCACTACAACATAAAAGTTGCTCTACAGTGAAAGAATAGTAGGCCAGAAATTGAATTCTTGAACCAACCCAGTGGCACGGTTGCCAAATATCTGCCAACTCAATAGGAGGTTCCAGGTTTGATGATCAGTACTCACATCATCTCAGGAGTGTGTTCCAGCATTTAGAGTTGAGCGGCTAGATGGATTCTGTTACACAGCGCAGGTGAAGGAAAACTGGTGCCGTTAGCATGCCTCCTACTGGCAGATTATATATCAGAGAGGGAACTTTTACATTTTATTTTATGTGATAGTTTGCACTTTTCACCATGACCTTATTTTCTGTATTTTGTAAATAATATGCTTTTGTAATAACAACAACATTTTATAAATTAATTTGAAAAAGGAATACAATACTTTAAACGTTTAAAAATCTGAGTAGCTGGATTAAATTTAGCATTTTACTTACAGAGGTGTCTTTAAGTCACTAATTCAGAAGCACTTTCCGTCAACAAAGAGAAAGAAAGAAAAAGAAACGGGAACAAAAAGGAAACGTAAGATGACATTACAGATAATAACTTTTTAATAAGTAAAAGTACAGATCAAGCAATTTTGTGATATTTCTATGGTTCTTTGCTCATTATCTATTCAGTAACATCCTACTTTCCAGTAACACATGGACAGAGAGTTTGGCCCCTACATTATTGAGGCTGGTGAAGGCGGAAAGGCTGATTTCCACCATGGGAGGGAGGTCCCGAATTTGGGGCGGAACCTAATTATGCCAGGCTTCCACCCCATTTGTTCTGGCCTTTTAAGTTTCAGTAGGGGGGAAATGTAGCTGGTTCTTCCGCCCGCATTCCCTGTGTCAAGGGGTTGTATCATTGGAATTCTCATGCTTCCCCAGAAAAGTCTGCCCTTTGCTCCCTTGAAAGGCCTCAGCAGAACTCACACCAACAGAAAGCCTTCTGAAGCCCCAAACATTTAATAGAATAAGGTAATCAATCGCCTTGTCTGGAGACAAAATGGCTCATTGAGCTGAAGACTGCAGAAAGATGATGTTCTTCTGTGGCTTGTTGAGCCTAGGGTGATCTCAGGCAGGGGTGGCTGTGGTTGAGTCTACCTTACGGGGAGGATCAAGCTGAGGCAGGCACTGCTGATGCATCCTTGCAAGCGCCAGCAACCCAGACTGGCCATGCAAATGACCACAGGATTTGGGACAGGTTCTTCAACAGGGGCTGACTGATCTGGAGATGAAATTACTCTTACCACTTAGGCAGAACATTACATGGGAACTAAAAGTTTTGCCCAATGCACTCACAGGAGTGGCGACCTTTGCTCTGTGAACTTTCTGGAAGCTTGGATGTGTGAGGGTGCACTAACAAAATGCACAACTGAGTGATCAATTTAGAAAGTGGGAAATCAGTGCTTAACAATCCGATAAACCATTATCACAGGTACTGGATATTAATTCTGTTTGATTTTGACAGCAGATTTGGAAATATGAACACAAATGCCCTAATGTCATATTAATGTTGATATACTAGATTAATAAACATAAATGTACAGTAAGCATGCGCACTAGCTCTAACGTACAGAAAAAAATCACCTCACTTTGTTTTGTTGTAAACCATGGAGTCTAATTATGTATATAAGATGTGACTCATCTTACTAGTTTTCATCATTCTTATAAAGGTTGAGAGGCGTACTGATGCATGCTTTGTGATGCACAGTTTCTGTATTGTGATGTGGTTATGGGTGAGAGTTCACTGTGGGGGCAGGTGATACGTTGATTGTGCAGCAGTAGAAAATAGTGGGCAATTTTTTTCCACAACAGTAATGGACATTGCAGCAAAGATTAAGACCCTGACATTACCGTGTGAAATACTGGCATACAAACACTTAATGCATTCACTTAAGATTCTTCTTTTCGCTAATTTAACTGAGGCACTAGTCCATTTAAAATAACTAGGCAAACAGCTCCTCTAATATGGCGGAGAGAGGATTTTCAGATGCAGCATTCATACAGTAATATTCCTCAAGGTAATTTCAGAGCATAAATATTTGTAATTGATCGAAAACACAGAAGTGAGGTGTAATGAAATCTGTTTGTCTTGATCCTGTATTCGTTTTGCACTCATGTATATTACCCTCCCCCACTGTGTATAGTTTCACTTCCTCTTTCCCGACTAACCTGGGAGGTTCCAGGTCTTGGCTCTTGGCTCCGCCCCTGACTTCTCTTACATAAAGATCCCAGGATCTGTATGACTCATTCCTGTGAACCAGTCGGCGTGTTGAGATGTTAGCTCTGATCTTAGTGATTAAAAGCCAACTTGTTTAAGTCTATAACTTCTAGTTTTGTGGTTATTGAAGGCCCATCATGAGGATAATTTACAAAGCTGTTAGCTGGCAACCATTCACTATTAACACTGGTAATATATAGGGAACTTTCCCATTTTCCATCAATGTGATCCTTCACATGATGAAGAATAAAAATTGAATAGCATAAATGCAGATTGTTTTTCTTGAATACCTTGAGCTGTGTTCCCTTTCATTTGTATGTAGCAATGGTATAATCACTTTTTGTAAATTGCTCTGAAATAAAAGTGATAACTTCTGCAGGTGTGATTGCTTAACCACTCCTGATATATCAGACCCTAAGCAATGCTTCAAAAGTGTTATTTTTGCATGTAATGGAAGGGTACTTTTATTGCCTGCCATTAGGGTCTAGAAATTGGATCTCTCAGCACAATTTAGCACCCACATTCCACGCAGGGAAAGCGGCGAATGCCAAATTGGTTAGGGCACCCTGGATGAGAGCGCATGCCTGAGACCAGCCGTAGGCCCATTTCCTATGCGAATCCAGGGCCTACCGCGGGTTTCAGGCCCCTTGCCCATATTCAATTGCGATTGAGCGTGCGCCATGTGTGCTGCGGTCAGTTTTCTCAGGCCTAAAGCAGCCAGACAAACAGTCCTTAAAGGGAGTGATGGAGGCTGCCACAAAACGATTAAGTAAGAAAAAGACTTAGCTGAAAGCAAAGCCAAGAAGAGCAGGTGCGCTCCTCCTGGCTCTACAGTGAAACTCCCAGACACTGCTCACACCCTTCTCCTTCCTAAGTTCCCAAACCCACCCCCCCCCCAGACTCACTGTGGGCCTGGTGCCAGTGTCTATGCCAGTAGATTTTCGTTTTCTGCAGGACAAGCGCATTGCCTCCTCGGTCACGCAAGAGAACCAATTTCACATGATCCTCACACATCCGTTTCAGCACGGTGATCACTGCCACTGCTGTGTTTGCCTCCAAATTTGAGTGCGAACCAATTTCTGCTCCTAGCTGCTTGGGAATGATGGCAGAATGATCTACCAAAGAATGGTCATACTATAAAATACAGCACTCACTACATATAGATAGCTGTCTGAAGTACAGGAAACTTTCGATTTACCGGCACCTAAATAACCAGAAATCTCGGTTAACCGGCAAAATTCAGGAGTAGGTTTTACTTCATATTCTACTTGCGTTCCTCCATCTGTTGCTGTGCAAGGGTGTGGCTGCAGCTGTTGCTAAGCTACAGAGACGCTTGGAACTTGTGGCCATTGTTCTGCAGTTGTTGCTAAGCAACAGGGTTTGTTGCTTTATACAGAGCTGTCAGCTCTCCGTATCTTTTACTATAGCTTTCGGTTATCCGGAATCTTTGATGAACCAGCACCACGTCGGTCCCGTCCGTGCCGGATAAAAAAAGTTTCCTGTAATACAAAGCTTTCAGCTTAAAAAGATTTGTTCAAGTGATAGAAGCCTGAATACAGTGATCACAGTACACAGATAACACCATTATTTTCTTTTAGTGAAAATTGAATACCGTATTGTCTGTACTGTATAATGAATCTACAGCAAGTATTTTCATGTTCGCTGTGCTTAATGCTCCTTTGTACTCCTGCTGCGAGTTGAGCGGCTGTTTGCCAAATAGAAATGGGTAACTCAGCCATGGCATCATTTTTAAATCCTGTAAGCTAAGCATAAGCAGCTTATTTGCATTAGAAGTAGCTGCAAAACCTATACAATTTCTGAAGGATCATGATTACAAATGGAGGATTTGAAATAAGAATCCATTTACTGCTGGACATTTCATCTTGTTCCTTGTTCACCCCTAGTTTCGCACCGCATTACAGACTTTCCCACATTCATACCTTAACCTATAATAGTGAAAATACCATTTCTTCAGCTAGAAATTTTACAGATTTATCCTGCTTCAAAGTCCTTTGTAGAGTAGAAAGGATTACATGCACGTGTGAAGGCAAATAGATCAGTGAAGGAGTTCTAAAAGAGGTTACCTTCAGTGCATGAAATTACATGTTTTTCTGTTCTTTTTAAGTACTGATTTTATATTGCTTAAAATAACATTTGTGTGCCATTACTATTTTTAACCTATTTCCTTCTTTAAATACTTTCCCACAGGAAAGCAACGTGGTCGGCCCTTGAAACATTCGAAAAGTGTTCCAGAATATGTGTGTTTGTTCAAAAGCAGTGACGACAGCAGCTGTGATTCTGACCTTGATACTGACAGTGATCTGAACTCATCGCCTGCATCTGCCATGGAGATATCTGAAGAGGCTGATGTCATTGCTTTGGATCCTCCCATAAATGGTTTTCTATCTACGGCAAAAGGTACCATCTAATATAATGATTTGAACGGCACGAGTTGTTGGAACTCATTAGTTGAGCTTGGGTTTACGCCCTTGATTGTCCATATAGTCTCTGTCGTGCCAAAAGGCACAGGGAAGGCACTTCCCCACTGGGATGGAGGAAGGAAGAGTCATGCCAGGCCACTACTAAACATTTTATCACAGTTAAGCAGCACTGGAAGTTCACCATCCTGCCTCTTCGACTGCGATATAATGTGTAGCATGGCCAGAACTAAAGAGGAAAAAAATACAAAATAATTTTTAAAAAATATGATTCCTAGAGCACTCTGAATCCAGTGGTTTTAGAGAAGTATTAACCTTAAAAACACTGCGGATTGATCTGGTCACATGTATTATGCATGCAGGTTAATCAACAGAATTTTCATTAAAACGATAAACCTTTTTCTAAAAACCGATCCCACTTCCAGGATGATCGGCGAGAACAAAGAATCCTGGAGAAGACGGTAAACATGTTGGCGCCAAAGATCAGTAGTCCCAGCATTTTGGTGTAAGTGCTGGGATGCACCCATCCATACCTTCCAGCGCTGACCCCCCACCAAAGCTTGCAGGGTCATGGGGAGATCACCCAATTTAAATGTTTCGGGAGCCCATCTTGAGCACTTTCTGCCCCAAGAGGCCACAAAATGTGGCAGAGTTTGATGCCAAGACTTCCACCCCCTGCTAGAAATATCCCCTTTGTAAGGGGACTGAAAGTTTTTTTAATAAATTACTCACCATCTTTGGGGGTCTAATCCATGAACCAGGCTTAGAGTGAGCCCCATTTCTGCCATTCAGTGCCGGGTCTCGCTTGGCATACTGGGCCATCAATGCTACACCAGGCTGGTAACACAACAACTCCTAGCCTGGAAGCTCCTGCCACCAGCCACACTCCCACGTACGCAGTGGATCTGTTTGTGGTGGAAAGTGGCTCCAATCCTTACAAGCCCCTGTCAAAACTGCCAGAGAAGACAGGGACCTGGATACTGTCCTTATGCCGGACTCCCACAGGATTTATCACAGGAGCGTGCTGTACAGACTGGATTTTTATTGCTCCTAAAATAGTTGGCAAAAGTAAAATTCAAGATGTGACAGAGCAAGAGTAAAAAACATTGGCCTAGAAATTCACTATGGCCCCGCCAGCTGGCTAGCGCCCAAAAGTTAGCGCTGGGCGGGAAGCCTATAGCGATCGTCAGATATTCATTGTTAGCGCCCCAATTCGGAGCCGGGCGCTATACCAGGGTGTGCCCGCCTCCGCTTGGGGCGCTGACACTGAATATCAGCGCTCTTGGCGCCGCTGCGCCAGCCGCTGCGGAGCGGCAGGCTGCGGTACTGCAGGCCTCCTCCTTCTCTTAAGGGGGAAGTGCCTGCAACAGCCGGAGCCCCGATCGCGAGTGCCGGCAAAAGAGCCCGGCACAACGGAGAAGTGCCGGGCTCCCGCAAACCAGCCGGCAATGCCGCGGGGGGGGTGGTGGAGGAGGCCGGGGAAGGAGGTGCGGGCAGGCGGCCGCCGAAAAAGCGGCCGGCCGCACCTTCCCCTTTAAAGCGCCCCACTAAGGATTCAGTACGGCCCCGTTCTCTGGTCGCTGTTTGCGGCCGCAACTAAATATGGGGATCGGGCCGGTTTCGGGGCGGTACCGGGGCACTGCGCACACCGATGACGTCATCGGTGCCGGCGCAGCGCTAACGGCTACCGCCGCCAATACCGCTGCGCTGAATATCTGCGCAAACTCATTTTTGGCGCAAAATCACTCTTTAGGCGTTAGCTGGGCGCAAAGCTGGCAGCGCCCTAATGAATTTCTAGGCCATTGTATTTAGTAGTTCAGTCTTAATATTTTTTTTTGTTCGTTCATGGGATGTGGGCGTAGCTGGCAAGGCTATCATTTATTGCCCATCTCTAATTGCCCTCCAGAGTGTGGTGGTGAGCCGCCGCCTTGAACCGCTGCAGTCCATGCGGTGAAGGTACTCCCACAGTGCTGTTATACTTCTTTGTAGCAGTTTGATAGGCCACTTCAGAGGGCAGTTAAGAGTCAACCACATTGCTGTGGGTCTGGAGTCACATATAGGCCAGACCGGGCAGATTTCCTTCCCTAAAGGGCAATAGTGAACCCAGGTGGGTTATTATGACAATCCGGTAGTTTCATGGTCACCATTGCTGATACTAGCTTTTTATTCCAGATTTATTTAATTAACTGAATTTAAATTCCCCAGCTGCGGTGGTGGGATTTGAACTCATGTCTCCTGATCATTAATCCCAGCCTCTGGATTACTAGCCCAGTAACATAACCACTATGCTACCGTACCCAATAATATATTACAATGCATACCTTTATTACTGTAATACTAATATTATTTTCAACATCACATTGTGTGAGCTGATCACAAACAATACCAGTTGGCTCAGGTGAAGTGATTTTTCTCAGTTTGAGGATTAAGTATTGGATTGACTAGGGTATTGTGCACAATTACTACAGATAGAAACTGAGTAGTAAGACTGTCATGGAATTTAACTACTTTCCAGTTGCAATTTGAAGTAGTATGCCAAAGTGATAAATTTATTTTCCAAAACGAACCGGGTTACACTCACACTGCAGGCAGCAGAAGAGACTAGCCCGAGTACCATCCAAAATTGATCCTCGGGCCACATCTTAATAATTCGGCTGAGCCTGTTGCTTGTCCGGAGGCAGCTTGCCTCTTTGGGGCCCTCCAATTTTGGCCCACTGCTTTGCTCGCAGCGGCCCTAAGGTAAGTTGTGGGGGAGTTGGAGTAGAACAAGATGGGTGCCAAGCACGGGCCGGCAACGACCTACAGTAGTGCTAAGGAGCCAGGGGGAGCACTCCTGCTCTTCTGGCTCCACATTAAGGTAAATGTAGGTGGCGTCCTCTTGTGGTCTCTTGAAGATGCATGTAGACCGAGTAATCCTGAACGGCGCAGGCCCAGTGTTCCTCTCCTCGAGGCAGACACATTTCTGGAATGGGTCCTAAAATAAGCGTTAGGCCACTCGTTAACATATGCAAGGCAGCTAATGCCTATCTTAGGCGGCTGCCGGGGACACCAATAGGTCGGGATCTTTCAGGCGTCCTTGGAATGCGGGATGTAGCCCTGCAAAATTGGTCCTCCTTCCCCCTCCCTGCCTTCGCCCCCCCCCCCCCCACCTGTTTTCACCCGGAAAACAGGCACAATGAGGTCCATTTTCTCCCCACCCCCCGCCGTGATCCTATAATATTTATTTTCACCAAAAAGGGAATCCTGGTTATTTTGGCAAATATAATTTTATTTTTCAGTCATTTATCTATTAAATTTAAAGCAATTATCTGAATGCTGGCCTTTGAGTGGGAATAATGCGAATGAGTTTTAAACACTTGAGAGTCATGTTGGTATCTATAAACAAAAGCATTAGCGACCTTGAACAATTTTGATTGATTGACTTGAATTGTTTTCCATTTGCTGCAACACTAGATTTTGTAGAAAAAATGAAGGGGGATCTGCTGGCAAAGGTTGAAATACTAGGAAAGGAACTACCTCTGAATACACTGGATGAACTGATCGACTTGTTCGGTGGTCCTGAGCATGTGGCTGAGGTAATTTTCTAAGGATTTACATGTCTCAAATTGCTTGACTAGTTCACCTGCTGGCTTTATGAATAAAGACACTACCTAGTATGGTATCGAACCACATAGGCCAGGAGTCTGAGTTAGCTCTCACCGGTAGAACACTACAATTGACTTTGGGCGAGAGAGAGGGAAATCAGGTTTCTGCTCCTGATCGCTGGCCAGTAACTCCTATTCGAAAAGGGCATGTCGGATGAGGACAGTATTGGGTTTGGCTGTAATGTCCTTCATGGTAAAATAGCCTGCCATTGTTCACCCTCTAGGCTCACATAAAAATGGCCTCTGTCTCCTGTGGCACCGAATCAATGCTTTCAGGAGAGGAGGGAGAAAATTGGAGGCAGATTTAACCACGTTTTTTTTTCTTCCTCCTTTTTGCATCAGTTTTCTCTTCTCTCCTGTGTGTGATTAGAAGTCGGTTATTTGACCAACAATCCTGTCCTCACCTGGCGTTGACACACATACAGCAGGGGGCACTGAATAGCAGTCGGGCATGGGAACCCTAGCTGATTTTGCCATTCCTAACCCAGGGACACTGAGGCCTACTGCCCCAACTATGTGGCTCCGCTACCCACTGGGGGAACTTAACTAAAGTTAATAAATGGCATCTGTTTTTTACAAATGGGCATGCTGTGTCATTGTAAGCACCCATAAAAACTGACTTACCAGCTGAGTATAATAATAAAATGTGTTTTAACTTCTTGTTATCATACACTGGGTTCCTTTTTAAAATCGGCCATGCTAGAGGATTCCTAGATGGGGACTTTCTGCCAGAACAACTTGGCTTTTTAGAAATCCATTCAATATGGTATTGAATTGTTAATATCCATGTAAGTGAAGCATATTTACAAGGGACAATCTTGTGTTACAAGTGTCAAACCCATTAAGTAATCTGATACACCTACTAATGGCTCAATGAAATAAATTGAAAGAAAGAAATTGGACAAAAATGTAATTATAATTTGCACGTACTAACTGATCTTCATTGGTGTTGTTCACAAACGCAAACACAAATTAAAGAGCCAATCAAATTAAGTAGACCTCAGTAGCTGACACCTCTGATTGGGTTTTCTCATAAATTCAGGTTGAATTCTAGGATCTGATTGGCTCTGCTAGTTATTTGACAGATCATACGACATGGTTAGCACAGACCAACCAAAAAGGAACTTGGGACACTACTTACATAATTGTGCATTTATAAAAACACAACAAATGTGTTATTTTCATTGTTTATACATATAATAGTATATAGAGGGAGGACGAGAGGTAGATGAGTATAACATCAAAAACATATAATGGCAGCAACATTTCAGTCAACACAGACTTTTCTTTGGATAAGTATCAGTAAATCTTACAATATTTGGCTGTGAATTTGTGTGTTCTAATAAAAGAATTATGTTATTCTCCAAACCATCGTTAACACCTTCACCGAAGCGTACGAGAGCATGGGCCTTACACTAAACATCCGTAAGACAAAGGTCCTCTACCAACCTGCCCCCGCCACACAGTACTGCCCCCCGATTATCAAAATCCACGACAAGGCCTTAGACAACGTGGACCACTTTCCATACCTCGGGAGCCTACTGTCAACAAGGGCAGACGTCAATGATAAAGTCCAACACCGCCTTCAGTGTGCCAGTGCAGCCTTCGGTCGCCTGAGGAAGAGAGTGTTTGAAGACAAGGACCTCAAACCCGGCACCAAGCTCATGGTCTACAGAGCAGTAGTAATACCCGCCCTGCTGTATGCCTCAGAGACATGGACCATGTACAGCAGGCACCTCAAAGCACTGGAGAGGTACCACCAACGCTGCCTCCGCAAGATCCTGCAAATCCATTGGCAGGATAGGCGCACCAACGTCAGTGTTCTTGCTCAGGCCAACATCCCCAGCATCGAAGCTTTGACCACGCTCGATCAGCTCCGATGGATGGGTCACATTGTCCGCATGCCTGATACGAGACTCCAAAAACAAGCGCTCTACTTGGAGCTCCGACGCGGCACTAGAGCCCCAAGTGGGCAGAGGAAACGCTTCAAGGACACCCTCAAAGCCTCCTTGAAAAATGCAACATCCCCACCGACACCTGGGAATCCCTGGCCCAAGACCGTACAAAGTGGAGGAGAAGCATCCGGGAAGGCGCCGAATACCTCGAGTCTCTTCGCCAGGAGCAAGCAGAAGCCAAGCACAAACAGCAGAAGGCGCGCACGTCAACCCAAGCACCTCACCCACCCGCCCCTTCAACCACCGTCTGCCCCACCTGTGACAGGGACTGTAGGTCGCGCATTGGAGTCATCAGTCGCCTGAGAACTCATTTTTAATGTGGAAGCAAGTCATCTTTGGTTCCGAGGGACTATCTAAGAAGAATATTATTCTGAATAACATTTACAAAAGATTCCAATCACACAAAGGTTTGTGGTGTAGGGGATTAACACAGCGTACTTTTACTACTAGGACTTCATCCTTAGCTGGTGTGATGAAGGACCCTTCTTTTTGTTGATTGTAAGGATACCGATTGAAATGGTTATTGATCGTCTCGGCCTAGTTCCTCAGCGGAATGAGTCCAAAGCACAAAGGGGCCAATTTTCCCGCAGGTGTGGGGAATTGTCGGGTTCCCCGAATGTCGGGGTTCCCACACGAATGTAAGTGGGTCTGCCAGATTGATGCAATTTTCCCTCACTTGGCCAATTCATTTCCAGCATGTGGGAACCCTTGCTAATTGACTATTTCCAGTCAGAAAGCCCCACAGTATGATGTCATCATTCGTGGTGCTTTTAAAGTCTACAGCAAGCATTGCAACCTCTGCAGGCTTCCATATGAACCACACAGGATGGCAGAGGAGCCTGCAGCAGCTGTGGCCAATGCCAGACCCCGAGCTGCCTGCAAATTCGACGAGGCTTCACTGCAGGCATTATTGGATGGGGTGAGGGCTCACAGGGAGGTCCTCTTCCCTAGGTCAGGGAGGAAGAGGCCTCCCACTGAGACCAAGGCTGCATGGATGCAGGTGGCAGCAGATGTCAACTCGCTGGGAGTCACCAGAAGAATCTGGATACAGTATCGGAAGCGATTGCATGACCTTCACCGTACAGGAAAAGTAAGTATGAAGTTTCCATCACCCTCAAACTGATCCCCATTGCCTTTCCCCACCAGCACTCAGCTTTAGCACTCTCTTCCTCCACATCCCACTTCACAGTCATATCCATGCACCCTTACCCATTCCCTCTCTCTCTATGCTCACGTTCACATAACTATTCCACCATGCAGCCCTCACACTCCCTCTCACTCTGATGCTTTGAGCACAACTGACAATACACAGGGAGGACCCTTGGTCTTGCAGCCTCACACCATCTTTGTCTCCCTCTAAGTATCTATGCTATGCAATCTCTACACTCACTCCTTCATTCTCACTCAAACGCCACTTGTCTCCCTCATTGCAGGAAAAGAGAGCTCACAACAACAGAGAGTGAGCCAGGATTGAAGGAGGCCCACCCTCAGTAGCCCACCAGACCCTCTGGGAGGAAGGAGTGCTAGAAATTGTCGGGGCTGATGTGGCTGCGGAAGCTGGGGAAGGAGAGACGGGGCAAGCCCGCAAGCTGGTGACAGAATAGTTTTCCATCTCTCTCATTGACATAGCATGAGTCGCTGTTATGATTCTGAAGCTACATCATTTGGACTTACGAGCATCTGCAAAATCCAATGTGCATGTAACCTTGGCATCACATCTCTAACTCTTTACTCCCCCACAGGACCATCCGAAGCCCCCGTCCCCACTGCGGAGGAGGAAGAGGCTGAGCAGCCAGATGCCTCAGAGGAAGCTCCAACCTCTGAGGGCGCAGCGTCAGCAGACTTCAGCGCACCCAGCACCAGCACAGACACACCTCGGTGGGACCTTCGCGAGATAGAGTAGTGTTGTCACCTGGTGTATCACAGCTCACAAGTGAGCATCAGCAGATGGTGGAGACAGGGACAGCAGTGGAGAGTCCTCGTCGGAGGGCGCAGGACTCTGCCAGCTCAGCTCTGCTGCATGTCGACCCTCTGCCTCTGGGTCCATCCGCAAGAGAAGAGGTGATGGATCTCCATGCACAGATGCAGGAGTAGCAGACTGCTGGCGAGCCCTCACAGGTTCGCCACCCCAGAGGACGCCCGCCAAAGGTGTCGAGACAGGAGCAGCAGGAAAGTGAACAAGGGGCCTCCACATCTGCTGAAGTCACAGGGGAACCACTACGTAGGAGCACGCGTAAGAGAAAAATAAAGCACCACTAATCACAAGGGTAGTCACTTGGGTGAAATGTGTTTATTTTAAAAATGCCATCGGTTGGTTATTGTGAATCAAATTTCTGATGGCAACTTCTGCAGTGTGGCATGTGTCATTTCGCGAATGGGGCTGGCGGTCCTCTAATGCCAAGAGGGGAAGGAAAAAAAGGCCTCCCATGCTTCTGGTAGGTGCCTCAGTTGAGGAAGCGCTGAGTGAGGGTGGCGAGAGGGGCTTCCTAGGAGCTCACACTGGAGAAGTGTGTGAGGTTCCAACCTTCCACAGCTGTGCCTAAGCCTTGAACAAGTTGCCCCAAGCCTGAAACAACAAGGTCCTGCAACCTACAAATGCTGTCTGATTAAATCTCTTCTTTCCTGATTGACTTGCAGCTGAAAGTAAGCAAGCCGATATTGTTCACGCCAGGTTTCATCAGCGGGGTTCCCACCAGGCGTGTTTAGCATGGGAAAAGGCTGAAAATAGCAAGGGCCTCTTAAAATGGCATTATAGATGCCAATTATTGGTGATTAGGCTCCCGACGACCAGTACCGCCAGCTGCGGGCGGGACTGAGTCGGGTCAGATTGAAACGCCGGGGTGAAAGTCGGACGGGGCGGGGAATCAGGCAGGGGGGGTCGCGACCCCCTATTTTTACGATTCCCCCCCACACGCCTGAAACCCCACCTGACGGCTCCAGGAAAATCAACCCCAAACTGTCTGTAATTCAGACCAAGCTGTCAGTCTCACTCAGCGAAGCCTTAAAAAAATGATCAGTGTGGAAAATTGAAATGTATGATAGGTGCAGCAGGGGATGCTCTTCACAAATTGTTGGAGCAGAGCAGAGGGAACTTTACCCTACATCTGCCCTGTGAGTGCTTGATGCTAATACTAGGTGCAAAGTGTGGAAAAACATTTTGATTGCAATGGGATGGGCCTCATCCTGATGAGCGCAAAATTCAGTTAAAAAAAAAAATTAAACTTGTTGGTGTATGTAACATGGTACTACAAGTTGCTTTATGTACTTAAATTATTAATTTTAATAGATGACTGGAAGAAAGGGACGTGTTGTACGCAAACCAGACGACTCAGTTTGTTACGAGTCCAGAGCAGAACAAAATTTGTCCATTGACCATGTGAATTTAAAGGAAAAGGAGCGGTTCATGAATGGGGATAAGGTAGGTTTGTTTTTCATTATGTACAATCATGTATATTAGGCCCTAGTATTCTTTGAAATAAATGGAGAAACATGGGGCAACATGTTGAAGCAGGACCTGCTCTCAACCTCGATACTGCAGGAAGACCATGGGGTAGAAATTCATCTCGCGCACTGGCGCAACACGGGCGGTATTGGATCGGGCCCCCCATTATACGCAGCTCCTGTTATTGCAGTCAATAGAACTGAACATCAGGTGCTGCGTATAACGGGCGGCCGATCCGATACCGCTCGTTTTGCGTCACTTCTCGAGGCCTATATTTTCCTCTGGAAATTTTAGTGAGTAGACGTGTGTAAATAGCAGTGTATGAAGGATTGCTGCTATTCAAGACATTAGTGAAAAGATAAAACAACTTTTTGACAAGCACATTACATACTAGATCACATTTTCTTCCTCTTCCTCATGGGCACCATATATATTTATTAATACTAACAACAGAAAATGCTGGAAATACTCAGCAGGCCAGGCAGCATCAGTGGAGAGAGAAACAGAGTTAACGTTTCAGGTCTGGGACCCTTCGTCAGACCTGAAACGTTAACTCTGTTTCTCTCTCCACGGATGCTGCCTGGCCTGCTGATTATTTCCAGCATTTTCTGTTGTTGTTTCAGATTTCCAGCATCCGCAGTATTTTGCTAATATATATTTATTACTTTGTTAAGCAGTGTTTTGTATTTTTACGGTGGTTATTTTTTTTGTCCCATACCAATCAGTTCAGTCACCCTTTGCCGCACACCACCTCTGACTATTTGACAGTCCCCTGCCTGTAACACGGGAAACTGGCTTCTAGGAGCTACACAAGACCAGCCAGGGTACCTCTCCCTACTGTTACCCCACCTCACTGTGGGGAAGCACCTGGCCTCCACTTTGCACCTCGCACCGCTAACTCATCATGTCGGGCACCTCGAGTGTGAACCCATACCCCATCGTCCTGTGATACAGTGTGTTGAAACTCCAGTATGTTGTCTGGTAATGTTTACTTTTTGTGGAGCAGCTATAATAGTTGATACATCTTCTAAAATTAAAATGAACTCTTTCTAATTTGTCAAGTTTGTAGCCATTATCTCTGAAGCAGCCAGTTCAGGAATTTCACTGCAGGCTGATAAAAGAATAAAGAACCAGCGAAGAAGAGTGCATATGACCCTGGAATTGCCTTGGAGTGCCGATCGAGCTATTCAACAATTCGGTAAGTCCTGGCAAAAACTCGGCTATTATTAACAATAATAAACACAGAGTCATTGAAAGTTATTTTTCCTTGTATAATGTTAAAAACGGTGCCATTTTATATCTGAAAAAGAGATTATAATCTATAGGTGTTGATTTACCTTATAGACTGCCACTAAGTAGCTCCAGGGGTTATAGAAGGTAGTCATATAGGTGATAAAATGTCCACGATAAAGGGCTATTGTACACTCATAGTTACCTCTGGGACTAGGGGCAAGAGTTTACCAGTTATAGTCCCAAGATTGTAATCAGTTGTTTTATTTTCTATTCTTTGGTCTTAATTAAGTAAAGGCATAGAAAAGTTTTGATCTATTTTGGTAGATCAGGAAGAATATTTGTCTTTACTTTCTGATGTCAAACATTAAATAGCCTCTGCTTTTTGATCTCGACATAATTTCTGCAATCCTCTTTGTTCTGTTGCCTGCTGACATTACTCACATAAAACTATAACCTGTTGGCATCAGCTAGCAAGTATAAGTGAAAGTTATTTTCTATCATAAGATGGCCATTTAGGCAATTTTCTGATTAGAATTATAGCCCAAGATTAGAATGTGATTTATATTGCAATTCTTCCGTGTCTTAATATTCGTTCTCTTTTCAGGGCGTACTCATCGGTCAAATCAAGTGTCAGCTCCAGAATATATATTCCTCATCTCTGAGCTTGCAGGCGAAAGGCGATTTGCCTCTATTGTTGCTAAGCGTTTGGAGAGTCTGGTAATCTCATTATTCTTACTAAGGTGTAACGTGTAATTATTATTACAGTCCTAAGAATCAGATGGTCACTTATAAGTAAAGTTTTTTAAGCTTTAACTCCATTTACATAGGTGCTCTGACCACCATCCTGGACAATTAGCTGGGAGTCTGCATTGGCACCTTATTTACATACAGTTCTTACAAGAAAGATTCTATGGCATCTAAGCAGCTACATAATTGACGACAGAGATAAAAACAGCAGAGAAATGTTCACTGATATTATCTGCATAGTGTGGGTGATTCAATGAAAGTTATGAGTTCACCACTGTCTTTGGTTCCCCTATATTCTTTTTAATTGTGTCTCATTGTATTGTAGTCTTACGCTTTTCAAATCACAGTATCGGTAGTCCAGATTGACTATGTTTGACATCTGTGTGCCCTTTAATTGGCTATTCATAATATTAACTACAAAATCTACAACCTTTGCAACCCAACCCTGATCTATTTTATCATAAAACTTAAGATTCTTGAGATGGTTTATTGGGTACATTCTTTTTCTTTTCCCTGCACCCAAAGGTTTCTCTCCTGACAGTGTTGACTCCTGCTGGATATAGTTCCACTCCTTGCTCACGCACATGACTGTGAGTATCAGCAGTCTATTCCGTTTTGGGCAGCGTCACATCTGTCTTCATCAGACTACCGTACACATTTGTTTTCCAGCAGAGGTCACTGGGACCCTTGCTGATCTTTTTAAATTCCCAATCTGGGTACACTTTGTCCAATTGCACTGAAGTGGCTGAGATCAGATGCTCACTCAGCACAGACCAGACATCAATCCTGGGATCTCCTTTGATCTAAATAGCTCAGTACCACATCACGCAGTGCAGTTACCCAACTCGAGACAGTCCTTCTTGTCTTGGTTACAAAAAAACAAAAGCTGTTTTGATCTATCTTTTAGAGCCTTCAGCCAAACTAGTAGGACAGAAATGAGTAATGTCTGCAAATTTGATCAAACAGGCAGTGAAGAGATATAGATTTAAATAAGTAATATAACATTAAAATTGCTTGGAATGTACGTTTATTGGTTACCATTTTAGAATTACAAATTTGTTCTTTTTGTAGGGTGCTTTGACTCATGGTGATCGAAGGGCAACAGAATCCAGAGACCTCAGCAAATACAACTTTGATAACAAGGTAGTATCTAATATTTCTCTTGTTATAATTTAGCATAAGAAGCGATCAATTACGTAGGATATACAGCACAGAAACAGGCCATTCGGTGTTTATGCTCCAGTCGAGCCTCCTCCCGTCTTTCCTCATCTAACTCAATCAGCATAACCCCCTATTCCCTTATCTAACCGCCCCTTAAATGCATCTATACTGTTTGCTTCAACCACTCTCTGTGGTAGCAAGTTCCACATTCTCACCACTCACTGGGTAAAGAAATTTCTTCTGAATTCATCAAAAATGAAATGTAGATATATATGGGCTCCAGAGTTGGTTCAGAGCACTGTGTGCAAAAGTGAGAGGCCACATGCGCAAATACACACACAAGTTAAAAATCAAGAAAGCACTCCAGGCACATCTGTAGTTCATACCTGGCTGTCCATTATTTTGTATAGTGTATACAGGATGAGGCTTAAATCCCATGAGAGTTCCACCAGCCTCTCACCATGACTCCAGATCCCCTGGAAAATGGTGGAGTTTCCCATTTGCCATGTAAGGGGCGTAACCTCCTTCCACTCCTTTCAAGGCAAATAATAGCCAGTGGTGGGGACTACTTACGCCAGGAGTTCCTGTTTTGGCTCAGTTGGGACCCAGCGTATCCAGGGAATTGGATTGGAACCTGGAAGAAAAGGATTCTTTTATTTTAAGTGTATTTTTAAAGATCAGCCTTTTATATCGTGGAAACCATGGCCAGGGTTGGAGTTCCCTAGCAAACGCCCCCTTCCAACCCCACCCGAGGGTGGGCGGGAATCAAGCTGCCATGGGCAGGCGGGAGACAGCGATGTATCATAAGTGGCGTTTATGCAGTGCTGTTCCATACAAATAAGGTGCCCACCCACTGATCTTGCAAACTGCTGTGAGGTTACTGCTGGAGGGCACCAGCATGCACAATCTCAGTGTAACAACTATCTCAGCCTGCGGATTGTCAGTCTTGGGGTATCTTCCTTGGCTGGCACATATTGAGGCAAAGGACTGATTGTTAACTGAGGCAAGCAACAAAGAATAATGATTGTGTGATGTGGATATCGGGAGGCAATGGCCACCTGACCTTGGAGGTGCAAATATCTGAAAATAACCTAAACATCCTGGTGATAATATGAAGTTTATAGGGATGTGCGTCAGAGAGCTATAAAATGTAGGATTGTGCTTAAAATGTTAGTTCACAGCAATATTCTCCATTTTCGTCAGACCCTAGGGAGAGGCATTTACTAAAGCCTGAGCACTTTTTCACAGGCAAGGAGGGAAGACCAGAAATAAAGTAATCTCATGCTGCTCTCATGCACCTCCTAGTGTCTAGATTGGAAGCAGCATTTATAGAGGCTTCGGACTGGATTATCTTTGTTCAAACAATCATTGAGGTTTTGTACAGGAGGATTTAAGAGAGAGAAAGTTAAAGGATTATTTAAAAAAACTGCACAACCTACAGAATTGGGTCGTTTTTTTTGTTTTCATTTATATTATCCAAATATCAAAAATATTTTGTAATGTATGGTAGAATGTATGATGTTAAAATGCTTAGCTAACTACCTAGTAGTTGAGATAAATTGATGTTTGAATCTTTTTTTCGCTGATTATATTTTTCTTTTCTCGTAGTATGGAACCAGAGCACTGGATAAAATCATTAAAACCATCTTAGGTCAGGTTGAAAATAAAGTACTACCACCGAAAGATTACATTGGAGGTCCCAATGCTTTTATCGATGGTAAGAAATTAGTTCATACCCGGAACATGATTTGCATGTAACATGCAGAGTACATTAACATATTTAAAATCAATTGTAAGTGATTTGTTTTGTTCTAAAATGCATTATTTTGAAACTTGTATTATTACATATGAATAATTTCTGCATAGTAAAATAATTAAGGCAAATTATCTTTGCATGTATATAGCAGCCTGTGTTCTGTAGAATATAATATTGTCAAGAAATCTAACAAGAAGCATCTGTATTGCAGACATGAGGATGGGACTGATGGCTGTTGGGATATTCTGCAAAGAAAACCGTTACGGATATATAAATGTGGAAAAAGGTGAGAATTTAATGTTTTCTTTACCCGATTGTCAATTTGATTTTCAAATCTGCACTAGCATAACATATAAGTACTTAAATGAAAACAAAATATGTATTACACCTGCATAATTTTTGAGATCTTTCTGACCTCTTCAGGAACTGATGCAAAGTGCTTAGCGGTAAGATTTGAACTAAGATGTTGGATATAATTTACTGCTGTATTGTGCTTCAACTGGGGAAATTAAATATTGGCCGTAATTAGCTGATTCACAGTTCAGCTCCTTATTCCACACTGTCAATTGTTTGGAGACAGGTACTGGAGTTAACACATGAAAAATAAAGCAATACATTATAAAAATATTAGGTCTGATTTTAACTCACTCCATCCGGCGTAAACGGGGCGGTGGCAGCTGGAAAATGCCGTTGAGGTACTTAACGCCCCATTTACGCAGATGCTCTGACCACCATCTTGGGTAGGGTCCTGCGATGAGCAGCCTGTTTCAGGCAGGATATGCGAGTTGGGGTCCTAAAAGATACATCGGACTTTTGAGGTAGAAATTGCAATTTCGAGGTAGAAATGGGCTGAGCGTGCACCCTTAAAGGGACCGGTGGAGATTGATCAGAAGACAGTCCAGGCAATTGCCAGCCCCCCGGTCTCCCCCATCCCTGTTAGGATCGCTTCCCCACCCCCGACTGACTGCTGGCCAGCTCAGAGTGGGAGCCAGCTGATTTCCCACCTTCCCCTAACTGGTGAGCCGAAGCAGGATGTCCACTTGGTGCCTGCAACTCACTTGCGGCACGTAAATGAGGCCTGGGCCTGAAAATGGCTCAGGCCTCACGTCGGCCATAACGGGCTGCTGCAAACGCACTCCACCGCCATCTGCCCATATTTCTGCCTGGTTAAAAGTGGCCCTATTATGTTCCAGCATCTTCTCAAATATCTGTAATAGTTTTGAATATGAATTGATATAAACTAGTTTGGTTATGGAATTCACTGAGAAAGCACCAACAATGTTGATACTGTTTCTTCCACTTATAATGGCCACAGATCGTCTAGACTGTCACGTAAACTGAACAAGGCTAGTGTTCCCAACCAAAGTGCATTAAAAGTAATGGTTGTCCTTCTTGATTGTGGTGAATGGAATATTGGTTTATTGGCACTTTTTTTTAACTTAAACTGACATTAGTTGCAAGAAATACAGATAATTTAGCCATGCTTTGAATGATTCTGAAATCATTTTGCTGTCTTTGATGCTAATGAAATGATACACAGTCGTTCTTCCGGAGTTTGAGGTCTTTATAGCCAGTAAGCTGCAGTTGGCCCACTCTCAGTGTATGACTAAATATATTCGGCTATTCGGCTTACTGATTTAAAAACTATGAGCACTTACATGGGTGCTTTAGGATTTGGAATCAGGAGTCCTTTGACAATCTGTGGCTAAACTGAACAAATCAGATCAACACGGGCTCGGATTGCCAACTCTGGTTGGAAATGTTCACAGAGGTTTGATCACATGGCGCTCGATCGCAGTTTACAACTGTTATTGCACTTATCTTAGAATGGGTCGGGTCCCTGTAGTTGAGTGCCTTTGCTCCCTGTAAGCCTATCAAAAAATGTTTTTACGAAGTGGCAGGAGCGGACTCGGTATCGGGAAATTTTCCCGCGTGCCCCCCATGAATGGTTCCCTGCCACCCCTGATAGGTGCATTCTGTGATCCCCCACCACCTCCGAGAAGTCAAAGGTGCTTAATTCTTTGTAATCCCAAACAAAAGCAGAAAATGCTGGAAACACTCAGCATGTCAGGCAGCACCTGTAATCCAGAAGGGTTGGCAATCCTGGGAGTTAAATGCTATTTCACACGCCAATGAAAAATGACACGCTTCCCGTGTATACCAGCCATGCTGGAGTCTTTCAATCCAGGCCGAATTACTGACACCATTAAGCACCTTGCATGAAAGTTTCATGGCTCTTCCACAGTCGTTAAGTGGAGCACAAAGTGCTCACGCCTCTTGATTACATTGAGCTTCAATTTTGCTGGATAATTGCCACGCTGGCGCTGCCAGGGACTGGCCTTCACGCTCGCCCGTCAAAGCTCCACCTCCTCTCTACTTCCCTATTTTCTCCCAGGCTGCTTGCAACAGTGCCTGGGAGATCAATCCTCAATTCTGGGAGGCTCCCGGACAATCCGGGAGATTTGGCAGCCTTAACATGGACCAGTTCATTAAAGAGGCTTGCTCCATACTTGGTTAGTTAAAAAAGGGTGATAAATAACCTAAAACAGAAGTGATTTAATGTGACTTTTGTTGCTATTTTGTTTCAGACTGCAGCATCACAAAATTCCTGAATCGGATTCTTGGACTCGAGGTTCACAAACAAAATGCACTTTTCCAGTATTTCACAGACACATTTGATTATCTCATTGAGAAGGACAAAAAAGATGGAAAATATGACATGGGAATTCTAGGTACGACCAAGCAGCAGAGTGTTAACCGAGATTTTCCACCTTTTCTCATATCTTATATCTACATAATATTGTGACTAGTTAGAAAAATGCAGTAGATGTATTTCACACACAAATGTTGCACATGCCTAATTTGATGTTGCTTGTTTAAATCACAGTTATGTTGTGAAAGTGATGGCATATGTGTGAGCCATAGGTGATTGGGACTCACGAAAGTAACAATGCCTCACGGACCTAATTACAGTTTTTGAAATAAACAGGAAAATGAGCTTTCACAATATAAACACAATGGCCCCGATTTTCCCCGAGCCGTTGGGCGGGGTTTCGGGCATGTTGGGGGGGAAATCCCGAATTTGGGGGTCCCGACACCATCCCGCCCAAAACCCCGCCCCATGCAACTTTCAGGGGCAGCGGGTACCTGCCCCACACTGGGACCCGCCGAAACCAGGCGGGAAGGGATTAGTGCCAATTAACTGCCTGTTAACAGGTAGTTAACAGGCAGTTTTTAGCTTAATCCCTATTTTGAGGGGTGTCGTGTGGGATTCCCGACGGCTCCAAACCATGCCAAGTTGAGCAGGCGGGCCGTCGGGTTGAAGGAGTTGGAGGGGTCGCGATGTCGGTGCTCAGGTGAGTGATGGGTGCATGAGTGCAAAGGTAAGTGTGTTTGGTGTGTCTAAAGTGTGTAAAGAACTTTTACTTACCTGTACTTACCTTAACAGCCTTTCTTCCTGTAGCCGTCGGGAGCCCATCACTCAGCCGGAACTTAAAGATGAACGGCTGCGATCTGTGAAAAGTGACAGCCTTCAGCTTTGAGTGCTGCTGAGAGTTCTATCTGAGTCTGTGCAGAAGGACTCATGTTAGAACTCAAACTGTCAGTGTTTGGCAGCTTCAAACAGCTGTGAAACACTGATATTTCATCTGTCAAGAAATCTTGACAGATGAAATTGCAGTCTGTGACGTCACCTGTTGCCGGGTGGCCCTTAATTGGCCTGCTGAGCCCGCTGGGTGGGCTTAACAAGGTCAATCAAGGGAAAATCGTGCGGATTGGCCGGACGTCGATGTAGGCGGGTCAAAAACCCGAACGTTGAAGTCCCGCCTTCTTCCCAACAGGTTCGGGAAAATTACCCCAATGTATGGCAAAGAACAGTGGAATTCAGAAAATATTCAACTGCAAGCAACAAAAAGATGATTGTGCCAGCCATCATATTGGAAGCCGATCATATTTGGGGTGTCCAGAGTGCCTACCTAATATAGGTGTTAGACGCCTTGATTAAGCAAATTGGGCTCCTAATGCCGGTTGCAAGACCATGATTGAAATTGATGTACAAATGGGCAGAGTTTGCAACGTGCAAGCTCCGCTTAGTTGTGCCGGGTCTTGAGCAGCCTAACCAGCGGTCTTTAAAGGGACTGCTGGAGACCAATCAAGAAATGGCAAGAAAACCTTTTAAAAGTTAAATTCCTGCAGCGCCAGGCAGAGCAGGAGTGCTCCACAAAAGTACAAAAGGCCGCTGCCAGCCTGGGACCACCCCTTTCCTCTCCCCTGCTCTCCCAGGACCTTTCTGCGGACCGGCGGATGGAATTGGCCAGGCACCGACAGGCGAGCTACATCGGGGCGCTCAGTTGCCCTCCGCAGCTCACCTGGTTAATTTATATGAGGCCCGATGCCAAATTTCAGTGGGGCCTCCAGCTGGCAGGGACCAATGCATAAAGCAATCACCGCCGACTTTGGGTGCAAGTCCAAATTTTCGGCCTGTGTTCTCTTTGCCGTTACTATTCAGCTACAGTCAGAACTCAAGTATTTGCATAGGAATGTTGGGAGATTAAGGTAGCATTGGATGATCATACATTGCCTTGATTTGGTTCTTAGACTTAGTGCACTGAACACACAGGGTTACTTTTATTGATTGTGTCTCTTATATTTCATCAGATCTAGCTCCTGGAGTAGAAGAGATATATGAGGAACGTCAAGAGGTATTCCTTACACCAGGACACCCACAGGATGGACAAGTAGTTCTCTATAAGGTAAATTATTGTTATGCATGTCTTATAAATGGTATTTATTAGTTTGAGAACCATGATTTTGTATTGTACACCATCTCTCTCTTTCTCTTTAGCTGGTTAGCATATGGTATAACTGAAAGAGTTCTATAAATAAAACATTAAAAAAAAATCTTTACCTTTTCAGTTACATGTGATGATTATCTCTAGGCATAGGGCTGCATCCTAGGCCCAACTATCTTCAGCTACTTCATCAATGACCTCTACCCCCCCCCCCCAACCTCTCCCATCATAAGATTAGAAATGAGGCCGTTCACTGATGATTGCACAGTGTTCAGCTCCATTCACATTTCCTCAGACAATGAAGCAGTCCATGCCCGCAGGCAACAAGACCCGGACAACATCCAGGCTTGGGCTGATAACTGGCAAGTAACATTCGCGTCACACGAGTGTCAGGCAATGACCATCTCCAACCACCTCCCCATGACATTCAATGGTATTACCATCCCTGAGTCCCCCGCCATCAACATCCTGGGGGTCACCATTGACCAGAAACTGAACTGGATCAGCCACGTAAATGTGGCTACTAGAGCAGGTCAGAAGTTGGGTGTTCTGTGACGAGTAGCTCACCTCCTGACTCCCAGAAGTCTTTCTTCTTAACCCCTATGAGGGACAAGTCAGGAGCATTATGGAATAGTCTCCACTTGTCTCGATGGGTGCAGCTCCAGCAGCACTCAAGAATCTCGACACTATCCGCTTGATCGGCACCAAATCCACTGGCTTAAACATCCACTTCCTCCGCCATTGGCATACTGTGGCTGCAGTATGTACTGTCTACAGTATGCACGGCAGCAACTCGCCATGACTTCTTTGGCAGCACGTTCCAAACCTGCAACCACCACCACCCAGGAGGACAAGGGTAGCAAGTGCATGGGAACACCGTCACCCCAAAGCTCCCCTCCAAGTCACACACCAACCTGACTTGGACATATATTGCCGTTCCTTCATTGTTGCTGGGTCAAAATTCTGGAACTCTGTACGTAACAGCATTGTGGGAGTTCCTTCACCGCATGGACCGCAGCAGTTCAAGAGGTCCCACCATCACATTCTTGAGGGTAACTAGGGATGAGCAATAAATGCCTGCCTTGCTAGCGACGGCCACACCCCGAGAATGAATTTTTTAAAAGGCAAAACTGATTATTTAAAAGGCTGTTTGCCAGAATGCAGATCTATGCAATTGTTACATCATGCTTTGTCCTATAGCAGTGTTGATTCTATGGCTGTAAGCTTTAACTCACAGCAAAAAACCTAATAATTAATTGCAGGAAAAATAAAACCTTTGAGCAGCTGCAGATAATGAACATTTAACAGACTGCAGTGAGCAAAAAGTTTCATATATTTTAGATATATTTCTTAAGGCTAAAGGGATCAAGGGATATGGGGAGAAGGCAGGGACAGGGTACTGAATTTGGATGATCAGCCATGATCTCATTAAATGGCGGAGCAGGCTCGAGGGGCTGAATGGCCTACTCCTGCTCCTATCTTCTATGTTTCTATGTAAAATGGGCTTAAAAGCTAGCCCATAGAATCACAAAGACTTTTACAACCACTGTTTATAATTGGCAGGAGGTCATTTTCTCAGGCAAAATTAATTTTACCAGTTTATATTTCTCTGGAAACAGAGTGATTTGTTCCTGTGAACAGTTCCATATAATAGGCAAGCCAGCAACTATAGTAATTTGTAAAGATTACCCGAATTAGAGTGATGGTCTTGAGCAGAACTCAAACCAGACAGTTGAATTATGAAACTTCTTTCACTTGTGTTTTTCAGAAGACTGGTTTATTACTTAAAGAGTTAGATCCAATGAAAAGCGTTGAATGGTGTTAAAAGGCTTTGTAGCGAGAAAAAGGAAATTTGCAAATGTAACAACAGTCAAGTGTATCAGATTCTTGACCATTGGCCTTGTTTTGAGCTCTGACTTTGACTATTACTCTAAATCAGGTAGCCATAACAACATGACTTTCTGTAATCCCCAGCCAGCCTATTATAGGAGCAAAGAATTTTGTTCCAGAAAGATAACAACTGGCTCGGCTAATCAACCCTGGCAGACGATGGCCTCCTGTTAATTTTAGACAGTACGGACATTAGCTGGCAAGCAGCCTGTAGCTCTCCCTATTGACTGAAATAAGATACATGGTGTTAGATGGTAGTAAAGGGTACAATTAAAGGAGGAAAATAAAGAGTGATATAAATATTGGTAATAAGTTGCTGTTCATTTATTTTGTTTTCTGTAGATAAGTGTGGATAGGGGCATGCCCTGGGAAGAGGCTTATCAGAAGTCACTCACCTTGACCGGATCTAATGATGGTTTCTACCTTTCATACAGGGTTAGTATCACATTTTGTTGTCTGTGCTTTGCCTTGTGCCATGTAATTATTATGACATATATTCTAGCAAAGTGAGTTATAGGAGCGGAGGTGCCGTTTCTTCTGCAATGCAGATGAGCATAAATTCAGTACAGTAAAGCGAAGAGAAGTCCAACTTGAGTACTTTTTATTCGAAATATTCTCCATTTTAACAAATAAACTTGCAGCAAAAAAATGAAATTTCAGCATTTTTAAAAAAAAATCTGCCCGTTCTTGTTGGCAGAAGGCCTGAGCCATTTAGAGGTCTAGTCCTTATTCTGTGCCGCCGGTGACCTGTGAATGTAAAACCGCCACCCTGCTGCAGCTCACCGGTTCTGATAGGGCAGAAAATTTGTGGGCAGCCACACTGATCCGGCCAACAGTCGAAGCTTGGTGGGAAGGGGCATATGGGGTAGCTTTGGATGTGCCAGCAGCGGCCTGGACTTTTTCTGCTCCTCTTGGCCCCACTAAAAAAAAAACATCTATTTCCTGGGCCGTTTTGTCAACGGCCTCCAGCTGTTCCTTTAAGGACTGCTGGTTAGGGCGCTCACCGCCTGGCAAGAACGGGCAGAGCGTGCACGCTTCTCCCATTTGTACCTCGAAATTGCATTCAGGGTCTTTTGTACGACACAGGAACCCAAATTTGCTTAATTAAACGAGGCTGTTGTCTAATTCAGGCAGGTGCCTGGGCCGCCTTTGTATACGCCCCGGGCAAAATGGCGGCCGGCAGGATCGGAGCAAGGTTGGTTAGTGCGGCGCTTTGAAACCAGGGCCACTACCATTCTGTTCTGGCCGGAGTTAAAATCAGCCTATTGCGTCAAAACAATGGAAAATGCAGATATTAACAGATAAATTTGAGGTTTAGTAGAAACTCGGCACTAAATGAAGCTGATATACACTACTTCAGATTTGAGTAATCACAGATGTAAAATGTCACTTGATCAATTATATTTGAATATTTGTCTGATAGTTTGAAGCTTTGTATACTCATGTATGACAAAAAAGTCATTTTACAGGATTGTAGAATTGCCTTTGCTTTATGAGACATGAAAGTTATAATGCTTTTATGCTAAAAAAAAATTGCTCACAACTCCTACACTTTGGGTCACTCAAGCATAAGTACTGTCTTGGATCGTCACACATTCTTACTGGTTTTTTTCTTACAGCTTAGAGGGAATGAGCCTTTTGCACTTTTGGCTGAGCAAATTACTGTGAAGAATTATGTGTTGTATAAACCAAATATTGGCAAACAAATACAACCCGAAAGCTTTGATAACTTACGGAAGAAATACAAAAGAGTGAGTATTGTAATGACAGGATTGGTTCTGATTTAGTTATATGCAAGGTTCAATCAGTGAGAAATCCCCTCCTAAAAAGTTGATGAAAGAAACATGAAGTGTAATTGTTGGCACCATTAGGTTATATGTGCTCGAGGTGATGATTAGCAAATGGCTTTTAATACTGATAATTGTACAGTAATGCTTTTATAAGTCTGATAAAACAAACCCCGGCCAACAACTAATTTTTGCAGCCCCCACTAGTCCAGAAAATCATACAACTGTACATTTTGGATCTAGCGGTATTAAAGAGGCGCTGTCTTTATACCGAGGGAAGAACACCTAAACATCACTTTTGTTAAGAACAAACACATCGGGAACAAGTGATAAGTTGATATTTTTGCAATACTTTGATACAAATTGCATTATTGAATCCAAGTTGAATGGCAAACATTATAAAAGGCTTGCCAATTTTATATAAATATTTTTTTTTCCTGCAGGGTTCAACCCCTCATTGTACTGTGATTTTTTTTGAAGGCATACAGCTATATATGGCTGCATATCTTTAAAAATCACAGTATAACGAAGGGTTAAACCTCACGGGAAAAATATTTAGAAGTGACAGTTGATCAGCTACCAGCATTTTCTTTACCAACAACAACTTGTATTTATATAGCGCCATTAACGTAGTAAAGCGTCCCAAGGCGCTTCACAGGAGTATTATAAGACAAAAAATTTGACACCGGACCACGTAAGGAGAAATTAGGGCAGGTGAGGTAGGTTTTAAGGAGCGTCTTAAAGGAGGAAAGAGAGGTAGCGAGGCGGAGAGGTTTAGGCAGGGAATTCCAGAGCTTAGGGCCTAGACAACAGAAGGCACGGCCACCAATGGTTGAGCGATTATAATCAGGGATGCTCAAGAGGGCAGAATTAGAGAAGCGCAGATACCTTTGGGAGGGGGGGGTTGTGAGGCTGCAGGAGATTACAGAGATAGGGAGGGGCGAGGCCATGGAGGGATTTGAAAACAAGGATGAGAATTTTGAAATCGAGGCGTTGCTTAACCGGGAGCCAATGGAGGTCAGCGAGCACAGGGGGTGATAGGTGAACGGGACTTGGTGCGAGTTAGGACACGGACAGCCAAGTTTTGGATAACCTCAAGTTTACGTAGCTTAGAATGTGGGAGGCCAGCCAGGAGTGCGTTGGAATAGTCAAGTCTAGAGGTAACAAAGGCATGGATGAGGGTTTCAGCAGCGGATGAGCTGAGGCAAGGGCGGAGACGGGCGATGTTACGGAGGTGGAAATAGGCGGTCTTTGTTATGCTGCAGATATGTGGTTGGAAGCTCATTTCAGTGTCAAATATGACACCAAGGTTGCAAACACTGTGGTTAAGCCTCAGACAGATGTTAGGGAGAGGGATGGGGTCAGTGGCTAGGGAACGGAGTTTGTGGCGGGGACTGAAAACAATGGCTTCGGTCTTCCCAATATTTAATTGGAGAAAATTTCTGCTCATCCATGACAAGCAGTCTGACAATTTAGAGACCGTGGAGGGGTCGAGAGAAGTGGTGCTGAGGTAGAGCTGGGTGTCGTCAGCGTACATGTGGAAACTGACACTGTGTTTTCGGAAGATGTCGCCAAGGGGCAACATGTAGGTGAGAAATAGGTGGGGGCCAAGGATAGATCCTTGGTAATCAAAGAAATAAAACCTTGTGGAGAGAATGATTCTCTATAAAGCAGTTAGACTGGATTTGGAGTACAACAACCAATTTTTTCCTGTTGTTTATCAACCATTGTTCTTGGAATATTGGTTGATAAACAACAGTTTGGAACATTTTTGTGAGGAAGAAATAGAGGAATAATCACAAAGGTTAGATTTAGTACTGAAAAAATATACTGTAGTGAAACTTAAGTGGGTGTCATGGACACTAGTTTTTTTGGAAAAATGCTTTAAATATATTTTAAACAAATCTGCACAGGAAAAGTTTAGATACATCAGTAAACAATTATGGTTAACTCTCATCTGCTGATTAGCAAAATGATCTAAACTTTCACTCAGGATAGCATTACTTTTTATTTACATTTTTGGCTTTTTAATATTGATTGTTTTATACTATTTATTGGCACATTTGCTATTTCTACAAAACCAAATTAAAAGCAAGTGAAAAAATTAAATCTTTTTAGCTTTCTTTATTCTTTTCAGCGGTGTTGCAATTTTTCATTTAATACTTTATTTATTTATTTTCCTTGTATATCTTAGGTTGAACCAGAAGAGGCCAAAGAATTTTGGGGAAACCTGTATAGTTTCTCCTTCCAAAAATGCAGTCACGCAGCTTGGTAAGGTTTTGCCAGTTTGAATGGGTATGCTTCAAGTAGTTTCCCCTTTCATAATAGGTCCTTCAGAAACTCAATTAGTAAAATTGTGCAAATGGCTCATATAGTTTGGTATGCACATTATTGAAGTGTATTGCATTAAAAAGATGGGGTGTAGATAAAAGTTGTTTAATAAAAAATGTTTTATAGTATGTGGGGATAGAACAATATATTAGTGCAGAGGTCATATCAGATTTGTAATTTCATCACCCCAGGTCTTGTTGCAGTTCCTTTACATTTGTTTATTTCATTTTAAACATCCTTTAAGCAGTTTTGTAAAAGAATGTTTCATATATATTGTGGTGGTGTCGGATTGACATTCCCTGTATATTGTAGTACTGTAGGTGCAGATTTGTTGCACACAAATAAATTCAGCCTTAAAGTGATATCCAACACTGGAGTAGCACATTGTCAGTTTCTGCCTTTTTAGCTAGTGCACTATTTCCATATTTGGGAAGAACATGTGAACAGTGACCAAATTACAGTACCACTGTGTGAAAAGAATTTTACCACATTATGTTTAGATTCACTATAAGCCCTGATGAAAAGGGTTGCTTATGTTAGTATTTTGATATTTACCATTTTGTCAACAAAAGCTTTTGATCATTGTATGTGGTCCTTGTCTTTTTTAGTTTGCTTCTCATTTTCTTAGCTAATACCGACTTCCACGTTATCTGAAAATTCTCACTATATATAATTTTATGTTGAACTGCTGATTTCAAACTTGGCAATATAATGAGCAAATCAGAAGGAGCTGAATTCAATCCTAAAGACTCTAGGTGTGACTCTACCCACCCACCCCCCCAGTTATTTCTGTTAGCTCATCGTTAGTCTGGGTGTGATTGACTGGGCACAATTTCCATGATAATGACCAGCTAGAAACCACGCCTTCTTGGTATTCTGTACGAGTGCTGTGTGCCTGAGCCATCATTGTATCCTACATGATCGCCATATCCCTCTAGATATTATGGATATAGTTAAACATAAAAGATAGGAGCTTACACATTACTGTGCTCAACATTAGAGTATGACTGCTCTACAGATTTACATGACATCCTTTGTCCTTTATTTTAACCGAGTTGTTAATTAATTTTGTATGTTAAAATAGCGCACAAAGAAATGTCACGATTTCTGAATCAACCTGTCAGTCATTGTATCGCCATACAATCGCTACACAATTACTGTGTCCCTATATGATCACTGTCTGTCTCATACCCACTATATGTGGTGGGTCATAATTATTATCGTATGTCTTTTGGAAACAACAGCATAGGAAGGGAAGTGCATAAGGCTGAAATAATTATTGAAATGTGTCCATACATCTTCTGTCATCCACAGGAATGGGAAGTGTAAAATAGTACAACAAGGGAAGGAGTGTTTTCAAGGCATGCGGCTGCGCCACTACTATATGTTGTGTGGCGCTCTACTAAGGGTTTGGAACAAAGTTGGAAACATTATGTCTGATGTTACAAGTTCCAGTCACTTACAGATTGTACGTCTCAAAACCAAGGAGCAGAAGAAGCAAGTTGGTGAGTAAAAGTTGACTTGTTCTCGCGTGGATTTAGCTGAGAGATGCTCTGCCGAGAAAAATGTTCATATACCAACTTGCCCCTAGGTGGCGCAATCAGTGATATTTTTATCTGTTTAATTTATCCACATTGATGCACCGATTCACTCAGTCTAACAAACTGTATTTCCAATACTTTCTCTTGTGCGTGTTCTCAATGCACCAATCTCATTATTCTGGCAGAATATATTGATTGAAATTAAATTACATTTCTACAATCAATGTTTCAATATAGTCTGCCAAACTCTGTTAGTTAATAAATTTAAAATATATATTTGATAGATTTCATTTGGAGTTAGTGATTTTGTCCATTAACTGTAAAACCTTAATGAGTAATAAAATCAAGAAACAGAACTACATTTTTGCTGTAGATAATATGCTTGTGGTGGAAGAAAAAAGCTAGGTGCTTACCAGTTGCTGTGTGCAACATTAGCTATGACTGCTGAACATATTTATATGATATCCTTTGTCTTTCATTCTAGCTTAGTTGTTAGCTCATTTAAAATAGATTAATATATGTTACAATAATGTTCAAAGGAATGTCATACAAAATTGTTAAGGATTCGTATGCTAATACTGCACACAGTCATTTTTAAGATGGAATTTTTTTAGATTACTTATTAGATTAGATTTTTTTCTATTGCAAAGAAAATTAACACCTTCTGTTAAGTAGACAACATTGTACTGATTTCTGGGATCGGCCTGTCAACACTGGCCTAATTTCAATTTTGAACCACAATAAATTTAATTGGGAATCATTATTTTCTTGAACACATAACTTGACCGTTTGCAGTGAACCATTTAAGTTTCCTAGGCTTTGGTTTTATTAATTAGCTCTCATCAGGTGCCAAGTATGGAGAGTCTCTAAGTCAGGAGTTCCCATGCCCTGGCCCTCAGTTGGGACCTGGCCTTGGATCAGCACAAGCATACCTCACTGACACCCGGGCCCACTTGGTGGGGGGGGGGGGGGGGGGGGGGTCCAGGCTGGGATTGGGGCATGGACCCCTGAAGATCAGGGACCCAATTTTATTTTTAATTTTCAAGTGCTCCCTGAGAAGGGGGCTGTTGGGGCAGAGCTTGTAGCTCTCTAAGGCAAGGGGCCCAGCACCCCATTCTGGCAAGATCAGCCGGTGTTTCTGATGGAGGCCACCACAGATGCACCCCAAATCCGCTAAAGGCCTGCTCCTCCTGGCCCCGTGGGATCAGAGGCCGGGGCTGCAGGTGAGCACTTATGCACCTCCCTCCCTCTGGATTTTCTGGCCCAATGTATCTGAATGTTGGGTGAGAACAGCAATCATGCTCAACTGTGATCCAGACTCCCAGTTCATTATGTTTTTGTTTTTGGATGATGATGCTAGCCAGCATTTAATACCCAACCCTAGTTTCCCTGACAAAACCTTGGTGTGCCACCTCTGAGGCCAGAGCATGGGACTGGAGTTATGGCAGGTTCCCTTTCCTAAAGAATATTAGTGAACCAGTTGTCTTTTTGACAACTTTCGTGGTCATCTTTTTGGTACCAGTCCACAAATGACCAGATTTGAACGTATGACCTCTAGGTTGTTAGTCCAGTAACATAACCACACTACTGTTACCAGCCACAAAATTCTACACCCTCAATCCTACCACATAGCACCCACCCATTCCAACTGGGCACTTAGGGACAGGAATGCTACTCAAGCGCTCCAGTCACATTATGGGGAGGGAGGCCCTCTAAACAACCCTATTACACTACAGCCCCATCAGATAATACAAGTTGTACTCAAGTGCTTATTGTGAATTGGCAGTTGCTATCAATTATAATAGTCTCTTCTGATAAAAGAACTGACTTCAGCAATGACTGTGTTTGTTCTCTAATCTAAGCAAACTTTTTGTCTGGTGATTTCTACAGGTATAAAGATTCCTGAAGCTTGCGTTTATAATGTCATCGACGAGCTGAAGAAAATGGACATGGCGGTAAAGAAAAAACAGGAGGAGAATCGGCAGCTCCTGGCAAGCCAAGTACTGCAAATATGTCAAAGCGATGCACAGGACAGTTTATCTGGGGAACAAGCCTTTACCAACAATGCTCAGATTTTATCAGAAACTTTCGACCCTGTACAAGTTTTACAGGAGTTGTTAGGGATTGATTATGATCAATTTGGAGAGCAGGATCAAATGCTAAGTCAAGATCGACAAAGTGTTATTCAGTTTGGGCAACCATCACACCTCTGGGAAGCTGGCTGAATAGCAAAAGACTAGCATGCTGCTATGCTAAAGTGCCTGACTCCAGTTGAAATATTTCGTATCATATTGACAAGCAGGCTGAAAATTGACAGTAAGTCATAGATTTTCCCTTCAATGATACTGCCTGCACATAAAGACCAGGACTGGGACAAAGCTGCTTTCTTTGAAGCTTTCTTCAATAATGTGGGCTTTGAAGGTAGATTTCTTCAACCTTTGAATCTTTGGTGTGGCGTTATCAGAAGCTGACATCCTTCTCCCCTTCTCCTCTCACTGTATTTTGGTACTGGTGTTGTAATCAACCAAGCATTTGTTCAGTTACAACTGGAGATCGGAATGAGTCCTCTGCACAGTCAAAAACCGACGAGAAGGGAGAACTGTACAAAGTGACAGGTAATAAGGTTCAATGGTTGAAAAATAAAGTTCGTCCCAACCTAGTGAAACTGAAAGCCAGCTTTCCCAGCACTCGCCATGACATTTGGAAACCTGCTAGAAAAGCTGTATTTCTGAGGAAGAGTACCATTTTCTCTGCTGTCGAGTAACTGCTGTTCTGCACACCTTTTATGTAACACATTTTTTGGGGGGCTTAAATAAGCACTTAACAGCAGTGTAATTACAGTGTAGTAAACTATTCATGTACTATTAATATGCTTTAACAAAGTGCAACATTGTAACGTACAACTATATGACTGTAAATATAAACTCCGTCATCTTTTAAAAAGATTGTAACAGGTTTTATACCACACATGGTCTGGGAACCGTGGTGATATTTTTCATATCTCCACACTTGTAATATCATAAAGATGTAAATTTGTTTCTAAATTATATATTTTAAGCATGTGGTATAATTATATGTTGTGGAAAGCAGCAAAACATGATAAATATCTCCACAGAGTTACGAACTCTGCCTGACTTGTGGATATTAGTCATATCACCTGCTGGCTGTGACATGTCCTCTTTAACTATATTGGAGCAACTATGCAATAGCTTATAAGAGTGTAGTTACAGAAAGTGCTGGTTAAAGTCTCGTTATATGCTTATATATGTCCCCCTTGAAATATTAACTTTAACCTGGAAACTTCACTCTTGTGTAGAGCCACTCCAGATGAATGTGGTGGTTTACAACCCTTGGTTTTAATTTGGGGAGTTGTAGAAAATTAAATTGGGTTGTCCTGTCTGTTTCTTGTCCCTGAAAGATGTGTGTGGGGCAGATTGATATCTGATGGGAGACAGAAGAGCAGTCTGGTTGAGAGTGCTCAAAACATAACTGAATCGACAGGAATGTGAGCTCTGGCAGAACAGGGAGCCTTTTAACTTGTTTTTATTCCCATTTTAAAATGAAATAAAGTAATATTTTATGTTATTTAATTTACTTTCTTTCCTTAAATTTTATTTCTATCGCTTTTTTCCCCCCTCTCTCTTTCATGTTGGTCCTGCGAGTTTCACTGCACTAACCTCCTCTCGCCAGTAACTGCTCTGGTCAGAGAACTGCAGTAGAAAGAGTTCTGTTCTTTCTCTTTATTCAATTGCTCAGCAACTCACTAGCAGTGCCACTGTAGAGCAGATAAGCTGCAATGGTCGGAATAAATATGCAACTTTTTTAGTTCAAAGACTCTAAGCTGGAAGTTTTTTATAAAATAAAATCTGTTGCTCAGGTTATTGTCAGTATTGGTATTGTAAACCTACCAATCCATTTGGAGTGACCCCAAAGACTCATTTTATGAAAGTCAGGTTCCTTGCTACAGGTAAAAAAGTTCCTTTCACTGTCCAGCCATTCAAAACTGGGAGTAATCATTGGGGACAAGAAGCAGTTCGGTCCTTTAGACATTCTTACATTGACTTTATACTAACACTTGCATCACTTACTCAGGTACAGTAAAATTATCTTGATCCAGTGGATATATAGACTGGAAGAAGATATAGTCAGAATGGTGGAATTTGAGAAGCCATCTTTTGTGGGTTTAAATTATGGTCTGACATGATAGTCTCTATTACCACCATAGCTGCCTAAAATCTGCATCACAATTTTTCAGTTAAACTGACATGCATGTAGTACTGTATGAATCACTTTATTCAAGTCTGAACCTCAGTTTGTGTGTTTTGTGTGATTCAGTAACTGTTTTTGGTAGCATGTAAGGGTTACAATAAAACATTGGTTACAACCCCAACATGACTAATCCAGTGCCTAAAAATATTAATTCCCTTTGATTACTCCAGAGTTCTGGTGGAAGTAAATTCAAGCAAATGGAAACTCTAGTTTTTAAAACAAAAAGTTTAATAAATAGGTCACAATAATAACTGGCTTATTGAAGCCTTGGATGATGGCAAGAGACCAAGGATGGTTGGAGGAAAAATATCAAGAGTAAATAGTGACCTTTAACTTTCAACCAGACATTTAAACAAAAATGACAAACATGGAAACTTGATTCAGTGTGTCAGGGTTATGTGTAATGGCTGTTGTTTCACCTTTGTGAATTACGGGTTAACATATTTGAACCAAGCATTATGGTTGCATGACATTAATGCTGCTATTACTTGGTAAAGAGAAACCCATTAAATGGAGGGGGTCAATGTGGTTATATGAATTAGACAGGAAGGTTAGAAAATGATGCATCAAAGCAAACACGGTTACATTACTCTGTAATTGATGGAGATTTGCTGAAGTCACTATTATTTGATATTTAATGGATCAAAAGTAGATATCATGGCCCTTTCCTTGACCTATTTAATGGATTGTAAGAACACTTTAAAACACCCACAAGATCATTGCCAGCATCCGGTGTGCTTCGATCCATTTTGGAGCCTGGCTCAAGCCATAGCATTAGTTATACTCAATAACCCACAGGCCCAGTTATATTTGCTTGTTTGTCATACAGAAAGGAACACCTAATACAGGTGGTTGTGTATATGGCAAGGAGTAAGAAGAGCAGATGGTGAAATAGGGAAGATGTATGTAATTTTTGCAGACTAGAAACACCCAACTATAAATGTTCTATCAAGTAATTGTTAAAGTAATTTTAAACAAATTTAATTCAGGGACTGCTGTAAAGCTTTAAAAAACTGCTTTAATCTGCCATTAGAAATTTTGGATGCACTGTAATATTAGAAACCAGAGATTAATTGCTTTTGTGCCCTACTTTCACAAAGTATTCTAACAAGGATAGAACACAAATACCAAAGTATTCACCATCTTAAGTTGCCTGCTATAAAATCTCTTTGCCTCAGGAACCGATCCAATAGCCCTTTTCTACCTTTTATATCAGGGTTGTCTACATGAATTAAAAGATTCGTGTTGCTTTTTGTTCATTAAACAGTACATTGACTTTTTTACATAAATTATTTTGTTAACCGATATGGTTCTATTGATTGTAGCTATTGTATATGCTGTGGGTATCTGTAAACAATGCAAGCACTTTTGCCTACTTACAAATTACTGGGTTGTCTTTGTTTTCTATTTGTATTTATAAGTGTAGGAAATGAAGTGGTATATATGTAAAAAAAAAAAATTATCAAAATGTGCCTTAAACTAATTATTCTTAATTTTCTACTTTCAAGGAAGGAGTATAGTAGCATGCTTTCATTTTTATGATAAATAAAAAAAAACTACAATTATCTTTTTTTACAACTTGCAGTTCACTGTCTCTGAATGCGTGCTTGTTGTTCAGCAATAATTTTTTTGTAATATATTGAGAATATCTACCAGATACTAATTGAACAGTTTGCTTCTCTAGTACCAGTACCTTGCCAATCCCACAAGACAGTTGCACTACACATCTATGTATCCATAATGAAATATCTTCATTTTACAAAATTTTATATTACTCTGTAGCATAAAATAAAGTTTTGGTAAAGATGTTTTATGTTGCTGATTGCCTCAGGGTTAAATATCTCAGTTCTGAAAGCACCAATGAATGGAATGGATAAATATCTACATTTCTTGCAGCTGTAGCTTATCCTTGTGTTCTTTTGCCTGTGTTTTTTTTTTCCATTCAGGCCTTAGTCCCACACATGTATCTTTTCCCATCGGAGTGAGAGAGCAGGTAACCCATTCCTAGAATATTTTTTTTAATTCATTCATGGGATGTGGGCGTCGCTGGCAAGGCCAGCATTTATTGCCCATCCCTAGTTGCGCTTGAGAAGTTGGGGGTGAGCCGCCTTCTTGAACCGCTGCAGTCCGTGTGGTGAAGGTACTCCCACAGTGCTTGGGGGGTGGGTGTCCAGGATTTTGACCCAGCGACGATGAAGGAACTCTGCCAATTTTAAACCCATAGTTTTCCTTTCCATTTGGTGGGGCAATTGAGCTAATTCAATACCAGCTACAATTCAATCTAGAGTCTCTTGGCCATGTGTCAGAACAAAGTGGATAAAAATTTAGGTTCAAGGAAAACAGACAAGGTATGAAGAGTGTAGCATCCACTGACAGCTACCACTAAAAGGACATTCTCAGACATGTCAGTCCTTCTGGCTAAAGTGGATAATGGAAAGATAATGGTGTGGATAATGGAAAGATAAACTAGCAAAAGCCAACTCCATTTGAATACCTTTCTGAAGTTTAGTATTTCAGGAGTTTTGTTTTATTGAAGAACTTGACCCAAAAGGGAGACTTGTATCAGAAGATCCAAGTCTGTGTGGTTAACTATCCTTAGGAACTCCTGGTTAATTATTTCTGCCTTTTATTTCACCAAGTCAGGAAAAGGAAGTAGGTATATTAAAACAGCTTCCCTCAAGAAAAATTGTGCACAAATTTGATTTGTCATTTCAAACCTGTACAGCCAACCATTCATATGCAGATACAAATTATGCTCAATTGTTTAATACAAGCATTTTCTAGTTTCAAGTTAATAGTTGTTTTCATTGCCATGTGGTCAATAAGTCCTTTACAATAACAGCTGTACCAACTAAATGGGTGGGAAAAAAGTGTACAAATGCCACACACAGTGCATGTAGCATCCCAGTAACAGCCATTTTCCTTCCCAAAAAAGGTTAACTTTTACACAAAAGAATGCAAAAAAACCTTCCTGAATAGATCCTCATTTGGAAGCTATAAATATAACATTTAAAAAATATGCACATCAAACGTAAGCTTGAGGAAAGAGTGTGTTGTGGGGAGTTGAATAGTGTGACTGGTAACTTCTGTAGATGACCCCCTCCACTTTTCCTGAAATAGCTAGAAATATGACCCACCGGTAAAGGTATAACAGTCACCTTGGCTCAGAGAAAACAAACTTTTGATGTCCATTGCTTGTTCCACCACTAAAGGAGCAAGTGAGTACAGAGTAAACTAGAGCATTGCTGTCCAGTACATTACACACTAACCATATGTGGCTAATGAAATCCAGACAGCCAATTGCATTTTTAATTAGTAAGTAAGAGTGATTGTGCAGGTGATCACAACTCAAAGCCTATGCATGTGTACTTTAACCTTATGCACTTGGTGGTAAAATGTTAAGACAAAGTATGTTTTATTTCTTTGGTTACTGAATAGTAGATGTTTATGCAAGTATACATGTATGAAGTACATTTACCTACTGTCAAAACACCAGTAAACTGAAGTTCTCTTGGCTGTATATCATATGCAGTTTGCCCTAGTGGTTAGTAACTTAAATTTAGATTGAAGGCCTACCAAGGTGTGGTAAACCACTGTTTGTATTCCTGTTTGTATTCCACTGTGTACATGCCTGGACATGCCTCGGCTGACTCCTCCCACAGGTCCTAGTATAAAGGTGACTGCTCCCCAGCCCTTTGTATCCTGGACCGGTCGACCACGCGAGGCAGACCTCCATTCTGTTGTTAATAAAAGCCTTTAGTTACTCTTCTAACTCTCAGTCTTTTATGAGTAATTGATAGCGCATCAATTTTATTAACAACATTTTTATAATGGAGAAGATCCTCACACCAGCATGCCTGGACTTAGATCATCGGGAGGCGGACTCATCCACCAAGTTTAGTCACTGGCTTAAGTGTTTCGAAAAATTCCTGACCGCCTCCGAAGCAATCAAATCGGACGAGGACAAACTGGATGTCCTGACCTCCAAAGTGAACCACTGAGTGTACTCGGTCATCCAAGACGCGACCTCGTACGCGGACGCTATCAAGCTCCTCAAGGACCAGTACACGCACCCAGTGAACGAAGTGTACTCCAGGCACCTCCTGGGGAGTCGTAAACAACAACCTGGGGAATCGACCGTGGAATACCTTCAGGCACTGTCTGTGCTTGGCCGGGCCTGTGGTTGTAAGGATGTAAAGGCCGCCGTGTACACAGAGGAACTTATCCGGGACGCTTTTGTAGCGGGCCACAGATCCAATTACACACGACAGCGACTGTTGGAGCAGAGTAACCTCGACCTCAACAAGGCCTCTGAACTCGCACTATCGTTGGATGCAGCCTACCAGGGCATGGATGCCTACTCCTCTGCACCGTGGACGCCGCGGGGAATGACAGCCTGGGACACGGTAGGACCGCCTCATAGCGCCGTGCCACCCCAGCCACACCCCAACAACGGCCCAACTACCGCAGCAGTGTCCCAAGGCCAGACAGCAGTGCCCCAAGGCCAGAAATGCTACTTCTGTGGCCAGGCAAAACACCCCAGAGCGCGCTGCCCGGCGAAAAACGCGATCTGCTCGGGCTGCGGGAAGAAGGGACACTACGCTAGCGTCTGCAGGGCCAAAGCCACCCCGAACCCCAGCAGCACCGCGTGTGGGCCATGCGGGCCGCCATCTTGGACCTCCCCGGCCATGTGCGAATCACCGGTACAGCAGCCATTTTGGACGCCTCCAGCCACATGGGGATCATGGACGCCGCCATCTTGGACGACAGCCGTGACGCAGCAGGCCCCCGACACCGCCTCATCTGATACCCGCAGCGACACACCGACCCCTACGCTGGCATCCGTTACACTGGACCAAGCGAGACCGCACCAACTGGCCAGTTCCACAATGGACATTAAGGTAAATGGTCACGATACAATCTGCCTTTTTGACTCTGGGAGCACGGAGAGCTTCATCCACCCCGACACGGTGCGGCGTTGCTCTCTCCCAGTCCTGCCTGCGCAACAGCGGATTTCTATGGCCTCCGAGTCCCAGTCGGCGGACATCGGCGGCTACTGCGTGGTGACACTCGTAGTAGACGGGACCGTGTACGATCATTTTAAACTTCTGGTCCTGCCTGACCTCTGCGCTGCCGTCCTGCTGGGGTTAGATTTTCAGTGCCACCTTAAAAGTGTTACGATGGCGTACGGTGGACCCCTACCCCCACTCACAGTCCGCAGCCAGCAGCTTCCAAATTGCCCGCCGCGCACCAGGTGCAACCTCTCCACACTCAGTCACCCCCCCACCACTGTTTGCTAACCTCACCCCCGACTGTAAGCCCATCGCCACAAAGAGCAGGCGATACAGTGCCGGGGACAGGGTTTTCATTAAAACCGAAGTGGAGCGGCTCCTGAAAGAAGGGATTATTGAGGGCAGCACCAGCCCCTGGCGAGCCCAGGTTGTGGTCGTTAAGACCGGCGAGAAGCAGCGCCTGGTCATCGACTACAGCCAGACAATAAATCGCTACACCCTGCTGGACGCCTACCCACTCCCCCATATAGCTGATATGGTCATCCAGATCGCGCAGTACCGCGTCTTCTCGACCATTGACCTGAAATCAGCGTACCACCAGCTCCCCATCCGCCCTGAGGACCGCCAGTACACTGCCTTTGAGGCAAACGGCCGCCTCTATCACTTCCTTAGGGTTCCCTTTGGCGTCACCAACGGGGTCTCCGTCTTCCAAAGGGAGATGGACCGGATGGTAGATCAAAATGCGTTGCAGGCCACTTTCCCATATCTGGACAATGTGACCATCTGCGGCCGTGACTTGCAGGACCATGACGCAAACCTCGAAAAATTCCTCCGCACCGCCCAACTCCTAAACCTGACATATAACAAGGAGAAGTGCATATTCCGCACAAACCGCCTCGCCATCCTTGGCTGTGTTGTGGAACACGGAGTCATCGGCCCCGACCGGATGCGTCCCCTTATGGAACTTCCACTGCCTCAAGGCCCTGAAGAGGTGCCTAGGGTTTTTCTATTACGCCCAGTGGGTCCCCTACTATGCGGACAAGGCCCGTCTGCTGATCAAGTCCACCTCTTTTCCCTTGACGGCAGAGGCCCGCTTAGCCTTCCACCGTATCAAGGAGGACATTGCCAAAGCCACCATGCACGCAGTGGACGAATCCATCCCCTTCCAGGTGGAAAGCGACGCGTCCGACTTTGCCCTGGCCGCTACCCTCAATCAGGCGGGGAGACCCGTGGCCTTCTTTTCACGAACCCTCCAAGGCCCGGAGACCAGACACTCCGCTGTTGAGGAGGCCCAGGCGATTGTGGAGGCTGTGCGTCATTGGAGGCACTACCTGGCTGGAAAACGATTTACCCTGCTCACTGACCAGCGTTCAGTTGCTTTTGTTTAACAACAAGCAGAGGGGCAAAATCAAAAATGACAAGATCTTGAGGTGGAGAATCGAACTTTCCACCTACAACTACGAGATCTTGTACCGGCCCGGGAAGCTAAATGAACCCCCGGATGCGCTATCGCGTGGCACCTGCGCCAGCACGCAGATCGATAGACTGCGGGCCCTCCACAATGACCTCTGCCACCCGGGGGTCACCAGGTTCTTCCACCTCATCAAGGCCCGCAACCTGCCTTACTCTATTGAGGAGGTCAGGACCATGACCAGGAACTGCCAAGTCTGCGCTGAGTGCAAACCGCACTTTTATAGACCAGACAGGGCCCACCTGATAAAAGCCACTCGCCCCTTCGCGTTGATTTTAAAGGGCCTCTCCCCTCCTCCGACCGCAATGTGTACTTCCTCAATATTATTGATGAGTACTCCTGTTTCCCGTTCGCCTTCCCCTGCCCGGACATAACCAGTGCCACGGTCATTAAATGTCTGAACAACCTCTTCACCCTGTTCGGCTTCCCCAGCTATATCCATAGCGACCGGGGCTCATCGTTTATGAGCGACGAACTCAGTCAGTACCTGCTAACTAGGGGTATTGCCACAAGCAGGACCACCAGTTACAACCCCCGGGGGAACGGACAGGTGGAAAGAGAAAATGCGATAGTTTGGAAGGCCGTCCTGCTAGCCTTAAAGTCTAGGGGCCTTCCAACCTCCCGCTGGCAGGATGTGCTCCCCGATGCGCTCCACTATTCGGTCACTGCTCTGCACTGCCACTAACGCCACCCCTCATGAGAAAATGTTTGTCTTCCCAAGGAAGTCCACATCGGGGACATCGCTACCGCCATGGCTGACGTCCCCAGGGCCGGTCCTACTGAGAAGACACGTGAGGACCCATAAAACGGACCCCCTGGTCGAGAGGGTCGACCTCCTCCACGCCAACCCCCAGTATGCTTACATCGCGTACCCGGACGGGCGGGAGGACAGTCTGCATAAAAGAGACCTTGCACCCTCGGGGGCCGCAGTAACCCACTACCACCCCCCCCCCCCAATGATCCGATATCCAGCCCCAGCAGACGGCAGGCCTGGGCCCCGCGACCCGCTCGACATCTACGAGGACGACACGCCTGTGCCACAGCCTACGCTGGACTCGACGCCGGAAGCTTCACTACCCCTGCCGTCGCCACGCCGATCACAGCAGCAGACAAGACCTCTGGAGAGACTCCAATACACTAACTTTTAATACACTTCACCCTGCTGGACTCAATTTTAAACAAGGGGTGAATGTGGTAAACCACTTTGTCTTCCACTGTGTACATGCCTCGGCTGACTCCTCCCACAGGTCCTAGTATAAAGGTGACTGCTCCCCAGCCCTTTGTATCCTGGACTGGTCGACCACGCGAGGCAGACCTCCATTCTGTGGTTAATAAAAGCCTTTAGTTACTCTTCTAACTCAGTCTTTTATGAGTAATTGATAGCGCATCACACGGTATCAAAACAAACCTAGAAACATGGAGGGAGATTGGGGAAGAGAGTGAGGGAGAAAAGATGGCAGCAGAGATGAAGGTAGAGAATGCAATGGGGGTACAAGGAGGAGAGACAGAGGGTAGAGGAAAGGGAGATGGGAGAGAGACAGAAAGGGGGGGGGGGGGGGGAAGGAAGAAGATTGATGCCAAGGGGGTACAGAGAAAGGACAAGAGCAAAGGGGGGGGGGGGGGGAAAGGAAAAAAGAGACACCAATGGGGAGGAGGGGGGGTGGAGAAAGATGGAGATGCAAAAGGAAGAGATTGATGCAGCTGGGGAGCAGAAGGGGAGGGAAAGTGTGTGTGTGTGTGTGTGTGTGTGTGAGAGAGAGATTGTGACACTGGGCAGGTAGAGAGAGAGAGGCGGGATAATATACAGGGAAAAGAGGATGGGTGAACACAAGAAAAATAGCTAGTGGAAATATAGAGTGACTGACATGTGAGGGACAGCATATGGCAGGATGGGGCAGAAGAGAAACCAGAGGGGTTGGGGAGCAAGAGAGATGGGGATGGGGTGGATGAAGAAAGAGGGGAGGAGACAGATTGATGGATTAGGGAGGGAAAAGAGAAAAAACAGTAAGTTTTTTTGAAGTTTAAGTTCAAATTTCTGGGCTGCACTAGATGATTTTCTTGAGTCCAGTGACAAGTCATTTCTGCAGATAACCCCACTCACCCAGTTAACTGAAGTAACTATATGCCAGTAATGTAGTATTGCCCAAGGCCAATCAGAACACTCATTGTAATTTCTAATCGGCTATGACAGCAGCCCTCCCTATTTGGATAATGGAAGAATAATTCGGTGGTTCTCAAACTGGGATCCACACAAACAGCAGAGGGGAGGGAAAAAAATGACACTTGGCAGCTGTGCCGTGAGTTACACCTGAAACTGTGCCAGTGTTCAAGGAGCATCTGAGCCTAATCCCACTCCAGGAAGAGCTTCAACAGGCAAGTTGCTGAACCTGTGTTACCATCCAGTTGAAGGGAAGAGAAGTTTTCACATCTCTAATCACAATGTTTATTGGATGGGGGAGATAGTGACTCCTATCTCTGTGGGAAGGAGTTTGATTTTTGGGCACTTACCTTTGCTTGGCAGCTGTAGGGACTGCATTGCATGGTGGTTGTGTTGGGCACCAAGTGATGGTGGTGATAATGGGTAGGATTTTTTTTTTTTTTTTTAAGTTTTGTAAAGAGCTGTGACTTGTTAGAGATTAAATAAAGCCACTTCATGTAAACCCAAAAAAATAGCAATTCATAATTAAGAGTTTGTCACATGATTTAGGAAATGGAGTGCTTAACATTACTGCAGAGACAGCCACTCAGAAATGAGAAAGTTCAACTTTGTAATTATGCAAGTCACACTCATGCTGGGAAAAGAAAACTTGAACACGAGGGTAGAGCAGGTACTTGGAAAGAAAGACAGATCAGAAAGGCACAAACACGGTTTAAAAACAGTTCAGTTAAATAACTAACTTCAGCTGCATTCTGGAAGGAGTACATTTAAATTTCCACAGAAGCACTATGCAAGAGCTTCAAACATGGAGTTGCAGGAAAGGGAGGAATATTAGGGTTTCCAATTGAGGGGAAAGCTGTCTGAACTACCACTTTCAGTTTCATGGTCAAGACAATAAGCATCAAACCCAAAGCCAGTTGATGGGAAATGGTTTTTAATTGCCATAAAAAAGGAATTCAACAAAACAGTCCAGTTATTCTATACAATTTAGTATTACAAGCAAGTTAATGGAATATACAGCAAAGATCTGCCAAGAAACTCAAGCAAACAATATATTACATCAGAATTTCCTCCAGGTATGCACATCACATTTGTCAGGTCCACTTTTCCATGCGTCAACAGGTTTAAAAGCAGACCATCATTGGCCTAGACTGAAAAACTGATAAATTCAGTAGCTTGAGTTTGATTTCCACCAGCTGTTGGTCATTTATAGGTATTTTGGAAGATCCTTTTCAATCACCTGTTTGAAATAAAGACAAACTGTAAATGTCAAATACTTATGATTACAACCTATTGCTTGACATCACTTCTTATTCATGACCTAGGACTGGATTAAGGGTCAGTGGTCATTAGCAGGCTACAACGGTGCCTGCAACTGTATTTCGAGACAACCTCCAACAGGGAAGCACTTCTGCAAGATTAAGAGATGTACTTTTTTTTAATATAAAAATGTGGAGGTCAGCTGTAATCATACCAGTCAGCACAGGCTTCCATTTACTAACCTGAAAGATTCCACCAGATGGAAGGGCTTCTTTAAAAGCCTATTACAAACTATAGTTACAATTGCAGCTCTGCAGTCCAACCCAGACCATTTAAAAAAAACAGCTGCAATGCTGACCCCACCCTCCCAAACTTTTTCCAGCAGTATAATCCATTTTGTGATTAAAGACCTAGTAATCTATGGGTTATGCATGAATGATGACAGTTGTCAGGATGAGCGATTAGCAAAGAGCATTGGAGTAAAAAAAATCCAAGTCTGGAGGGTAATAAAGGCATGTGAGGGTTTTAGCAGATGGACTGAGACAGGCAAATAGGAGACATAAGGAGGCAATGTTGGTGGAGGTTATGGCATGTAAAATTTAAATCAGGGTCAAATAGGATGCAAATAGTCTGGTTCATCCTGCAGCAGTGGTGAGGAAACAAAGTTTGTGGCCAGGCTAGAGACAATGGCTTTGGGTCTTCCCATGTTAAGCTGGTGAAAGCAAAAATCCATCAAAGTCTGGCAGTCCAACAGCAGAGAGGCCAGTTAGACATCAAAATTGGGATCTGTGTGGAGACTGACTATGTGCAGATGATATTGATAAAAGGGCATGAGGAGGAAGCCATGGACATAGAATTGGGCAAACAATTTTAAATTTTGTTTTAAAAAAAGGTTCCAGTCAGCTGCAAGCAAATACTGGCTTTTCAGAGTCAAACCAAAAATCAGTACAAACAAGATACTTTAAAAATGAAATGAAATGCATTCATTCAATACATCCTCAACTCAACACCTCCTCCCAATTAGAATTTTATTCAGCCATGTGTGACCAGGGTGACTGAAAATACTGGGCCAACATTTGAGAGCGGAGGCTTCCCACAGGTGGATGCCTCCGACCTGCAAAATGTTTAAGTACCTGGTGGCCCAGGGGAGGTATGGAGGCTTGCGATCCTGGGCCTCTGGGTCCACAGGCAGAGCCCCACGTATCCCAGGAGGGGGGGGGGGGGGCATGCGCGCAGTTCGTAGGTGCTCCTGGGATCATATCTCCATAAAAAAGGGAATCCCCATTCATACTTATGACAGTCCTGTACATTCAGAACTGTCATAAGTATGACTGGGGATCACCTAAAAAACACATTAAATAATTTAATGATTTTTAAAAAAAATATTTAAATAGCATTTTAATTAAACAAAACTAATTTTTTGAAAGTAGTTAATGTTTTTACAGGGCTAAAAAGAAACTTCCCTTTTGAAGAGTATTTTTAATTTATAAATGAGTGATAACATTTTTTTTTTCTATTTATTAAAACTCTTATGCTGGTAAAAGTAGGCCTTACACCTGCTTTTACCAGGCACAATAATTTCACGGGCATTCAGCGGGTGGAGGTTGTGCAAATAGCACAACTCTCCACCCGCAGAGGCCCATCTCCTGGGGATGCAGAGGATTTGAGAAATCTTGACAGATCGCAGGTGCTGGGTTTCAGCACATGCGCTTCGTATGCCTAAACCCAGAACTTGTGCGGCCCCTACGCACCCGTGGGGGGTTGCAAAATACAGCCCACTGTTACCAGTCAGTATGGAGATATGAAATGCTTCCTGCACCAATAGGAAAGCAGCTGCATGCCATTTATAAAACCTCAATACAAATTCTGAAAACTAACAAAAGGGCAGCAGTAGAAAAACTAAAAAGGAGCTACAATAGATGGGGCTGGTATACATTGACTCAAACTAGACCTAAAAAGCAATGTTAACTGGTGCTCTCTCCAAAGATATTAACATCTTTGGATTGACAATATCCCCATTCTGAAGAATTAGGATTAGTGTCTGGGTGGAGCAAACTCAAGTCACTCCATCCGGGGAGGGAAATCTTGCATTTTATAATTATAATGAGAATGTAGAGATGTTCATCTAGATCGCAAGCCAAGTACCATTTTCCTTTACTTGATTTTTAGTCCGGTGTCTGTTCTCTAGTTACTCGGTTTTCTGCTCCGTGTGTCAATTCTTTTGTTGCCTTGCCTGCTGGTCTTTGTCTCACTGCACTGAGTTGCTCAAAAGATTTGAGACTCCGGATACAAAGCCAAAACTACGATACCTTCTAACAGACCACTAAAGCATCTCTGGGATGCATCAGTAGAAAATTTCAAATGCAGGAGCTTACTCCGCAAGGAAACACCATAGAAGCGTGTTAGTTACAGCGAATTCAGAAACCCATGGACACAGGAACACCGAGCTACCCTCATTACTTGCAATCTGAAGTCCTCAACAACCCCAATGGGAAAGTGTCTCCGAAAACAGTCACACCAGAAAATTAGTTTTGCTCTTAGTTTCCACATTCAATTATGCTTGCATATCAGAAGTCATTTTAACTGCAAAAATTCAAGGAAAAAACCCTCCCCAAAACTGATAATTGGGTATGGACAAAAAAAAGTCAGTTTGATTGTCACTCTGAACATATGCAACATCAGAAGGGGTCTAAAGTGGTAAAAGAACAGGAACTTTTCATAATCCATAAGTCTATTCAATACAAACCCCTGACGGCTCACTTGGCAGTGTAGCTGATCCAGACTAATTAAGAGGCTCTAGGTCCAATTTATGGTCTGTGCCGATAGCCTCTCAGGTGTTACCCTAGTGACAACAACTGGCATCAATGCTCTTTGGCTAAAAAAAAGGGGTGGAATTTAAAAAGGGAAAGGAGTAAGAGAAAACCCACATACTAGAATTCCTCCACTCACTACACAACAGTTCCTGCTGGAAAGGGTCAGAGAAGTGATGCAGCCAATCAACTAGCCTGCCAGGAGCTCCCACATGAATAACCATTTGGGCACGCTCCCAGGAGGTTGACCAGTGCCCATGAAACCATACATCAGTACTTTCCAGCAGGGGTGGGGGTGGGGGGGGAGGCACAAGGAGAAACCCCATCCCAATATAATAGCTGGAACTTAAAGTGTTTGTGGATAAAGAGTTCATAAAGACAACAGTAGCACAGCATGTCATTATACACCTTCAAATTCCCCAAAAGGAATAAGTATTCTATTTCAAATGACTTTAGCCATAGACATGGATTATGCTGCACTAGGTGGTGAACAGAAACCAAGTCAGCTGCTGCAACTCACTTTCAATTATTACACTGGATTGAATTAGACATTCTTTGCACCAGACACATTTATGCAACAAAGTCATTTTGAGACCACTAGAAATAATACTTGGATTTTAACTTTTGCATGAGCATCTATCAGTCAAAAACCAATACTGGACAATATACTTCATGTGGAAACAAAAAAAGCTTGCTGAAAGTAATCTGGAACACTAGTGTGGGACTACACAAATGTAGCCATTTCAAAACAGAGTGCTGGTACAAGACTTCAAGCAAAGTAGGCTTCAATTTGGTAGCAACTTCAAACCAAAGACTTCCAGCTGTACAGATGGTCTGTCGATGGTATATTGACTACCTATCCTAAAGTTGCATGAATACAGTTCACATGAAGAGGTTGGTTTCAATTTACTTACCACAGGGTCATCCATGGGAGAATACCTCTTGACAACCTGACCCTCCTTGTTAATCAGAAACTAGAAAAGAGGGGGGGGGGGGGAAATGTTAGCAAGTCACTTGGGATCATCATATGTTAAGTCTTGAAAGCATAAATAATGTAAAAACCATTCCAGTTTTGAATTTTTATTTCAAGTTCTGTAGAAATATGTACATGCTGGATATTAGAGCAACTAGCTGCCATACCTTGGTGAAGTTCCACTTAATGGCACTGTAAGAGAAAGTGAAAGCTTTAGATTTCCTTGAAGACACATCATGCAGAGGTTATGAGAGTTGTGACAATTCCACATTGAACATGTTTATTCAATTATCCTGACAAACTGATGGAAGTTTAATCATCAAGTGAACTGGGTAGTACACCTTTAAGGGGCTTAACACTCTTCAAACCAGGGAGATTTAGTGATTTAGCTTCTTAAGCACACCATGTCAATTTTAAGGTACCACCACACCTTGGGTTGAAAGTGTCCATAACCACTTCAGGAGTTGCCATCAGTCTCTAGAACTGAAACACTAGGGTGGGGGAGGGGAGCAAACAGATAATCATTCTAATCTTGTCAACCTCCCATTCAAGAAAGATGCCACACTTATTAAAAACATTCCATTCCTCATTCAAATTGGGTAGTTACTTATTGATTTATACTTACTTTCCCAAGAGCCCTTTCCCTTTGGGCTGCTCTTTCATCCATTTCCAGAGAGGGTGGGCATTATCCCCATTTACATCGATTTTACTGTACATGTCGAACTTTACATTGTAACCTTTTGCAAACTCTTTAATTAGTTCCTCATTTCCAGGCTCCTGGAAATAAATGACAGCATTTCAAGATGTATTAATTCAAACTAGAAAATCTGAATTCAATTCAACTTTCTATACATCAGACTGCAGTAGTGTCTGAAATATAAGAGTTGAAATTCAGTAACTAAAGATTTACATCAAGGATTTGTTGGAGTGCAACTTGTATGTGGACAACATGCTAGCACTGACCAGGGGAGGGGGGGGGGGGGGGGAAGCAAAAAAGGATGACAAATTTCTTTAGTGTTTAGAAATTAACTACTCAAGACTACGCCACTTATGATTTTAAAAATAGTTCATTCAGTTTGAACTAGGTTCAAATCAGAAATGTAATGACAACTTACAAATCCTAACTTCCTAAAATTCTGGACCAAATTTAAATAGTTGTTGGTACAGTATTTTAAACTATGCAAGAATAAGAGATTATTTGTGAAAGATGGAAAGTCAAGATTTCTGAATGGAGACACTTTCTTTTCACCTGGCTTAAAAGTTATGGAAGGACAGCAAGTCACTGAAACTTATCCTTCATTGGGACTACCCATCAGGAAACTCCCAACTCAATCATTAATACACACAGGATGGAAATCCACATACATTGCATGTTCAACTTTCTGCATTTTCCCCAAAGCTTACCTGCTTGCCAAACTGATTGCAGGGGAAACCCAAAATCCGTAAACCTTGGTCAGCATACTGGGTATACATGTGAGCAAGCTGAGTGTAGTTTACGGAAGTCTTTCCTCATTTGGAGGCCACGTTTGTGATAATGGAGACAAATCCCCTAAAAAACAAAAAGATTCAAAAGACTGCTGCTGATTTGTTTGTGTGTCGGGGGGGGGGGGGGGGGGGGGGGGAGACCACCACCACAGGGCATATTAACAGATGCATGCACTGAAAGCATAACCACATCAGGGCAATTACTAGTACTTGCACAGCACAAAATAAAAAAGCTTGGTTATACTTGTATTGCATCAAAGGCATCAAGGTACATCAAAGATATCAAGGTACAAAGGGCAGGGGGAGGCTTTAATAGCTGGGAATTGCATCAGACTAAACAAAACTGCAATTTTGCACTCTAGACAAATACAATGTTAGAGGAATTTACTGTGCTAAAACTCAGTATTTCTCAGTCTTGCCAAAACAAAATATATTCCCTTTGTTCACCAAGGAGCAGTTTTTGAAATCCAACTAACTAAAAAAAAGCCAAAACAGCCTTGGATCCCAACTAACTACACAAGGTGATCAAGGTTTTCAAACCTTGGTTGAGATTGGTGAAAACACTTCTGTCCTAGTGCATTAATTCAGATACCAACATTAAAGCTGGAAACTGGTGGTCTAAAGCTTTACCATCTCAGTTTATAAAGGCAGATGAAATTCCCATGCTTTAGACTTGAAATCCCATCTTGCCAGAATCACCTTCAACCAATTTTTGGGCTCCCTGGGAGCTAGCAATATTGAACACCACTGACCAGGTTTCCCTTATGACAGTTCCTTATTTAAAAACTTGTTCAACATCCTGTCACAAGATTTTGAATTGGCATAAACCAGTCAGCTGACACTGAACTAACTCAGTTTGAAACGTTCAAACAAAGTGAAAAAACTCAGCTCAGCACCACTAGTTCAGATTCATAGATCTTTCAGCACAAACATCTAGACGGAAACCAGTTGTATCGGCTTCTGCATTGGTAGCGTCAGAGACAGAAAGAAAAGGCAGCAAGCAAGCTGATTAACAGAAAATGCTGGAAACACTCAGCAGGCCAGGCAGCATCCATGGAGAGAGAAAGTTAATGTTTCAGGACTGTGACCCTGTCAGAACTGGAAAAAGTTAGGGATGCAACAGGTTAAGCAGGTGCAGAGGCAGGGGAAAAGAGTGTAAGGAACAAAAGGGACACAGTGTTAGGATGGAAGGCAGGAGAGATTAAATGTTGCAAATGGAGGCAGCAAAATTAACAGCTGCTGCCTGAAAAAAATGGGGGCGGGGGTTATAGTCTGAAATTGTGGAACTCAATGTGGAGTCCAGAAGGCTGTAACGTGCCTAATCAAAAGATGAGGCACTGTTCCTCAAGCTTACGTTGAGCTCCATTGGAACAGTGTACGAGGCTGAGGTCAGAGTGGGAGTGGAGCAGAGAATTAAAGTGACAAGTGACCGGAAGGTGTTCTGCAAAGCAGTCACCCAATCTAGGTTTGGTCTCCAATGTAAGAGACCAGTGAGCAGCGAATACAGTATACTAAATTGCAAGAAGTAGAAGCAAATCACTTCAACTTGGAAGGGGTGTTTGGGGCCCTGGACAGTGGGAAGGGAGGAGGTAGGGCAGGTGTTGCATCTCCTGCGCTTGCATGGGAAGGTGCTGTGGGGGAGGGGCTTATTGAGGAGTGGACCAGGGTGTTAGAGGGAGTGGTCCCTTTGGAATGCCAAAAAGGGGAGGATGTGTTTGGTAGTGGGATCATGATGGAGGTGGTGGAAAATGATCTGTTGAATGTGGAGGCTGGTGGGGTGAAAGGCAAGGACAAGAGGGACCCTATTGTGGTTCTGGGAGGGAGAAGGGGTGAGAGCAGAAGTGCGGGAAATGGAACAGACAGTCGAGGGCCATGCCAACTACAGTAGAGGAGAATCCTCGGTTGAGGAAAAAGGAAGACATCAGAAGCACTGGTATGGAAGGTGGCACCATCAGAACAGATGCGGCAGACGGAGAAACTGGGAGAATGGAATAGAGTCCTTACAGGAAGCGGGTTGGGAGGAAGTGTAGTTCAGGTAGCTGTGGGAGTCAGTGGGCTTGTAGTGGATGTTCGATTACGTGGTTTTCTAAATCAAGACGCACTATTTCGTCATTGCTACAGACTAATTATTCAGTTCAGTCAGTTAGAATGTCACACAGAACACAAGTTTGTTTTTTAATTTTGGGTTGTTGCTACTAGAGGAAAGGAAGGAGACACCAAGTTAGAATAGTCTGAAAAACCAAACATTAAGTGGCAATATCTAATTGCAATGCCCAATTTAACCACTGTCTTTTTAAACTCATTAGTGTTCATTTTCTCAATGCATTTGTGCATAGGCAGTAAAAAAAGTAACCCTTAATTACACCACAGTATCTTACAGGAGGCCACCAATCGCGCCTGCTCTTTGAAAGAGTGCTCCAATTAGTCCTGTCCCCTGCTCCATAGCCCTGCAAATATTTCCTTTTCAAGTATAAATCCAATTCCCTTTTAATAGCTACTATAGAATCTGCTTCCACCACCCCTTCAGGCAGTGCGTTCCTGAAGGAGAAAGAAAGGGAACCTAGCCATTGGCTGGAGTCATACCTAGCACACAAAGGAAGATGGTTCTAGTGATTGGAGGTCAATCATCACAGCCCCAGGACATTGCCCTGAGGAACTCCTGCAGCAATGTCCTAGACCCAACCATCTTCAGCTGCTTAAGTGGGGAGGTTCGCTGATGACTGCAGAGTGTTCAGTGCCATTCACAACTCCTCAGATAATGAAGCAATCATGCCCACATGCAGCAAGACCTGGACGACATTCAGGCTTGGGCTGGTAAGTGGCAGGCAACATTCATGCCACACAAGTAACAGGCAATGATCATCTCCAACAAGCAAGCGTCTAACCACTGCCCCTTTACATTCAACAGCATTACCATTGCCAAATCTCCCACCAACATCCCAAGGGTCACCATTGACCAGAAACTAAACTGGACCAGCCACAAATACTGTGGCAACAAGGAGGTCAGAGGCTGGGTATTCTGTGGCGCATGTCTCACCACCTAACTCCCCAAAGCCTTTCCACCATCTACAAGGCACAAGTAAGGAGTGTGATGGAATACACCCCAGGGGGGACAGGGATGCTACAAGTGAGCTAGGGTAGTGATGGAACTTGGCTGTGCTGTCCCATAAGTAAATAGCAGCAAATGTCTACATTCATACATAAAGGGTGGAGAGATGGGCAAAGTAGTGGAGAGTCTCTACCTGAAGAACCATACTCCAGAGTGAGTTTGACTTCAAGGGGACATGAGGAAAAACAACTGAGCCATGGTGACTTTAAAAAGAATGCCTCTTCCAATCATATTTGAGCCTGGTGAGTTGACTGAAATAGTCCAGGAGTTGGACTGTCATTTAGTTCTTTGTGGGATTTTATGAAAGATTTATTGTGGCAACTGTTTCAGATGGGAGAAGACAGTTGAATTGGGTTTTGCTCTTTCATTTGCTACAATGGAAAGCCTAGTGCCCAAGAGTCTTTGTGGAGAGATTGGAAATTTAAATGTAAGCAAGCTTTATTAGAAGCAGTTATCTAGTGATTGGGATTGAGCCAGAGCAAAATGCTTATCTACTCACTTGTATTTTTCCAGAGAGACCTCATTGCCATCTATGTCCTTGGCATCAAACTCAAAAATGGATGTGGCCTTATGCCAGTCTGCTGGTTGTGCACTCTGAAAGAGATTGTAGAGTATGAAGACATGTCCAATACATCCAAACCATCTGTTTGCTAAATTTTAAACAGCAGCTTCCAAGAGAAGAATTTGTGAACATCAATAATGGATACATCAGTTAGAACACAAGAATTTAGGGACACTCCAAGCATTGTATATTATAATTCAGCAGCCAGTTGGATCCAGTTTGTTCATGGCAGTCACTTTGCAAGTTGTAAACAGATAGTGAGGTGCTAAATGTAAAAAAAATTGTTCAAAAATAGAATTATTCTTTATCATTTGATGCAGAATTATTAGGAACTATAAAAAAAATTCAGTTTAAAAAAGATATTTCACTTAAATGCTGAAGGCATTTTGCAGTCCAAAGCCTCATGCAGAAATACTCATCCTTGGTCTACAGCCCAAATGCACTTCATGCATTTTGACAGAGGATGCACTGTTTAGGCAAGCTAGTTGATTTAGGGAAGACTAGTTATAATTTTAGCCTTAGTGTTAATTGGTTGAACAGGGCACCAATACATCGATGGATTAATTATGATCCACCATTAGCCAACAGACATTCCAACAGTTCCAGGCTGGTCAAAGCAGTCAACAGACTTCTGCTTAAAAATCAAATCCCATTTAATCCCTACTAAAATTCAGTTTTACATTTTAGACAGCAAATTCCTTACGTGTGAATGTAGTACTAATTCAATCCCATTCACCAGATAGTCACAACAGCTTTTTGAAGGAAACCCAACTTACATCTGCATTTCCAACCTTTCAGCACAAAGACTCCTAGTCACTAGACTAGCAAATCAAAACCCAATTCAGCAGTTAACTCCCATCTGAGCAGCCACAATAAATCATTTAGTTCTTTAAAAAAGGATTTTATGCAAGAAATTGCACCACTAACCTCCTACTCATGGACTACTTCAGGTTTGAATATGATTCAAAAAGAGGCAATCTTTAAAGTCACTGTGGCTCAGTTATTTCTCCTTCTAGATTATGGGTCTGTCAGCAGAGACTCTCCACACAACTTTGTCCATCTTGCCATCCTTTATGTACAAGTGCCTGTGGGATATCACAGCCAAGCCCAGTCACTACCCTAGCTAAATTGCAGCATCCCTGTCGCCCTGACTAAGATCAACTGATTCAGCAGAGAATTGAGCCGTGTGTGCTCAGCTGCCATTAAGGTAACCACCTCCGTCAGAGATATGCAGAGCAAGCCTTACAATAATTTGAGTTTCATTCAGTATAGGGATTTGAGCTACTGACCACTCTTCTTGATCCTGGTCAATCACAGGGTACAAACCAAAAGGGAAGGTAGCACTGCCCTAGCAAGATAGAGCACCCAATCAATCAATGTGCAACTCTTACATTGCATATTTAAATCTAGATCTTGAAGTTTTCAGACCATGGCAAGCAGCAAGATGGCAAATCAGCATTTCAGCCCGCATACATTTGAGATGTGAAGGAAAACCTCATGTCAAAGGATCTTGGATGAAGTCTTCAGTCAATATTGCCAAGTGGTTTACTGCAATTGGCATCTTTAATCATTTCAGTAATTTAGACTCCAGGTCATCATGAGGGAAACTAAAGCAACACTGAACCAGCTTCAAAACAGTCAGCTACTGACACAAGTAGCAACTTCAAAAAAGGAGTTCAAGTAATAAGCCATTATAATTAGACGGCTATAATTAAGTTAGATGGAGACAGTTTAAAAACAAAGTTTAAGATTTAACTTTTGGGACAATGCATCATACAACACATTAACATGGTACCAAAAGTCCATCTGTACAGCAAGGGTTACTGAAGGACACATTTAGATAAAAGACTGAAACTCAGTATTTATATTACCCAATAATCAACTCTGTTCCCCAAAGCTGGATTTAGATAGGAGCAGTTACTAATTAATTAGAGTAGCTGGGTTACTATGCAACAAACCAATTAATGTAAAACTAGCTGATCACCTGTGACATTGCCCACAGGTCAGCACAAAGTGACTTTCCCTTGGAATGCATTGGTGATGCTCTATCTATAGGTATGGGGATCTGCAGCTTCTAATGCTTCATCTAGTAGTTGAAGTGTGCAGCTACAGGCGTGACCATGTCAGAATGGTGACACCCAAATAAAAAAAAAAGTGCATGAAATGCAAACTTTAGAGATGTGTTCCAACTACATCAGATGCCACAGTAAGCAACATGGATATGCTATACAGCTAGACGACTTTGAGTTTAATACCAAATTGTCTGCAAGCTTATTCGTGAACATTGAAAAGCAGATTTTGATCATCAGTGGAACAAGTCTGGCATTAGGGTTGCATGTGTGTTTGAGATGATTCAAAATGGTGCTCATCAAGAAGAGCAAAGCAGATGATATTCATAATTCTTGGGCTACCCACCCCCTACAATTTGCAGACATTTCATATCAAACTGATGGCAGATCTCAGCCAGGGCCTCAGAGCTGTCCCCCACTTCCAAGGGTGAAGCCAGAGTTCCTTCTCTAGAAGACTATCCGTTATACCTGCTGGGAGCGTGCGAACAGGGATAAGATTAAGAGCTGATACCCTGCTGACAGAGAATGGACACTGACAAAATACCAGTGTGTTAGTGCCTCTGGGGAAATTGGAAAAAGACTACAAAAAAAAAGTCTGGTAATTGATTTTAAAGCATATATCAAACAAATTGACAGCCCAAAGTTTAGCTCTATATAGTTTACTAAAAAAGGAACATGCACAAAATAATATTGTTCTAGAAGATCTACTTGTGCTGGTATGGAGCAGACCCTAGACTATCTACAATCTGCCTTGCATGAAAATAATCCAAATAATACTGAATCTGGAGTCTCATGAGAACAAAGTCAAGAATCACTGAATCACCCAACTTTCCTAGCAAAAAAACTCAAAAGTCTCCTTTCTGAAACAAACAAAATCTGTCACAGTCCCATAAATACCAGCATGTGATCAGGTAGTTTGTAAATGCCTTTTTACCAGTCAACCGTGCCATATTTTGATTCAGAAATAGAAAGGATTGGAAAAACAAGTCAAAACAGGATTGAAATGTCAAAGCAATGTCATGAGAAATGCATTTACTGCCTTTACTAAAAAAAAAACTGGTAGTGAAGCAGTTTGAAACTGTCAACCCAGCAGCTTACACAAGATTTGGGGGGGGGGGGGGGGGGGGGGGAAGGAGGAGATGTCTGGTGTGTTATCAACACAAGGTCTTTTTTCTACAACTTCTCAATTAATGCACCTTGTAACAAGCTGGCCTTGTGGTTGTAAGGACCCACTGTTCTGGTGAGCGAGATCTTCATACCTCCAGACCCAGTGCACAGAATTCCAGACAAGAATTGGAACAAACATCAACACACTAAAGAATAAGACTGTATCGGGTGCAAAAAAAAAAGGGGCAGATAATTGTGCATGACATGCAGAAAAACTCAAATAAATCAAGCACCCAAGTCAGGCTGAACTCTGGGCGATTCATGACACCAGTGCCATTGATAGGAAGACTGATCACTTGTGTCCTAGACAGATACTGATGTTGCACTGTTCATACCTGTATGTAGAGTGTTGCTTGTAATTGGTAGGAACATTTAGGTTTAAGTCAATAAAACTGATTGAATCCAGTGGCCGAAGGTTTAAAAATCAATACCGAGTGGGCAAGATTAAACAACTCCCATAGATGTTTACATACGTGAAATGTGTGTGTATGGCACTAATAAGACACCCAAAAGAGTTCTCCTATGGCTCAATATCAGGCTATTGCAAGGCTTGCAAGCCAGAGTTCCCTCTTCTGGTTGCTTTCAAATGATTCCTGAAGTGAGGAGTGGGACTATTCCAGTGTTCAGCTTCAATAAAAGAAACAGCCCATCCCAGCCTACAGCAGCACTTGGTAGGACATCCACCATTGGACTGACAAGTGGCAGGTAATATTCCCACCACACAAGTGCCAACGAATAACCGTTTCCAAACGAGAAGCTCAACCATTGACCCCTGACATTTGTTGATGTCCCTGATCTAGTTAAGCTTCTCGTCGGTGACATCATTGTGGCTACAAGATTGGGGTAAAGGCTGGGTCGCTGCAGCACGCGTCTCCCATCTTAACCCCCGAATGCCTCACCAAACATCTACAAGGCTCAAGTCAGGAGTGTGATGGAAAACTCACCACTTGCCTGGACAGGTTCAGCCACAACACAAGCAGCTCATTATTTAGAATGAAGCTGTTCATTTGACTGGCATGACTACCATTGGACTCAATAGCCACCGCCTCCACCACGGTCACAGCACTATAGCATCTCACTAACCTTGCTTCAACAGCACCTCCAACCAAACATACCAAGAATAGCGAGAACACCATCACCTTCAGGTCACGCACTATCCCGACTTGAGTCATGCATAACTGTTCCTACATTGTCACTGGGCCGAAATCTTGGAATTCTCTACGCAAGTGTGGGAGCACCAAGAGCACAAGGACTGCCTTGGTTCAATGTGGTAGCCCATCACCCTCAGGACAACTAGGACAGGACACTAACTGTAACCTTGCCATTAGCACCCACATCCCATGAACAGGTTATATATAAAAAGGTTCAGGCGTGTTCATTTCCACCACCCCCTTGCATGAAAATAAAACAAACATGACTGGACTGGTGAAATAGGTCTACCTGAATCTTTAAAGCTGTTGTATGCAAACTGCCCAAGGGTCAGTTATAGCTCATTTCCTTTACAGTTACAGACCTACTGCTACCATGTCTCTAATCCTATATTCATGATCCACCCACTACAGTTAGTCACCAGGCCTGAACTCACTGCTGTTCTCAAACTGGACAAAAAAAAGAGGGGCTGCTACCCCAGTATCAAAAGCAAGTGAAAAAACATTAGAATTGAAGGACAAAATCTCAGTCCCTACATTTCATCCTCTCTCCTAGAGTCAACAACTACAGTGTGGCATACTTGAACTGTGAACTGAAACATGTATCGACATAGATTCACACCTCATCACTCGATGGTACAGTGGCTCTCAATGAAGTTTGTGGAGGGCAAAATATTTGACAAAAGTGGTTTCAAATAGTACAAGAAAACTCTCATCAGCTTGCACAGTAGCAGCGAGTATCTTTTGCTCATTTCACTCTCCCATGAAATTGTCATTAAAAAAAAATCACAATTCCAATCAGGTCACACGATACAACAGTGGCGTGGAGTTAGCCAATCAGAACCATTTCCTGACCACAATAAAGATTGCAAGATAATTACCAAAATACTAACAGATGCACTTTGGTCCCCATTTCACATGATGAGGGAATGTCCTGGATGAGCTACGGCACCGCAACACGCATTCAAATTTACAAGGAATCTGAAACGCCATTATACATGCACATCTCAACTGCCTGGTATTGCAAGGGAGGCTGCACAGGCTGGGTGGTGTGGAGAAGGCAGCCTGGTTTACATGTTGCAATATCGCAGTTATACATTTGTCCATTAATCTACTATTCCGTTGGACCAGGAGTTGCATTTGACCGCAAGTCCAGCACTGCTGAACGCAAAGCAAATGGTCTTTCCTGTTAATTTCATCATCGACTCGCGCTCAGCTCGCTCCCAGGATAGCGAACTTCTGCTGTTCGAAACTAACAAGAGCTTTAATATAGGAATGAAATGAGGCTTTGTTCCAATGATGGTCATGGGGTCTCCCGGATCAAAAACCTCCAGTATATACTGCGGTTAAAAGGGAAGTGACCGACAATTATTAAACCTGGTACAATCAGACTTTGAAGCGTGGTGGAACTCGGACTCCATCAGTCAGGTTAACAAATGCTGCAGTTTTTAAACACCCACTGGGCTGAAAAAGGAGTGTAAATCCCATTAAACACGCTCAAGCTTTTGGAAGGCGGCTGGCAACATGAACAGGCCCGAAACGGGAAGAATGCAGCAATGCGCCAGGATTTGGGATGGTGCTTTGTGGGACTTGTGGTTCAGGGGTGAGGAATTCTCCCGGGTTCCTTACCAAGGTCAGCCCGACCCAACACCGACAGCCGCGTGTTGAGGAAAGCTCCACACACCAGACACGATTTGCCTGCTCGGTTCTCCCCAAGCATGCTACTGGACCCCTGCCGGGTGTTCCCAACCTCTTCTGCTTTTCTTTCGTTGCTGACAACTACAAGCCCCGAGAGGCTTAGCGAGCGCAGTGCAAACTGCGGAGGATTTGAATGTACCCTGTCCTTCTAAAAATAAATAGAATTTTTTCTGCAACTCGATACAATGATTCCCCGCCGCCGCCCCGTGATCCGAACATGGCAACAATGTGTCACTGATGTGAAACACTCACCATCGTCGCTGCTGTCCTCGGCCGCTCTTCCACTGCACCCACGCGAAACACTCGCCGTATAAAGTGGCAACTGCGGCTGATCATAGCCCTGTAACAACACGAGCGAGTGAGTCACCGCCAGGGAGCTTTAAATCCGCCTCCGCTACCAGCCTATTGGTCCAATCGCCATCAGCAGGGTGGCCCTGGAGCTGGAGCACGTGGTGTCCGCCGGCACGCTCGATCACTTTCGTGACCGGTGGGCGCCGCTGGGACTGGAGTGCATAATTGGGCTGGAGAACCAAATTTTAATTTGATTAGTAAGGTTTATTTGGAGTTTTATTGGTTTATTTACAGTTTTATAGTTTATTTACAGTTTTTATTTGTCTAAATTTATGGGTTCACAAAAAGAGGATCGCCATCAGCAGAATTGCAGAAGCACCGCCCATTCTCCGGCAAAACGAAAAGCTTTTTATTGCTGTGAAGCTACTCCTGTAAAACCTTACATCACAATCTCTTTCATTTGAAGTTTGTTTAATTTACAGTCAAATTTGTTAATGTACCCACCAAAAAGAGTACACTGAAAAGCTTTATTAGTTACAGTTTGTTTTAGTGCACCCAACCAAAAGAGTACATCACAATCTCATTCCCCGCCCAGGCTGTCTGCCTTTTCTGCAGCCTAGAGGAGTCCGTGTTCCATGTTTATATTCAATGTGTGAGGTTGAAGCCCCTGTTCCATTATTTAAAGGGGCTGCTCCTTGATTTTTGGTTGCGCTTCAGTCCCACACTCCTGATCTTCGGTCTCCCGGTGCGGAGGGGAGCGGGCAGGTCGGAGGACCTCCTCGTAGGACTGCTCCTGGACCTGGCCAAAGTGGCCATTAACTGGTCCAGGCAGCGGGCGGTCGAGGGGGTCGTCCGGCCCGATTGCCTGCCTCTCTTCTGCGGCTATGTTCACACCCGGGTGGCCCTGGAGATGGAGCACACGGTGTCCGTCGGCACACTTGAGGCCTTCCGACACTGGTGGGCGCCGCGGGGACTGGAGTGCATCGTCACCCCAGGAAACCACATTTTAGTTTAATTTGTTAAGTTTTAGTTAAAGTTTTATTAAGTTACAGTTAATTTACAGTTAACTGGTTCTAACGAAAAGAGGGCAATCTCATTCCCCTGCCCTTCCCCCGTACTCTTAATTATTTTTCCAAATGTTTTTCCACCTCTCTTTTAAAACTATTTATGGATTCTGCTGCCACCACCTTTTCTGGCGGGGCATGCCATAGCCTAACAACTAACAGGGCACTTAGAAAATCATAATGTGATTAGGCAGAGTCAACGTGGTTTTACGCAAGGAAAATCGTGTTTGACAAATTTATTAGATTTTTATGAGGATGCAACTAGCAGGGCAGATAAAGTGGAACCAGTGGATGTAGTATATTTGGATTTCCAAAAGGCATTCGATAAGATACCACATAAAAAGGTTTTTATGCAAGATAAGGGCTCATGGGATTGGGGGTAATGTATTAGCATGGATAAGAGGATTGGTTATCAGGCAGAAAACAGAGAGTTGGGATAAACAGGTAATTTTCAGGTTGGCAGGCTGTAACTAGTGGGGAAGTGGGGTGCCACAAGGATCGATGTTTGGACCTCAGCTATTTACAATCTATATTAATGACTTAGATGAAGGGACCGAGTGTACTGTATCCAAGTCAGTTGATGATACAAAGCTAGGTGGGAAAGTAAGCTGTGAGGAGGACACAAAGAGCCTGCAAAGGGATATAGACAGGTTAAGTAAGTGGGCAATAAGGTGGCAGATGGAGTATAATGTGGGGGAATGTGAGGTAGGAAGATTAGGAAAACAATATTTTTTAAATGGTGAGAAACTATTAAATGTTGGTGTTCAGGGAGATTTAGGTGTCCTCGTACAGGAAACACAGAGAGTTAGCATGCAGGTACAGCAAGCAATTAGGAAGGCAAATGGTAAGTTGGCCTTTATTGCCAAAGGGTTGGAGTACAACAGTAAGGAAATATTGCTACAATTGTACAGAGCTTTGGTGGGACCGCACCTGGAGTATTGTGCACAGTTTTGGTCTCCTTATTTAAGGAAGGATATACTTGCCTTGGAGGCGGTGCAGCGAAGGTTCACTAGATTGATCCCTGGGGTGAGAGGGATTGGGGGTAATGTATTAGCATGGATAAGAGGATTGGTTATGAAGAGAGATTGAGTAGATTGGGTCTATACTCTCTGGAGTTTAGAAGAATGAGAGGTGATCTCATTGAAACATATAAGATTCTAAGGCGGTTTGACAGGATAGATGCTGAGAGGTTGCTTCCCCTGGCTGGAGAATCTAGAACTAGGGGGCATAGTCTCAGGATAAGGGATTGAGATGAGGAGGAATCTCTTCACTCTGAGGGTTGTGAATCTTTGGAATTCTCTGCCCCAGAGGGCTGTGGATGCTGAGTCGCTGAGTATATTCAAGGCTGAGCTAGATAGATTTTTGGACTCTAGGGGAATCAAGGGATATGGGGATCGGGCGGGAAAGTGGAGTTGAGGTCGAAGATCAGCCATAATCTTATTGAATGGCGGAGCAGGCTCGAGGGGCCATGTAGCCTACTCCTGCTCCTAATTCTTATGTTCTTATTAACTTCTGTGTAAAAGAATTCTACCCTCTGCCTTTGTCCTTTTAGTAATGATCATAAAAAATTCTGCCCTCTACTCACCTACTAGTAGAAATAGTTTTACATGATTTACCTTATCAAAACCCCTTGTGCTACATATACACTAGCCCCGATTTGCTCAGGGCAGGTTCGGATTGGATTCTTGTTTAATACCATTAAAGTCAACAGAGCAAAAAATTGGGTGGGATGTAAAACACGAGTCCAATCCAAACTCACCCCATTCCCGCCAGGCGGATTAGGTTAAAATCGGGGTTACAATGTCTGAAGGCTGTAAAGGGGAGAATTTTTTGTTGTTGCTGAAATTGCCTTTTTTAAGAATACATTGCTCATCCCATGATGTGATTTCCCATAATCTGTAGCAAAACTATTGCTCGCCCAATCAGATTGCTCAAGTTATTGCACGTATATACTGGATTAAAATTGTACTTGTAATCATTCAGTGTGTACGGTATCATTATGCTGTGTTCAAGCCTATAGTTGAGCAGCAATTTAGTGATTAGTCTGAGTTATAATATTGCCCTGCTGTCTTTTATTATGTATTAATTTCCCTAGAGGACAGGCCAGCACAGTGAATTAGCACAGTTCTTGTGGCACGGAGTTAAATCCAGACCAGACAGTGGTTACAAAACTTTAATCTCTGCTGGCTATAAACATTTTACATTAAATTAATTTGGATACTTACCCAAAGCCTAATGGGTGGGATGCACAAAACAAAGCAAATTGTTCTGTAGGTGTTGCCATCAAATTGCATTCTCAACCAGAAAAGTAAAAAAAAAATTGTATAATTAATAATAAAGATGGCTACTGCGGGAACTTGAAAAATTACCATTAATACAGTAGGAAGTGCCCTTCTGATGTTGCAGATGAGGCAAAAAATGGTGTTGCCCAGATGAAAACCTAGTTCCTTTTAAAGCCATTTGTTGTTTAAACACAAGAAACTACATTTTGGCTGAATCTTCACACTGTCAATGGCTTTAAAACCTCAACCATCACTAAGACAAGTCGAAGCAAAAGGCTTAAATGTATACACCTTTTTAATATTGCATATGTAGACCAAACATTTTTTGTGTAAATATTAGAGCTCGACTTAAATTCTCTCAAATAATTTTAAACAAATTGAATGGAAAGTTAATGAGATATAACACATGTATATTTATTAGCTATAATGGCATACATAATTAACATTAACATTTTAGTCATCGGTTTCTCAATCAAAAATCTGCATATAAAGCAATATGCCACTTGTGATGGATATTAAATGAACAAAGCTGTAAAAATACTATCTAATCTAACCTGTTAACTGTTGGAAAAATTGAACAATTTTTGTGACATCTGTTCAGTTTTTCCAACTGTTAGTAGGTTAGATAGCTTTAGGTGCAATGCTAGTGCAAGGCCACATGGGTGAAGAAGGGTAATGCAGAATGCCGACTCCAGTGAAATAAAGAAACAGCACAGCATTCTATGCCACAGCACCGTTTAATGACAGACAGATACTACTTGGCAGTCATATCATTCTCTGAGGTTTGAGAACTTCCATGCATGGTACTGCATTAAGTTAAAACTTAATTAGAGAAGGGTCCGGTGACCTCAAGAGGGAAAGATAAGGCGAGCTTGCTTATGTTAGTCAAGCTAAGAAAGTTGAAATGGGATGATTGAAGGTGGCGTAATCTTCACCCATGTCAATAGGATCACTGTAAATTCTAAATGAATTATGTGCATTGTAGTTAAGAAATGTAAACCGTTTCTGGTCTATTCTGGAAAGGGCAAAGGTGATGTGGAACATCTAAATTTGATGCAGATCAGCAAGTCAAAGAGTTTCAGTTCAAAGTGAAAAACTGGCCGAGCTGAACATGTTGAGGGTTTTAAGCCAAGACAATACGTCCATTGCAAGGAACCACCGCTACAGGCTGTAAAATGTTTTTAATTTCCATAAACAAGGAATCCAATAAGACTATTCAAAGTTATTTTAGACTAGTAATGAATGAGTTTTTGGAAAGACCAGCAGAGATCTACAAAAAGCTCAAACACTATATTTTCTCCAGTATTGCACACTATATTCATTAAGTCAACTGTAACATGTTATACAGGCTTATAGGCAAACCATCATCGGCCTGTGCTGAGAAACGAATATAAATTCAGTAGATTGAACTTAACGTCAGATGATTCCACCAGCTCCTTGATAGGTAAACAGAAAGATCCTTTTAAATAATAAAAAGAAAGACTTGCAATTATATAGCACCTTTCACGACCACCGGACGTCTCAAAGCGCTTTACAGCCAATGAAGTACTTTTGAAGTGGAGCCACTGTTGCAATGTGGGAAACGGGGCAGCTAATTTGCACACAGCAAGCTCCCACAAACAGCAATGTGATAATGACCAGATAATCTGTTTTTGTTATGTTGGTTAAGGGATAAATATTGGCCAGGACACCGGGGATAACTCCCCTGCTCTTCTTCGAAATAGGGCCATAGCATCTTTAACGTTCACCTGAGAGAGCAGACAGGGCCCTCGGTTTAACGTCTCATCCGAAAGATGGCACCTCTGACTCCGACTCCCTCAGCACTGCAATCTGTTTGAAATAAAAATGAGTGTAAGCTTCACAAATACTTATTCCGAGTACCGTATATAGAAGATGTATCAAGTTGCTCTGATGGCTCAGCAAGTTTGCCAGGGATTAACTGAGCTATACATATCAAGAAAATCCCAGGATATTCCCAGGTCTGTGCTGAGCTCAACCAGGGTGGTGAAAAAGATTGCTACAATTAGCCTCAGTGCCCCAGATTATGGTTGGGGGGTGGTGGGGGGGGGGTGGCGAGATGGGGAAGCCAGTGATCCTGTCCCTGATTGCTATCCAGCATCTTCTGCTGAAAGAGCACATGTGTCCGGGGAGGATGGGATGAAGCTTGGCTGTAATCTTCCCCAACCTTGCCCCACTCACTGTTGAGGCTCATGTGAGAATAATGGCCTCTTGGGTGAGGTGCCAGTGCCTGTGCAGTAATGTCCCATCACGCAACCAAGACCTTCAAGAAAGGAGGCGAGGAGAAAAAATTGGTAAGAAAAACAACAAAAAAGACTCATCATGGAGTCCTCCCTCTAAGATCTTAGAGTAACATCTACCATACTCAGCACAGTGGACTTAATACAGAAAATTAAGTTAAGAAGCCAAAGTTGCTTCTTCAAATATATACCAGCATGTGCTCTTTACATAGATTATATTCAAATGTTCCCATACAATATTCTCCCATCTCATTTGTATCTCATCATTGTTAAGTATGTGTATTGTATTGAACAATTAACACAAAGACTTAAACGTATAACTCAAACAGGTCTTTACTGGTTGGAGGTAGGGACTATACGTAGGTCTTTACTTCATGCCCACAGGCGGGAACTGAGGGGAGATCAGTACCCACAGTACTATTTATACCCCTATGGCCAGGAGTGGTACTGCGTATCACTACGCCCTACAAGTAGTGCAGTCCTGTCCATAGGTTCAAAGTAGCACACATATTACATACACAACATTTCTCCCTTCCTAGCTTTACAGTCATCTCCCCATTTAACATAACGTAATAACATATATACATATATAACTTCAGGTTTACATAACAGAATAACATAGATACATATATAACTTCATGTCAAAACAGATCACAGATTCAGTCTCTGCGGAAAACAGCTCACAGATTCAATCTCTGTGGTGTAGTCGGTTCACGTTGCTGGAGTGACTCATTCAATAGTCCTTCCATGGATTTAACAGTTTGAACTTCCGAACTGAATTGGCTCCGTTCGGAGGGACCACGTGTGTGATCTGGTAGAGGTAATAATGGTTCAGATGGGTCATCTTCTGTTTCGACTTTTCCTTTTCTGCTTCTTGGAGACTCTCTGGGCTCCACTGTCAGCTGCCAGCTGCGTGCGCAGTTCCTCCTTCTCTTCCTCCTTTTTCCGTAGTAGAGCCACCTTCTCCCGATGTTCCGTAGACTTTCGGTGCTCCTCCATGATTTCTGTATGGTGGGAGTCGAAGTTACAAGTTGGGCAGGACAGGACATAGTAATATTTGGTGTCGTCCTGATCTAGGCCAGCGAGAGGGTCTTCTATTTCCTCCATACCCAGCTGGGCGTTAGCCAGCTTTTGTTCCAAGTCCAGACATCTTTCCTGAAGAGACTTCTTCATGTGTACCTCTTCATCCAGCTTTTTCTGGGCTTTCAGCAAGTTGTTTACTAATGACCTCATTTGAGATTTTACTACTTCAACTTCTTTTGGAGATTGATTGATCGGACTATTCAATCCCTCTACCGGAGCAGCTGTTTCAGCGGTCTGTTGTTCTATGTTGACATGAGTCAGCGTACTTTTGGCATCCAAGGGCTGCTCTGTTGCAGTCATCTCAGTCTGTGTTGCCACCTCAGCTCTTCCAATAACCTTTGAGAGCTCCGAACCCCTTTCGTTTGAATATTGAAGTTCGTGTTCAAGTTTTTCCCATTTCAGAGTCCTGTCCTTCAGCATATGCAGGAGTTGGCTGACCGTTAACTCCTCTGACATCAGACGTTTTGTGTGCTCCTGCTCCATTTTCTCCATCAGCTGCTTCTGTTGTCTTTCCAGATTCTCCAACTCTATATCAAAGAACTCTTTCGTTGCATTCAACTCTTGCTCAAAACGGCGAAGCATTTGTTCTAATTGCTGTTGTAGTTTGAAATGGAGTTGAGTTCGAGCCCGGTGTCCCTCAGAAATGGGCACATCAGTAGACTTGCCAGACTCAGAATCCACAGTTAAACTATGTTGTTGTTGCTCAGTGGAATTCTGTGCTGAAACTTTGTCTTTTGCACCTGAGTTGGGCTTACCATCATCCGTTCCAGAGTCTGGGCCGACTATCTTCACCGAGTTCTCACTCGTTATTGTTTGTAGGAAATGCCAGTCCATATTCATTTTCCTAATCCACTCCCGTCCTAGTAGTGGAGAACCTCCTTCAGATATCACATATAAGTCCATTATTTGACTGTCTTCGCCCTTGTGGACCACTGCAACCTCTATTTTCCCGATGGGGTACACTCTTTGCCCCGTGTATGTTTTCAATATAATCCCCGTATCCTGTAGGGGAATATGTTGGAATAACTTTCCGTAATCTTTCTTATTTATGACCGTCAATGCCGATCCAGTGTCCAATTCCAGTTTTACTTGGACTCCTTCTATCTGAAGAGTGACCCAAATTGTCTGGAGGTCTGCACCCTTACCAGCGTTGAGTACTCTTAAGCTAGCCAGTTCATTACAGCTTAAGCTAGCCAGTTCATTACTGCTAGCGTCTGAATCGGACTCCTGTTCGGTCACCTTGTGTACCTTTGCGTATTTTCCTTGCGGTGACTTCTTGTTGCTGGTCTTCTTCCCTGACCTGCATACACTAGCTATATGTCCAAGCCTACCACAAGTTCTACATTCTTGGTTTTTAAACCAACACTGGTTCTGATCATGCGTTGTCTTTCCACAACGATAGCATTTGCCAGAACTCACACCCAATTTGTGTGCACTGAGCTCCGGTGACCGTAGCTGCATTACTGCCGTGCCTCTCGCTGCGGCTTCGTGTGCTGCTGCCATAGTGACCGCCTTCTCAAGCGTCAGCTCATTCTCCTTGAGCAGTCGCTTTTGTGTATCCTGTTTAAATAAACCACACACAAATTTGTCTCGTAGTGCATCTGTCAGTCCCGTTCCAAACTGGCAATATTTCGCTAATTTACGCAATTCCAGCAAATACCCAGCATTGCTTTCATGCTGTAGCTGCCTTCTGTCGTAAAATTTAAATCGTTCCGCTAGCATCAGTGGCGTGGGGTTTAGATGATCTTTCAGGACAGTAACAATCTCATCGAACGTCTTATCCGCCGGTTCATCTGGTGATAACAGGTGTTTCAATTGCCCGTATGTCTTCGCACCCATTAAATTTAATAATGTTAGAGCTTTATCTTGGTCACGAATTTTATTGGCCTTACAATAATTTTTTACTCTTTCAACATATATGGCCCAATCTTCGAGGTCACTATCAAAGGTGCTAATATTCCCGTGTTTAGGCATTGTAGATTTGCAATTTCTCAGATTTTATTTTGTTTACTTGTTATCAAAGATGGCGGCTTCCCGCTCTTGCCGTCGTCCTCCACCCACAAAATGGCGGTTTTCCCGCGCTTGGCGGTCTTCACCCGTCCCCCGACGCCGTCTCCCTTCAGCCCCCGAGTGCGGCCCTTATCTTCGCCGCGATTGCCCGAGTGCGGCCCTTATCAGCGGATGCGATCGCTGGATCGCGAAGTGGCTCCCGACCGAAGCGGCTCTTGCTCGCTCCCTCCCGGGCTCTGGCTTACCCGCTCGCGCGTTTCACCGCGGCTCTTATCAGGGATTGCGATCGCCCTTATCTTCTCCAACTTCCCCAGCCCTGTCTTTGCAGCCAACGCTGCACGGCTTACCCCACCACCTAGGTTGAACAAGGAAACTGCAGAAAGACTTCTGTCAGTCGCTGGAAGCTGTCAGGATGGCTGCTGCACTCCAGTGCTCAGTCGCTGATGGAGGCTTCAGAGTCCTAAAGCCTGTCGCTTCTAGTGGGGTGGTGATGTTTGAAACCTCTCTTCAACTGCCGCAGGGTAAGAACCTGACTCGTCGCCAGTGTTAAGTATGTGTATTGTATTGAACAATTAACACAAAGACTTAAACGTATAACTCAAACAGGTCTTTACTGGTTGGAGGTAGGGACTATACATAGGTCTTTACTTCATGCCCACAGGCGGGAACTGAGGGGAGATCAGTACCCACAGTACTATTTATACCCCTATGGCCAGGAGTGGTACTGCGTATCACTACGCCCTACAAGTAGTGCAGTCCTGTCCATAGGTTCAAAGTAGCACACATATTACATACACAACAATCATATACAAAATACATCAAGTAAGTCCGTCTGAATTAAGAATGAAAAAGACTAGCCAACAATCTCCTAAGAGGAGGTAGCTCACAGAGAAAAAATATGTGTTCTTCCTGTAATTTTGTCTGTGTCACTCTGAAGCAAATGAAGGAACAGCTGTTATCAGTGAGATAAGATTAAACTTGTAATTTGTCAGACAGACGGCTTAGCATACAACCAAAACAATTGGTATTTTTGCTGCAAAATGCTTTACATAGGATTACATAGGATATACAGCACAGAAACAGGCCTGATCCCGAGTTTCACATCTCCGGTGGCTCTAGAGGCTGTGACGGCTTCGGAGTTGGCCATAAAAAATTCCAAGCACTGGAACCAGTGTCCAAACCGTGCCGATGCATCCGAAGCATGCGGGTCCAAATCCAAGCGTTCCGGTTTCAAAAGTTGATCCATCGTTGAAAGTTTGCTAATAAAATTGATGCGCCTCAATAACTTCAAGGCTCAAAGTTAACTGGATAAAACTAGGCTTTTATTAGCAAAGAAAGATGCCTGTGTCTTCACCTAGCATTCTGCTGTTCTGCTGCAAGACAAGCCTGGGCTTGTCTTAAGTAGGGCCAGGTATGGGCGGAGCCAACACACCCAATGGGGAGAAAGGGGGCGGTGCACTATATACAATACAAGGTAAAAACACAGGAGCAGGCAATACAATATATGTAGTTAAATACAGAGTCTGATGAATGACATATTTCATCACAAGGCCATTCAGCCCAACTGATCCATGCTGGTGTTTATGCTCCACTCGAGCCTCCTCCTGTCTTTCCTCATCTAACCCTATCAGCATAACCCTCTATTTCCTTCTCCTTCATATGCTTATCTAACCGCCTCTTAAATGCATCTATACTATTCGCTTCAACCACCCCCTGTGGTAGCGAGTTCCACATTCTCAGTCCCTGGGTAAAGAGGTTTCTTCTGAATTCCCTACATGATTTTTTGGTGACTATCTTATATTGATGGCCTCTAGTTTTGCTCTTCCCCACAAGTGGAAACACTCTCTCTGTATCTACTCTATCAAAACCTTTCATGATTTTAAAGACCTCTATTAGGTCACCCCTCAGCCAAGAGAAAAGAGACACAGCCTGCTCATCCTTTCCTGATAGGTGTACCCTCGCATTTCTGGTATCATCCTTGTAAATCTTCTCTGCACCCTCTCCAGTGCCTCTATATCCTTTTTATAATATGGTGACCAGAATTACACATAGTACTCCAAGTGTGGTCTAACCAGGGTTCGATACAAGTTTAGCATAACCTCACTACTTTTCAATTCTTTCCCTCTAGAAATAAACCCTAGTGCTTGGTTTGCTTTTTTTATGGCCTTGTTAACTTGTGTCGATATTGTTAGTGATTTGTGTATTTGTACTCCTAGATCCCTTTGTTCCTCTACCCCATTTAGATTCTTATTTTCCAAGTAATATGTGACCTCCCTATTTTTCTTACCAAAATGTAATACCTCACATTTATCTGTGTTGAATTTAATTTGCCAATTATATGCCCATTCTGCAAGTTTATTAATGTCTTCTTGTAATTTTTTGCAGACCTCCTCAGTATTAGCTATCCCCTCCAATTTGGTGTCATCTGCAAATTTAGAAATTGTGTTTTTGATTCCAAGGTCTAAATCGTTAATATAATTTGTGAACAACAGTGGCCCCAGCACTGATCCTTGTGGAACACCACTTCCCACTTTCTGCCACTCTGAATAGCTACCCTTTACCCATACTCTCTGCTTTCTGTCTTGAAGCCAGCTAGCTATCCATTCTGCTACTTGTCCCCTGACTCCACATTCCCTGATCTTATTCATTGGTCTATTATGTGGTACTTTATTGGAGGCCTTTTGAAAATCTAGATAAATTACATCTACTATATTACCCTTGTCTACTCTCTCTGTTACCAGTTCAAAAAATTCAATTAGGTTGGTCAAGCAAGACTTTCCCTTTTGAAATCCACGCTGACTATTTATTATTATATTTTTCATTTCTAGATGTTCTTCTATTTTCTCCTTTAGTAGGGATTCCATTATTTTTCCTACCACCGATGTTAAGCTGACTGACCTATAGTTCCCTGGACATGTTCTAGCTCCCTTCTTAAATATAGATATTACATTAGCTCTGGCACCACACCTTTTTCTAACGAATTACTAAATATGTGTAGTAATGCCTCTGCTATTTCTTCCCTAAATTTTTTTAAAATGTGTGGATGAAATCTGTCCGGACCAGGGGTTTTATCCTCTTTGAGTTTCATTAGTTTATTTATTATATCCCCTCGTTTTATTTTAAATGCAGTTAACTCATTACTAATCTCATCATCTGATGTCATCTTCACCTGTTCTATCTCCCTGGTAAATACTGAAGCAAAGTAATTATTTAATGTATGTGCCATCTCTCTATTGTTGCCTGTAGTATTATCCTCTCCATCCCTTAGTGGCCCTATTCCCATGCCGACCTTATTTTTTTATTTATGTGCCTGTAAAATATTTTACTATTTTGTTTTATGTTCCTTGATAATTTAGTTTCATAGTTTCTCTTTGCCTTCCTAATTGTTATTTTGACTTCTCTCCTAATCCCTTCATATTCTCCCTTATCATGCTCCCCCTGCTGTCCATCTATTTAATGTATGCCTCTTTCCTTACCCTCAATTTTTCCCTTATGGCTTTATTCATCCCTGGTGTCTCATTAGTGTTTAGCTTGTTCTTGTTTATTAGCGGAATATATTTTTCCTGGACTCTGTTGAACATCATTTTAAATGTTTCCCATTGCTGTTCTACATCATTGTTTACCAATATTGTTGTCCATTTTATTTTCCCAAGCTCTATACTGAACCCCTCAAAATCAGCTTTTCTCCAATCTATTAACCTGGTCTTTGTTACACCTAAGCCCTTCTCAATTATTATCTTAAAGCGCACTATATTATGGTTAATATTGCCTAGAAGTTCCCCTACTTCTACTTCTCTTATCTGCTCTGGTTCATTCCCCATTACTAGATCCAATAGCGAAGCCTCCATTGTTGGGTTTTTTACATATTGGGTTAGAAAGGAGTCCTGTACATGTTGTAGGAACTCCATTCCCTTATCCCTTTACCTACCTCTTCTGTCCAATTAATATCTGGGTATTTGAAATCCCCCATGATTATTATTCGACGTTTTTTACTCATTTCCCTAATTTGTCTGCATATTTCTTCCTCCACCTCCCTTCCACTATTAGGTGGTCTGTAGACTACCCCTATTAGTGTGATTAATCCTTTATTATCTTTTATCTCTATCCACATGGATTCTATTACTGTCTTGCTGATAGCTGCGTCACTTTATTCTACTGCCAATATGTTATCCATAATAATTACAGCAACTCCACCTCCCCTTTTCTCCTCTCTATCTTTTCTAATATATGTTATAACCTGCAATGTTTAATCCCCAGTCCTGATTTTTCTGTAGCCACATCCCAGTAATCCCTACTATGTCTGGTTCCTCGCAATGCATGATTGCCTCCAGTTCCCCTTATTTTATTATGGACACTGTGCACATTGCTGTACAGGCAGATTAACTCATTTTTAACAGCAGTTCTCCTCACTTTATTTTAACCATCTTTTGACAACAGTGACTGTTACATAGTTATGTTGGGACTACATTGTACAAGTGTACTAACACTCAAATCAAGTGTAGCAGCACTACGATGCTGGGAAAGTAGTGTGCAGGCGCCGCACAGGACTTTGTAAATATCACCCCGCACCATGTGGCAGGCAGCCATTACAACACAAATAAAACAGTAGTTATAATTACAAACTACCAAGTCCAGAGTCGTCTATTACAAAGCACTACGAGCGCTAGAAGACATAACATGGTGGCAGCGGTATAAGTGAGTAAAACTTACGCAAATAAAAACGATATCAGATTGAAGAAAGAAATTTAAAAGTAAACTCTGCAGCGTTGTAACCGCGAATCATACGAGCAGCTAAAATGGCAGCGTCCAATGCACTGACCGTGAATATGCTCCCCATCATGAACTGGGAAGCCGATGATATCGTGGAAGCTTTCCGGAAATTTAAGCAAAAATGCGAGCTTACATTTAAAAGTTTCCTGAAATGCTCCTCCGACGAGGAAAAAGTCAGCTACATTCTACTGTGGGCGGGAGAAAAAGGCTTAGATCTCTATAACAGCTGGAGTTTATCCGAAGAGGATAAAACGAACCCTACGGAGATTTATGAAAAGTTCAGTAACCATCTTGAGCCTAAATCAAACCACCGCATACACAGGTATAAATTCCAAAGCTTAAGACAGGAACCTGGTGAAACGGCTGACAATTTCCTGACGAGATTAAAAAACGAAGCCAGCAAATGCAAGTTTACGGAACTAGAAGAAAGGCTGGTAGACCAAATAATATGGGGATCAGCACATACAGAAGTGCAAAAAGAACTAATAGGAAAAGAAAAGCTCGGAATATCAGAAGCCATAGATACAGCGAGGGCTCACGAAGCCACAAAACAACAGATGAAAATGCTGAATACTCATACGGCTGACGTGCGGACAACTCCCGAACCGGATCACAGAGTAGATGCAGTGCGCGAAAAGCACAGCACACAAAAACAAGTATATGACAGCGGGAAGAATACGTGTAGAAACTGCAGAAGGCAACACGACTACACAGACAGAAGAAAATGCCCAGCATATGGAACAAGCTGCAACACGTGTGGTAAAGCAAACCACTGGCAAAAGATGTGCAGAGCTAAAAGAGAGGGGCTACACACCAAAAGCAGAGGTGGGCAGCAGAACCAACAAAAGAAAAACGAAATCCATACCATGGGTGAGCAAGATGACGAAGACTGCGGATACGACAAAGCTCTGAACATTGAAACCATAAAGGTTCTCTTACACGATCATCCAGATTAAAAAGAAGATCGAAGGACAGCCCACAACCGTCAATCTAAAAGTAAAGTTGGACACAGGAGCTCAGAGCAACATCCTTCCACTGAGGCTATACCAGAGGATCTTCCCTGAAAACTTGGGCGAAGATAGATACCCGAAAAGAGGATGTTTAAAAGCAAACAACGTCACGCTGACAGCGTATGGGGGGAGCGAGATCAGACAACTTGGAACAACCTATATAAAAGGAACACACAAAAGCAGAAACATCAACTGCATGTTCTATGTGACCGACTCCGAGGGACCGGCGATCCTGGGATTAAACAGCTGCGAGAAGCTGGGGTTAATCTCGGTAAACCACGAACTAACAAAAACATCACTGAAAGCCGACAGCAACACCCCACTGGAGAATCGTCCACAAATCATGGACACGAAACATTTGATGGACATGTATCCAGAATGTTTTGATGACACTGTAGGATGCTTCGGGGAGTTCAAGTACCATATAACAATAGATCCAGAGGTAAAACCCGTCATCCACGCTCCAAGAAAAATACCCATCGAGCTAAAAGAAAAATTATACACCGAACTAAAAGAAATGGAAGAGAAAGAAATAATCGCAAAGGTCACTGAACCCACAGACTGGGTAAACTCGATTGTGGTACGGGAAAAGCTGAACGGGTGGCTCAGAATCTGTCTGGACCCCAAAGACTTTGTTAAGCTGGATTAATCCCATACTGCCTTACCAATGATTCGCAAAGCATGATGGACTACTTGACATACAGTGAATGGTTTAAATGTAAAAAGCTGATACAGGACTGTGGGAATGCAATACACATAGATAAGAAAGGACGAAACAGAATGTTTATAGAACAGAGTAGAGACAGTCTCAGGGCCGAATTTTGTTGGAAGCTAAAGTGAATTTTAAACAGAACTCTGTAAAAAGAAACAAATGACTTGTGTAGCGTGTGATCGCCTGGTTTTCTGTTTACACATGACTTGCAATTTATGAAAATGTATAAATATTGTAGCCCCGTGAGTCTCGGGGCTCACTCTTTGGGAGGCATACTTGTGTGCAGAAACACAATGGGGTTTCTCAGAGTGAAGTCCAGGTACCTTAATAAAACTTTACTTATTTTACAGTTTCTGACTTTGTGTATTACTGAGAAAGTGACAATAGACTGACCGGCGTGTTGAGTCTCCTAAAGCAGCGAACCCTGATACCCCAAGTTAGGGGTAGATCCTCCTCACAGAAGCGAGGGGTTAACAACTTAAACCAGGCAATAAAGCGGGACCACTACCCCACACCAACATTAGAAGAAATCACACCAGCACTGGCAGGAGCCAAAGTCTTCTCCAAACTGGATGCCAGAAACGGCTACTGGAACGTAAAACTGGACGAAGAATCAACTAACCTGACGACTTTTAATACACCATTGGGGCGTTATAAATTCCTGCGGCTGCCATTCGGGTTGAAAGTCAGCCAAGACATCTTCCAACAAAAGATCAATGAAACATACAAAGGCTGTGAAGGAGCCATTGGAATCGCTGATGACATCCAAGTTTACGGATCAAATGAAAGAGACCACGACGTGCACTTGCACGAGGCCATGGAGCGTACCAGAACGGCTGGCATCAAGCTGAACGCTGAGAAGTGCATCGTTAAAAGTACGAAATGCAAATTTTTTGGCATGATCTACACACCGGAGGGTGTCAAGCCTAATCCCGAAAAGGTCAAGGCGATAGCAGAGATGAAACCTCCAAACGACAAGAAGGAGCAGAGAAGCTACCTCGGCTTGGTCCAGTATATGAGCTCTTTCATCCCGAACATGTCAGACTACACAGCGAACCTAAGAGAATTACTAAAAGAAGACACCGAATACCAATGGTCAGAATCCCATGAGAGGAACTTCAAACACCGAAAGGAATTATTATGTAAAGAAATCAGCCTGTCTTATTACGATAGAAAAAAACCTGTCACCCTACAGGTAGATGCCTCTACCAGGGGGCTAGGGGCAGCCCTCGTGCAGGAAGGAAAACCAATAGCTTTCGCATCGAAGGCATTGACATCAGCAGAGACAAGATACGCAAACATCAAAAGAGAGCTATTGGCAGTAGTATACGGATGTGAAAAGTTCCACACCTACTTATACGGAAGAAAATTCGAGGTAGAGAGTGACCATCGTCCACTCGAACAAATTTACAAGAAAAACCTAAGCAAGGCCCCAGCAAGACTGCAAAGGTTACTGTTAAGACTCCAAAGTTACGACTTTGAATTAAAATACCAGCCAGGGAAGGAAATGGCACTGCCAGATGCATTGTCTCGATTGTCACCACACGAAAAACACGAGATGAAGGGCCTGACAGTAAAAATACACCACCTCGTAAATGTTACTCCCACAAAGCTTAGCCAAATTCAAGAGGAGACTGGTAAAGAGGAGTTGCTATTACTCATGCAACAGGTAATACAGGGGTGGCCGGAGAAGATCCAGCAGGTCCAAAACCAAATCCGACAGTACTGGACAATCAGAGACGACATCTCGGTGGAGGACGGTGTTCTCCTTGCTGGCTCAAGAATCATAGTACCAAAAACGATGCAAACGGAACTTCTCCGCTTAATACACCAAGGCCATATGGGGATGGAGAAATGTAAACTAAGAGCCAGATCAGCTGTGTACTGGATAGGCATGTACAAAAGCATAGAACAAATGGTCTCCACATGCTGCATATGCCAGAAATACCGAAACACACAGCAGAAGGAGGAGATGATTCAAATGGAAGTACCCCCGAGACCATGGCACACGGTCGGAACAGATCTGTTCCTGTGCAACCAGGAGTGGTACATCATAGTAGCAGACTACTACTCAAAATTTCCTTTTGTCAGAAGGATAAACGACCTGAGAGCCACAACAATCACAAAAATTGCGAAAAACTTATTCGCAGAACAGGGCATCCCAGAGAAGGTCATCTGCGACAATGGGACACAATTCACCTCCAGCGAATTCAGAGCACTGGCTGGAAAATACGGATTTAAAATAATGACCTCATCCCCACATTACCCAAGGGGACACGGATTTATTGAAAGACAGATCCAAACAGTCAAAAGAGCTCTCATTAAAAGCAAGGAGATGGGAGAAGACCAAGACCTCACCCTTTTGGCAATCAGATCGACACCTTTGAGAGCAGACTTGAAATCACCAGCAGAACTACTAAACGGTAGAAAATACAAAACAACTCTACCAGCAAAGGTATATCCTCCCCAGGACCAAGAGGACGTTCGGCAGAAGCTGATGGAAACACAAGCTACGGGGAGCACACACTATAACAAGCATGCAAAACCACTATCGGAGCTGCTAAATGGGCAATCAGTGCATATACAAGATCCGTTGTTGAGAACATGGAGTCCAGCCAAGGTTATTGGAAAAGCTGATACTCCAAGATCTTACTTGGTAGAGACAGAACCTGGAAACCAATACAGGCGTAACAGGATCCATATCAGACCCTCACCTGAAGCTGTCAAACAGCGGACAACATTAACAGCAGTTAGGGTACCAGACACGGAAAACAATATAACGCCAGAAACAAACACCTCAAATACAACAACTGCAAACATGCACTCTCTAGAGCCAAACACGACAGCACCGGCAACAAGAAAAGAACACACCAAAACACCGCAGAAAGGAATAGTTACAGCCAAGTCCACAAGATGGAGGAGTAACATACAACCACCTGAGTGGTATCGCGAATAATTATAAAGACAATTATAATTCGCACAGAACAGTAAAACAACATGGACAAATATCTGTATATAAATTGAGCAAAGAAAGCTCACGTTCTGTATTTTGTTAACGTTATTCAACTGGAAACATTGTAAAATAGAAAATTGATGTAATTCATTTTGTTGGGAAAGAGGGATGTTACATAGTTATGTTGGGACTACATTGTACAAGTGTACTAACACTCAAATCAAGTGTAGCAGCACTACGATGCTGGGAAAGTAGTGCGCAGGCGCCGCACAGGACTTTGTAAATATCACCCCACACCATGCGGCAGGCAGCCATTACAACACAAATAAAACAGTAGTTATAATTACAAACTACCGAGTCCAGAGTCGTCTTTACAAAGCACTACGATGCCGTCTTGCCTTCTGGCGGAGGCGAAGGTCCCCAATGGAGGGCTCTCTACGCGGGAGTCCTCCCTTGTTCTATCGGGGACTTGGCCTGGAGGGTGTTGCACGGAGCAGTCCCGTGCAATTTGGTTTTAAATAGGTTCACGGACTCCCAGGCCGCCTGCATTTTCTGCGGCCTGGAGGAGTCAGTATTTCATGTTTATACAGAATGTGAGAGGTTGCAGCCCCTCTTTCATTACCGGAAGGGGCTGCTCCTCGATTTTTGGTTGCACTTCAGTCCCACGCTCTTGATCTACGGTTACCCGGTGCGGAGGGGAGCGGGCAGGTTGGAGGACCTCCTCGTGGGTCTGCTCCTGGGCCTGGCTAAAAAAGCCATCAATTGGTCTTGGCAGCAGGTGGTCGATTGTCTGCCTCTCTTCCACGGCCATGTTCGCGCCCGGGTGGCCCTGGAGATGGAGCACGTGGTGTCCGCCGGCACGCTTGAGTACTTCCGCGACCGGTGGGCGCCGCGGGGACTGGAGTGCATAATAAATTCGGACAACACAATTTTAATTTAAGTTGTTAAGGTTCATTTAAAGTTTTATTAGTTACAGTCAAATTTGTTTATGTTTTTAATCAAAAAGAGTACAAAGCACTACGAGTGCTAGAAGACATACACTTCAAAAGTACTTCATTGGCTGTAAAGCGCTTTGGAACGACCTGAGGTTGTGAGAGGGGCTATATAAATGCAAGTGGCTTATAAGCTAAATGAAAGGAAATAATTTCATCTCCTATTCGCTATGAGACACTCTTTGGTGCCATTTCATATTCCCCTTGCCTCATCTTTTTCCTGTGTTGTTGACCAGGAGACAATCCGCCACGCATGCGCAATAGGCGTCGCGGCGGCGCTGATCTACCGCGCGTGCGCGGGTCGGCGGTGGCTGTCGCGTGAAATAACGTCACAAAGCGGCGCGGGCGGCCCGGCACTCGGTCAGCCATGGACGATGAGGAGGAGACTTACCGACTGTGGAAGATCCGCAAAACTATCATGCAGGTGGGTGTGTGAAATGGTGTTGACACTGCGGCCTGGGCTTGAAGGTCGGGCGCAGTGCGGGTTTACACGGAGGGGTGTAGGTGTGTGTACACAGGCTGTGGGGACTCTGGGTGGGGAGGGGGAGTGAGGCCTAGCTGGAGCTTGCAGCGCCTTTTGTGGGGTGGGGGTGCATGAGAGCTGGAACTAAGAACCAGGAATCCCCCCCCCCCCTCCACTTCTGCCCCCTCCCACCCTATTTCATCTAACTATCAGCATATCCTTTTATTTTCTCCCTTGTGTTTATCTAGCTTCCCCTTAATTGCATCTATGCTAGTCCCCTCAACTACTCCCTGTGGTAGCGAGTTCCACATTCTGACCACTCTCTGGGTGAAGAAGTTTCTCCTGAATTTCTAATTTGATTTATTATGACCCCTAGTTTTGGACCCCCCACAAGTTCAAAAACCTTCTGTACGTCTACCCTATTGAACCCCTTAATTTTAAAGATCTCTATTGGGTCACTCCTCGGCAATGTTCCCGTTTAGTTGCACGGCTGTGCATCTGTGAAGTTCCTGCACAGGCTGCTTGCCGGTTTCTCTCTGGGGGAAAAAAATTACCTTGAACATTGCTCCTCTGTTCAGTCTTTCCTTATAGTTTTAACCTCTCAGTTCTGGTATCATCCTTATAATGAGTATTTCTGACTTAATGTAATTTTTATTAACTTTTCCTCTCTGTATTGAGACTGATGTGCAAATTTCAGAGCCAGTCATTAGACTTTACTGAAATCATAGAATCATACAGAACAGAAGGAGGCCATTTGGTCCATCGTGCCTGTGTCGGCCCTTTGAACGAGCTATCAAATTAGTCCCACTCCCCTGCTCTTTCCCATAGCCCTGCAAATGTTTCCTTTTCATGTATATATCCAATTCACTTTTGAAAGTTACTTAAAAATCTCCTTCCACCACCCTTTCACACAATGCATTCCAGATCATCATAACTTGCAACTCATCTCCACTCTTACTTTAATTCTGTCCCCTCTGGTTACTGACCCTCCTGCCAGTTGAACCAGTTTCTCCATATTTACTAAAAACACATTATCATTTTGAACACCTCTATTAAAGTTCTCTGTTTGTTAGGGTTTTTTAATGCTCCAAGATTAGTGTTAATGTTAAACTTGGAGTGCAAATTGGGTGCCAACTGACTCTGAAGCAAAGTGAGACAGCCTCATCAGCTTCCTTCCAGTGTCAGATCGGGCCTTGATTCAATCTGCACCTACCTGTAACTGCAGCATCAGCAAAGTTAAACCACTTTGCGCTAAGGCTACAGTTGGATTCTGAATTCAACCAGAGACTGTCAGCAACAAACCATTTTTCCATGTGCATGTGTGTCTTTCATTTACCATGATCACTTGTTTTTTGAATAATTACTGGACAGATAGAAAACTGCCATCTTGGGGACAAAGTACTTAAAGGAATGCTTACCCTTTGTAATTCCCAGCTTTGCCACGATCGTGGATATTTAGTGACACAAGATGAATTGGATCAGACACTGGAAGAATTTAGGGGTCAGTTTGGAGATAAGCCAAGTGAAGGACGGCCACGACGTTCCGACCTGACTGTGCTTGTTGCTCATAATGATGACCCCACTGATCAGATGTTTGTTTTCTTTCCAGGTACACAAACAAAATTATTTGGGGTTTTATCTTTTTCCTCTGGGTTTTAGGGTTGAATCAATCATAATCTTCCCCTCCCCTGCCAGTTAGCACTATTATCATTAGCGAGGGGGGGGTGGAGAACGGGGACAGAAGACCATGGATATATTAGTTGATGCAGATGTTAGTTCTTCTCAGTTAAGCAACCAGGATTGAATGTGAGAACGGACGTTTGCACCATCTTGGTAGCTCTCCATTCTTCCTTAGGCAGAGATTAACTGTATAATTAGCCCACCCTTTCCCTCGAATCGCAAGCCTAGAGTTTGAGCTCTGATCCAGTTATGAACAGCACTCTGGCCTTGCTGCCATCCTACTTCTGGCCCTCTCCCCATGCTGCCCTAAGTCGACTACCAGGCAACATGACAACAACCCAGGAGCAACAGGCCTGTTGACTTATTTAATTGGTGGGGTTGTGAATGTGTGTCTTCCACTAAATCCTCATGTTCAAATTATTTTTAACGCTACTTAATTGTAAGTAACATGAGTGCAAGTTGGACTTAAATGGGCAATACAGTTAATTTTTTTTTTTTTTAAGTTTATGCGATTGTAAATAATTTATTTTTGGAATATTTCCGCTGGGGTGGGATTGTGGAAATGCAAGATAAACTTGTTTTGTAATACAGCCTTAGTGCAGTACTTGTCCCTGAAGGAAAACGTGCCAATGTAGATTTCCTTGTGTTTACCAGTCACACCATACAATATGTCTCAATGGAGTAGATGAATAACAAGCAAGCACATTGTTGCTTCTCAAAGCAATTCTTCCTATCAACTGTGTGGCTATGTTTATGTGACTGATATAAAAATTGTTCATTTGTTATCAGAGGAGCCTAAAGTTGGGATTAAAACCATTAAAATGTACTGTCAGCGCATGCAGGAAGAAAATATTACCAGAGCCATCATTGTGGTACAACAAGGGATGACGCCATCGGCCAAACAGGTACAAAGTGGCAGTTTAATTATTATGTTACAGAAACTTGCTGTTAATGATTTTTCTTCTGTTAACTCGGTCATTTGTAAGTATCGAATCTTTAAATGAGAGGATGAAAAGTAAACTAAATCATCCAGATGTGTCAAAATACAAATTCGTGCCAAGCTGGGAATTAGGTGGTGTAAGAAACCACCACAAGGTAATGAGTTCAAATTCCAGGCCTGCCTGGTCCTTGAACCTAGTTACTTAAGTGGTGTCTGTTCAAGACAGACTACTCGATGGATGCCATATAGTGAAATGTTGTGCTCAGTGAAGTATGTTTGTCATGAATATCATTTGTGGTTTGGCCTGAAGGGTACCAATGGCACAGACCATCCGTCCCTTTTACTGGAAGAGAGGACTAGGAAAATTTCAGTATCATCAAATACACTGTGTTAACTGTTGCATTAGTTGTATTAGTTTTGGATCCCTTTACATGGTTATGCAAGACTTTGGGAAATTATAGAACAGCAAGAGAGGTGCTTGCCCACAGGAGCGGCAATCTGCACGGTGGCATAGTGGTTAGCACTGTTGCCTCACAGCGCCAGGGACCCGGGTTCAAATCCGGCCTCGGGTGACTCTCTGTGTGGAGTTTGCACATTCTCCCTGTGTTTGCGTGGGTTTTCTCCGGGTGCTCCGGTTTCCTCCCACAGTCCAAAGATGTGCGGGTTAGGTTGATTGGCCATGATAAAAAAATTGGCCCTTAGTGTTAGGGGGGATTAAATACGTGGGGTTACAGGTGTAGGGACCGGGTGGGATGGCTGTCGGTGTAGGGACCGGGTGGGATGGCTGTCGGTGTAGGGACCGGGTGCTAGGGTTTGGATGATCAGCCATGATCTCGTTGAATGGCGGAGCAGGCTCGAAGGGCCGAATGGCCTGCTCCTGCTCCTATCTTCTATGTTTAATCTCTCTCGCCAGCTCCTGAGTCTGGGTGGCCTGCTTATACTTTGTGGAGCGGTTACGATACCGAGGCATAAAAGAGAAGTGAAATGCATAACTGAGGAAATATCAGAAGGACCTTGACAGTAACATATGATATGAACATAAGCTTTTCTAAGTTAAAGTATTAATGTTTCTATTTGATTTCTTTTTGCCCAGTCCCTCGTTGACATGGCTCCTAAGTACATCCTTGAGCAATTCTTGCAGCAGGAACTCCTAATTAACATTACAGAACATGAGGTAAGTTTGGAAAAGCCTTTCTATGAAATTAATGTGGATTTGAAGAGTAAAGCTGCCACTAAGCAGTGTTGGGCAGTAGTCACGTGCATAGGATCTGAGATGCTTAACCTAACTGCATCTGGTTTCTTTTTTTCTTAAATGCGATAAATCCATCTGGTCACGTGCTATCCTTTGGAATTGGAATTGCATTCGTTTTTAATTTATTCCAAATAATGTATATGATGGGGGTCATAGTGTAACTTTGGCATTTGCTTGGCTGTACTAGTCAATCAAGGCTATTTTTGGCTTCTCAGCCATAAATTTGCTAATTGTCCAGCAGAATGCTGTTTATAAATGTTTTGCACAAGTATTGTAAAAAGCTGGTACATAAGCCATCTGCCTTAATGCAAATTTTTACAAATGATTTGCAAATAAATTAAGTTTCCTTGTTTCCATCAAGTTCTTATTTGCACTGATCCATTTCTTTGTTATAAAGTAAGAATCTCCAGTGCTATAGAGTAGAACTTAGAGAGTGTATATAATAAAAGAAGTCACCCTAGCATAAAGGTCAGGACAGTTGATAGTTCTGCCTATTTCAGGTCCCTCAACAAGGACACTTCCACTGAAGCATCCACTTCTCAGTGAGGTTGAGAGAGCTGTACATAATACATTGGCTATACTACATATGTCCTGGAGTGTTTGAAAGTGAAAACTTTAGTTGCCCGGGACAATCCTTCCTCACAAAAGATGGAGTGAGATGACCTTTCTTATAAAAATAAAGGGGGAAAAGACAACTTGGAGCAACCATGTCAGTTTTAATAAGAAAAAAAATCAATATAAATTGAACAATACTTTAAATCCTTGAGTTTAAACAAAATAAACTTGAAGATGTGAAATCTCTAATACAGTGTTCTACCCCCTGTCCCAATGGACAAGTATGGCAAGTGCAATACGTGACTGTTCATTTCTATTGACATAATTAGGCATGTACTGGGGAAAGATCTTTGAAAGAAGTGGGGATGGAGTATGTGCATTCAGACTGTCTAAAGCGGACCCTGTTTCTGTAAATGAAGTTAATCCAGTTATGTATCTTAGCTTGTTCCAGAACACATAGTCATGACCAAGGAGGAAGTTACAGAGCTGCTGGCACGATAGTATCCTTTCTCGACGTGTTAAATTGTAAACATTTCTAATATTTCAAATGATAGCAACTGTGGTCTTTCTGTGGTGTATTAAAATTGCGCTTCTCCATAGGCTACACTATCAATGTGAGCACCAAAGTTAATTGTGAGATTTTAACTTTAGCAGGGTACAGTGGCTGAATTATAGTTCTTATTCTCTGGAATTTATCGTATACAGGATGTGTTTAGAAGTCTAATTTACATTCAGTTTTACTGTGTAGAACTGATGGACATTGTGCTCTTTCATAATCTATTTTGCATACTTTTGTTTTCTCTCGCTCGCAGCATCATAGTGATCCCAGGCTACCTATTTATGCACTGTTTCCAGAACTTACCACAAGCTCCCAAGTTTCTGTTTATGCTAGCCCATAATCATATTCGACGTGTTGCCCAAGTGATACCCTGCCCCCCATCCTCCACGGGGAACACTTCGCCGTAGCTCGATGCTTCTCTTTGTGGCCAGGTTAAGATTTAAAATTTACCATGTGACATTGTGCATTTTGAAACTCAAAAAGTATGTTTTTATTACTTCGCTTATCTCTGCCCCTCCCCTTCAAAGGTGTAGACTCCTTACTGGCATATGTTTCAATGGGGTACCCTCTGCTACCTTGTCCAAGTGCCTATTATTCTTGTCAGTGATGTCAGCCTTGAACATAAGTGTTGTCAGGATATATGACCACATCAGGAGAAGGCCAGAGTCTTTGCTCATAACATAAGAATTAGGAGCAGGAGTAGGCCATACGGCCCCTCGAACCTACTCCTCCATTCAATAAGATCATGGCTGATCTTCGATCTCAACTCCACTTTTCTGCCCTATGCCCATATCCCTTGATTCCCCATGAGTCCAAAAATCTATCTCTATCAGCCTTGAATATACTCAATGATTCAACATTCACAACCCTCTAGGGTAGAGAAATCCAAAGATTTGCAACCCTCTGAGTGAAGAAATTCCTCCTCCATCTCGGTCTTAAATGGCTGACCCCTCACATGATTTCCACACAGCCTTCCAGCAGGGATCACCAGATAGTGGCCAAGAGTGAACAATTTTCCCCTTCCTAACTCAAGCAGACTGAGGTAAATTCTAGCACTCCTACTGCCCTGGCAGAAATCGGATAGCTCGGCACAGACCTTGGATGTTCTTAGTCGGTGTGGCCTACCTACATCCAAGTCCCTTATATTTCCACCTCTGTTGCTCTAGTACAATAAGCACCTCCACGTTCTTAAATATAAGAGTTAAAAAAAGCCTGCATTATTCACCACCTTCCATATCTCACCCCTACCACTGCTGAAACCCTTATCCGTGCATTTGCACCTCGAAGGTCACTTGGTCCCAATGCCTCTTGAGTTCCATCTTTTGCAAATTGCAGCTTGTCCAAAACTCTGTTGCCTACGTCCTATACTACACCGAGTCCTGCTGCCAAACACTCCAGGCCTCATCAAACATCATTAGCTCCCCATCTCCCAATTCTTTGATTTCAAAATCCTTGTACTCATTTGCAAGTCACCTCACCTGTCTCTACAGACTTCTTCACTCCTGTGATCCAGCATACAATCTCTTCTGCTCCAACTCTCTCTCCACTCTACCTTCAGCAGCAGAGTCTTCAGCTATCTCTACTCCATGCTTTACAATACTCTCCTTAAATCCCTTTGCCTGCTACCCCTCTCTCTTGCTTCAAAAGCCATCTTAAAACCTTACTCTTCGATTTTTGTCTTGTCACCATCCCTAGCCCTTCTCCCACCACTATTTTTTAAAAATTCATCTCCATAGAAAAATAGGAGCAGGAGTTGGCCATTTGGCCTTTTGAGCCTGCTCTGCCATTCAATATGATCATGGCTGATCCTCTATCTTAATACCATATTCCTGTGCTCTCCCCATACCCCTTGATGCCTTTTGTGTCTAGAAGCACTTTGGGACATTTTATTGCATTAACAGGCTACACTGTTACCCAAGTCCATACAACGAGCTCTAACTGTTCAAAGATACCAATCTTGGAACTGGGGCCAGCTCCTGGGAATAAAGCAGCCGAGTTTGAGGATGGAGGCTTTAACCAGATCAGTGGGGTTTTTCCCAATTGAGGTCTGGGAATTGGTCCCGGAGAGAGCAGAGGTAGACCAAATGGGAAGAGTGTGAAAGGAATCCCAAAATGAGCCTTTTCATACCTTGCGAGATTTGATTTGATTGTGACCATTTTTTTTGAAATTTTAGTCTCTTTCCTTGCATGCTTTCCTTTTGCTGTCTATCTTGCTTTTTCTGTGAATATTACATTTCATCAATGCTCTCGAATCGCACAATTGGGGGGGGGGGGGGGAGCTGCTTCAGAGCAGCCTCCAGGGTTACTTTGCTGTATATCAAGTGTTGCTTTCAGTTGTGTGGTGGTGTAGTTGTACTCTGGATAAACTTGCTGAGCCATCAGGGAGCCCTGGCATTTTCCTATTGACTCCAGTCAAAACTTTGGTTTGGTGTTCTGGAAGAATGACACGTGCTGGCAGACCCTTTCGATCCATACTCCGCTTTTGAACTTTAAATTTGTCGTGAGCTTAATTTGCGGGAGACAGGTAGCAGATTGTTACCGTTCTTTAAGCTGCATTCTTTTGGTACTTTTGTAATGAACGTAGTTGCTCTTGGGTAATAATTTGATACCAGTTTTCCTGTTGACATTGCTGTGGGGGGAAAAGTTGGAAATGACACAAAATATTATGCCTGGGGTAAATCGGAGATTAGCTGCAAGTTAACGGAGCCCCTAATTGTGCTCTAACAGAGATCATTCCGATTTTGCCTGTTTAACACGACCGAGCAAAGGTTACATTATAATGCAATGAAAGTTGGCCTGTTGGAACAAAATATTTAATCAGTAGCCCTGCATGTTGATAAATAACCATTATATGCCTTAAGTATGTTACTAGTAAATTAAAAGAGAGCCAGTTGCCAAGAATACAAGCAGGCGATCCTGTGGCGCGATACTTTGGATTGAAAAGAGGACAGGTTTGTTGTAATACATTGTACAATTCCTGAATTGGCAAGTTTATTTTGCGGTACATCATTGCTGCTGATATAAGATCTGCGAGTGGCACTTTTTTTTCCCCCTGCTTATAGGTGGTTAAGATTATAAGACCCAGTGAGACGGCAGGAAGGTACATCACCTACAGACTTGTGCAGTGACGCATACTGTAAGTATCTTTGCAATTTTGTGACAAATGTACCTACTAATTTGTTCCTCATGCTTGTTGCATCCCATTTATCGCTAGTATTTATAATCATGTGGGAGAAAAGCCAGTGGAAATAAAGATCTTCTTTGCAAAGCTACATTATCCACTCCATTGCATAAACCACCTGCTCCACATCTGTAACCTTGCCCGTCTCTGCTCCTACCTCAGACCATCTGCCGCTGAAACCCTCGTCCATGTCTTTTGTCACCTCCAGACCTGCCTATTCCAATGCCTTCCTGGCCATCCTCTATCCTCCTAAACATTAGCTAATTCAAAACTCTGCTCCTTTTATTCTATCGTGCATCGAGTTGTTGTAGCACAGTAAAACATAGTTCACAGACTTTCTTGGATTAGATACTAACTACATCTAGATGTTTGCAGTTGAAAGCCTGTAAATGTGTGATATGTCCTAAAGAGCTGTGGCCTAAATTTTTCCCCTCATGAAGTGACTGACACTTTTGTGGCGTGTTTATCATCCACAGTACAGTGGCTGACCACGATGTTGCAATTCTAGGCTTTAACTGAATATTTCTTTCGTGCTCTGCACCAAAGGCCACTTCTGTAAGCAATCGCTCACACCCTTGAAACTGGACTCTGTCTTTATGGTACACAATGTCTGGTAATGCATCATTGTTACTATATGAACCTTACTAGATATGACCCGAGTCTTTTTGTGACCACCTAGACTTCAGACAGTGGATGAACAAACACTTTATCAGACTTTGGTTTAGTTTATCATGAGAAAACAAACTTTTTAAAAGTGACATAAGCAGTAACACAGTGGGTAGCACTCTTGCCTCTGAGTCAGAAGGTTGTGGGTTCAAGTCCCACTCCAGAAACCTGAGCACAAAAATCTAGGCTGACAGTGCAGCGTTCCCTGGAGTGTCAGAGGTGCCGTCTTTCAGATGAGACATTAAACCGAGGCCCCGTCTGCTCTCGCAGGTGGATGTAAAAGACCCCATGGCACTAGTTCAAAGAAAAGCAGGGGAGTTTTCCCCGGTGTCCTGGCCAATATTTATCCCTCAATCAACATCACTAAAAACAGATTATCTATCTGGTCATTATCACATTGCTGTTTGTGGGAACTTGCTGGGCACAAATTGGCTGCCACATTTCCTACATTGCAACAGTGACCACACTTAAAAGTACTTCATTGGCTGTAAATCACTTTGGGATGTCCTAAGGTTGTGAAAGGCGCTATATAAATGCAAGTTTTTTTTTGCCCTTTGGTATAGAGAAAAGATGAAGCGCTCCCTGTCCCTGTGCTAAATGGAAGCAGCTGCTGTATGCCAACATTAATGTTCCCAGGTTTTATCTGGTCTGACCCTAATTTTGAAATTCAACTTACTGGGTTCAATTATATTTAACCATAACATCAGAAAGTTTAGACACTAGAATCTATAGATCAAATAGGGTAAAAAGTATCTTTTCACCCTCTTCAGAATGCTGAAAAACTTAACACTTCTATTAGAACATTATTTTAGGTGTATCTGTTATTTACTTCTAAGTAGCATGGCAAGTTGAAGTGGAGTATTTGAAATAAACACTTGACACCAGGTCTGCGTTCGAAGATTCAAGCAGTCTTTATTCGCACCGGTGGGGAGACAACCTGCTATCTGTCTAGCCAGGCTTCTCTCCGCTGATGCAAAGTTTTAAGCAGTCTTTTATACAAAATATAGGTGCATGATTAGCCTCGTGCATAATCCATCTTAGCAATTTGATTGGGTTTCACCTCGCATGCACATTTACTGATTGGTTATATAAAATAAAGCAAAGCTTACATTAAAGCTGCCTACCAACGCGTGACATCAAGATAATGCCTTCATTACCGGAAAAGCATATGGCTGTTATCACCGCAAGCTGTTGCTGCAACTATGACATTGTGCTTATGCCAGGTGGGGTTTTACCAACATTGTACATTCTTCTAAGAGGAAGACTGCTGACTCATTGTTCTGCTTATCTGCCCCTCTAGGCCTCTTGTGGTTCAATGGTTTCGGCTAGTTGCAATTCACAGAATCACAGAAACCCCACAGTGCAGATAGAGGCCATTTCGGCCCATCGAGCCTGCCCGACACATATCCCACCCGATCCCCGTAACCCCTACACCAACACATATCCCACCCTATCCCTGTAACCCCACGTATTTAATCCCCCTAACACTAAGGGTCAATTTATCATAGCCAATCAACCTAACCCGCACATCTTTGGACTGTGGGAGGAAACCGGAGCACCCGGAGAATGTGCAAACTCCACACAGACAGTCGCCCCAGGCCGGATTCGAACCCGGGTCTCTGGCGCTGTGAGGCAACAGTGCTAACCACTATGCCACCGTGCTTATCTCCAAGTTATACAGCTTGCCGTAGTTAATCATTCTAACACTACTGCAAAATCAACATGTCATTCTTAGCATTATCTCAACTATCAGTTCAGCAACTTAAGACAGCTTACTTCTGCGAAAGGCGCACTTCTGCAAAATGACTTATTAACTCATTTAGTTCCGGAGACCCATTCGTAACCCTTTAATCATAGTAGAGCTCTAAAGCCCCATTTCACAAGTTACACCAGTTTGACATACATGTCAGAAGGCAGCACAGTAATCGTTCTCTTTTTGCTCTAGGCATGAAAATGACAACGACTGAAGGCAAACATTGAAAACTTCAAGCTGTTGCCGCTTTGTACTGATTCCTAACTTGAGCAAAGGGTGGTCTTTCAGTTAGTTCTATAACTGCATATGCCCTGTGATTTAATTAGTTTTTTTTAATAAACTGTGTATTCATAAACCTTTGGGTCTTGTTGTTTTTGCTTAAGTGTTAGAATTTAGTTGAGCAGTATTTATTGAGCAGCAGAAACCTGCCACACACACAAGCACATTTTCCTCCTTTCATACAGGAAGGGGTTTAATAGGGTGAATAGGGAAAGGTTGTTTCCTCTGGTTTGGGAGTCAGTGACTAGGGTCATTAACTTAACATAGTCATTGAGAGAGTGAGGGGACAAATTAAGCAAAATTTCTTTACATGGAGAGTTGGAGCATAGAATGCTTTGCTACAGGAAGTAGCTGAGGCAAAGATTATTGCATTTTTTAAAGGGAAAATTGAATAACAACTTGTATTTATATAGTGCCTTTAACAGTCTCAAGGCGCTTCGCAGGAGTGTAATCCGAGCTTGGGACCTAGATGGCTGAAGACATGGCTGCCAATGGTGGGCGAAAGGAGTGTGGATTGCACAAGAGGCTAGAATTGGTGGAACGCAGAGTTCTTAGAGGGTTGGAGGAGGTTACAAAGGTAAGTATTTTAAGCAAAGATACAGGGCAGTGTAAAGGTAATGGGACTAGTTTTGGATTGCAGTAGCAAAGAGCTGGCACAGACACAATGCACCAAATGCTCATCTACTGCCCTATAAACTTCTATGGTTCTATAGGGAAGTCTGTAACCTGCTTTAGGTTAATCAAATGCCACAAAAGCACCAGCCCTTTTGAGAATTGTAGTGTGCTAAAGCTTTCGACTAAGTTGCAGCTTGGATTTACATGTCTTGTTGGAGCATGGTAAGCAGAATCAGCAGTAAATGTGCAACAGGTTGACTGGCAGAACTTTGTGGCATGCCTGCTTGGACCATCAACTTATTAAATTAATACAATTGGATAGTCTTAACGTTGGCAGCTTCTACCTCTGGTCCTCTGGATTGTTGTGGAAAATCACCCCTGTCGAGTTAAATCGAGCGACCTTTATTACAAGCTAGCGGGGGAGTGGTATGGCTGTCTGCCACCACCGACTTGACTTAATACAATTAGAGCACCATATTTATTGAGATTACATTGTATTTCCCATACCATATATGGGCATGTTCCGGGTGATTGCGTGCATGAATAAGTTTTGGGTCCATAGGCTAAGTACCGTACATACAGGGTGTCCTTGGTGCATGGGGAGCCCATCGGGCCACTGTCACGAGTTAAGCGGCTGGTTTCCCTACACAACTGAGGGCCGCTGTCCACCCTTATCTTGAGTTGTGGCCTGTTGTCCTGTCTACGTGCGCCTTGTTTCTGCTGAATTGGCAGAACTAAATATTGTCTAACTAGAATATGTGAATATATCCAGTTTAACCCTGTACACTTAAGGTATAATCTTTAGCTAAGGTATACACTTCAGTTCCCCCCAACAATCCCTCCTTTTGGCGCTCGTCAGGAATTTCCAGTTCCTTCACAAGCTGGACACCTAGATGCTCCACATGCGGCCTTCTACCAGGGATCCTCCGGTAGTCGCAATGTTTTGCATCATCCCTAAGCTTTTATAGGTCACTGACGGAGTGATTGGGTATTGGCCGATACCCAAATCTTCCCGGACCCTTCCCTATATACCCAATTAAACAAATTTCCCCCTTGCCATCCTTCTGGGGCTGCACTTCTGTCCTCGGTTATTTCTTTAGCCAGCTGTCTAGCCTTCCGTTGTCTGCGTGCCGCACATGTCTTACAAAGGAGATATATTACAATCATCAGCTGGACCACCACCAGCACGTGCGATATTATTCTTATCCACGGATGGATTTGGATGTTTAACCTCCAGTCCTATAAGTCATCCCACCAAGTGATAATCTCGATGTCTTCTATCTCTTCCTCGATGTCCTTGTTCTGTTGTTGCAGTGTGTAATACACTTTTTGGGATTTGGTGATTTTTTTTTCCTCGTAATTCAGCCAGTTCTTCTGGTAACGGGGGCACCTCGTATCCAAATTTGTTGATGTAGTTAGAGTTCTGAATTGATGCCCTCTGACACCTGGATCGAGGTGGATTTTCATTGGTGTATGTTGACCAGTTCTTCCCGTCCAATCCTTACCGGTACTTCCGGCGTAAAGCAGAACACGGGGCTGAGGATCTCACAAACCTGATCTGCGTACTCAAGTTTTCTGGTTAGTGGTTACGCAGTACTCTCCCTTGTCCACATGCAGCCCGTGTGCGTGAGAGGTGGGCCCCGATGGCTTCCATTGTACAATTTATTTTCCCCCTGGACACGTTAAATCCACATGCTGCAGTTGGGTCAAAGCTTATTTTATGGGGGCAAATTGTTATTCCCGGGCTGGTGGCACATCCCTCCAGTTTAGTTCCTACCAGGCTGTCTTCGTAAGTCACTGCATAAGATAGTGTCTCATGGTACATTATGTGGGTATTTTCCCTAATGATCCCTATATTCTGAACGTTGTATACTTCTCGAGGTTGCGCTTCCGGCATAATTACGGGTATTGCAAGTATCAACCCTGGTATACTTCCGCCGCTTATTTTGCATTTGATCTGGGTGGGGTATACCCGCACCATTCCCCTGAGTTGACACCCTGGTATGGTCCCTCTGTGGCGGGATAGGTTAGATGCTCATTATTAATCCATAATGGTACCTCGCCCTCCTTTATCTGGGCTAGGTTTTCCCTGGCCTGTTCTACTACCCAATTTCTGAATGTACTGCATACATCATTCCGTGCAGCTTTATCGGAGGCTTCGTGATCCTCTTTAATAATTTTGTTAATTGTCTGGGCACGTGCTTCAAGGACCGTTGCTATATCTTGAAGTCAGCTAGTGAGGGCCTGATCTTTGGTCAACTGAGAATCTTGGCTCTGATTCTGTTCCGTTTAGGATTTTCTTAATTCTGGAGCCCAGATCCCTAATTTTGCTGTCCATGGTTGTCAAATCAATCTTATTAACTACCGAAGTTCCTGTATTAAATATGTTTGCGGCATCATTAAGTGTGTCTCTCCGGTATCGCCTTTTGTGGCGTTGCCCCAGAATGTGGCCATTTCCCTTAACCCCTTGTTGCAGTATTTGCCTAGTCAATCTTTGGTATAGCCCTCTGGTAACATTTGAACACCACTGCGGGAGGCCTATGTCCGTCAAATCCAACACCACGGGTGCCAACTCATGGTGTACATTATCATACATTACATTTCCCATTGGGACCAGTACCAGTCCGTTTTCTGGTCTCGGGGTCTGCCTTGGGCATTTCTGGTGGCCGTGTGGTTTCCCTGATGGGGAACATCATGACAGATTGAGTTGTCGGCCACCTCTTATACGTGATTATTAGTACAACTGGTTCAAAGTGGCACATCGGTCCTTTCGGCGCTACGCACATAAACATAGTCCCATCCTGTACCTCTTTGACACATCACTGTTCTCCCCATTTTTCTATCTTGCTTACGAAAAATAATAACAATTCTCCGCTATCTCGGTTTCGACAATCGCTACTCTCAGTGCACCCTAGTGGCTGGGGAAAAAGATTGGGGGCCAGGGTGTAGGGACTATTCATATCTCTTACTGTCGCCTCGCCTTTACTCTTTACCCAAGTAGTGACATGTAATTTGTTGCCGCATTTTACTATGACTTTGCCGGCTGGACACTTAATACACACCTCCTCACCCGGGTCTATGTTTAATTGGGTGATATTCTCGCCCTTCATTACCTCAGCCGGGTGAGGCCACTCGCTGTCTTTCACACACGGCAGCCCCTCTTCTGTTTGGTAATCACATATTATTGTATGCTGTCTTTCATCTGTCCATTCTACTCCCGCCTCTTGTGGGTAGGTCCATGCCATGTCCCTCTCCTGTGTCACATTTACTGGTATGTCCCTCGTTCTGCGGGTATTGATAGGGGTCTCCATAGATCCCTCCTTCTGTTCACTAAGGATCAACAGTCGTCTCCCATAATTGCAGCTCCCTCTATCAATCCCATTGTCTGGCACCTTCCCTACGCATACTATCCACTGGGACCTTTCCTCTTTTATCATTACACATTCCCTCCAACTCTCTCTACTATCTCCCGTAAATCCTTCTTTTAGAATTACTACATTGGGGCGCATCCTACACATAGCCGTCCTCCTTCCTTTGCCATGACTCTCTGTACTCTTGCTAGTGAACCCTTGGGTGCACAATAAGCCCTTGTTAAATTAGTCCATTCTTTCAATTCCTTGTCTGTTGGTTTACTAAAGATTATTTGGGTGTGGTTTCCGTGTACCCCAAAGTCCCCTTGGTGCTTTCTTACCCCAGTTGTTATACTTTTTACCTCGTTTATGCCCCCAGGCTGTCCTAACTTTCTTCTTCCAACCTCTTGTCGTCTTAACCCAGAATGGCCCTTTATTCCAATATGGCGTGGTATCAAAGCATTGTTCTCCTACCTCTCCGCAAGAGTATACACCTCCATTTTGAGTGATCCGAAGCATGGGTTTGAAGACATAGATCAAACATTCTCACTTGGTCCAAGTTATTAACACATTTTATTTATAATTATTTTGGAGGATCTTTTATTTTCCCAAAAGTAACCCAATATATAGTGCCTGAGTCCATTTTGTCATTTCAAAATTATCCCAAAATCCAAACAGCAGTATTGTTGAACTGACAGGTTTTGTCAATGTTCAATTTCATTTCTATCAATTTATCTTATCAATTCCAATTTCAGAAACAAGTGATTCCCAGACTAGGTGGTTTACATGGTGTTTTAACATTATAGACAGAAGTGCTACAATTAGTTTACAAGGTAACTTCCAAAAAACAAAAGAAAGCAGAGAATCCATTGTGGTTCTGCTTAAGAGCCCAAGGGGTTAATTTATCAAATCATAATTTTTCCTTCTGTCACTGGGGAAATATTAACTTAAAATTAAGAACTTAAATTTAATAATGTCCAATATCTTTAAATTTCATTCAGCAACACTAAAGTTGTTGCTTGGTGAACTTAAACTGCTGTCAGTGTAAAGGGTTAACTCCTTTGCAGGTTTTTTAAGAGGGCGGAGCGAAACATTGTCAGGCGCACACAATTGCATCACTTCATGTAAAAAAATTTAAAAAACTTTCCCGATCGAAAAAGACAGTTGTGTTTTTCACACTTTAACTAAACGTGAACAGAACAGATAAAACAAAATAGCACATGTTTGCAGAAAACAGTACATTGTGTCATATTTCTTATTGTCCTTTCTTCAGATGCCTTTCCAAATGACTGTAAAAACATTGAGTACAACTAGAGAAAAATTAGTTTTTCACATTTAAACAAGTCAAATTAAACTGCTTTGGAAAATTTAACCATAGCAACCACAGCTCCAAGGTTAAATTTTAGACTGGAACTTAACCTTTTGTTAAACCAACTTTTTGTTTTTCTCAGTTTTTCCACACCAGCTTAACTTAAATTGTAGTTCAGTTTTTTTTTCCAATTTTGGGTGCACAATCTTATTCCCACATTCTTAAAACTTCCAAAATCCAAGACAAGACAAAAGGCTTAAAGGCTTTTTTAACACACAAGTGGGTGGAGCTAAAACACAAACAACAGACAATTTTTTTATTTTTTATTTTTTTTTAAAACAGACTTTCAGACAAAGGAATACTGTAACTTCTTAAACATTCATAGTCAGGAAAACTTTCACACTTTAACACACACTTTCTCACACACTGAAATTCCAGCATTTTTTAAAGGTTCCTTTCACTCAGCAATCTTGTGTTTTATTTGTCTCGGCACAGACGTTAATAACTTCCATGTTGGTAAAACTTTAAGTTTCTCTTTTTTCAAATTGGCATTTCAGCAGCTTTCCCTGGCTATCCAAATCCCTGTTCTTTTTTTCCTCTTCCTTTGCTGAGTTCTCAGATTAGTTAGCCTGCAAATTCGATCTTTTGTTAGGGTGGCTATCTGACACCTGGCTTCCTCAAGATTCTGCGGTGCAGAGCCTGCCTGAACCGTGTTTACACTCTGCTGCTGCATGATCGCAATAGGCGAGGCAACTTGACACTGCAGAAGCTCGATCTGATTTTGTTGTTCTAACATTTTTATCATCCTGCGTGAGGATAACATCATCATCTCGCTCCCATTCTGCTGCTCTTTTAGTTGAGTATAGTCTTTTCCCAATTGTTCTATTCTTATTTTATCCCCCTCTCTTTCCTTCTCCAATTGCTTGATATTTGTTTGTGTTTTCTTTTTCTAATTGTTGTATTTTTATCCCGTTTTGATCGTTCTCTGTTATCAATTCTTTTTGCCTTTCTTTGTTTCACAAATATGTGTGACATAGCATCACAACTGCTTTATCTTCCTTATGTTTGCTCTCTTTGTTCCACCATTCCCGTTGGCATTCAGGACTCGGTCCCGAGTGCCACTCCCCTTTTTCTATTTTTCTTTGAGTTTTACCATATCGTTTAAGCAAATTCTCAACTATTGAACCTATCGGGTTCCCCAGTGGTTTGGCCATCCCAGCGACGGCTACTCGCAAACCCTCGACGGCTTGTCGTCTGCTCCCCTGAACCTGGGTCCTATTCTCGTATAGTGCCCGTCTTCGTGGCCCTCTTTCACGCGCTGCACCGTCGGTCGATACTCGCAGTCTGATCCTTACTTTGTTTGAGAATCCCCGGACACCGGTTGGGGTTTCAACGAAAGATCGGCCAGCCTAACTATGGATCGTATATAACGTATTTACCCTATTGCTGCTGACCTCTCGCTTCCCGAAAAGTCAGTTTCCGGAAATCCTGCCGACTACGCCAATTGCTGTGGGAAATCACCACTCGGAGTCAGATATCGAGTTAAATCGAGCGCCCTTTATTACAAGCTAGCGGGGAAACGGTGTGGCTGTCTGCCACCACTGACTCGACTTAATACAATTAGAGCGCCATATTTATAGAGATTACATTGTATTTCCCGTACCATGTATGGGTATATTCCGGGTGATTGTGTGCACAAATAAGTTTTGGGTCCATAGGCTAAGTACCGTACATACAGGGTGTCCTTGGTGCACGGGGACCACTGTCACGAGTTAAACTGCTGGTTTCCCTACACAACTGTGAGGGCCGCTGTCCACCCTTATCTTGAGTTGTGGCCTGTTGTCCTGTGTACTTGCGCCTTGTTCCTGCTGAATTGGCAGAACTAAATATTGTCTAACTAGAATATGTGAATATATCCAGTTTAACCCTATACAGTTAAGGTATAAACGTTAGCTAAGGTATACACTTCAGCTCCCCCAACAGGCTAGTATACACAGCATTGACCCTCGGCATCACCACCTGCCAGGTATACTACACTGTTGTCGTCATGGTGCCGTGGAGTACCCGATAGGGCTACCCTTCTCGCTCCCACCTCGTGCAGCAGCATCTCCACTTCACCAACCATCAAACGGGGTTTGGGTGGTGTGCCAATCCATCACTTGCCCACACATTCTTAAATCCTGCCTCCACATTTGTTTGGCATCCACTTTTTTTTTGCCAGCCACCTCTTTTTGCACCATACACCCTTTGGAAAGGCTGAATTTGTCCCCATATGCGCAACCACTTACCTTTTAATTGGCTGCTTCCCTTTAGCGGTGACGTTGTGGCTCTTTAAGTGCTGAAATGCACCAGATTGCGCTGCAGTCCTTTTGAGTTTTTATAATCTAAAGGTGAAGTGACTTAATTCTTCTAAAACCACCCCTTTCCCTCCAAAGCTGTGGTTGAAGAAACAGTGAAGCAAAACACTAGCATCATTGAGTTTAACATTTCAGTTCTGGTATTTGATTATATATATCTTTAGAAGTATACGTGTGGAGCATAAACACGGTATAGACCTGCTGGGGCGAATGGTCTGTTTCTGTACTGTAAATACTATCAATGTACTTCCCCTATTCGTTTCTCCTGCTCCTTTGTGCCAGATATACACACTGGCCTCATACTACATCCTGCACTGTTGTCGTCATGGTGCCGTGGAGTACCCGATAGGGCTACCCTTCTCACTCCCACCTCGTGCAGCAGCACCTCCACTCCTAGTTGAGTCCACCAGAGGGGGTATGTTTGACCAGTTTTGCAGGCTATCAAGTAGCAAGCGAAGCACGTTCTTGAACTGATGTTTCAGATGATGCTTCGTGTGTTTTAACGGTTAACAGAACGTTTCAGACTTTATTCTGTTTCTTAAACTTTAATAGCATTAATAAAGAGAAGAGAGTGACCAGGAGTAATTAAAGCTAAGATTTTTGACTTGAGACATGAATTTAAAAAAAGCAGACTTGGGAGACCAACCAAGAATCTGAATGATAATGTAAGCCATTGATTTTATAATAGCTAGGTAATAACGGCCCATATTTAATTCCCATCTGTAATTGTAGTTTCAGTTTGAAGATGAAGGTTGTCTCACGAGGGTGTAGGGCAAATGGCTTCATACAGGCGTAACACAATATGAACTGAAACACATTTTCTTCCATGATGTATGTTTGGAAAGGAATATCGCAATTATCAGTTTTAAGAGCCCGTCAGCTAATTCTAACATGAATCTGAAGGAGACTAATATTGAAAGAGCCAAATAGTCTGGGAATTATCTTTTGAATGATGAGCAAAGGCAGAAGGTGATGCACAATAGCTACCCTGTTGGTGCATGTTTATACATTTAAAAAAAAAAATGAAACTAATACTGCAAAAGTAGTCAACCACAAATTTGTGTGTGCAGAAGTGTCACAAAACCTGTTGCTTTTATTTTTCAACATGAAACATCACAGGAGCTGTTTTTGTTTGTACGAGAGTGCATTGCTCTATTTCCTCTCGTTCCTTTTCTAATGTTCAGCTGAGCTATTGCAAGCTTTGGGTTTGTGCAATACTTGGAGCACTGGTATAGGTTCAGTTCCTCCCTGTCTCAAGTCCGACACCTGTTGCACAACGATCGGTGACGTTTATCACTTTCTAAACTCTTATACAGATAGATATCTGTAGGTCCCTGGCCTATGTACAACTTTATAGTCATTTCTGTAAAACTAACTTTGAGGAAGGGTTATTAACTAAAGTATGGATACTGTTTGAAGAAAACTCTTTATTTATTCCCCAATTTTCTCTCCTCTCTCGAAGTCACTCAGTTTGGGTGGGGTACAGTTTAACAGGAACTGGTACCCCACCCTTCCCTCATGTAAGGGACCATTATTCATGTGAGCGCTCACAGCTTCCCACACCCACCTACAACCTCGGAGATCCTCTTAGATACATAATTAGCTCTTTGGTGTGTTATTTGTAAAATTAACAATCTATAGAGGGAGATTATTGAGCCTTTGTCAGCATCCATGTAGGAGGTCTGTTAAAGGTAATTAATTTAATCAAATTTGCTTCCAATTTCCACCCTTCCCTCACCTTCACATGGTCCATCCCTGAGTCTTCCCTTCCCTTCCTCAACTTCTCTATCTCCATTTCTGGAGATAGGCTGTCAACCAATATCTACTATAAGCCCACTGACTCCCACAGCTACCTTGATGACACTTACTCCCACCCCACTTCCTGTAAGGACTCTATTCCATTCTCCCAGTTCCTCCGTCTCGTTCGCATCTGTTCTGACGATGCCACCTTCCCTTACCAGTGCTTCTGATATATCTTCCTTTTTGCTCAACCGAAGATTCCCCTCCACTATGGTTGATAGGGCCATCGACCGTGTCTGTCCCAGCTCCCACACTTCTACTCTCACCCCTTCTCCTCCCTCCCAGAACCGTGATAGGGTTCCCCTTGTCCTCACCTTCCAACCCACCAGCCTCCCGATTCAACAGATCATCCTCTGCCATTTCAGCCACCTCCAGCTCGACGTCACCACCTCTTCCCCTCCCCTCCTCTTTCAGCATTCCGAAGGGGCCGTTTCCTCCGCGACACCCTAGTCCACTCCTCAATCACCCCGAACAACCCCTCCCATGACACCTTCCTGTGCAACCTGTCCATTTACGTCCTCCCGTCCCGACATCCAGGGCTCCAAGTGCTCCTTCCAGGTGAAACCGCAATTGCAATTTACTTGTACTCTGTTCAATTTAGTATACTGTTTGCACTGCTCACAGTGCGGTCTCCTCTACATTGGGGAGACCAAATGCAGATTGGGTGATCACTTTGCTGAACACCTCTGTTCAGTCCACAAGTGTGACCCTGAGCTTTTGGTCGCTTACCATTTTAATTCTCCATCCCACTCTGTCCTCGACCTCCTACACTCTTCTAATTAAGCTCAACATAAACTCGAGGAACAGCACCCTATCTTTCGATTAGGCACTCTACAGCCTTCTAGACTCAACATTGAGTTGAACAATTTCAGACCATAACCTCTGCTCCAATGTTTTCAGACAGCAGGTGCTAGTAATGATTCTGCTGTTGCCATTTACACTTCCTCTAGACCCAACTTTTGTTTCTTTACTTGTCCCACTACCACCCCCGTTTGCCTTGCACCATCTTTTGTCTTTTAATCTCTCCTGCCTTCCATCCTATCACAGGCCTTCCATTTTGTTCTTTCCTCTCCTCCCCCTTTCCCTGCCTCTACTTACATAAAACCTGTTACAGTTCTGACTTTTTCCAGTCTGAAACGTGAACTCTGTTTTTCTCTGCAGATGCTACCTGACCTGCTGACTATTTCCAACATTTTCAGGTTTTTTTATTTCAGATTTTAATGAACCACAGTATTTTGCTTTTGTGAAAGTAATTAATTAGCTGCCGCACAAAATTGGCTGCCACGTTTCCTACATTACAGATTATCTGGTCATTATCACATTGCTGTTTGTGGGAGCTTGCTGTGCGCAAATTCGCTGCTGCATTTCCTACATTACAACAGTGACTACACTTCAAAAAAGTGCTTCATTGGCTGTAAAGCACTTTGGGACATCCTGAGGTCGTGAAAGGTGCTTTATAAATGTACGTTCTTTCTTTATTAACATTTGTTATGCTGCAGGCTGTTCAATTGTATAGTGTCACAGCTGAGTCTGTCCGGATCCACGTCCTCACATTCATACCTTGTAGCAATGGTCATTGGACCATTGCTAATTTTATTTCCTTTTCTTGCCCTGAGCGGGAAGACCAATTGCAACCCGTCAGCCACCACCCTGATTGAAATCAGTTAACTGAACACAGATAAGAAACAAACCTAATCTGTATGACTCCATGCGACTATGGACGGGGAATTTGCCCTCTGAGCAATCTGGAGAGCTAAACTAAAATAATTTGAAATATTTATGTTTTCCTGTATTTGATTAATTGAGTAACCACCTTTTAATGACAGCCATTTCTGGTATGCAGTTATCATAGTTAGATACAAGACACTCTTATTGTGTGTGTATATGCAGTACCATTCATTATCCACACTCCTATTATCTAGTATCCAAACTATCGGCCAGAGTTTTCACAGAACAAATCCTTGTGCAAGACATCACCTTGTTGCAGAGTTTCTTTTAATATTTATATTTAATTTCCTTTACTTGATGAATAAACAATGTTTATTTTATTGTTTGCACTGTATTTGTCTTCATTCCTCTGCCCAGAGTATTGCTGTACTGTATAGGCAAGGCCAAGAATGAGGGTTTCTCAATTAGTTTTGTTTCCATTATAGCAGTAAACATTAATTCATTTTCCAGAATACGTTAGACACTTAACAGGAGTTCACACAACACAAATATATGTAAAGTATTGTATCTTATTGCGCAAAAATAGACTTGCATGGATGAACATTGTTTTGAAGACCAAGATGTTTTGTGCAACCTACTGCAGTGGAATAGAACATTTCCTTTTCACCTCCATGACCTGAGTTTGAATCAAGCCCAGATTGAAGGGCCGAACTGAACTAAGTTTTGGGCAGCGTCAATCTAGCATGAGCGTACAGGCACAAAAGTGGCCATAATTTGGTCACTAAACTGGCAGGCGGGACACGATGATAGTTTGTATGGGCAATGGAAATGTCACACTGGTTTAACCGATGGTGCTGCTATAAGGTTAGAGGTAAGGCACATTGCTATGGTAGAGGAGAAGGAGCTTTACACTGAGGTTAGGCAGGCAACTTGTTCCCAGACACTTGTGAATACTGCTTTGTAAACAACCTCTGGGGTCCAGCTATCATAATGACATACAGGACACTTATTATGCTTATGCAAACTAGTGCTGATAGATCTCACTCAATGGATATGATTTATCTTCCATTTTCGGCATAGTTTTCTTGACCTTATCAGTATCAAGTGTCAGCCGTGGTTCAGTAGGTAGCACTCTTGTTTCTGAGTCAGAAGGTTGTGGGTTCAAGCCCCGCTCCAGGAATTAAGGGCAAAATATAGGCTGACACTCCAGTGCAGTACTGAGGGAGTGCTGTCTTTCGGATAACACGTTAAACCGAGACTCCGTCTACCCTCTCAGGTGGACGTAAAAGATACCATAGCACTATTTCAAAGAAGAGCTGGGGAGTGCTTCCTGGTGTCCTGGCCAATACTTACCCCTCAACCAACACCAGTTTAAAAATATATATATATATATATATATTTGGTCCCAAGATGTGCGGGTTAGGTTGATTGGCCATGATAAAAATTGGCCCTTAGTGTTAGGGGGGATTAAATACGTGGGGTTACGGGGATAGGGCTTGGGTGGGATGGCTGTTGGTTTAGGGACCGGGTGCTAGGGTTTGGATGATCAGCCATGATCTCGTTGAATGGCGGAGCAGGCTCGAGGGGCTGAATGGCCTACTCCTGCTCCTATCTTCTATGTTTCTATGGTCATTGCTGTTTGTGGGACCAGGCTGCCACGTTTCCTACAATACAACAGTGACTACACTTCAAAAGGCAGTAAAGCTCTTTGGGACATTCTGAGGTCATGAAAGGTACTTTATTAGTGTAAGATTAGCATCAAATCTTAGTCATAAATCAGCAGTGTATTTAATAATTCACTAGTACAGCAAAAAGTAGACAAAGTTAACAGCCGCTCCTCACCTGATATTTCTAGATTCGCCAGTTTGAGCTCAGTGACTAATCTCTGACCGAAGATTAGGCTTTAACTACCTCCAATTTGTATTGGGAGGTGGTGCACATCGAATGCTCTGCCAGGGATTGTATATTGCTGATTAATTTGATTATCCTCCTTCACAGACTCTTATCCTCCTGCACTTTCCCTAGCTGAAAATGTTGACTTGACCTTCCAGTATAGTTAGCCACTAACAAGTGCACAAGAGTGGCCTGGGGATACAGGAGCCTTCTCTAGAGGAAGGGCCTTTCCCCTGTGGGTACAGGCGAGGTCAGGTTTGAGCCCAGCACTCTGTGCTGAGTACTGGAGGCCCAATACATTGGTGCCAACTTAGTCAAATGTGTTTTTTTTTGTTGATAAAGTATAGAATCCAACACATGGGAACTTTTATTCCAGCGTTCATTAAACAGTTTACGTATATTTTAGAAGAACAAAAAAATTAACACTCCTTTAGGTAATCAGTGGCCTTTGATAGATCACATGTCCCCTGGGCGTTGCTGGCATCACCTCAGCAACAATTGTATCTCACTTGCTTTTTAACTAAAGCGAATAAAAAGAAAATAACCTAGGCTTTTCTTCCTGTGTTAAACTGAGAGAGCTTGATAACTGACGACAGCTGAGAGCTGATTTAAGTCAGCCCTGGGATTTGATTTCAATTGTGAGGAAGGGTTAGTGAATGAATTAATGGCTAATAAAGTAGATATTAAACTTAATAAATAAAATTTGCATTCTTGTAAAAATCTAATGGGTGAAGATCTATCATCACAATCTTACTTTATTCCTGGGGATATATTAAGGCGTTGTTGCTGCCCGTTACCTAAATGTTGAACTCTTATTTGGTGAAGCATTTAATTGCTTCCTCTGAAAACTCTCGATGTCCGAGGGAGCAGAGTTCCATGGGGTAAGGTGAATTTTGTAGGTAGGCTTGTGAATGCTGCGCAGGTTAAATATTAATTCTTCACTAGTAATGCAGTAAGATTTGACAAGCAGCTTAGAGTAGGTCTCCTAACTTTGTGTATCCATGATTAAGATAAACATGAACAAAAATATTATACTGGTTTAATAGATGTGGGCCCAGAAATTCCACTTTCTTCAGTGTAATTTCAGTGTATAATCAGAGCAAGTAACGTTTTTTAGCGACAACATGGGACTGTTTCCACCCGCTTTCTACCCCAAGAATGAATTCCCCTAATTCCTTCCTGCTTTTTAACCTTTCCCATGATCTGCCCGCCAAATCCCAAGTGAGTTTATTTACTACGCTATAATAAGGGCCAGTGCCAAGTTTCCTGCTTTTACACTCAATGCATTTGGGGTAAGTTCAACTGAGAACTATAAGGCACAGCTGTTGCCAGGATCAGGTGGAACAGGCAGAAGTGAGGCTCTTTTTACATAGAGTTTCATAGAAATTGCAACACAGAAACAGGCTGTTCGGCCCCACCAGCCTGTATTGGTGTTTGTACTCCACACGAGCAGTAGTCCTAATCCCATGTGCCTGTCTTGTTCCCATTTAATCCCTTTTCCTTCAACCGCCTATCTAACTTATTCTTACATGTTGATGTAGTCACTGCTTCAGTCATTAACTCAAGTAGTGCATTCCACATCCTCACAACCCTCTGTGTAAAACACGTTTCTCCTGCCTTCTGTCCTAAATATCTTACATTTAACCTTGCGTCTATATTGCCCTCATTCTAGACCTCTTAATGATTGGAAGCAGTCTGTTTCTATCACTCTGTCCCATCCCTTCATAATTTTAAACACTTATTGTAATGTATTATCACATGGTTTAGTATGAGCATGCTCAGTTCGCTCTGGCCTAATAAAGCAAGCACATGGACTAGCAACTCATCGTGTTTCTGTCCTGTATTTGTTCTACTCAAGTATATTACATTTTGGCGCCGAGGATGGGATCCCAAAGTCATTTTTAGGGACCATGGAAGGACACTGTGTTCAACCTTCGAGTGGACAAGTTTAAGGTGAATTTGTGACACCTGAACTGAATTTTTGTGATGTTTTACCTTTAATGCTCGTGCAGAATCGCCTGTGCTTTGCCTTCGCATGTATGTATACACAGCAACAGCGGCGTTGATTCTCACATGCACAGGTAGCGTGCTGAGTCACCGTTCAACGGGATCGGGACAATCATGGCCGTGCCTATGGGATTCATTGGAAGCCTCGGCATGTATGACCGAGCTCACAAACCATTCAGTTCTTACATTGAGTGGATGGAGGTGTTTTTTAGGACATTATTGAGACTAAAGGTGCAGAGGAAAATGTTCAAGCTCAAAATAAAGTAATTCGTGAACGGAAAAAAGCAATTTTTTTTAATGGAGGTTGGGCTAGATGTCCACGGAACATTGACAAACTGACTCACGCCAGGGAAAGTGAAGGATACGGCATTTGAAGACAGTGTCGAGAAACTCAAGGACCATTCTGACCCAAAGCCGTTAGAAAACAACAGAGAGCTATAAGTTTGGTACCAGAAATCAAAAACAAAGCGAAACCATCAGTGAGTACATTGTAGCTCTTAAGAACCTGTCTTTGCATTGTAACTTTGGTACATTTTTGGATCGTGCGTTGCGAGAAATGTTTGTGTGTGGACTGGTGGATGAGCGCACACAGTCCAAGTTACTGAACACTCCGAACCTAACGTTTGACATAGCATGCAAAATTGCCCTATCTATGGAGATGGCATCTAAGGATTCTAGGGAGCTCCATCCAACTCAAGTGACTCGTGCAGCTGATGTCTACAGTCACAAAGCCACCGCCAAACCTAAAGCTGTGAGACCGAGTCAAAAGCATGTCGGTGAGAGCAGTTCAGTGAATTATTGCTGCAATGGAAATCACTCACCACAGTCCTGCCAATACAGAAATGCAAAATGTTTTCACTGACAGAAGAAAGGCCATATTTCAACAACTTGCAGAGCTAGATCGAAAGCAAGAAATAAGAACCATTCTAGTGGCAATGCAAAGCAACGACAACAAAAGGGAGGAGTTCAAAATATTGAAGTGAACACACCTAAAGAACTAGGCATCTACAGTATCTACGCCACTAGCGGCAACACTAGCAGTCATGAGAAAGACTTCTGTACAAAACTTTTGATCAACGAACAATATATTAACGTGTATCGACACAGTGGCAGACTGCTCTATCATGAGTAAGGACACATATGAGAGTAAGTTTCATCAAATACCACTTACAAAGAGTACTGTAGAGTTAAAAACCTGCTCTGAAGAAATCCTAGAGACGTGGACAAATGGAATGTTCAGTTCTACACAATGGTCAGTCAGTAAAGCTGCCTATTATTGTAGCGACCTACAACAACAGGCCAACTCTCATGGGCAAAGACTGGTTGAGAAAGTTAAAACTAGATGTGATGAAATATGCCATTCATCAGGCACTGTATTCTCTGTGTTTAGTTTAGTTTCAGTTTCATTTCCTTACCTGTATCCTGTATTGTATTGTGTGTAGGGCTCCGCCCATACCTGGCCCCTACTTAAGCAAGCCCCAGCGTGTCTCACAAGCAGTCCTGCAGATCTCTGGATGAGAGTCACTTCTCCACTGTGTATTACTTTCTGAGTTAATAAAAGCCTTACTTTGCTCCGTTAATGTCGAGTCTCGGATTCATTGAGGCACATCAATTTTATTAACTCAACTTTCAACACAATGGATCAACTCTTGAAACCCGAACATTTGGATTTGGACCAGCATGCTTCGGACGCATCGGCACGCTTCAGACACTGGTTTAAGTGTATGGAATTCTTCCTGGACAATTCCGCAGCCATCACAGGCGCTACGGACGCTGAAAGTATGAAACTCGGAATCCTGCGGAATTGGGTAAGCCACCGGGTTTACCCCCTCATCCAAGACGCCGACACGTACCCGGCCGCCTGCGACATCCTAAAGGCGCATTACCAGCAGCCTACGAATGAGGTGTACGCTAGGCATCTGCTCGCTACTCGCGCACAGCGACCTGGGGAATCGCTGGATGAGTTCCTAGTCACCCTGAAAACGCTTGGCAAAGACTGCAAGTGCCAAGACGTAAAAGCCGCAGTGTACACTGACGAGCTTGTTCGTGATGCCTTTATCACAGGCCTCAGCTCCACTTACATCCGGCAGAGACTACTGGAAAAAACGGGATTGGACCTGAAACAGGCTGTGGACACAGCGCGATCCCTGGATGTGGCCCAGAGAAACTTGGACGCCTACTCTTCAGCCCGCGCCGCCCACGCCGCCACGTGTGCACCAAGGGCGCCGCCATCTTGGAAGGCATCTTCCCCGCCCGGCAGCCCGACACCATCGGGGCCCCGCTCTCCCCCCAGAAGCCCTACGACAGCCGCGACGCGTCGGGGTCCCAACTGCTACTTCTGCGGGCAGCCGAAGCACACCAGAAACCTGTGCCCGGCGAAAGGCACCACCTGCTTTAAGTGCGGTAAGAAGGGGCACTTCGGGAAGGTGTGCAGAGGGAACCCCGCTGGAAAACCCGCCACCGCCGCGTGTGCGCCGTGGGAGCAGCCATCTTGGACGCCATCTTGCCCGACCTCGTGGGGTCCGCCATCTTGTGAGCAGACAGCGTGGACGCCATCTTGTCTCGATCAGGGCCCTACAGTGGCATCGCTCACAGTGGACCAGACCAGACCGCACCCGCTATCCAAATCAATGGTGGACATCGAGGTAAACGGGTGCGGGGTTAAATGTTTAATTGACAGTGGAAGCACGGAGAGTTTTATCCACCCTGAACTAGCACAACAACTCTCTCTAACGGTGGTCCCTGCTCGGGGCACCATCTCTATGGCTGATAAAACCCAGACATCGACCGTTATGGGTTACTGCGCGGTACAATTGTCCGTTAACGGAACTGTATACGATAATTTTAAATTGCTAATCATGAAGAATCTATGTGCGAGCGTGATCTTGGGCCTGGATTTCCAGTGCCACCACCAAAGCATCACGCTCAATTACGGTGGGTCCCAGCCGCCCCTCACAGTGTGCGGTCTGGCTACCCTGAAGGTAAAGCCGCCTTCGCTATTCGCGAACCTTACCCCTAACTGCCAGCCAATAGCGACCAAAAGCAGGAGGTACAGCTGGGAGGACAGGCGGTTTATCGCGACCGAGGTAGACAGGCTCCTGAAGGAGCGCATTATTGAACGCAGCAACAGCCCATGGCGCGCCCAAGTGGTGGTGGTGAGGGGTAGCGAGAAGAAACGGATGGTGATCGACTATAGCCAAACGATCAACATGTACACCCAACTAGACGCCTACCCGCTACCCCGCATATCAGAAATGGTGAACCAAATTGCCCAATACCGGGTGTTCTCCACCATCGACCTCAAGTCAGCGTACCACCAGCTCCCTATCAGACCAGAGGACCGCCCGTACACCGCCTTCGAGGCGAACGGACGCCTCTACCAATTCCTCAGAGTCCCCTTTGGGGTGACGAATGGGGTCTCGGTTTTCCAGAGGGAGATGGACCGCATGGTCGATGACCACCACTTGCAGGCAACCTTCCCCTACCTCGACAACGTCACCATCTGCGGTCACAACCAGCAGGATCACGACTCGAACCTCGAGAGGTTCCTGAAAACCGCACAAAAACTCAACCTCACTTACAACGAGGACAAGTGAGTTTTCAACACCACGCGCCTCTGCATACTAGGCAGCGTGGTGGAGAATGGGGAAATCGGACCAGACCCCGACTGATTGCGCCCCCTACAGGAGCTGCCCCTGCCCAACACTCCCAAAACCCTGAAAAGGTGCCTGGGGTTATTTTCTTATTATTCCCAATGGGTCCCCAACTACTCCGACAAAGCCCGCCCCCTCTTGAAAGCATCCTCTCTTCCGCTCTCTGCTGAGGCCCACGCCGCCTTCAAAAGCATTAAGCAGGATATTGAGCGGGCCACGCTACAGGCAGTGGACGAGAACACTCCTTTTCAAGTGGAACGTGATGCGTCTGACTTTGCCTTGGAGGCCACCCCCAACCAGGCGGGGCGGCCCGTAGCTTTCTTCTTGAGGACCCTCCAGGGGCCTGAGATCAGACACTCCTCCGTGGAAAAGGAGGCCCAAGCCATCGTGGAGGCAGTGCGCCACTGGCGCCACTACCTAGCCGGCAAACGCTTCACCCTACTTACCGACCAGCGGTCGGTATCGTTTATGTTCAATAATAAACAGAAGGGGAAGATTAAAAATGATAAGATTCTCAGGTGGCGGATCAAGCTCTCCACCTTCGAGTATGACATCATTTACCGGCCAGGGGCCCTTAACGAATCCCCCGACGCCCTCTCACGAGGGATGTGTGCCAGCGCCACCGGGGATCGGCTACAGACCCTCCACAACGACCTCTGCCACCCAGGGGTCACACGGCTGTTCCACTTCATAAAGTCCCGCAACTTACCCTACTCGATTGAGGAAGTTCGGTCTCTGACCAGGAACTGCCGCACTTGCGCTGAGTGCAAGCCTCGGTTCTACCGCCCAGATAGAGCCCACTTAATCAAAGCTACACGGCCCTTTGAGCGGCTCAGCTTAGATTTCAAGGGCCCCCTCCCGTCAGTCGACCGCAATGTTTACTTCCTCAACATTGTGGACGAATACTCCCGTTTCCCATTCGCCTTCCCCTGCCCAGACATGACCAGCGCCACGGTCATTAAATGCCTCAACAGCCTGTTCTGCCTGTTCGGTATGCCAAGCTACATCCACACGGATAGGGGGGCGTCCTTCATGAGTGAAGAGCTACGCCAGTACATGCTGTCCAGGGGGATCGCCACGAGCCGTACCACCAGCTACAACCCCCAGGGTAACGGCCAGGTGGAGCGAGAGAACGGGACAGTATGGAAAGCAGTCACTCTAGCTCTAAGGACCAAGGGCCTCCCTATCTCCCGCTGGCAGGAAGTCCTCCCAGATGTGCTCCATTCGATACGGTCGCTATTGTGTACTGCCACTAATGCCACGCCTCATGAATGAATGTTTGTCTTTCCCCGGAAATCCACCTCAGGCGTATCCATGCCGTCATGGCTCTCCACCCCAGGTCCGGTATTTGTACGAAGGCATGTGAGGGGCCACAAGACGGACCCTCTCGTGGAGTCAGTGCACCTACTCCACGCCAACCCCCAATACGCGTATGTCCGGCACGCCGACGGAAGGGAGGACACCGTGTCCATAAAAGACGTCGCCCCAGCCGGTCACGACGACAACAACAGCAACAACGATCACAGCAACCCTTACCCACCCACTACTCTTTCATCACCCCCGGAAGAACATCGACCAACGGTGCCCCCACCAACTACCCCTTCAACAACCCTGGCGGCGCCCCCGGCAGAGACCCAGGAGGCCACCGGGGACACCCAGCTGACACCCGCGGCACCACAACAGCTACGTCGGTCACAGAGGACTACCAAACCCCCGAACAGACTAAATCTGTAGAAGGGGTGAATGTGATGAAATATGCCATTCATCAGGCACTGTATTCTCTGTGTTTAGTTTAGTTTCAGTTTCATTTCCTTACCTGTATCCTGTATTGTATTGTGTGTAGGGCTCCGCCCATACCTGGCCCCTACTTAAGCAAGCCCCAGCGTGTCTCACAGGCAGTCCTGCAGATCTCTGGATGAGAGTCACTTCTCCACTGTGTATTACTTTCTGAGTTAATAAAAGCCTTACTTTGCTCCGTTAATGTCGAGTCTCGGATTCATTGAGGCACATCACTAGACTGAAAAAACATCTTCAGTGTAGATGCTTCCAAGAAGCGACTCGACACAATGCTGAACAAGTGCGAAAGCATGTTCACAGACAGTTATGAGGGCATCACTGGGTATGGCGCACATATCCACATCAAATCCAACACAAAGCCTGTCTATTGTAAGGCAAGGCCGGTCCCCTATATGTTGAAAAGTCAGGTGGAGGAAGAGCTAGCAAAGCTCAAAGAGAACGGAGTGCTAGTAAAAACTAACAAAAGTGAATGGGCTACCCTGATCATGGTAGTGCCCAAAGCAGACAAAACTGTACGCTTGTGCAGTGACTACAAAGTTACCATCAGCCAAGCAGTTGACGATGAGCAGTACCCGTTACCTACATCACAAGATTTGTATGCAGCACTCTCTGGGTCAAAGGTTTTCGCCAAGTTTACGCTCAGTTGAATGTTGACAGAGAGTCAACAGTATCTCACCATCAACACACACAATGGACTGTACTCATACACCAAGCTGCTGTATGGTGTAAAGTCCTCCCCCAAAATCTTCCAGGCTACAATGGATAAGATTTTGCAATCAAGACGATGTGCTGATCACAATAAGCAGCGAGGAAGAAAATCTAGAAGTGTTAGGTATAGTGCTTCAAAGGTTGAATGCCCACAATGCCAAATTGAAAAGGAGCAAATGTGCTTTTGTGCAGCCTGAGGTTGTGTATCTTGGTCTGAAAGTTGATGCAAATGACTTGCAACCAGTTAAGGAAAAGGTTGATGCTGTCATCAATGCTCCAAAGTCACAGAACGTGTGTGAGTTAAGATCTTTCCTTGGAATGTTCCAGTACTACACACATTTCTTACCTGAGTTAGCGATGATGTTATCTCCATTGCACGAGCTCCTCAAGAGGGATGTCCAATGGAAGTGGATGAAAGCACAACAGGAAGCTTACGACGCTTGTAAGAGAAATCTCTAGCAATGCTCTATTTGTGCAATACAACACAGAGCGTGAGCTTAAGTTAGCGTGTGTTGCTTCCAGCTATGGTGTGGGAGCTGTCATAAGCCACTTAATGGATGATGGCCTGAAGGGATAATTACTAGTCCTAGCCCCTTTAGGGCTACCCCGGATCAGGCGTATTCCTCAGACATTCACTTTCAACTAAAGTTTGAGGTAGCCGGATCCTAAAGACGCTTAATTGGGTCTAAAGGGCCGGACTCTCTCTCCCTAAAGGAAAGGGACAACCTGAAAATGTTACCGTCCTCCAGATAGCACTTTTAATAAGTTTAGCTAGACTGTAACATTCCAGATATTATGAGGGTCCGGAAAACTCCCCCAGAATTCTGCAACTCCTCACCAAAGAGTGTACAGAGATTGAGTTCGCGAGTTTGATACAGAAGTCGTATGTGAGACAATTCTAAAAATATATAGATTTATTAAAGAACCAACATGCAGTTTACAGTTGGTGAATCAATCGCAACATTAACGGTTCCAAAAAGAGAAAGCTTACAATCTTATCAGAGAACCTTACTCTCAAATCTTAACCACCACAGTTTTACAGTTCTTAGTGTTCTACTCAGGATATCCACCAAAATCAAATACCTTTGATCCCTGAGGTAGAAAGAGTTGGAGACTTACAGAGTCGCCTCTGAAGCTGAGAATTGCTTTGCCCCTTTAAAGCGAATCTACTATCCCATTTGAGAGTTCAATATTTATACCCTTTTCTAGTGGTATTTCCTTTAAGGTTTTCTGCTGATGTAAGCTAATTATCTCTAGTCATTTTTCTGCTGATCCCTGCAATTCTTATAGTCACCTCAGCTGGTAGCATTACAGAATCATGTCTCCTCTCTAGGCGTTCTAAGTTTACCATAAAAAACGGTGTGATGGCAGGTGTGTTTTTTACTTGATGTCACTTTTTACGAAGGCAGATGTTTCTTACTTTTATGTGCTTCTTTATGAAGTGTAAATTAGAACACCTTATCCAGGGTGAACCATTGTTTCATTCCGAAAGGTTCAGCCTGTCAGAGCCTTTAACCTTCTGTTTCAATAAGGTTATTGATTCAGTGTCAACAGCTACCTTATCTCAATAGCCAGAATGCTTTCACAGCTTTTTCATAGTTAGGTTTCTAGATTTCCAAACCCAGTTTGTCATGTTTTAAAAAGGCCAGAATTCTTTCAAAAGATAGTGTCTTTTTCTGAATAGGTTATATGGCTTATTCCTTCACAGGCCAAGAGAAACCAATCGCGTTCGCATCGTGAACCCTCACAAAGGGCGAAAGGAACTTCGCGCAAATTGAAAAGGAAGCACTCACCATAATGCGATAGCAAAATACTGTGGATGCTGGAAATCCGAAATAACAACAGAAAATGCTGGATAAACTCAGCAGGCCAGGCAACATCCATGGAGAGAGAAATAGAGTCAACGTTTCAGGTCAAAACCCTTCGTCTTGAAGGGTTTCGACCTGAAACGTTGACTCTATTTCTCTCTCCACAGATGTTGCCTGGCCTGTTGAGTTTATCCAGCATTTTCTGTTGTTATTTCGCACTCACCATAATGTTTGGAATCAAGAAATTCCAACAGTTCCTGAAAGTTTACACTGATAACCGATCACAAACCGATCCTAGTAATATTGGGGCCCAAATCTGCCATCCCTGCACTGGCCTCATCAAGAATGCAACGTTGGGCAGTGTTGTTGTCACAATATGACTATATGATTGAATATCACACTTTGCAATTGCAGATTCCTTGTCCCGGTTGCCACATGAGGACTCGTGTGTTAGGAGTGAAGGTGCTATTTTTATGCTAGGTGCAGTTGACAAAGACTTTCACGTGCATGCAACTGAGATTGCAGATGAGACTCAGAAGGACTCAGTACTGAAAAGAGTGTATGAAAACACCTTGAATGGATGGACTGATCAGTGTATGGACACAGAATTGAAACCATTCCATAACCGTCGTACTGAATTGCCTTGTGAGCAAGGTTGTATCAAGTGGGGAAACAGAGTGGTGGTACCTACTTCTTTGAGAGATAGAATTCTGGCCGAACTTCATTCTGAACATCCAGGGATCGTCTGTATGAAATTAATTGCAAGAAGCTTTGTTTACTGGCCTGGATTGGACCGTGATCTTGAACCACTTGATGTGGTTGGCTCAGTTCAGACTTCAATAACTGAAGTACCAGGTTCAAACAAGTCTGAGATAGAAACAGGATCATCTTTGAGTTCGGAACCAAAACAAAACAGCCCAAAAATGGGTTCAACACCAAAACTTTCTGTAAGGAGATCAGGGAGGCTCTGCAAACCTGTTATTAAACTGGATTTGTAGTTCATTTAAAAGAAAAAAAAACAGGAGTTTTTTGTTATGTGGTACATGTAATGTTGGGAAAGGTGTGACCATAGATTTGTTGTATTTGAGAGGGGAATACATAGATTTTTTTTTAAGGGGGAAAGCAGTGTAATCTATTATCGCATGTATGAGCATGTTCAGTTCGCTCTGGCCTAATAAACAAGCACATGGACTAGCAACTCATCGTGTCTCTGTCCTTCATTTGTTTTACCCAAGTAGATTACACTTATTGAATCATAGAACGATACTGCACAGAAGGAGGCCATTTGGCCCATCATGCCTGTGCTGGCTCTTTGAAAGAGCTCTCCAATTAGTTCCACTCCCCTGCCCTTTTCCCCATAGCCCTGCAAATTTTCCCCCGTCAAGTATTTATCCAATTCCCTTTTCAAAGTTATTATTACTTCCACCACCCTTTCAGGCACTTGACGTCTGTCAAATCACCCAGCATACTCCTCTGTTCTAACAAAAACAGCCCCAATTTTTCAAGACTTTCTTCACATTTCTATTTCCTCATATCAGGCAACATTCTCGTGAATCTGCGCTGTACCCTCTGTATTGCCTCAACATCCTTCCTATAGTGTGGATCCCAAAACTGTGCACAGTATTACAACTGTGGGCTTACGGAGGTTTTATAAAAGAAATACTTGCATTTATATACAGGTAGACTATCCTTTATCCGCACTTCCGAAAACCTCTAAAAACCGAAAGTTTTTTCGTGGAGCGTAAGTCGTGCGCACGACATGACCCGAGTGGCGCCAAACATGACAGGAGTGGTCCGGGAGCTCTGCCTTTCCCTGTGAGCAGGGCAGAGGGTCACAGAGTTCCCTCCTGGGTAGGAGATTGCAGGCCGAGCCGGGCAGTGTGAAGGAGGTACCGGGAGAGTGAACCCAACAATACAGCGGCCCGTCCGATAGCTGCAGCGGCCCGTCCGATAGTCTTTTCTTCCCCCCCCCCCCCGACCTGATTTGCGGGCCAGCTTAGTGTAGGAGTCAGCCGATATCCGGCTTTCCCACAACTGGCGGTGGCAGTTGAGCCCCAGACCCCCGCTAAGTCAAGGAATTCAGATACGGAGCAGGGGGAGTCGGAAACCTCGATCTAACGGCAGAAATCAGCAGCCGTTTTGTTAGGTTTTTTTTCCTTCCCCTAGCATTTTTTTCCTTCCCCTAGCATTTTTTCAAACAGTCAGGCTGTGGAAAGAGTCTCTGTAGCTTAGCAACAGCTTCAGAGACGCTTCCAAGGCAGGGCCCGAGTGTTTACAAGCTGTTGCTAAGCAGCAGTGTTTGTTATCAGATACGGAGATGAAAACCTTCTGAAATCCGAAAAATTCCGAAAACCGAAACACAGCTGGTCCCAAGGTTTTCAGATAAAAGTTAGTCTACCTGTAGCGCCTTTCATGACCTCAGGATGTCCCAAAGCGCTTTACAGCCAATGAAGTACTTTTGAAGTGCAGCAAGCTTCCACAAACAACAATGTGACAATGCCCAGGTAATCTGTATTTTGTAGTGATGTTGATTGAGGGATAAATATTGGCTAGGATACCGGCGATATCTTCTTCGAAATAATGCCATGGGAACTTTTACATCCACCTGAGAGAACAGATGGGGCCTTGGTTTGGCGTCTCATCCGAAAGACAGCACCTCCAACAGTGCAGCACTCCCTCAGCACTGCTCTGGAGTGTCAGCCTAAATTTTTTGTGTTCAATTCTCTGGAGTGGGTCTTGAACCCACAACTTTCTGGCTCAGAGGCGAGAGTGCTACTAACTTATACAGATTCACTATTACATCTCAACTTTTATATTCTATGCCTCTTTCCATAAAACACAGCATTCTAGGTATGACCTTATCCACTTAATGTTTTGTGAACCCGAAACCCAACTTACCAGCCCCAAATCCCCTGGCTCTTCTGCAGTATCCAACTATTCCCCCTTCGAGTGGAGAAAAACTCTAGCATGGACTGGTTGGGCCGAATGGCCTGTTTCTGTGCTGTATATTCAATGTAATTCTATGCTATCAGCTCCTTGCAACTTCATTTGGTCCTCAGAATTATTTACAATGCCTCCTACTTTAGTATCGTCTGCAAATCTGGACACCACTCCCTCTCTCCCTATATCCAGTGAACAGAAGTGGTCCCAGAGCAGAACCCTATGGGACACTGCCACTCACTTCCAATCACTGTGAGAAACTTTTCTTAACTCCTACTTTGTGAACCAGAATAGTGTGGTGAGTTTCAGTAGCAATTTGTGAAACTGGGAACAACTTTTTGGAACAATTATTGTGGCATTCTACTTACATACACCTGGACTTAAGCTTCTTACTGTTTCTGTCAGAGTGAGACCACCAGAAGATTTTCATCCCCGCCACCCACAGTGAGACTTTTCAGGAGCAGTTATTGCATTCCTGGTGGGCATACCCTTGTATTGAGGAGGAGCAGCAGGCAATACAGGTCATAGGAGAACCTTGGTGAGTAGATGTGTATCAGAAGAGTGCACTTAATCAAAGAGGCAATAGAGGAACTTTTCCACCTATGCATTACATCTGCCCACACTGCTCTCTCTGTGATTATGAAGGTGACAACTGCACTCAACTTTTATGGCATAGACTCATTACAGGGGATCTGTGTAATATCAGCTGGGATGCAGTACCAGCATGTATGGAGCAGACACGTACCCCTATCCTACATATTAGCCTACTTTAAATGTTATTGACTCTTAACTCCAGACTTTCAAATAAAGTGACACTGAATTAAAGCTACTAAAGTACCCCCTATTGTTTGATGTTTATTGGAATCACTGTATTGATTAACTGGTGTAAATATGGTAACTTTACCAGCTAGTAGTTTATTGGTACCCAACAATCATTGTCTGGTTGGTAGGCATCATGCACTCTAAGAATGTTTTTAGATAGATTCTAGTAACCTGTTTCAAATAAAAGCTAGCACCATATGCATCCATCTAATTTACTACTGGCTCCAGACGCTGAGTAGATGGGTTCAGTTCTGGAATAGAGACCGTAAGCTAAGTAAAGCAATTGGTTGTCACTTCTGACTTTAACCAGTTTTGTGCCCCCTTTTTATAGTTTTCACCTACCAGACTACAAACTGTCCTTCACGGGAAGTTATATGCTTATGCACTATTTGAAGCAAAAGGACGTAGAATGGGTTGCAAGATTTAGAATAGTAAGTAGTCAGCCCAATGTTGCTGTATTGTAGAACAAAATATGGACTCATATGACATCTGTATCAATGAGTACAGGAAGAAATAAAGAAGGAGCAGAACCAGGGAGCAATAAGGAAATAAATATCTAATGTCAATTCACACAATTTATTAATGGCAATCTAATAACCCTGTGAGACTAGTGTTCCAAAATAGTTGGTGAATGATTTTGATCTTAACATTGATATTAGCCTTAACTGTACCTTTCATATTTGCACTAATCCAAACAATAGAAGCTCTTCTGATGGTTCAGAGAATAAATGCACTACATGGTATGGTACTGACGGCTCAGATCTCAAGGAAGGTTCCACGTTCAATTTCTGACTTTTGCTAATCCATTCCCATAAGGAAGGCCTCAACTTCAGTGTCACTTTATTTGAAAGTCTGGAGTTAAGAGTCAATAACATTTAAAGTAGGCTAATATGTAGGATAGGGGTATGTGTCTGCTTCATACATGCTGGTACTGCATCCCAGCTGATAGTACACAGATCCCCTGTAATGAGTCTGTGCCATAAAAGTTGAGTGCAGTTGTCACCTTCCTAATCACAGAGAGAGCGGTGCGGGCAGATGTAATGCATAGGTGGAAAAGTTCCTCTATTGCCTCTTTGGTTAAGTGAGTTAGCCAATTTAAGTAACCAGCCTGCAATGGGGAAAAAATTGACTAATGTTCCCACTTCTGATTTTGTTTGATGATCCTGTTGGAAGTTTGGCTGCGTTTGGCTGCGATGGACTCCATAGAAAGTAGTCCACTGGGACTTGTGTGTGAAGAATGGGTATTGGGGAAGTACTAAATGGGCACGACTGCTGGTCAGGTTGTCCTTTAGCATGATTTGCCACCTGCAGGGTGCAATGGTGGGAAGGAAAATGAATTTAAAAATAAATACATGAAGTAACATTCAGAATCATTTTATAAAGGAAAAAAATACCGTGAGTAAGCATTGCTCTGAAGAGTTACAAATATTTAAATGATGTAAGGAAGAAAATACCAGTTGTTTCTTAACCAGTTATACATCTCCTGGTAGAGAAAAGAGTAATTTTAACTTCTTCAGAAACAATCTTGTAACGATTGAGACAGATATGTAAGCACTTACCATCTAAGGTATTACATACACGACTTTCTGGTCTGTATACTGTGGTGTATTTTTCAAACCGTAGAGATTAATTGTTGCCCTGATCATTGAATGGAAATGCATTGATTAAATGGTACAATGTACTGACTCCAGGTTACTACTATAAATGAGAAGACTGACATGCAATACCCTGGTTAAATATTAAAAGGAATCAATAAATATATACTAATATAATATATAAGTTAGATATTAGCTTTGTAAGTTACAGAATTCATATTTTAAGAGACACAAAGATTTCAAGGCAGAGTTAAGCTGCTATTGATCACAATTCTAGGTATTAGTTACTAAGATTGACTTCAATCTGAAATATGAATGATAAGCGGAGTGACAAACTCTGAATGCCTCATTCCCAGAGAGAAAGCTGGGACACTTGGCTTATTGATGGTCACTTTTTCAGGGCTGTGTGCTCCAGGTCCTGGCTTCTGAGTATAATAGGTGGGCAAATCATATCGACCCAGCATTGAGTAGGCTGGTAGTTTCTGCAGGTAAACATTGGGGTCGGTGCGATTGTACCTGCCAGGCCCTGGGGTTTTGGACAGATCATCTCTTTTCGTCCTCCCAGTAACTGAGAAACTAGCACTGGAAGGCTTGGTAGGAACCTTGGGTCCCATTAGGGATGGAAGCGTGTAGCTATTAGGAGCGGGAACTGCATCCAACTTGCGATATCTAGTTCGGGATCCCATGGAATATGCTGGTGATCTGTGTTCATTGAGAAGAGGTGCACTCTCCGGATTGTAAGCACCTGGCCCAGGTGTTCCCAGTGTCCGTGAAATATCTAAATAATCCAAAAAGTTAGTATTAACCAGGGAACAAGTCGGAACACTATAAAAGCAAGTACTCCATTTTAGATTGAAATATTTTTCTTACAGTTATTTTCTCCCTTGACTCTTGTTAGGAGAAGGCTCCACAGGTGCTCTCACTGCTGTGGTACCTTAATCAAGTGACCATTCTTCATGCATGAACTTAGACCATGGATGGGGGCTGGGCACTTGACTTCACTCAACACTCACAGCTTTTGGCGTAATGGTAGCATTCCTGCCTCTGACTCAGAAGGTACAGGGCTCGAACCCCGCTCCAGACAGTCCTGACATGTAGAGATCAGAGCTCCAGCTCTGAATTCTGGGTTCTCACACAGAGGGATACTCGCACCCAGTGGGTCTGGGTGGACTCTCCCTACAGTATGGGCTGTGGGAGCCGTTCAGACTACTAATCAGCCTGCGAATACTTTTACTACTTCACACACAAGGAACAATCAGGAGCACATCCTAGGTGTATTTTTCACTTGCCTAGACTAGCTGATTATATCACCCAAGTTGCTGCTCCTGATGAGATGGGGTAGAATTTCCATTGAAGTTTCCTGATTGTCCACTATAACTTTGGCCAATGGTTGGCAGAAACAGCACAAACAGCTATTTACATGCTTTTCTGCCACTCTTCCAGTTATGCCTGGAGACCAGGAGAACCCCCATGGAAATTAGTCAGCAGAGCTAACTTAGCACAGACCAGGATCAGATTAGGGAATCAACCCTGGGGCTTAGTACCACACCGGGCGCCGTGCATTTACCCACTAAGCCATCAGAGAACCATTGGCAGTGAAGTGAAGAGAGTAACATTGGGTCAGCTTTTCATCCTCCCATTGGGTGGGAATAGGATGGTAGCACAATGAGAATAGCAGCACATCACTTACTACCCCGTTTCTACCAATGTCAAGATTCCCCACCACTCTGGGGGTCCTGAAATGGGTGGTCCAGATGCTCTGCCAGAAATGGGCTGGAAGCCTCATTAGCCCATTCAAATCAGGGACCTAATGACGTGCAATATTGAGGTACCAATGGGCAGAGCAAGTGCCATGCACGGGGCATCCATTGATACTTGGCATTGGATGGCCTAACCAACGGTCAAAGGGACCGCTACAGGCCACTCAAAATAATTTCATAAAAAGTCTTTTATGCGATTTTCGTGGGGCCAGGGGGAGGGTATTGATGCTCCTCCTGACTCCACAATTAATACCATCAGCAATACTGCCCCAGAAATGTGTTTTATCCAAGTACAGAACTCCAATGTGGTTTGTATGTTTTTTTTCTAACATTTTGTACTTCATTTTCTGTTTTACTTTAACTTAGCCAGCGCTCCAGGGTATTAAAATAAATAAAAGCTCCTTAAAACCAAATAATGAGGACACTTTAGTGGAGTCTTTGTTTGAAACTTTCTCCGGATTTAAACTATATTTAATGACAGCTTTTTCTCACCAGAGGTTTTTACTCTGCCCAATATGGAGTAGGCCGGTGTTCCATTTCTGCCGAATCGTGTGATCTTTGGATCAACATAATACTGAGGTCCTGGGCTGCAGTTGTTGTAATACACTGACAAGAGAAAGAAGAGAACTACTTTAAGTTTTTTTTTGTCAGATTACATAAGCCTTTCCACCATCTACAAGGCACAAGTAAGGAGTGTGATGGAATACTCTCCACTTGCCTGGATGAGTGCAGCTCCAACAACACTCAAGAAGCTCGACACCACCCAGGACAAAGCAGCCCGCTTGATTGTCACCCCATCCACCACCTTAAACATTCACTCCCTCCACCACCGGCGCACCGTGGCTGCAGTGTGTACCATCTACAAGATGCACTGCAGCAACTCGCCAAGGCTTCTTCGGCAGCACTTCCCAAACCCGCGACCTCTTCCACCTAGAAGGACAAGGGCAGCAGGCGCATGGGAACACCACCACCTCCAAGTTCCCCTCCAAGCCACACACCATTCTGACTTAGAAGTATATCACCATTCGTTCATCGTCGCTGGGTCAAAATCCTGGAACTCCCTCCCTAACAGCACTGTGGGAGTACCTTCACCACACGGACTGCAGCGGTTCAGGAAGGCGGCTCACCACCAGCTTCTCAAGGGCAACTAGGGATGGGCAATAAATGCTGGGCTTGCCAGCAATGCCCACATCCTGAACGAATAATTAATTTAAATTTTTTTTTTAACTTGGTCACGCTCCCATTTCCTTTTACATATTCTACATTTGTTACGGCTTGCAGGATATGTTTGTAGATTGAACTAATATTGTCACTGGCAATGCTATTACCTTCAAATAGCTGCATTAATATTATATGGCTCCACAGAAAGGGAAGAAACTAGGAAACTCTGCCGCAGACACAGTAAGCTTTTACAGAAGTATAGCCCAGGAATTATCGTGTTGAGAATTAGCGTACAATCACTTAACGTATTTTTAATAACACATTAATTTGTCCAAAATGGGTTAAACCTCCTTTAAAATAATGGAAAAAGTAATTACAGGCACGCATTAAGCATTTAGACGTATACAATAATTTACAGAGTCACATGTATATGTTTTTCAAAAGATTATTTCAAAGTTTAAAAGGTAGGTACAGAGGCCTAGAAATTGGGTATAGCCTCGCTTGAGGCGTTAGAACTGGCGGAGCGCTAAGTTTATAGCCAGACGAAAGTTATCGCTGCCTGGCGAGATATTGGGTTGCATCGCCCCCCAAAGGGGATTGAGGCGCTAATTCAGCCGTTGCACGGTGCTCTTAAGGCGCAAAAGTTCAGGCGCTACTCAATATCGATGCGGACGGGCGCAGCGCAGGTGATCTCAATTACGGGAAACCACGAGACCTCCAGGCGCCGGCCGGCTCTTAAAGGGGTGGGTCAGTCAGCTTGAGCTTCAACACCCAATGCCCTGTAGGCCTCAGATTCGGCGCTCGCCCTTGTCTGGCGGTACAAACTTGTTCAACATGGAGAAGGTTAGACAGAGAGCAGAGCGCTTCAGCACTGAGGCTCTGGACCACTTGGTGGCTGCAGTTGAACGCCGTCGAGAGGTCCTGTATCCGGATAATGGCAAGAGGCCGAATCAGAAGGCTTACCGACGATCTTGGAGGGAGGTTGCTGTGAGGGTCAACTCCAGCAGCATGGCGACTAGGACCCCTGTTCAGTGCAGGAAGAAATTCAACGGCCTCACACGGATCGTTAGGGTGAGTGATGGTTTAGCAAACTTCTGATTCCCTCCATCTGCAGCTGACTTCGGGCACCCTGTTGCAATGATGCCCCAATGGCCATCTGTCAGCATGCACCCATGGCCCTTTCTGGGCACACACATGGACAGATATCTCAAGGCCTCATGTAAGGGCTCTTGCACCATGGGGGGCATGCAATGATCTCTCAAGGCATCATGTAAGGGCTCTTGCACCATGGGGGGCATGCGATGATCTCTCAAGGTATCATGTTACAGAACTTCCCCTTCATTCCCCTGCAGTCCAAGCTGGCGATCATCCGGAAGGAGCAGCGTCGAACCGGTGGCGGACCTCCACAAGTGGTCACTCTGACGGATCTGGAGGAGAGAGTGCACCAGATACTTGGAGGACGTCTGTCTGGTCCTGTGACCACTGCATCTGCAGACCCCATTACCGACAGCGAGGGCAAGACTCTCACCTTTTTCACCTGTTGCCTTCCACTTGGTCCCCCCGCCAGCATGCATCCTCAGTGTGCAGCCATGTCAGAGCCTTGCCGCAATCTGGCATGCCTTTCAGCAAACCTGTCCTTTTGCTAAAGCCACTCTTCCACCTCCCACTTTCAGATGAAGCAGCACCAACTCGGGCTCAACGCGCTGAAGCTGCCAGTGCCAGTGCCACCGGAGGCGAGGACCAGGAGGAATCTGGACCAGCCGTTGCGGAATCCGGGGAGCTGACACATCTACAGACTGGGGATAGTAGTCCCCTGGAGGGGAGGGGGGGGGGCTCTGAGGATGAACCAGTTGCCGGACCAAGCGGCATGCAACAACGCACGGGGGATAGGCAAGTTTGGCCACCGTCTCCCCGGAGGGCAAGGCAGGTCGTGATGACTGCTGCACAGAATGCAGATGAGGTGCGTCGCCTGGCTGAGATGAGCAAACAGGCCCGGGTCAGACACACGGAGCTGATGGCTGCAGTCGAGAAGATGCCTGAGTCAATAGATTCATTGGCTAAGAGTATGTTGGACTTCGGGGCAACAATGGAGAGGACTCTCCAGGGCTTTGGGGCAACAATGGACAGGACTCTGCAGGTGTTCGGGGCAACAATGGACAGGTCTATCCAGGGCTTCGGGGCAACAATGGACAGGACTATCCAGGGTTTCGGCCCAACAATGGAAAGGACTGTCCACGGCTTTGAGTTGGCTATGGAAAGGACTGTTCAGGGCTTCGGACAATCCCTGGAAAGGTCTGTGCAGGGCTTGTCCGAGGCAGTGGCGCGGTCGGCACCTGGCTTGTCCGAAGCAATGGGAAGAACTGTCCAGGCCTTCTCCGAAGCACTGGCACCTGGCACACAGGTCCTCACTGTTGCCACACAGTCACTTGCTGGGCTCCTCCACAGCCAGATTGACGCAACGCGATCTCTCACTGTAGCCACCCTCTCTGCATCAGTTAGGATCACCCCGGGCCCTTCCAGTCCCATACAAGGCCAGCAATCAGTGGAGCATGCGATTGTGGCGGATGAGCCGAGCTGCTCCCCTCAGATAGCCAGTGTGTCGTCTGACCATGGTGCAGGTGTCCTCTCTCGGCAGGAGACCACTGCACATGCCAGCGCTGGGACGCCTGCATTGCAGCTGCCACCACCTGCAGGCCACACTGCTTCCAGCCATGGTCACATCAAGCATCCTGCGTCCGCACCCTCCAAGCCCAGAGGTCGGCCAGGCCGTCCCTCAGGGGCTTCTGCGCTTCCAGACAGTCAGCAGGCGTCCCCCATCCTTGAGGCCGCCACTGGGGTCCAATTACGTAGGAGCAGCAGGGAGGGAAGGGGCCGGGTGTGAAAGAGAAGTCGTTCTCCCTCAAGGGGCCAGTTGTAGAGGGAGGTGCTGAGACGTTTGTTTGTCCAAATTCAAGGACACCCTCACCTGTTGTTATATTTGCAGAAGGTTTGTTGAGTTTTGCGGCTTTGCCGAACAGTTCACAGTTATTTTGAAAGTTATGGTTTCTGTTGACATTACGTTGTTTAGCTGTAATGAAAGACTTTTGTGCCAATAAACAGAAGTTTCAATGTGGCATGGTGCATGTGACTACTTTCAGTGATGCTGGCATTCAGAGGCCCTCAAACATCCAAAGTGCGCATGAGTTAAGACTCTCATCATTCCGCCACAGGGGTCTCGACACAAGTCCAGATGAGCCTCTGACGTCTGGCCCTTCCACTTTCAGCAGCCCTTCCATCTTCCTCCTCCTCCTCCTCCGCCTGCTCTTCCTCCTCCTCCTCATACTCCTCCTCCTCCTCCTCCGCCTGCTCTTCCTCCTCCTCCTCCTCCTCCTCCTCCTCCTCATACTCCTCCTCCTCCGCCTGCTCTGCTGGTCGTTGAGGGACAGCTGGAATTGGCTGGGTGCGTTGATTCGCCAAGTTGTGGAGCATGCAGCAGACGACGACGATGTGTGCCACTTGCTGCGGCGAGTACTGCAGGGATCCCCCCGAATGTTCCAGACATCGGAAACGCTTTTTGACAACACCAATAGTGTGCTGTTTACTGTGCCTGGTCACCTGATGGCCGCTGCTGATCAGCTCTTCTGCTGGGGTGTCGGCCAGACGGAGTGTTGTCATCAGCCATGGCCAGAGAGGATAGCCCTTGTCCCCAGTAAGCCAGCCTCGTGTTCGAGGCAGCCCCTCAAAAAGGTTACAAACTGAGGTCAACCGCAGGATAAAGGCATCGTGGCTGCACCCTGGGAAATGCGCGGTGACTGCCATGATGATTTGGCGGTGGTCACAGACCAGCTGCATGTTGAGGGAGTGCAACCCCTTGCGGTTGCGGAAGTCCTAAGGATGATGGCATGGCGCCCTCAAAGCCACGTGTGTGCTGTCAGTCGACCCCTGCACCATGGGGAAGTCCGCAATAGAAGCGACACCCTGCGCGCCCTCCGCCTGCTTGTGCAGGGTCCGAGGGAAGGTGATGATTTGACGCCTTCGCCTATAAAGGGCTTCTGTAACTTGCCGGATGCAACAGTGGACTGCAACCTGAGCGACAGTCGCAATGTCCCCAATGGCTGACTGAAAGGATCCGTTGGCATAAAAATGGAGGCCATCAGTCAGTTTAGCCATCACGGACAGAGAGGTTCTGCAGCGTTCACGCGGCTGCAGATCCTGACCAAACAGGTGGCACAGATCAGTAACAATGTCCCTCCAGAATCGGAGCCTTCCCAAACACTGCTCCTCTGACATGTCAAGGCTTGTCACCTGCTGCCTGAAGACCCTCGCAGCATCCCGTCGGATTGGCCGACCTCCATTGCCCCTCCTCCTTCTGGCCAATCCCGGCCCTCTCTCCCGCCGTCTCTCTGCCCCTTCACAGTGTTGGGCGATGAGGCCGTCGCCCTCCAAACAAACTCTCATTCCGATGCCAGTTGGTCAAAAGGCTTTTAGGTGTAGTGCTGCAAGTGCTTCGGACAGGTTTGAAGGACCCAAGTACTGTAAAGCTAAATTCCCAGAACTCCGCTCCACATTAGCTCGCCAACTCTCTCTAGCAACGATCGCAATGAGCAGGCCAAGTGGCAGAAGATTCTGCACTAAAGCTGTCCCCTTTAAATAGCGCCCCCCTACTCCGAGAAGGGCCTGTTAGCCCTCCTTCGAACTGTCACTAATAGCGCTGGGCGCTAAGGCTCCGGGCGCCACCCAATATGCACTCAGGCGATCCTAGAAGGCGTTGCACACTGAAATGGCGTCATGAACTGCTTGCGCTCGCGGGCGCGCGCAAACACTTAGCGCAGGCGCTAAATATCTAGTCAATATCTGAGCTGTCGCTATCTTCATAGCGTCCGCCCCAACATAGGGCTTCGCCCCAATTCTAGGTCTCTTTAGGTGCTCAGCGCCGGCGCTACCAACCCAATTTCTAGGCCAGAATCTATTATTTATATAGCAACAGTTTATTTTTAAATGTAGTGGAAAGAACATTTAGTTGAACTTTGTGATTTGCTCTCAAAATACGAAAAAAAATATTTCAACCTTGTTTATGTTCAAATATTTTAAAGCAGCTGCTTGTGTTATTCCCCACCCCCCCCCAACCAAAAAAAAGATTTATTGGTCATTCGCGTACCCTCAGCCAGGTCATGTCAAGTGACATATTTGATGGTGAGCCTATCATCATCTGATACTGTTGCACATGCTGCCTGGATAATGGAGTTAGGCTGTAGGTGGGTGAAGACATTCACCTGGAGTCACTCAAACAGCCAATTAATAAAATGGCAGCCCGGGTAGTGCAGTAGGAATACTGCCCTGCTTCTGCCTTTTGTGCTCGTAGAAACTGCCAGTTGCAGTTTTGTGAGGAAAATCTGTCCTAGTAACATTGGCACATAATATATATGCAAACAATCTTTAAAGAAAAAATATAATTAATTATCTTTATTTGGCAGATTATTGGTGGTAGCATTGCAATACCTGTATTAGTCATTTTTCCAAAGCAATGAATAACTTAATACAGGAAACTTTGTGCTATCCGGCACCCACGGGACCGAGCTACTGCCGTTGCCTCAAAACTTCCGGATAGACCAGCGTCAATGTTATCAGATAGGAGCTTTTCATCTCCGTATCTGACAACAAAGACTGTTGCTCAGCAACAGCTTGTCAGCACTCGGCCCGTGGCTTGGAAGCGTCTCTGAAGCTGTTGCTAAGATACAGAGACGCTTTCTAGAGCCTGCCTGTGAAAAGAATGCTAGGAGAAGAAAAAAAACCTAACCAAAACGGCTGCTGATTTCTGCCACTAGATCGAAGTTGCCGGACATTCAACCTCCGGATAGCAAAGTTTCCTGCACTACATTTTTGACTGAACATGTTTATAATTCTTTGTTTTGTCACACTATGATGAAACAGACAGTTGTTTTACTATTTGAATTATAATCACTTACATGCACTGCTGTGTTTTTTCCCAAAAGTGTAAGCTGGATTGGTGTGTTTGGTATAATCATGGCCCACAAACCCAATTGCCGGGGGTAATCCATATCTTCCCGGTCCAGGCCCTTTACAAAAATCAGAGAAAGAAAAGTCTTCTTAAAATGAAGATCACAGGAAAGATACTTCTCAGAGTTGGCAAATTAGCCTGCAGTGCACCAAAGGACCTCCTAGTGACCAGATACAAAGCAGCGCTCATAGAAGCCTAGGAACAGGTATCCTGCCTAACCTCTCTTTCAGCAATAGTGTGCTGGGGTTGTTAGGGGCCAGAACAGAAAATATGAGTTTTTCAATGCAATTCATTATTATAATCAGAATACATCTGTGGACAGCCAGGGGTCGGCCATTTAGGACTGAGATGAGGAGAAATTTTTTCACTCAGGGGGTGCTGAATCTTTGGAATTCTCTACCCCAGAGGGCTGTGGAGGCTCAGTCGTTGAGTATATTCAAGACAGAGATCGATAGATTTTTGAATATTAAGGGAATCAAGGGATATGGGGATAGTTCAGGAAAGTGGCGATGAGGTAGAAGATCAGCCATGATCTTATTGAATGGCGAAGCAGGCTCGAGGGGCCGAATGCCCAACTCCTGCTCCTATTTCTTATGTTCTTATAAACTCTTCAAATCAAGTGGTTAATTGTTGTTTTCATATCATCTCACTTTGCCCTTGGGGTACAGTGTGAAGCAATGGAAGGATTTGCAGGCTGACTAGCAGTCTGACAGGCCACAGCATGAACACTCCTTCCATGGCTGTAACCATCTTTATACCAGTCCATAAGATGGTTAGTCCTATACGGCCGGAGGGTTTTGCGTCATGAAAAAAAATGACAAAATGGAAGCACCCTCATCTAAGAAAATATAAATTCATCCTGTGGAATGATGCCGTTCTACTTTCAGAATATGTTTGTATGTTTAACCAATGATGATGCCAGCATGGTGGAGGATGTCACCAGCAGCAGAGACGTCAACTGAAAAAAAAATGGCTGCCACAAGCTCGCCCGCCTGCTGAGCGCTTGCTCCAGATCTCACAGTAGTTCAAGTTTTTTCAGTGGACCTACATGTGACTTTTCAGACTGGCATTTCAGCCTACTTCTCATCTCTCGTCTAAAAGGAGCATAGTTTTGTTCTGTTTCTTCTTTTAATAAATGAACCGTGTGTCAACGTACATTTGAAGCCAAAGCAGAGGAGTTATCCCCCGGTGTCCTGGCACAATATTTATCCCTCAACCAACATAGAAAAAACAGATTATCTGGTCATTATCACATTGCTGTTTGTGGGACCTTGCTGTGCGCAAATTGGCTGCCGCGTTTCCCACATTACAACAGTGACTACACTCCAAAAAGTACTTCATTGACTATAAAGCGCTTTGAGATGTCCGGTGGTCGTGAAAGGCACGATATAAAATGCAAGTCTTTCTTTCTTTCTTTTCTTAATTTGTTGGATGGTCACAGCTACTTTAATTATTAGCCCTGACTGGATTCAATGCCTGAGCGTGGGCCTGAGCCAAATCGTGACTTGACTGCATGAGGTACATTTCGAATAAATATCTAATCTGGATTCTGCACAGATGCACTACAGGAGGTCCCTCATGAATGTGACAGTTTTTTTTCCCCAAGAGACCAAACGTTGTAAGTGTAAATGAGGAAACTGACAAGCAGTTAACAATTACAGTACAGCGCAGGTATTTCTAAATTTAAAATTCTCTGAGAAAAAAGTCATACACTAATTTTCACACTGATGTAGCAGTGGTGTATATTCTCAACACAACATTTACATAAGAACATAAGAAATAGGAGCAGGAATAGGCCAGTTGGCCCCTTGAGCCTGCTCTGCCATTCAATAAGATCATGGCTGATCTTGGGCTCAAAGCCACTTCCCCGCCCTCTCCCCATAACCCTTCACTCACTTATTTTACAAAATTCTGTCTATCTCCACCTTAAATGTATTCAATGACCCAGCCTCCACGGCTCTCTGGGGCAGAGAATTCCACAGATTTATGACTCTCTGAGAGAAGAAATTCCTCTTCATCTCAGTTCTAAAAGGGCGACCCTTTATTCTGAAACTATGCCCCTGAGTTCTAGATTTCCCCACAAGGGGAAACATCGGGGTCGATTTTCCTAAAGCTGTCGGGACTACAACTTTCGGGTTTTAGTCCTGCCTACATCGACGTTCAGCCAATCCATGCGATTTTCCCTTGATTGACCTTGTTAAGCCCGCCCAGCGGGCTCAGCAGGCCAATTAAGGGCCACCCGGCAACAGGTGACGTCACAGACTGAAATTTCATCGGTCAAGAGGCCTTGGCAGATGAAATATCAGTGTTTCACAGCTGTTTGAAGCTGTCAAACACTGACAGTCTGACTTCTAACCTGAGTCCTTCTACACAGACTCAGTTAGATCTGTCACCGGCAATGAAAGCTGAAGGCTGTCACTTTTGACAGCTCGCAGCCATTTTGCTTTCAGTGCCGGCTGAGTGATGGACTCCCGAAACCTAGAGGAGGAAAGGCTGTTAAGGTAAGTACAGGTAATTTAAACTTCTTTACACACTTTAGACACACCAAACACACTTACCTTTGCACTCATGCACCCATCACTCACCTGAACACCGACATTGCGACCCCTCCAAGTCCTTCAACCCGACGGCCCGACTCCTCTAACCTGGCGTGGTTTGGAGCTGTCGGGAATCCCACATGACACCCCTCAAAATAGGGATTAGACTAAAAACTACCTGTTAACAGGCAGTTAATTGGCACTAATCCCTTCCCGCCTCAGGTTGGCGGGTCCCAGTGCGGGGCGGGTACCCACCTCCCCTGAAACTTACGTGGAGGCGGGTTTTGGGCGGGATGGTGTCGGGACCCTCAAAATCTGGATTTCCCCCCCCCCCCCCACACGCCTGAAACCCCGCCTGATGGCTCCAGGAAAATCTTCCCCATCCTCTCTGCATCTACCTTGTCGAGCCCCCTCAGTATCTTATAGGTTTCAATAAGATCACCTCTCATTCTTCTAAATTCCAATGAGTATAGGCCCAGCCTGCTCAACCTTTCTTACAGAGTATGTTGACAGCTCAGTTGTGCATATTTGTACTGTAATTTAGATTTGAGGCAAACATAAGTTGGGGGGGCAGCAGTTTGGATAGGATGCAGAGAGGCTCGCTCAGCCCCTACGGGAAAGTCTTTTGGTTGGGTCACTGTCTAAATCTGGGGCGCAATGGTGCTGCGTGCAAGCATGGGCATTAACACATTTCTCCATCTGCAGAGTTCTATTATGGGTTTGTGAGAGGGGACCTGTTGTATTAGTCTCCTGGAAGGCGGTCTAGACTGCTTGATATTTTCCCTGTTCTAGGCAGAGGCCACACATCACATTCTCTGACTGGTATCTCTCCCCCAAGGAGGATGCCGAGAAACTCCAGTATGATTTGGACAGGTTGGGTGATTGGGCAGATGTATGGCAGATGCAGCATAATGTGGATAAATGCGAGGTTATCCACTTTGGTGGCAAAAACAGGAAGGCAGATTATTATCTGAACGGCAATAGACTGGGAGAAGGGGAAGTGCAACGAGACCTGGGTGTCCTTGTGCACCAGTCGCTAAAGGTAAGCATGCAGGTGCAGCAGGCGGTTAAGAAGGCAAATACTATGTTGGCCTTCGTAGCGAGAGGATTCGAGTACAGGAACAAGGATGTCTTGCTGCAGTTGTACAGGGCCTTGGTGAGACCACACCTTGAGTATTGTGTGCAGTTTTGGTCGCCTTATCTGAGGAAGGATGTTCTTGCCATGGAGGGAGTGCAGCAAAGATTCACCAGACTGATACCTGGGATGGCAGGAATGACGTATGAGGAGAGATTGGGTCGATTGGGCTTATACTCGCTGGAGTTTAGAAGAATGAGAGGGGATCTCATTGAAACTTATAAAATTCTAACAGGACTAGACAGACTAGATGCAGGAAGGATGTTCCCGATGGCGGGGGAGTCCAGAACCAGGGGTCACAGTCTAAAGATAAGGGGTAAGCCATTTAGGACAGAGATGAGGAGGAATTTCTTCACCCAGAGAGTGGTGAACCTGTGGAATTCTCTACCACAGAAGGCAGTGGAGGCCAATTCATTAAATATATTCAAGAAGGAGTTAGATATATTTCTTAAGGCTAAAGGGATCAAGGGATATGGGGAGAAGGCAGGGACAGGGTACTGAATTTGGATGATCAGCCATGATCTCATTGAATGGCGGAGCAGGCTCGAGGAACCGAATGATCTACTCCTGCTCCTATCTTCTATGTTTCTATGTATCTAATCCACACCTTTGTGGTGGGAGATATAGGATTTTGCCATAGAGAGTGAATGCACCTTCTTGCCACGAACAGTGAGTGTTGTGTTAGTCTGTGCATCTCAATTGGATCCTGCACCCCTCGGGACAGACTAGCAGACAAGGGAGTGGATCTAAGGAGACAGTAATGCCGATCGTGGCCTGTGTGGCACCCCAGGTCAGTTTGTAAAATGGTTGGATTTGGGGGGTAGGATGAGAAGGTGCAGATGAATATATAATTCTGACCACATCTCCAGCTTTCATCCAAGGAAGAGGGGCAAAATCTCTGAAGCTTGAGCTGAAATGTGAAAGAACAAGCTTATTAGCTGTTAACTTTCAGTTGGGAGGTAACTCAATGATCCAGTCTGTTTTCTTTGTGCTACATACTGGAGGAAATAGGGTCAAATTCTGTTCTTAGATGATATTCGCACTTTGCAACAAAGAGTGAGGTAAAGTCAGCAAGGATTCCACTGATCCACATTTTACCACAGTGTACTTGGCACAAAGCAGCAGCGATGGAGAAAGTAGGGATCTTCAAGAGCAACAATGAGGGGAATTTTAACCTCCCAAAACGGGTGGGTTTGGGTCGGGTGGGATGTAAAAAAATTTAAAATCTCAAATCTGAATCTAAACTGCCTCAAACCTGCTTACTTCCGGTTTTAATGGATGCAGGATGGGAGGCGGGCAACCCACCCGCTCCCAGGAGGTATTTGAATATTATAATGAGGCTGCTTGCCACAGATTTTATCTCCATTTTAAATTTAACCCGGCAGCTAAAGGGAAGCGAAGACTGCTGTGTGGAAGAGGTAAGTGACTTCTCAGCACTGCTTGTGGGCCAGGAGGAGTGGGACTGCTTCTCCCCAGTCCCTCAAGCTACCCTGCTTCCCTCCCCCTGGTCAGTGCCCACCAGCGATTGCTCTACCCACAATCAGACCCCCCGCCCCCCGCAGTCACCGACCTGCCCACACGCTCGGACGCCACCCGCTTGGAAATCCCGCCCAAGTAAGCATTGGGGCCAATTGTCACTGGAACACCATCACCTCTAAGTTCACCTCCAAGCCAAAAGCTCTCCTGGCTTGGACAAACACCACCATTCCTTTATTGTTGCTGGAACAAAAATTGTCGAATTCCTACCCAACACCATCATAGAAGCACTATCACCACATGAACTGCAAAGACTCAAGGAGAAGGCACGCCACCACTTTTTCGGGTGAACTAGGGATAGGCAATAAATGCAACCTTGCGAGTGTTGTCCGAGAGTGAATTTTTAGAAGAATGTTCTGGCCAGAGACCTGAGTGCACAGGGGCGGGAGAAGAGCTAACAAAGACAAAAATAAAAATAAAAAGGGTTTCATTTTGAGCCCCACATGAGCTATGGAATAACACAAATCACTTAAGAGACATTCCGTCATTTTACAGCTGGCAACGTTTTTAAACAAAGAATGGTGTGGATCTCTGACTCATTCTGTATTCATCTGAGGTTTACAAGCGGTCGGTATGAATTTCAGGTCTCGTAAAATGTGGGGAAAATTACACGCAGTGTTTGAGATTCCCAGTTTTGATCATCCCAGTGCACTTTCTTCTGTGGGGGAGTCTTGCCATGTGCATAGAGAAGTCTCAGTGTGAATAAGTCAGACAAACCTGGCAGCTCAAATTTCTTCTCAACAATGAGTTATAAACAACATCGTCACAAGTGGAATAAAATGGGTGCTGATGTGCCTCAATAATTCCGAGACTCGATGTTAGCGAAACAAAACAAGGCTTTTATTAACTTAGAAAGTAACACGTAAGAGAGAGAGGTATCTTCCTTCTGGAGACTGAGGCCAGACTGAGCTAGCTTACAAAAGGGGCCAGGTATGGGCGGAGCCCTACACACACAGCACATTCCAGCACATTCCAATAAACAATACAATGAGGACTGGGGGAAGGGAAATGACACTGAAACCGACCACAGTCACAGGCAGTGATGAATGGACTATTTCATCACATTCACCCCTTCTATAGATTTAGTCTGTTCGGGGGTTTGATAGTCCTCTGCGACCGACGTGGCTGTTGTGGTGCCGCGGGTGTCGGCTGGGTGTCCCCGGTAGTCTCCTGGGTCTCCGCCGGGGGTGCCGCCAGGGTTGTTGAAGGGGTAGTTGGTGGGGGTGCCGTTGGTCGATGTTCTTCCGGGGGTGATGAAAGAGTAGTGGGTGGGTAAGAGTTGCTGTGATCGTTGTTGCTGCTATTGCCGTGGTTGTTGTCGATGCCGGCTGGGGTGACGTCTTTTATGGACACGGTGTCCTCCCTTCCGTCGGCGTGCCGGACATATGCGTATTGGGGGTTGGCGTGGAGTAGGTGTACTGGCTCCACGAGAGGGTCCGTCTTGTGGCCCCTCACATGCCTTCGCACGAGTACCGGACCTGGGGTGGAGAGCCATGACGGCATGGATACGCCTGAGGTGGATTTCCGGGGAAAGACAAACATTCGTTCATGAGGCGTGGCATTAGTGGCCGTACACAATAGCGACCGTATCGAATGGAGCACATCCGAGAGGACTTCCTGCCAGCGGGAGATAGGGAGGCCCTTGGTCCTTAGAGCTAGAGTGACTGCTTTCCATATTGTCCCGTTCTCTCGCTCCACTTGGCTGTTACCCCGGGGGTTGTAGCTGGTGGTACGGCTCGTGGCGATCCCCTTGGACAGCATGTACTGGCGTAGCTCTTCACTCATGAAGGACGCCCCCCTATCCGTATGGATGTAGCTCGGCATACCGAACAGGCAGAACAGGCTGTTGAGGCATTTAATGACCATGGCGCTGGTCATGTCTGGGTAGGGGAAGGCGAATGGGAACCGGGAGTATTCGTCCACAATGTTCAGGAAGTAAACATTGCGGTCGATGGACGGGAGGGGGCCCTTGAAATCTAAGCTGAGCTGCTCAAAGGGCCGTGTAGCTTTGATTAAGTGGGCTCTATCTGGGCGGTAGAACCGAGGCTTGCACTCAGCGCAAGTGCGGCAGTTCCTGGTCAGAGACCGAACTTCCTCAATCGAGTAGGGTAAGTTACGGGACTTTATGAAGTGGAACAGCCGCGTGACCCCTGGGTGGCAGAGGTCGTTGTGGAGGGTCTGTAGCCGATCCCCGGTGGCGCTGGCACACATCCCTCGTGAGAGGGCGTCAGGGGATTCGTTAAGGGCCCCTGGCCGGTAAATGATGTTGTACTCGAAGGTGGAGAGCTCGATCCGCCACCTAAGAATCTTATCATTTTTAATCTTCCCCCTCTGTTTATTATTGAACATAAACGCTACCGACCGCTGGTCGGTAAGTAGGGTGAAGCGTTTGCCGGCTAGGTAGTGGCGCCAGTGGCGCACTGCCTCCACGATGGCTTGGGCCTCCTTTTCCACGGAGGAGTGTCTGATCTCGGGCCCTTGGAGGGTCCTCGAGAAGAAAGCTACGGGCCGCCCCGCCTGGTTGAGGGTGGCCGCCAAGGCGAAGTCAGACGCATCACTTTCCACTTGAAATGGAGTGTTCTCGTCCACTGCCTGTAGCGTGGCCCGCTCAATATCCTGCTTAATGCTTTTGAAGGCGGCGTGGGCCTCAGCAGAGAGCGGAAAAGAGGATGCTTTCAAGAGGGGGCGGGCTTTGTCGGAGTAGTTGGGGACCCATTGGGAATAATAAGAAAATAACCCCAGGCACCTTTTCAGGGCTTTGGGAGTGTTGGGCAGGGGCAGCTCCCGTAGGGGGCGCAATCGGTCGGGGTCTGGTCCGATTTCCCCATTCTCCACCACGCTGCCTAGTATGCAGAGGCGCGTGGTGTTGAAAACGCACTTGTCCTCGTTGTAGGTGAGGTTGAGTTTTTGTGCGGTTTCCAGGAACCTCTCGAGGTTCGAGTCGTGATCCTGCTGATTGTGGCCGCAGATGGTGACGTTGTCGAGGTAGGGGAAGGTTGCCTGCAAGTGGTGGTCATCGACCATGCGGTCCATCTCCCTGTGAAAAACCGAGACCCCATTCGTCACCCCAAAGGGGACTCTGAGGAATTGGTAGAGGCGTCCGTTCACCTCGAAGGCGGTGTACGGGCGGTCCTCTGGTCTGATAGGGAGCTGGTGGTACGCTGACTTGAGGTCGATGGTGGAGAACACCCGGTATTGGGCGATTTGGTTCACCATTTCTGATATGCGGGGTAGCGGGTAGGCGTCTAGTTGGGTGTACCTGTTGATCGTTTGACTATAGTCGATCACCATCCGTTTCTTCTCGCTACCCCTTACCACTACCACTTGGGTGCGCCACGGGCTGTTGCTGCGTTCAATAATGCGCTCTTTCAGGAGCCTGTCTACCTCGGTCGCGATAAACCGCCTGTCCTCCCAGCTGTACCTCCTGCTTTTGGTCGCTATTGGCCGGCAGTTAGGGGTAAGGTTCGCGAATAGCGAAGGCGGCTTTACCTTCAGGGTAGCCAGACCGCACACTGTGAGGGGCGGCTGGGACCCACCGTACTTGAGCGTGATGCTTTGGTGGTTGCACTGGAAATCCAGGCCCAAGATCACGCTCGCACATAGGTTCTTCATGATTAATACTTTAAAATTATCGTATACAGTTCCGTTAATGCCCAATTGTACCGTGCAGTAACCCAGAATGGTCGATGTCTGGGTTTTATCAGCCATAGAGATGGTACCCTGAGCAGGGACCACCTTTAGGGAGAGTTGCTGTGCCAGTTCAGGGTGGATAAAACTCTCCGTGCTTCCACTGTCAATTAAACATTTAACCCGGCACCCGTTTACCTCGATGTCCACCATTGATTTGGATAGCGGGTGCGGCCTGGTCTGGTCCACTGTGACCGATGCCACTGTAGGGCCCTGATTGATACAAGATGGCATCCACGCTGTCTGCTCATAAGATGGCGGACCCCACGAGGTCGGGCAAGATGGCGTCCAAGATGGCTGCTCCCACGGCGCACACGCGGCGGTGGCGGGTTTTCCGGCGGTTGGTTTTCCGGCGGGGTTCCCTCTGCACACCTTCCCGAAGTGCCCCTTCTTACCGCACTTAAAGCAGGTGGTGCCTTTCGCCGGGCACAGGTTTCTGGTGTGTTTTGGCTGCCCGCAGAAGTAGCAGATGGGTCCCTGACGCGTTGCGGCTGTCGTAGGGCTTCTGGGGGGAGAGCGGGGCCCCGCCGGTGTCGGGCTGCCGGGCGGGGAAGATGCCTTCCAAGATGGCGGCGCCCTCGGTGCACACGTGGCGGCGTGGACGGCGCGGGCTGAAGAGTAGGCGTCCGAGTTTCTCTGGGCCACATCCAGGGATCGCGCGGTGTCTGCAGCCTGTTTCAGGTCCAACCCCGTTTTTTCCAGCAGTCTTTGCCGGATGTAAGTGGAGCTGAGGCCTGTGATAAAGGCATCGCGAACAAGCTCGTCAGTGTACACTGCGGCTTTTACATCTCGGCACTTGCAGTCTTTGCCAAGCATTTTCAGGGTGCTTAGGAACTCCTCCACCGATTCCCCAGGTCGCTGTGCGCGAGTAGCGAGCAGATGCCTAGCATACACCTCATTCGTAGGCTGCTGGTAATGCGCCTTTAAGATGTCGCAGACGGCCAGGTACGTATTGGCGTCTTGGATGAGGGGGTAAACCCGGTGGCTTACCCAATTCCGCAGAATTCCGAGTCTCATCCTCGCAGCGTCCGTAGCGTCTTTGACGGCTACGGAATTGTCCAGGAAGAATTCCATACACTCAAACCAGTGTCCGAAGCGTGCTGATGCGTCCGGAGCATGTTGATCCAAATCCAAACGTTCGGGTTTCAGGAGTTGATCCATAGTGTTGAAAAATAAGTTAATAAAATTGATGTGCCTCAATAATTCCGAGACTCGATGTTAGCGAAACAAAACAAGGCTTTTATTAACTTAGAAAGTAACACGTAAGAGAGAGAGGTATCTTCTTTCTGGAGACTGAGGCCAGACTGAGCTAGCTTACAAAAGGGGCCAGGTATGGGCGGAGCCCTACACACACAGCACATTCCAGCACATTCCAATAAACAATACAATGAGGACTGGGGGAAGGGAAATGACACTGAAACCGACCACAGTCACAGGCAGTGATGAATGGACTATTTCATCACAGGTGCTGCATCACTCCCGGTTTACTTTTCTATTTCAATCGCAGAAAATATTTAGACAAATAAGTCAGGTTTAAATTGATTACAAAATGATTTTCAAATATGTTGAAACCTTGAAACAGGAGTCACTTTGTTATATTTCGAGGAACACCAGCATATTGTGATATCTTAGAGAATTGATCTTTTGCAGTAAAAATAACGGTGAGGCTATCAGCGTTCACCATTATTAAAGAATAAAATCAGGGCCAATATAGAAGTTAAATATGCAAACAATACAATAGATACTACAACGTTGCATGAAAGAACAGATACTGTAATGATTTCCATTTCTTATCTGCGGTCTGACAGGTTTTATTTTCAGTCAAATAACGCGTCTGTGTAACAGCTTTCTGTGAAATGAAGCTTTGCAGTGCACCCAATGAGTAATTTATACAGTGCCTCGTCACACCCTCAGGATGTCCCAAAGCATTTTACGACCAAGGGGCTACCTTTTGCACAAAAGCGAAATTCTCCATCCCACTCCCACTCTGACCTCTCTGTCCTCGGCCTCCTACACTGTTTCAATGAAGCTCAACATTGAGTTCAACAATTTCAGATCATAACCTGTGCTCCATTTTTTTGGATGGCAACTGTTGCCGATGATTCTGATTTGGTTTAGCACTTCGGGAACCATTCCAGAATGCTGTCTCTTCAGTGACTTCGCTGGAGCAACGACAAGCAAGAAGACCTGATATACGGTGTTTCTATACTGGTGAGAAATTTGATGTAAATGAAAAATGTTATACAGGTAGACTATCCTTTATCCGAAAACCTCGGGACCAGCCATGTTTCGGTTTTCGGATTTCAGAAGGTATTTTATAAGACTGGGAAATTTGTCGGGGGTGGGGATCAGCGGGGGGGTCGGCGTCGGCGGGGGGGGGTCGGGGTTGGCATGGGTCGGCGTCGGCGGGGGTCGGGTCGGCGGGGGTCGGCGTCGGCGGGGGGGTCGGTGGGGGTCGGGGTCGTGCGCACGACTTACGCTGAATGAAAAAACATTCAGTTTTCAGAGGATTTCGTTTTTCGGAAGTGCGGGTAAAGGATACACTATCCCTTATCCGAAAGGGTGGGGGTCGGGGGTCGGGTGGGGGTGGGGGGGGAGAAAAGAATATCGGACAGGCCGCTGCAGCTATCGGACGGGCCACTGTATTGTTGGGTTCACTCTCGCGGTATACCTCCTTCACACTGCCCGGCTCGGCCTGCAATCTCCTACCCAGGAGGGAACTCAGTGACCCTCTGCCCTGCTCAGCGTAAGTCGTGCGCCACTCTGGTCATGTCGTGCGCACGACTTACGCTGAACGAAAAAACTTTCGGTTTTTAGAGGGTTTCGGTTTTCGGAAGTTCGGATAAAGGATAGTCTACCTGTACCCCTTTTTCAATATAAAATGAAAGAATACTTTGAACAAGAAGTGACCCCCTTAAACTATCCTTCCCATTTAAGCCTTTAATATGAACTGTGCATCGTACAACAGATGTTCATTCACTGGTGTAATAGATCTTCATAGTCTACAAGCAAGTTGTACAAGATGCATAAATAATTACATGCACCTGAATAGAAATGGCACTATAACCCTGGCTATATGAACAGAAAGGACAGGGCTTCATTTAAGGCTCCCTGTATCAATGAAGTGTAATTATCTTAATATTAATATGCTTATCTAGTACATAATTTACTGATCAAATGGATACGTTTATACTTCAGCAATGACACACTCCTAATTTCTAACCTACAATGTTTTCTGCCCTGTACATGCAAATTGTTGCAGTACTGACATGTTACTGACATGCTACTCAAAATATGCATTTTACCCTGTATCCTAGAGGTGACAATTATAAAACAGAATATGAATTTTTGCTTCCGGAATGAAAGCCCAATACAGAATGAACACTGCAGTTACTGGCTGCATTGTGGCACTAAGTTGAATTGTATAGACATGTGAATATTGTGTACAGTATCTGGATGAAACATAGACTGGACAGGCTGGGGTTGTTTTCCTTAGAGCAGAGAAGGCTGAGGGGGGACCTGATTGAGGTGTACAAAATTATGAGGGGCATAGATAGGGTAGATAGAAAGGAACTTTTCCCCTTAGTAGAGGGGTCAATAACCAAGGGGCATAGTTTCAAGGTAAGGGGCAGGAGGTTTAGAGGGGATTTGAGGAAAAACGTTTTCACCCAGAGGGTGGTTGGAATCTGGAACTCACTGCCTGAAAGGGTGGTAGAGGCAGGAACCCTCACAACATTCAAGAAGCATTTAGATGAGCACTTGAAACGCCATAGCATACAAGGCTACGGACCAAGTGCTGAAAAATGGGATTAGAATAGACAGGGCTTGATGGCCGGTGTGGGCACGATGGGCCGAAGGGCCTCTTTCTGTGCTGTAAAACTCTATGGGCCCGATTTTGTGGTTTGTGTGGGAAATGGTCGGATTCCCCCGAATGTGGGGTTCTGACACACAAAAAAAGTCAGCCAGCTGCACGCAATTTTCCCTCAAGTGGCCAATTAATTTCCAGCGTGTGGGCAGCCTTGCTAATTGTCCATTTCCAGTCAGGAAGCCCCACAGTATGACATCATCATTCGTGGTGCTTTCAAGGTCCACAGCAAGCATTGATTCCTCTGTTGGCTTCCAAACGAACCATACAGGATGGCAGAGGAGCCTGCAGCAGCTGTGGCCAGTGCCAGACCCCGAGCTGCCTCCAAATTCGCCGAAGCTTCACTGCAGGCATTAGGGCCCACAGGGAGGTCCTCTTCCCTAGGTCAGGCAGGAAGAGGCCTCCCACTGAGACCAAGGCTGCATGGATGCAGGTGTCAGCAGATGTCAACTCGAATGTGCATGTAACCTTGGCATCACACCTCTAACTCCTTCCTCTACTCCCCCACAGGACCATCCAGAGCCCCCGTCCCCACTGTGGAGGAGGAAGAGGCTGTGCAGCCACACTCCTCAGAGGAAGCTCCAACCTCTGAGATGCAGCGTCAGCAGAAGTAAGCGCACCCAGCACCAGCGCAGACACTCACACTTCGGGGGGACCTTCGGATCATAGAGTAGTGTTGTCACCTGGTGTTTCACAGCTCACAAGTGAGCATCAGCAGATTCTGGAGACAGGGACAGCAGTGGAGAGTCCTCGTCGGAGGGCGCAGGACTCTGCCAGCTCAGCTGCGCTGCATGTCGACCCTCTGCCTCTGGCTCCATCCGCAAGAGAAGACGTGATGGATCTCCATGCACAGATGCAGGAGTCTCTGGCAGGTTTTGTCTCCAGGGTCGCTGCGAGTGCGGAGCGAATGGAGGAGTCCATAGCGACCATGAGCAGAGCCTTTGTGGAGTCATTGGCGCAGGAACGCATCACCATGGAAAGGCTGGCAACCTCCATGGAGGAGATAACTCGCCAGGGTACGGAAAACATGGTGAGTGCTCATAAGAGAATGACATCTCTTGAGGAGCGTTGGCCATCTATTGAACAGATAAACCAGACCTTCATGGAAGTCCTTCTGAGTAGGACTGCCAGTGCAGATACGGGTCCCCATGGCCACCTAAAGCGCAGCAAGGTGCTCTCAAGCCACTTCCAAGCGCTGGCCCCTTCTGGCCTGTGCAGCTTCAGGTGAGTGAGCAGCAGCCTGGTGCTCCTGGTGCTCATCCTGCTGTTCCTGGTTCTGCTGCTGCCGCCTCTGCTGCTGGAGATCCTCTAATGGCAAGAAGGGAAGGAAGAAAAGGCGTCCCATGCTTCCGGTAGATGCCTCTGCTGAGGAAGCGCTGAGTGAGGGTGGCGAGAGGGGCTGCCCAGGAGATCACATTGGAGAAGTGTGTGAGGCTCCAACCTTCCACAGCTGTGCCTAAGCCTTGAAGAAGTAGCCCCAAGCCTGCAACAACAAGGTCCTTCAACATACAAGTGCTGTCCCTTTAAATCGCAGCTTTCCTGAATGACCTGCAGCTGACATCAAGCAAGCCAGCAAGCTTCATGCCAGGTTTCATCAGCGGGGTTCCCCGCAGGCGTGTTTAGCGTGGGGAACCCCACAAAATCGCAACGGCCCCTGGAAATCGGCTTAAGCATGGTAGTCATTGGTAATCAGTGTTCCGACGGCCAGTCCCGCCAGCGGCGGGCGGGACTGAATCGGGTCGCGGAGAAACGGCGGTCTGAAAGTCGGACGGAGCGGGGAATCAGGCGGGGGGGGGGGGGGGGGCCGCGACCCACTTTTTCGGCGATTTTCGGCACCCGGCTGCCTGAAAAGCCGCCCGACGGCTGACAGAAAATCGGGGCCTATGACTCTGACTCTAGAACACAGAAGGTGGCCCTTCGGCCCATCATGCCTGTGCCGGCTCTTTGAAAGAGCTCTCTAATTGGTCCCACAGCCCTGCTCTTTTCCCATAGCCCTGCAAATGTTTCCTTTTCAACCATATCCAATTTCCTTTTGAAATTTACTATTGAATCTGCTTCCACCACCCTTTCAGGCAGTCCATTGCAGATCATAACAACTCGCTGTGTAAAAAAAATCACCTCATCTCCCCTCTGGTTCTTTTGCCAATTACCTTAAATCTGTGCCCTTTGGTTATCAACCCTCCTGCCAGTGGAAACAATTTTACATAGATGGGTGAAAGAGCTTTACAAAATTAAACATCTAGCATTAAATATAAACTATAATTTCATTCCACTGTATAACTTCTTACACTCAAGCGTCTTGTACGGTAGTACTCGCAGTTACATATTTATTTTGAATAATTATGGTTGGATTTATTCAGCGCATCTTACTTTCTTAATTTTAGTTACAATCTAATGCAGTTAATGTAGGTTCGCAATGACGATAAGGTCATTCTTAATGCGACAAGTTACCAGAGTAGGTTACCTCTCTCACGAGCTGCAATTATGGGATACGTTTTCCCAGTGTTATGGTCCATCCTCTGGGTAAAAAAGTTCTGTGTTGAAATTGCTGAGGCCGGAGTTGAGCAGTTCGAGTGATTACTGAAATGTTATCCTGGTAACACGCTGCCTGATGGAGCAATGAGACAAATGTTGCTGCTTTTAACAACCACCAAGGTTGCCATGGAAGCAATTGCACTTAGCTCAGCCAGGCATGCAGTTACACATACTCTGAGTGGGGCATGCGCTGCGGCACTGGATTCTGCTGACTTTGCTATTGAATGCAGTGAGCACACCTGACAGATGTACAATGTGGTGTCGTGGTTATGTTACCGGACTAGTAATCCAGGGAACGTGAGATCAATTCCTACCATGGCAGTTTGAGAATTTGAATTCAGTTTAAAAAGTCTGAAAATAAAGAGCTGGTATCAGTCAAAGTGACCCTGATGCTGTCGGATTGTCATAAAAACCCAACTGATTCACTAATATTCTTTAGGGAAGGAAACCTGCTGTCCTTATCAGATCTGACCTATAGGTGACTCCAGTCCCACACCAATGTGATTGACTCTTAACTGCCCTCAGTTATATCAAACTGCTTCAGTTCAAGAAGAAGGCCCACCGCAAGTAGTGATGGGCAATAAATGCTGGCTTTGCCAACGAATCCCCACATCCCAAGAATTAATTTTTAAAAATGGAGTCAAGTTTCCGCTTGTTTCCACTAGTTATATCAGAGCAATCCAGACGGAATCCAGGGAATTTGAAATGTGAGTTACGACCAAAACCACTTACTCTGTTTTCTGCAATCCTTTACATTGGTTCAAGATTCATTTCACCCGAATCAGGTCCCGTCCACAAAACTGGCCACGTCCCCAGGTCGAAATTGTAAGATTCCGCCGATTCGGGAAGGCGCTTCAATTTGTGCTCATTTTCTTAGATGCACAGGCACCAGTAGGCACATTTTAAAAGTTTTTTCATGTCAAAAAATATTTAATTTACTACAAAACTGACTCATGTACGGCAATGAAACTATTAAATGGCTCAATATAGTTTTTAAAAATCATTTTGAGTGATTTTAAATCAGGTTACTCACAGGTGGAGGACTGGGCACTTGTTAAAAGTGCTTATTTTTTGTGATAAACCCATTTTGAGTTGTATTAATAAAACTGCACCAGGTTACCACTCACAGAATCACAGAATCTACAGTGCAGATAGAGGCCATTTCGGCCCATCGAGCCTGCACCGACACATATCCCACCCTATCCCCGTAACCCCACGTATTTAATCCCCTAACACTAAGGGTCAATTTATCATAGCCAAATCAGCCTAACCTGCACATCTTTGGACTGTGGGAGGAAACCGGAGCACCCGGAGGAAACCCACGCAGACACAGGGAGAATGTGCAAACTCCACACAGACAGTCGCCCGAGGCCAGATTTGAACCCGGGTCCCTGGCGCTGTGAGGCAACAGTGCTAACCACTATGCCACCGTGCCCCCCCTTAAACACATCAAGGAATACTTTTCAATGGAAAGAAAAATAAGAAATGATTACGTTCTATTACGCTGCCCAATTGTGCAGGTTCATGGAAGATTTGACGTTTGTTATTATGCAAATAAACTTTTCTGGAAACTTGAAGCGTAACCTAATCAGAGCAATTTCAAGCGCATTTTGGCCGCAATTTCCCGATTGCACCCAAAGCGAAAACTCTACCTCAATATGTTCAACTGTTCACACAAACTATGGAACACCTAAGCATCCTTTTTTAAAAAGTGCATAAATTATCCAATCAATATCTGTATCCATAAAATGCGAACTATAAGCTTTGCGATGACTACATTTTCAGAAAAAATTTCTTTAAAAGAACAGATTTTTAAAAAATGTTGACAGAACTATTTCCAAAGTGAATCATCCATTTTTTGTCATTTATTGATTCTAATCCATTGAGATGTGACGATTTGAGTGGAAATTTTAATTGAAAGAAATTTGTAAAAGATATGTACAGAAAGTGAAATTGGAAAATGAATGAAACATAGAAGATAGGAGGAGTAGGCCAATCGGCCCCTCGAGCCTGCTCCGCCATTCAATGAGATCATGGCTGATCATCCACATTCAGTACCCTGTCCCTGCCTTCTCCCCATATCCCTTGATTCCTTTAGCCTTAAGAAATATATCTAACTCCTTCTTGAATATATTTAATGAATTGGCCTCCACTGCCTTCTGTGGTAGAGAATTCCACAGGTTCACCACTCTCTGGGTGAAGAAATTCCTCCTCATCTCTGTCCTAAATGGCTTACCCCTTATCCTTAGACTATGACCCCTGGTTCTGGACTCCCCAGCCATCGGGAACATCCTTCCTGCATCTAGTCCTGTTAGAATTTTATAAGTTTCAATGAGATCCCCTCTCATTCTTCTAAACTCCAGCGAGTGTAAGCCCAATCGACCCAATCTCTCCTCATACGTCATTCCTGCCATCCCAGGTATCAGTCTGGTGAATCTTTGCTGCATTCCCTCCATGGCAAGAACATCCTTCCTCAGATAAGGCGGCCAAAACTGCACACAATACTCAAGGTGTGGTCTCACCAAGGCCCTGTACAACTGCAGCAAGACATCCTTGTTCCTGTACTCGAACCCTCTCGCTACGAAGGCCAACATACCATTTGCCTTCTTAACCGCCTGCTGCACCTGCATGCTTACCTTCGACGACTGGTGCACAAGGACACCCAGGTCTCGTTGCACTTCCCCTTCTCCCAATCTATTGCCGTTCAGATAATAATCTGCCTTCCTGTTTTTGCCACCAAAGTGGATAACCTCGCATTTATCCACATTATACTGCATCTGCCATGCTTCTGCCCAATCACCCAACCTGTCCAAATCATACTGGAGTTTCTCGGCATCCTCCTCACAGCACACACGCCCACCCAGCTTTGTGTCGTCTGCAAACTTGGAGATATTACATCTAGTTCCCTCGTCTAGATCATTAATATATATTGTGAATAGCTGGGGTCCTAGGACCGATCCTTGCGGTACCCCACTAGTCACTGCCTGCCACTCGGAAAAAGAGCTGTTTATTCCAACTCTTTGCTTCCTGTCTGCCAACCAGTTCTTTATCCAAGTCAGTACCTTGCCCCCAATCCCATGTGTCTTAACTTTACATGCTAATCTCTTATGTGGGACCTTATCGAAAGCCTTCTGAAAGTCCAAATACACCACATCCACTGGTTCTCCCTTATCTATTTTACCAGTTACATCCTCAAAAAATTCCAGTAGATTAGTCAAGCACGATTTACCTTTTGTAAATCCATGTTGACTTTGTCCGATCCTGTCACTGTTTTCCAAGTGCTCTGCTATTACATCTTTTATAATAAATAGTATCTTTCTTACCGACTGCAGATAGATATGTTTCCCCTTGCATACAAAAGTAACATAAATAAATAAATTAGTGCATGTAACATGGAGGAGAAGGGGAGCTCAAAGGAGAAAAGCAACTTAGGACCATGTGGTCACATCATGATTTGATCCAGCAGTGTTGTAGGAGATCAGAGCCACATGGTAATGCATTCAATTACTGATCAGATTTAGGAAGGATGCAGGGAAGGTCAAGGACCCAGATGCATAAAGTAAGGCCTGCATATTGGGAGTAAAAATCAAAGCAGAATAGTATTCCTGAGAGAGGGTGAGGAAAATGACTGAGGGAGTGGGTTGAGTCTGGCTGTGGAACAGTATTGTATATAAATATACATGGCTGCTTTAATAAACAGAAATCGAATAAAAAAATTCTTGTATATATTATTTTTGTTATTTTCTGCCAAAAGATGACTTACTATTTACAAAAAAAATTAACATTTGTTTTCAAACCTCTAATAATGAGTTCCTGACTTTATGCTGCCAATCACTAGACAGCGCAAGAGAGGAGGGAGGTGAATGGGTCTTACAAACAGCAAATCCTTGCATTCGCTGTGAATAGCCAGTCTTTCAACAATCATTGAAACAATCCTGGGAGATGTTAGCACAGATACATGCTGGGAGTTAGAGGTATACTATCTTGTTGAGTCTCTTCAGGCAAGATCTTACACTTTCAAGTGAGATACTGTGGAAATGTGATACTTTGAGGTGTGTAAGAAAAAGCTGTTAGATTCGAAGATGGGGTTTTAATTCTTAGAACAGAGACTGGCAACATGCAGCCGGGAACAGACGGCAGAAACGCCAGCGAGGTCGAATAACAAGCACCAAAAGATAAATAGAAGTGATAAGGGAATTGTAAAATGCCAAACAACACAGGGTGGTGGGATAATAGACAAAATGGAGTCGAAAAGTCATAAAATGCCCTTAAAGAAACATAACAAAACATTCCTCAGAAAGATAAGAGAGAGGTCTTGTCAGCCATGCAGAAAGGGACGGCAAGGGATGCCTTCCCGCTTCACAATTGGACAATAGGATGGGGAACAAATGGTTGACACCAGGTAATCACCCGCCCACTGAAATAGCTGTAAATATAGACGACTGAGAGGGGAAATCAGGCAGTTAGGGGCGAAGGCTTCCCCGAGGTGGCTGCGGCCTACCATCTTGGCCAAGTTTAGCCTCTGAGGTGGCTGACGACCTAACACCTCCAACAACCGTCCATCCGGATGTTTCGTTCTGTTCCAGGGCCGTAGATCGCCCTCATCTGTCACGGGTTGTATGTCTACTGTATCTATTTCAATCGCATGTAGTAATATCTGATTATACTTTAAACTGTAGCTCTTTAATAAAAAGCCTTACAACTCCTAAGACCCTTTGGGTAATCTGTGTGTGGCCTATGATCCAAATCTTACAGGTGTGATAGACATAGGGGCCCAGTAAACCCAAATCGTTTATATATAGACCAATGGAGTTGAATTCTTTGGTATCAGTTTCTTTGGCCTAGTGAGAGTCAGAGGCAGTGGCTGATGGAATTAAAATATATTGGGAACAATTTAATTGGTTTCCCCTCCCTTTTTATATTGGGTAGTTTTAGCTCACTGCTCATTGCCAATTAGCAGATTTTGTTCCTGCTTGCTACGTGTTGCTTGGTACATCCAATACCTGTTCATTTGTGTTTGGTCTGTGTTTTATAAAAATATATATTTAAACCAATCTGGTATAAGTGTGACATGCTTCTCGAGTGTGATAGGCAAGGGTATTGGAACCAAGACAGGTAGATGGAGGTAAGATACAGATCAGCCATTATCTAATTGAATGGCGGAACAGACTCCAGGGGCTGAATGACCTACTTGAGGTGTGTAATTTTGAGGTGTGACAGACGTATGTGCATGGTAAACCCAAATGTTTCAGAATTAAATAGATGGTGTTAAATAGATGATAGTATCATTTCATGTTGAATTATGGGTAGTTTCATGCTGATTAGGAAATGGATTGAAATTGGTCAGAAACGTGCTACAAAAATCTAAGCAATGGTTTAGAAAATAAATTGTCTTATCCGTAATGTAAATGGAACAGGGTAACATGAAGCCAGTGTTAAGCTTATGGTGTTTTTCTACTCAATTATGCAATTTTTTAAAAATCTGACTAGTTTGAAGTCACCACTTATACTTAAAAACAGCCCATAAACAATGTTGTTATAAAAACATGGGGATTTGTATTTTTGCCTCTGACTTTGATGCTTTCCAAAAGGAGGTTCTTCAACACGAACTAGTTCCAGAGTATAAAAGATGGTGGAGAAGTAAGTCAATGCCATAGGTTTTACAATAAAGATGTTATGAGTTCCCCCAATGGTGAAGGGGGTTCATCCAGTGAGAAACTGAGCCATACAAAAAGTCCAAGGTATGATCCTGAGTGTGAACTAGCTGATCTGAACTGGAGTAGCCTCTGCACCCACAGGTTAAGGAGTGGAAAATCGGTCAAGGTTCCCATGCCTGTTCACTATCCAGTGATCCCACACAGAAGTACGCATATATGAAGGTCAGCTGAGGGCAGGTTTACACGCTGTGATGTTTAGCCAGACATAAAGAATAGCTGAAATAGCAACAGAAAATGTTGGAAAAACTCAGCAGGCCAGGATAGCATCCGTGGTGAGAGAAACAGAGTCAACGGGGTCGATTTTCCTGAAGCTGTCGGGAAGAAGGCGGGACTACAACTTTTGGGTTTTAGTTCCGCCTACATCAACGTCTAGCCAATCCGTGCAATTTTCCCTTGATTGACCTTGTTGAGCCCGCCCAGCGGGCTCAGCAGGCCAATTAAGGGCCACCCAGCAACAGGTGATGTCACAGACTGCAATTTCATCTGTCAAGAGTTCTTGACAGATGAAATATCAGTATTTCACAGCTGTTTCAAGCTGTGAAACACTGACAGTCTGAGTTCTGACATGAGTCCTTCTGCACAGACTCAGTTAGAACTCACATCGGCACTCAAAGCTAAAGGCTGTCATTTTTCACAGATCATAGCCGTTCAGCTTTAAGTGCCGGCTGAGTGATGGGCTCCCGACGGCTACAGGAAGAAAGGCTGTGAAGGTAAGTACAGGTAAGTAAAAGTGCTTTACACACTTCAGACACACCAAACATACTTACCTTTGCACTCATGCACCCATCACTCACCTGAGCGCCGACATCGCGACCCCTCCAACTCCTTTAACCCGACGGCCCACCTGCTCTAACCTGGCGTGGTTTGGAGCCGTCGGGAAACCCACACGAAACCCCTCAAAATAGGGATTAGGCTAAAAACTGTCTGTTAACTACCTGTTAACAGACAGTTAATTGGCACTAATCCCTTCCCCCATGGGGTCGGCAGGTCCCAGTGCGGGGCGGGTACCCGCTGCCTCTGAAAGTTGCGTGGAGCGGGGTTTTGGGCGGGATGGTGTCGGGACCCCCGAAATCGGGATTTCCCCCCCCCCCCATACGCCTGAAACCTCGCCTGACGGCTCCACGAAAATCGACCCCAACGTTTCAGGTCGATGACCTTTCGTCAGATGAAAGGTTCTCGACCTGAAACGTTAACTCTGTTTCTCTCTCCACGGATGCTGCCCTGGCCTGCTGAGTTTTTCCAGCGTTTTCTGCTGTTATTTCGGATTTCCAGCATCCGCAGTATTTTGCTATCATAAAGAATAGCTGCCAGGGCAAGGTACTGGAGGGTGGACAGATGCCAGTGGAATTATGCCCAGTTTGAAATCAATACCTTCAAATGAGATGGGGAGAAAATGTAAAAGAATCCAAAAGGGAGAGGTAGTTGGTCGTGGAAATGTTGCAATTTTTATGATAAAAGTGCTGTGAAAATATTTGCCTATGGTGAAACTTGAACCTGCTCAATAAAGTAGTATTGTATAAGCTGCAGTGAATTCGTGTTTCAACTTTGCTTCTTTCCAAGTTTGCCATTATTTTTAATGAAGTAATTTCTGATCTGCAAGCCATTCATTCTTTCTTTCTTTCGATGCCCTGCATTGCATTCATGCTTAATGTAACAGCCTGAGTTTGCAGTTAATCGTTAAAAGGAGAGGACTGAGTCTGACATAAAACTTATTTAAAAATTGTTTATAACTTGGCTTTACTAAACCATAACAAAAGGCTAATTTTAAAAAATTCATTCATGGGATGTGGACGTCGCTGGCAAGGCCAGCATTTATTGCCCATCCCCAATTGCCCTTGAGAAGGTGGTGGTGAGCCGCCTTCTTGAACCGCTGCAGTCCGTGTGGTGAAGGTACTCCCACAGTGCTGTTAGGGAGGGAGCTCCAGGATTTTGACCCAGCGACGATGAAGGATGGTGTGTGACTTGGAGGGGAACTTGGAGGTAGTGGTGTTCCCATAATTGTGATGAATCATGCCTTGTGGGTTTAAAAAAAGCACTGAAGTCAAAGAAATTTTAGGGATGAGAAATGTAACAGTTATCAGCTGGGTGACTTTTCAATATCAAGTGCTCCGGGGATAGCGATAGCACTGCACTTCATTAATGTTGCGCAACCTTCTCTCTTGTCCCCCAGGAACCAAGAGGAAACAAGTCCTGACCTGGCTGCTCGCTGTCAAGGTTCCTAGCTTCTCCTGGATTTTATGAATCAAGTTTATTATTAACAGAGTGTGGCAATGAGCATTGGCATGTTTCATTTAAACAAACAAAGTAACAGTGAATATATTGTGAAAGTGGCCCCTTATACTCCTGGACAATGTCCAGTATTGATGACAAAATATGGAGGCAGTAGCAGTGACTCAACTTCAAGCCACATAAATAGGTGCTGTCCTAGCATCACTGGACTGGCATGGAACCGAGCACAGGCATCGAGATTATCTGTTGAATTTTGTGGTATAAATAGAATGTATTTGGGAAGCGGTGAACACAGAAAATATACAATGCTAGATTTGCCTGACACAACGCATTTGAAACTTTAAAACCAGAATACGGTAGAAATTTTGAATGAGAAAGAGAAGTTAGTGAGATATACCAGCCCAGATACAACACAGTTGGACTAATTTCCAATTAAAAGCAATTTATTCCTGGTGTGGGGTTTCTACCAGCTTATTTCTATAGCATTAAGTGCCTGTTAGCCATCAATTGTTTTTACAAACATTAGCTACAGCACACCCCAATAATCTAATATCACATTATGCTGTACACCCAAGTTCGATTGAGACTCACTTCAGGGGCAAAAATTGATCAATTATTTCAGTATCAATTCAAACTGGTAGAGGCAGGCAGTTTGTTAATGGCAAATATAAGTTGCACTTTGGGATGATCCAACTTTGTTTTGCCACTCTAAGTCGACTATAAAGTAGATCACTTTGAACCTTTATTCTGTAACTGGCTCCACCAATGATACGCTCAAGATAATTGGCAAATGAACCAGAGGCGACATGAGGAAAACAATGTTTATGCAGCGAGTTGTTGTGGTCTGGAATGCGCTGCCTGAAAGGGTGGTGGAAGCAGATTCAATACTAATTTTCAGAAGGGAATTGGATAAATACTTGAAGTGGAAAGATTTGCAGAGCTATGGGGAAAGAGCAGGGGAGTTGGACTTCATGGGCTGGATTTTGATTCAGGGGCGGGCTGGGGTCGTGTAATCCGCATTTTGTGTTAGCCACCCGATTCTAAATCGATGTGGGAGAATGATGCGATTTTAACTTAATTGGCCAATTGAGTTCCAACGTGTGGGAACCCATGGCCAATGAGTTTCTCCAGTCTGAAAGTCGCCTCCGATGACATAATCATTGCTGCTGCATTTAAGGTCTGCAACAAGCCTTGCTTCTTCTGCAGACTGCCAAGCTTTTGGCCTTTGGAGTGAGAGGGTCCTGGAGGAAGAATGGCCACCCAGAGGCCTAGGTCTGCTCCCAGGTTCGATGACGTTGCCCTGCAGGCTTTAGTAGAGGGAGCAACAGCACATAAAGAGGTGCTCTTCCCTTCTTCAGGGAGGAAGAAGCCTCCCCAGCAGACCAAGGCTGTGTGGATCCAGGTGGCAGAGGAGGTCAACTCATTGTCAGTAACCCGCAGGACCTGGCTTCAGTGCAGGAAGAGATTTCATGACCTTCTGCGCACTGGAAAAGTGAGTATGAATTTCCCATCACCCTCAATCTGATCCCCATTGCCTTTCCTCACCAGCACTCAGCTTTAGCAATCTCTTCCTCCACCTCCCACTTGACACTGACATCCCGGCACCCTTACCCATTCCCTCTCTCTATGGTCACATTCACCTAACTATTCAACTATGCAGCCCTCACACTCCCTATCACTGTGATGCAATTACAACTTACAACACACAGGAAGGCCCTTGGTCTTGCAACCTCACTCCATCTTTTTCCCCTTCTAAGCATCTATGCTATGGATTCTCTACACTCACTCCTTCATTCTCACTCAACCTCCACTTGTCTCCCTCATTGCAGGAAAAGAGAGCTCACAATAAGAGAGAAAGAACGAGGACAGGAGGAGGGCCACCCTCAGTAGCCCACCTCACCCCCTGGGAGGATGCGGTCCTGGAGATCGTGGGAGTGGAGGACGATGCGCAAGTGGGGGACGGACAGACGGGTGCATCACAGCAAGCTGGTGACAGAATAGTTTTCCATCTCTCTCAATGATATTGCATGAGTCACTGATAATGATTCTGAAGCTCTAACAGATGGACTTATGATCATCTGCAATATGCAATGTGCATGTAACCTTGGCATCACATCTGACTCTTTCCTTTACTCCCCCACAGGACCATCGCAAGCACCCGTCCCCACTAGCTAGGAGGAAGAGCCTGAGCATCCAGACTCCTCAGAGGAAGCTGCAACCTCTGAGGGCGCAGCGTCAGCAGAATTCAGTGCACCCAGCACCAGCGCAGACATTCACACCTCGGTGGGACCATCGCGAGATAGAGTAGTGTTGTCACCTGCTGTATCACAGCTCACAAGTGAGCATCAGCAGGTTGTGGAGACAGGGACAGCAGTGAAGAGTCCTAGTCAGAGGGCGCAGGACTCTGCCAGCTCAGCTCAGCTGCATGTCGACCCTCTGCCTCTGGGTCCATCCACAAGATCAGCGGTGCTGGAACTCCAGGAACAGATGCAGGGGTCTCTGGCAGGTTTTGTCTCCAGGGTCGCTGCGAGTGTGAGCAGAGCCTTTGTGGAGTCATTGGCGCATGAACGCATCACCATGGAAAGGATGGCAACCTCCATGGAGGTGATAAGTCACCAGAGTGCAGAAAACATGGTGAGTGTTCTGAATAGAATGACATCTCTGGAGGAGCCATGGTCATCTATTGAACAGAGAAACCAGACCTTCATGGAAGTCCTTCTGAGTAGGACTGCCAGTGCAGATATGGGTCCCCATGGCCCCCCTGATGTGCAGCAAGGTGCTCTCAAGCCACTTGCAAGCGCTGAGGGGGACCTGACCCATGAGAGGGAAGTTGGTGGCAGACATCAAGAAAGTGGGGGCTCCTCTCCAAGCGCTCACACTTCCATGCCACTGCAGAGCCCTCGGTCAGTGCCCCACCAGAGTCCACAACCATCTGAGATCGGCGTTTCAACCCCTGCACAGCCACAGGAGCAGCAGACTGTTGCCGAGCCCTCACAGGTTCGCAACCCCAGAGGACGCCCGCCAAAGGTGTCGAGACAGGAGCAGCAAGAAAGTGAGCAAGGGGCCTTCACATCTGCTGAAGCCACAGGGGAAGCACCACGTAGGAGCACACGTAAGAGAAAGATACTTCACAAATAGTCACAAGGGTAGTCACTTGGGTGAAATTTGATGTTTTATGTTAAAAAGCCATCAGATGATTAGTGTAAATAAAAAATCTGATGGCTACTGTTGTAGTTGTGGCGTGTGTCATTTCATGAATGGGGCTTCCACATTGAGGGCTTAGGATTACTTGCAATTGTCAGTATGGTGGTCAGATTGCTAGGAATCCGCTAGTTCTTGGCCATTGTCGATGCTCAGGTAAGAAGCTGCGAGGCAAAAGTGCTCGATTGGCTAGGTAAAGCAAACCTGGCCAAGATGAGTGCATTCCTCGCATCCCAGGCAGCAAGGTTCTCGCGTACTGCTGCTGCTGGGCCTCTGCAAGATGTTCATTTTCACTCTCCTCCTCCTCCTTCTCCTCATCTGAGGAGGATATGTGAGGAGCCACTTGGTCCTCAGGAATCTGCAAGCCACGACGCTGTGCCATGTTGTGAATTGCACAGCAAACCACGACGATTCTGGAGACCCTGGCTGCTGAGTAATGCAGGGCTCCACCTGATCTATCCAGGCATCTGAAGCGCATCTTCAGCAAACAGATGGTGGTTTGCTCGATTATGGCTCTGGTGGACATGTGGCTGGAGTTGTAGCTCTCCTCAGTGTAGTGTATGTACCCGTCTACCTTTAAGAGAACTATTGTATGTAACCGTTCACCTTTAAGAGAACTATTTTAGGTGTGGCACTACTTTGTTTGGCTTCTGTATACTGTAATACCGACGGTGACCACACCAGTATATAAGTGTTGTGTCAGGATTTATTGGGCAGATTCGCCCTGACCTTCGAATAGTAAAGTCCTGTTTTAAGTTACTCTTGGAGTCTGTGCATTAATTAACTAAACAACCCACAGACTTTACAGTGGCGACGAGTCCGATCGTACCCTGCGGCAACAATACTTCCGAAGCAGTTAACGAGCGTCGAGAAGAGGCAACCGCCCTCGTCGTTCTGCTGGGAGAAAACTCGAGGCTGCAGAACTAGAAAGGAGGAAGAATTTAGAGACAAAGACTTCCATCAGCAACAGGCACTGACTGTCCCTTCTGCCACGGTGAGAAGTGAGCCGATCAGCACGAGAAGCAAGGCGGCCACGGTGACTGAGAGTAAGGGAAAGTAAAAAGAATAACCGGAGGATAAGGGCGGTGCACTCGACCACGGTCGAGGGTGAAAGGAGCCGGACAGAAGTCGGGTCCAGAGGCGCTGAGACTGGGGCAGCATGGAGCAAGGAAGCCGCGGTACAGACAGGCTGGGGGACGCAATGGCGTCGTGAGACAGCTAGACCGTGACCGGCGAAAAAGGCCGGGCAGCGACCGAAGCCACGAAGCGCTGCGACCGGGAACGTAGGCGCGGGAAGAGATAAACTCAGCTGCAGCCGGGGAGGGAAGCACCGGGCTGCGAGAGGGCTGGGAGGTGCGATTGGGAGCCGACCAAGGGAGACTGAGCGAGAGCCAGTCCAGCGGCTGAAACTGTTCTCCGTCAACGGGGTGTACCCAGCGCCGGTAGAGCCGAGCGAGCGGGAGAGAGAGAGCCCGAGCAAGGGGAACTAAGCGAGAGCCAGCCCAGCGGCTGAAACTGTTCGCCGTCAACGGGGTGTACCCAGCGCCGGTTGCCCTGCCGAGAAAAGGGAAAGCACTGAAGCCGACGCGCAGGCTGTGAACCTGAAAGCCAGTGGCCGTCGCCCGTGGGGAAAGTGTACCCCTCCCGCCAGGGAAGAAACGCGGGAAGCCGCCATTAGGCGGGGAAGAAGACAGAAGCGGGAAACCGCCATTGAAGTGGGCGGGGAGAGAAGATAAGCGTGGGAAACCGCCATTTTCGCGGGAACCGCCATCTTGGAAAAAATTTTTTTTAAAGAAATAATTCGTGGTGTTTATCAGGAAGAGAGGAAGATGCCTAAGCGTGGTAACATCAACGATTTTAATTCCGAGGTAGAAGACTGGGCCACGTATGTGGAACGCATTGAGATCTATTGTGAGGCCAATAAAATAGAAGATGACGACAAAGCTATAACCTTGCTAAACTCGATGGGCGCGAAGACATACGGGCTCTTGAAGCATCTACTATCACCGGCTAAACCGACGGATCAGACTTTCGATGATATTGTGGCTGTTCTGAAGGATCACTTGAACCCCACACCGTTGATGTTGGCGGAACGATTCAAATTCTATGCGAGAACGCAACGGAAAGACGAAAGCAACGCAGAATACTTGGTCGAACTGCGTAGACTGACGAAATACTGCCAGTTTGGAGGGAATCTGATAGAGGCATTGCAAGACAAGTTCGTGTGCGGATTGGCAAAGGAAGGAACGCAAAAGCGACTATTCGAAGAGAACGACCTTACACTTGACAGGGCTGTCCTTATTGCAGCATCGCACGAAGCCGCAGTGAAGGGAACTGCGGAAATGCAGCTAAAGACAGCGGCACTCAGTGTGGATCAAATTACCTCGATAACAACAAAATGCTATCGTTGTGGGAAGACAACACACGACCAGAACCAATGCTGGTTTAAGAACCAGGAATGTAGGAAATGTGGCAAACTGGGTCACATAGCTAAGGTATGCCGGTCAGGGAAGAAGACCAACAACCAAAGGAAGCCATCACAGGAAAAGTACAACAAGGTACACAAGGTGGCTGAGAAGAGTTCAGATGAACAGAATTCGGACTCAGACCCAAACGGCCAGGAGCTGGGTAGTCTGAGAATTCACAATGTGAGTAAGGAAGCTGACCTACAAACTATCTGGGTCATGCTAAAAATAGCTGGAGTCCAAGTGAAAATGGAGTTGGACACTGGATCAGCTCTATCAGTCATAAATCGAAGGGATTACCACCAGCTATTCTCACATATACCCTTAAGAGATACCAAGTTCGTATTGCAGACATACACAGGGCATAAAGTATACCCCATGGGAAAGATAAGAGTCAAGGTGAGAGATAGGGGTAAAGAACACCCAAGAATGAACTTATACGTACTACCTGAGGGAGGACCACCACTTCTAGGACGGGAGTGGATCAAGAAAATAGACATGGAATGGCACTATCTAAAAGCCATAACGAGTGAGGACTCGGTGCAGGCAATCAGCTCAGATTCTGAATCGGATGACGATAAGACCAACCCAAATGTGAAAGACAAGGCTAAAATGGACTTGCCAACTAAGGTTGGAAAAACGAAGGCATGCAGAAAGGCTTATGCTCCAGAGAAGAACAAAGTTTCAGAACAGATCTCCACCAAACAACGACAACATAGTTTGACAGAGAATTCTGAGTCTGTTCAGTTTAAGGACATATCCATGACGGAAGAACACCGAGCTCGGACTCAACTTTATTTCAAATTACGACAACAATTAGAACAATTGAGTTACCGTCTCGTACAAGAGATGAAAACAATGAAAAAGTTCTATGACACCGAATGGGAGAATCTGGAAAGACAACAGAAGCAGCTAGCTCAAGCAGAGAGCGACCATAGAGCCATCGTGACCAATCACCGATCACCTCTCCCTTATGATGTTCAGGAGTTAGAATATTTGCAGAAAGAAGCAAATGAAGAGGAATCTTCAGGAAGCCAGGATTTTATTCCAGTTCTTCTCTACGACTCCTTACAAGCAGAGTTTGAGAAGTTGAAGGAACAGTATGAACAGGCCCAGGCTACAATCCTGGAGGGGGTTAACTCGGCAACCTCCGAAAAGCTAGTTTCAGTGGAAGCATATGAGCAACTAAAGGTTGAACATGAGCAAGAAGTCCAAAGGCTGCAGGAAATTCTTGATGAGCTCAAGGCCAAGACAGACTCATCGGTAGAAGTTCCATCCATAGATGAGAAATTAGAGGTGAAAGACATGGCAGAACATGAAAGTCAAGATGTCCAAGAACTCATAAAAATATTGAAGGAAACCCAAGACAAATATGAGGCGGCAATGACCGAGGTTCAACAACTTGAAGAACAGATTCAACTGGGAATCCTTTCAGTGAAAGAAAAGGCAACTGTAAGAAACACAGAGACTGTAAGAATGGCCCCTGAACATGAGCTAGAGAGCATCAAGGCGCAACTTCTCCGAGCGCTTAAAGCCAAAGTACAAGAGGAAAAAAAGGTGAAAGCATTGGAGGAAAAGGTGGATGAAATGGAGAAGACTCTGATCCACAGGGTCCCCGTGGAAGAGTTAACGGTCAGCCAACTCCTTCATATGCTGAGAGACAAGACTCTGCAATGGGAACCATTTGAACACGAGCTTCAATCTTCAAAGGGAAGGGGTTCGGAGCTCTCAAAAGTTTGGGGAATAGTTGAGGTTGCAACACAGATTTTACGGGGCTGCCGAAAGTACGCTGAATCACGTCAATGTGAACTACAGAATGTTGCAACAGCTGCTCCAGTAGAAGGATTGAATAGCCCGATCAATCAATCCCCGATGGAAGGGGAAGTATTGGAATCACAAATGAGGTCATTAGTGAAGGATTGGCAGGAAACCCAGGAAGAGCGGGATGAATATGAACGCATGAAGAAGTCTCTTCAGGAAAGATGTCTAGGGAGGGAACAACAGTCGGCTAACGTCCAGTTGGGTAAGGAAGAAGTAGCAGGCCCTCTCGCTAGACTAGCTCAGGACGACACCGAATATTACCATGACCTGTTGAGTGACACGGAATATTACGATGACTTGGTCTGCCCAGCTTGTGATGAAAACTCCCAAAGTGCAGAAATCAGGATGAAGCACTTAAAGTCTAAGGAACATAGGGAGATGGTGGCGCTACAGCTGGCAGCGGATAAGGGAGCCCCGAGAGTCTCCAAGAAGCAGAAAAGAAAAAGACGAAGCAGAAGACGGTAACCATCTAAATCATTATCACTTCTATCAGATCATGCACGTGGGCCCTACGAAGGGGGCCAAATCAGTTGGAAAGTAGGAAAAATTACCAAGGCAGTCCAGCTGTTTGTAAAAGTCAGCACTGCTGGTTCAGCAGGACGGAAGTTCAAGCTGTTAAGCCAAGGGAAAGACTATTGGATGAGTCACGCTAGAAATGTGAACCGGCTACACCACAGAGATGTTGTTCGGACCGAGTCAAGACCAGAGACTGAATCTGTGAACTGTTTCCCGCAGAGACTGAATCTGTGAACTGTTTCCCGCAGAGACTATATCTGTGAATTGTTTTACATGAAGTTGATTATATGTTATGTTTAATGGGGAATAAGTATGTTGTAAGCTAAAAAGGGAGGATTGTAGTGTATGTACCCGTCTACCTTTAAGAGAACTATTGTATGTAACCGTTCACCTTTAAGAGAACTATTTTAGGTGTGGCACTACTTTGTTTGGCTTCTGTATACTGTAATACCAATGGTGACCACACCAGTATATAAGTGTTGTGTCAGGATTTATTGGGCAGATTCGCCCTGACCTTCGAATAGTAAAGTCCTGTTTTAAGTTACTCTTGGAGTCTGTGCATTAATTAACTAAACAACCCACAGACTTTACACTCAGCTTCGTTGGAAGGGCTCCTCAATGGCATCATTAGCCACGTCTTCAGGGGATAGCCCTTGTATGCAAGTAGCCATCCGTTAAGTTGGTCTGGCAGACTGAATAGCGGAGGCACACTAGACTGGCGCAGTATGAAGGAGTCATGGCAATTGCCAGGGTACTTGGCACAAACATGCAAAATTTCCTTCTTGTGGTCACACACCACCTGAACGTTAAGGGAGTGGAAGCCCTTGCGGTTGACAAAAATACCTGGATTGCGATGGGGTGCCTTAAGGGCCACATGTGTGTAGTCAACGACACCCTGCACCCTTGGAAAGCCTGCCAGATTAACTAATCCAACTGCACGCGCCGTGGCACTTGCTCGATCCTTGGTGAAATGGATGTGATTGTGCACGATGGCAAAGAGGGCATCGATTACCTGCGTGATGCAGGTGTGTGCGGTCGCCTGGGAAATGCTGCTGATGTCTGCTGCTGATCCCTGGAATGAGCCGGAGGCAAAAAAGTTGAGTGCGGTGGTGACTTTGACAGGCACTGGTAAGTGTTGTCTACCTGGTCCTCTGGGCTGCAGGTCTCGTTGCAGCATTGCGCAGATGTCACCCACTACCTCTCGCGAAAGTCAGAGCCGCCTTTGGCACTGCTGCTCAAACATGTTGAGGTAGCTGACCCTGTGTCTGTAGACCCTGTTTGGGGGGTATCTCCTGCGCCGATGGGCTTCCATGTGCTGGCCCCTTCCGGCCTGTGCAGCTTCAGGTGGTTGAGCAGCAGCTTGGCACTCCTGTTGGTACTGCTGTTGTTCCTGGTTCTGCTGGTGCCACGGCTGGTCTTCGTCCTCATCTAATGTCCAGAAGGGAAGGAAATAAATGGCTCCCATGCTTCTGGTATATGCCTCAGTTGAGGAAGTGCTCAGTGAAGGTGGCGAGAGGGGTTTCCCAGGAGATCACACTGGAGATGGATGTTAGGCTCCAAACTTCCACAGCTGTGGTTATGCCTGCTAAAAGTTCCCCCAGACCTGAGACAACAAAGTCCTATCACCTGCAAATGATGGCTGATCAAATATCCTATTTAATGGTTAACCTGCAGCTGATAGTCAGCAATCCAATTGTGCTCCCGCCAGGTTTCACCGTCGTGTTTCAGAACAGGCGTGTTTCACGTGGGAAAAGGGTTAAAATCACAAAGGCCTTTCAAAATGGCATTATAGAGGCAATTTAGTGCTCGTTAAGGGCCTTAACGGCCTATCCCGCCTCTTGGAGGCAGGATGGAGACGGGACCATTAGACACGAATGAATGAAAATTGCTTTAAGGTGGGATGGAGGTGGGGTTTTTGCAATTTTAACCCCTCACACGCCTCCAATCCCGCCTCAACGGCCCGATGAAAATCGAGCCCATTGCATAGCTCTTTCAATGAGCTGGCACAGACACGATGGACCGAATGGCCTCCTCTGTGCGGTATCATTCTATGACTAATTGCTAAGTCATCCAAGAAAAAGCTGAGACTATATTAACAGGATCATTAAAATGTAAGATGCCACAGCTTTTCCCAGTGTTGCATGTTTCTCGTCACTTACCGACAGATGTTTCTGTCGCTTTAGAAATAATGGCCTAGAAATTCAGTTAGGGGCGCCCAGCTTGCCTGGGCGCCGGAATTACCGCTGCGCGCGGAGCCACTTGCACCAGCGGGAAATTCAGTTTCAGCGCCCCAAGTTGAAGCCGGCCGCTAAACAAGGGTTTCGGCGCCCCGCTTGGGGCGCTGAAACTGAATATTGGCGTGTAAAGTGCCGCAGCGCCACCCGCTGCGGCACGGCAGCCTGCGGTACTGCAGGCCTTCCTCTAATTCTTAAGGGGGAGGTGCCTGCAACAGCGTGATCCCCGCTCGCGAGTGCCGGCAAATGAGCCCGGCACCAAGGAGAAGTGCCGGGCTCTCTGGAAACAGCCGGCAATGCCGCGGGGGGGGTGTAGGAGGCCGGGGAAGGAGGTGCGGGCAGGCGGCCGCCGAAAAAGTGGCCGGCCGCACCTCCACCTTAAATCGCCCCAGTGCCGGCACAGGTAGGCCCCGTGTACCGGTCGCTGTTTGCGGCCGGCACGGGCGAGGCGGCAGCAACCAAATATGGCCAGCGGGGCGCTGCGCACACCGATGACGTCATCGGTGGTGGTGCAGCGCTAATGGCTAACGCCGCTATTAGCGCCCCGCTAAATATCGCGGGAGGTTTGCACAGTGGCGCAAAAGCCCTCTTTGGGCGCAAACTGGTGGCGCAGGCCACTGAATTTCTAGGCCAATGTGTTTTGCAGTTGAATCGGCTTAAAACCAAGGGATATAAGGGCCATCTATGTCCGTGTGACCAGTCAGTGTGTTTCTGTCGGACATGGCAGGCTGTACCCATTTTTCTAAGCGAGTATTTTGCTACTGTGGAACGTTTAATTTGCCAGCCAGGCCAAGAATTGGTGAAACTCACCCAAAGACAGAGGTCCTCAAATCACAGTTCAGGAGAAGTGATGTACTTTGGTTGGGAGTCCAAGGCTCTATTAGCAGAGTTCCAGGGTCCACCTTCATTTAATGAATTACTGATGACATTATCTTTTTAAATATCTCGCTTTGTTTTCATCTTGAGAGTTTCATATTGCACAAGATTAGTGGAGATTATTGTTAAACATAAATGCAACGATGGTACCGAGCCATATAGACAGGAAGGTTCCAGGTTCGATCCAAAGTCTTGGCCAAGTTAGCTTATCTCAGATAGGGGCACAGTGAGTCACCACAACTGCCTCTTAGCCTAAGTGTCAGCTGTGGCTCAGTTGGTAGTACTCTTGCCTCCGAGTGAGAAGATAGTGGGCTCACAGTCCCACTCGAGAGATTTGAGCACAACATCTAGGCTGACACTCCATTATCCCTGGTATCCTGTCTTAATATTTATCCCTCAATCAACATAACAAAAAAACAAGTTATCTGGTCATTATCACATGGCTGTTTGTGGGAGCTTGCTGTGCGCAGATTGGTTGCCATGTTTCCTACATTCAAAATTATTTAATTGGCTGTGAAGTGGTTTGGGACGATTTGAGATTGTGAAAGGCGCTATATAAATGCAAGTCTTTCGCTCTTTACAGACAGTAAGTTCTTCTGTGGGGCGGGGGGGAAGGATGAGTGCTTTTTTTTTTAGCCTGCCCCCTTATATTATGGCAGTAGTTTGGAGGGCTAAATATGAAGTGTTCCCAGGCTACATTGGTAGTCCCACCAGATTCTCCTCTGATTGGCTCAGTGGTACCTACGTTTGCTGAGAGCACACATAGTTTCCTTACTTGGCCTAAAGTGGGCCCCACAGTTGCAGAAGCATCAATTGTCATTGAATAAGAGCCTAACGTTGAGGGAGATCACGAACTTGAACATGTGGCATCTTTGCCTCTTCAGCCTGATCAACCGCTGGCTCTGATCTCAGAGTGGTAAGGTGCGGCTCTGAGAATACTCTGGCTCTGTGGGGTATCTTCCTTGTCATTTTGCTACAAGCAAGGGCACCCGCCCCTTTATTTAAATAACCCCGTCCGTCCCAGGGATTTGGGACATGGTCATGGCGGGATAAAAGCAGCAGGCGGGAGTTCTGCCCCACCGCACTAATTTCTAGCCTGACGGATGGGCCCTTTGACATTGTTGCTGGTCCTCATGGACCCCAGCATGGGGGGTCACTGCTGACTGACAATTTCTTCCCTTCACCTTGCCTAAGAAAAATAAGACAATAGATTAAGTAAATGATATGCGGACTGTCACATCTCTTGCAGTAGGACAAATAATGTGGGATACGGTTGATCAGTTACAACTGACAGGTTACAATTCTGCATGTCAGCTAATGAAACCTTTTCAAAACACAGCTTCACCATTTTTAAATTATTTAGCGTCAGCGTATCCTAGTATACCCATTGTTAGGCGACGTTACTTCCATTAAAGTCAGTCCCTTTCACCACCACAGCCATGACCTTGCTTTATTTCTTTCGGGAATGGGGGGGGGTGGGTGTACGGGGAATCGCCATGGTACTCATTTTAATAGTGCTTTCTTTGATTTGATTTTCCTGATTTTAATTGGAATTTGGCACATGTCACAGTCAGAAGCTTTTGTTTTTTTTCCTGAGAACTGTGCAGTGAATAATGGGAACAAGTTAAACAGGTGTTATACTCAACGAGAACTTACATTTATATAGCGCTTTTAATGTAGTAAAACATCCCAAGGTGCTTTACAGGAGCGTTATTAAAAAAATTGACACAGAGCTACATAAGGACAGGCGAGAGGTAGGTTTTAAGGAGCGCCTTAAAGAAAGGAAAGAAGTAGAGAGATGAAGAGGTTTAGGGAGGGAATTCCAGAGCTTAGGGCCGAGGCAGCTGAAAGCACAGCCACCAATGGTGGAGCAATGGAAATTGGGGGATGCGCAAGAGGCCAGAATTGAAGGCCTGTAAATTTACTCTGTAAATGTCAGCGAATTAAACTGGAAAGGCACATTCAGCGGTCTCCAGCCAGTAAGTGTGTGTAATATTCTCATGTGGCTCTGTGCTTAGAGTATTACACGGTCAGTAATAACAATGCAGGCAGAGAATAAATGACAGACACATCCATTATTAAACAGACTGAAATATAATATCAGAAATATAAATCCATTTCAGCATTTTTCCCCAGGATGAATGCAAGTACAGCACATAAGAAAAAAATTCTTATATTTACATAATCAAATAAAAATGTATAAAACAAACCCTGTTATACAGAACAATTGCTTTTACATTAAAGTCCACCAAAATAAAGAATACATTCCCCCGTCTCTATTGTATATACACATCTACCATTGTACAGCTGGGAAGTAAACTGTACTCCATCGATGAGATCTCACACATGAAGCTGCTTGTACTGTTGAATAATTACACACGTTCTGCAGCACACACATACCGACACACGTCATCGCACAAACGCTCGTATGCAGTATCTTTGATGAATTTGAAGCAAATGAACAAAAAGTAAATGTAGCCACAAAGAGTCCATGCCAAGGACCCGCTCAATACCCTGATGTAAAAACGCTAAAAATACAAGTGCTGTATTAGATATCAATAAAGCTTATCAAAGGCTGTATTAAAAGATGCTAAATCACCTTATAACTGTACAACAAATGCGGTCATGTGATGATGAGGGTTATTTTAGTTGATTATTGTGTCACCCTGAATAATGATTTCACAGGGCCTTCACTAACAGTAGTAGCTGTACCACATGAGCAGGTGTTAGGAACCGCATTACCAAGTTGGAAACAAGGTGATTCAAACAAGGGATGGAGGAGTCTGAAATACACCAACCCTTCCTTTATGTAAACTCGTTAAAATCTTTCCTTTGATATGGAAAACTCCATTGAATACCGTTGTATCTTGCAATTGCAAAATATGAAATCAAAACAGATGTTGGAAATACACAGCAGGTGCGTCAGCGGCTGAAACGAGGAAAGACAGGTTGTCGCTTTTGGCGGAGACCTTCACCAGAAAATTGTGACAGAATTCCAGTACTCCAAAGCGAGCAGCAGCAAAGTGGTAGGATGTGTGTTTATGATTCAACGAAAGGGAATTCTGGATCTCACCGGTCACTGGAAGGTGTGCCAATTCTGGCCTCTTGCGCATCCCCGATTTCCATCGCTCCATCATCGGTGGCCGTGCCTTCAGCTGCCAAGGCCCCAAGCTCTGGAATTCCCTGCCTAAACCTCTCCGCCTCGCTACCTCTCTTTCCTCCTTTAAGACGCTCCTTAAAACCTACCTCTTTGACCAAGCTTTTGGTCACCTGCCCCAATAATCTCCTTAAATCCTACCTCGCCTGTCCTAATATCTCTTTATGTTGCTCGTTGTCAAAATTTTGTTTGATAACGCTCCTTTGAAATGCCTTGGGAGGTTTTGCCACGTTAAAGGCGCTGTATAAATGCAAGTTGTTGTTGCAAGGTGGAACAAGGTCAATCACCCTGGTCTCCTCTCCTGCTCCCCCTAGTGGCTGCCTCCAGAAGAGCACCAGCGTGGGATAAAGCAAAGTTTGGTTTAAAATAATTTACATGCATGCTTTGGGAGGGAATCAATGTTTCGTATAATAATGTTCCCATCGGACAATCTTCAGAAAGAATCCTTTGCTATTATACATTCTTAAAGATTGGATAAAAACAGAATGGATTTCCTCCATCATAATTTCAATATATTCATAATTTGTTATTACAGCTGTGAATGCTATTAATTTATTTATCTTTTAAAAACATGATACTGGTAAATTGAATCTCTTCCTGCAATATATAAAATTTTTTTTTTTTTTTACATCGCAGTTTTGGCTGCTTTACTCAGCTGACCTCTTCCCAGCTGACCTCTTCCCATGCATTTAGGACACAGAAGCACAGTTGTGCTAAATCCAGCCTGCTTGAATAACTGTAGACACTGAAGAGTTCAGGTATATATTTTCTTCATTGACAGAATTTGGTTGAGATTTGTTTTACCAGGTCATTTGTAAAGGAGACAACTGCACTTCACACTCGAGCCAAGCTGTTCCAGTACAGCTACAGCACTGGCATCTACCCGACAATCCGGCCAATTACCGCCCCATCAGTCTACTCTCAATCATCAGCAAAATGCTGGAAGGAGTCGCCAACAGTGCTATCAAGCGGCACTTACTCACCAATGACCTGCTCACCGATGCTCAGTTTGGACACCACCTGGACCTTTGTTCCAGATCTCATTACATTCTTGGTCCAAACACGGACAAAAAGAACTGCATTCCAGTTGAGGTGAGAGTGACTGCCCATGACATCAAGGCAGCATTTGACTGAGTGTGGCACTAAGGTGCCCTAGTAAAATTTAAGTCAATGGGGATCAGGGAGAAAACTCTCCAATGGCTGGGGTCATACCTAGAACAACGGAAGACAGTTATAGTTGTTGGAGGCCAATCATCTCAATCCCGGGGTTCCTCAGGGCAGCGTCCTAGGCCCAACTATCTTCAGCTGCTTCATCAATGACCTTCATTCCATCATAAGGTCAGAAGTGGGACTGTTCGCTGAAGATTTAAGTGTTCAGTTCCATTCGCAATTCCTGAGATAAATGAAGCAGTCCATGTTCACATGCAGCAGAACCTGGACAACATCCAGGCTTGGGCTGATAAGTGCAAAGTAACATTTGTGCCACACAAGTGCCAAGCAATGACCATTTCCAACAAGAGAGTCTAACCACCTCCCCTTGACATTCAATTGCATTATCATTCTCAAAGTCTCCCACCACCAACATCCTGGGGGTCACCATTGACTAGAAACTGAACTGGACCAGTCACATAAATAACATGGCTACTAGAGCAGGTCAGAGGCTGAGTATTGTGGTGGGTGGCTCACTTCCAGACTCCCCAAAGCCTCCCCACCATCTACAAGGCACAAGACAGGAGTGTGATGGAATACTCTCCACTTGTCTGGATGAGTGCAGCTGCAATAACACTCAAGAAACTGGACCCCATCCAGGACAAAGCAGCCCGCTTGATCGACAGCCCATCCACCACCGTAAACATCCACTCCCTGCCCCACCGGCGCACCGTGACTGCAGTGTGTACCATCTACAGGATGCACTGCAGCAAGTCACCAAGGCTTCAACAGCCCCTCTGAAACCCACAACCTCCACCATCTAGAAGGACAAAGGCAACAGAAACATGGAACCACCATTAGCTACAAGTTCCCCACCAAGTCACACACCATCCCGATTTGGAAATATATCGCCGTTCCTTCATAGTTGTTGAGTCAAAATCCTGGAACTCCCTATCTAAATGCACTGTGGGAATAACTTCACCCCATGGACTGCAGTGGTTCAAGAAGGTGGCTCACCACCACCTTAAGGGCAACTAGGGATGGGCAATAAACGCTGGTCTTGCTAGCGATGCCCATATCCTGAGAAGGAATTTTAAAAAATACACTCAGGTACTTATCTCATTAAAAAATCTATTGTTGGAATGTCAAAGTCCAGTTTGACTCACTCACATATAAGCACAAAATTAAATTTGCTTTGATTTTTATGGAGAAATATCAAATCAGAGTTGCTCATGTAACTAAAGGCTCCTACAAACATGCTGGCTACTGTCAAAGAACACGAATTTAATATTCTGCACACTTAAGCTGCATGTATTATTTAATAAAGAATATCACTTGTAACTGAAAAACAGTGATGCAACACGAATCTTCCTTCAGCCCCTCCCACCTGAATTAGCCTGGGATAAATAGATCTAATATTTACAGTTCTGACCAGCTACACCGTGAAATTAGACTATTTTAGACTCCGTTGTGAGGCGCCGAATTGTGTTTCTGAATAAAGAAAAGCTTGAAGATGGAGATTTCCTCGGTACAAAATCGTACACACCTTTTAAAGAACGGATTTACAAGTTTGCTACACCTAGCACACAGAGGAAATCTTCACCCATGGCGAGAAGGTAGATAGATGTGACCGAGATCTATCAAAAAGGGATGGATCTGTTGGGTTTAAATGGTTCTCTGCGTTTCCAACTACTCCTAGGTCCACATTTGCGAGCTGGGTCAGAGCACTCAACCAGCGCGTAGGCACAGAAAATATGCACCTAAAGCCAGCTGTAATTTGCTCCATTTTATGTTCAGCTAAACAGCTGCAACTGGATTCTGCAAAGACAACAAGCAAAACTCCTTGGAGACAAGTCACTTACTTCACCCTAAGCAGCCGACGCTTCCTATTGCACATCAACAAATCATGAACTCGCACTGCAACAGATTTGCTTGGCCATGTCCAATGTAAAAACAAAAAGCAAATCCGCTACAATGTCTCACAAACAGCCAAACTGCTGCTGTGCCCACCTCGTAGGACATCAGGATCTACCAGACCTCCTTGTGGTTGTGGTCCTTGCAACATGCTGAGGGTAAGCTAGTGGGAGTACTGGCCCCCATTCCCTGCCTGATCATTCTTGTCTTATACCCTTCCTCATATGATAGTTGGCCATTCTTATGCACTCTAAATCCTATCCATCACTCCAAGCCCTTTTCTCTTCACCCCCACCCCCCCAGCCTTCTTAATAATCTGCTGCCACTGTCCCAATGGCTCAAAGGTAAGTCTTAATCTCTGAGCTATACAGAGCAGATGTTTGCAGGTTCGATCTCTTGTCTGCACTAAGTTAGCAAACCTCAGCCAGGGCAGTGATGGGGTGTTACTGGCTTCCTGTGGTTTGGCTGTGATGTTCTCCAAAGCAAGATGTGTCTTAGTTCACAAGTGAAGGATAGCTACTTGGGTGAGGTACCAGATTGCAAGCACTGCCTGTGGAACCATCTCCTTGTGAGAGTCAATGACGTCAGGAGAGAAGAGAAAATATCTTTCAAAAATTCTCGCACAAAATCCCAACATCCATCTGCCAGTGTTTGCAGCTCACATTTCTATCTAAATTTTTTTTTAAATCTGCTGCTTAATGTTGATCTATACCGCACTGATATGATTCCATGAAGCAACACTTTTACCCATTGTGTCTGGTTCATTGTTTTAACAACAAAATGCAGCGTATTTAAAGCCATATTTTCTGTCTGACTTCCAGAAATCTGTATAAAGGAGATTAATTTCCCATTGTGCTAATTTTTTTCAGGCTATTGAATGGCGATGTAAACGTCCTTTACAAAAAAAAGTTGTTTTACTCAGATTTTCTTGCAGGGTTCAGGGGACTATGCTCCGGGATATAGCGATTACTGAGACAGTTAAATTCTAATGAGATCACAATGAGTTGCATCACAAATGTAAAATCTGGAGTTGGAACCAGTAACTGATTGAACTAGACTTTGATTGTAGTAAAAGATGTGTGTTGGAGCCAAGGATTTGGTCCAAACTAACATTCTGATTTAACATGGGGTGCCCAACTTCTTTGCCTAAACTTTAATCAGGATTCACCATCCTAAGTTTTTACCTTTCGGCAGTAATTAGGACAGCAGTCACAACACAGGCAATAGGAGGCGAGTTCTCCACAGAAATGGTCAAAGTCGTAGCTAATTGCCCAAACGCACCAACCAATATCGTACCAAGTCCCAGAGACCGGGAAGGCCCAAGTTCAATCCCTGGTCTGTGTTAAGCTATCTCATCTCAGCTGGGGTGGCAGACATGGTGCTACAATTGGTCTCCAGAATCTTGGGTTAGGTAGCCATGTTTCTGCTCCTGGCCACCATCCAGTGACCCCTACTGGAAAGCACATGTGTAGACGTTGGATGAGGACAGGATTGGGCATGGCTGTGATGCCCCCGGTGATGGAATAGCCTAAACTCATAAGAAGCATGGCCATGAAGAGGGCTTAGAGAGAGAGAGAGAGAGAGAGAGAGAGAGGGGTTAGGAAATTTTAAAAAATAATTTAAAGAAACATAGATAAATTTATTCCTAGTGCTTCATGTACTGGCTTCAACTATTCAATTATCTGCATCTTACACTCACAAAGTACAAAAGATTTTGACTGTTCTTCAAAAGGGTCCTTATCTACCTGTTTTCCACAAGTTGTAAGATGCAGATGCTAATACCCTGTACTATGATATTACTTCTGAAAATTGTGAGGGTGATTTCAAGTTTTGGATTCACCAAATTCATTCATGTTTCAATCAAAACAACCTCTAGATGTAGCCATTGGCATAGCGCTGCACCTCCCTGCCTCAAAATAAGAACTAGCAAACACTTTGAAAATGTCATGAAATTGGATTGTAGGTCACGCCACCATTAATACAGCCCTTTCTTTATCCCAGCAAAAAGCATCTTAGCGCTTGATTGTGGAAAACTAGACTCTAAAAGCAAATTTGTAATAAAATATGATTAGACAAATTCTGGGTCCCGATGTTCAAGACCAATGTCTATTTTCCCATGACGCATCCGTACCCATGGCAACTGATTGCGCCGCTCTCTCACAAGCAGTGGCCTCCTGAAATGGACAGGTAGCCAAGTATTTCTGTCCACATTATTTGACTGGTTTGTATTAAAGTCTGCCAGACTTTTGTTGGAATTAGTCGCTTGGTCCAGTTCCTCGTCCCCAGCATTTTCCTGCCCGTCTTTCTTCAGCTGTCGAGGTGAAGCCATAGAACATTCGTCAGTCTTTTCAGACACCAATCCCTCAGTCTGTGACAAGTCAGCAACTGAACCCTGAGCCTGACTTTTCTCGGTCTGTTTTGAGACTCTATTGCACTCTTCTTCTGCATCATCACTGTAGAATGGAGGCTCATCAGCGCTAGCTACGCTCTCCTGTTTTGGCAAACGTCCTTTTCGATTTCTCTGGACCCCTTCCTCAGGCCCTGTCTGTCTAGCGCCACATTCAGGTGCCCCGTCTTCCAGCTCAAAGTCCGAATCCAGTGAGCGCTCGCGAGATTCTGAAGACTTCTCTGATCCTAAAGAGTTTTCTGAAACAAAACATATGTAAGTTATTAACATCCTGTTGATAGCGTGGGACAGCAATATCAGTGAAACCCACTGCCAATAATTTCTATTAATACGACTAAGGTAGTAATAACATTATAAATGCCATCACACGATTAAACATTTTGCCCTATATTGCGTGGCACTCTCTCAAGCTTCAAACAAACCCGAGTAACCTTCACCACAAATAAATGGATCACAATATATGTTAAAATTTCATTTAAACAACCATTTACCACCTGATGTACGCTTGTGGTTGCACCTGTAAGTGAATGCAAGACAGATCTTGGGGCTCAGATGATGATCATGAACCACTACAGCTAGAGCTACACTCTTGTGGTTCATCGCATCATATGAAAGAAAGTAAGAATGTGCAGTTATATAGCATCTCGTCATGTGTCGAAGAGTCCCAAAGTGCTTCACATCCAATTACTTTGGAAATGGTGTCACTTTTTGCATCGGCAAATGCAGCAGCCAATTTGTGAACAGCATGATCCCAGACAGCAAATTGAGCTGAATGGTCAGTTCCTGGTTTTTTTTTTTGGCGATAGCGGTTGAACACCAGGAGAACTCCCTTGTTGTTTTTCGAATGTGCCATGGGATCTTTCACATCGTCTTACAGAGGAGGTCGCCTCTAATAACGCAGCACTCCCTCTAACTGAAGTGTCAGCCTGATTTATGTGCTCAAGGACCAGAGTGGGACTTGATCCCACAACCTTCTAACTCAGAGAAAAGAATGAGATCAACTGAGCCAAGCTGACACTTGGGAGTACTGTACAAACATTTTCAGCGGGTGCTTGTTTTGACATAAGTCTGACTGAGTCAAACTTTTTTTATTATCCTTTTCACACCAATTTCTCTCCCCCTTTTTCCCCTCTCCTGAACGGGTTGACTTCTTGCTGGGATATGGCTTCATGGCAGCTTCCAGTACCTCATCCAAATGGCAATTATTTGTGTGCGAGCCTTTCCAGTGAATGTTAGCAGACTATTTGACCAGAGGGGCATCACAGTTAAGCCAGATTCGGTCCTCAGCAGCATCCACACGTGGCTTCCAGCAGGGATCGCTGGACAATGATCAGGAGTGGGAATCCTTTCCTATTTTCCCCCTCCCTAATCCAAAGCACAGAGGTCCCAATGTTACCCTGGGTGATCAATTAACTCCGGGATCGAACGTGGGACCTTTCTAATCTGCCTGAGTCAGTCACTGGGTAAAACCATTCAACCACTGGGGACACCTATAGAAATCAGCTTCAAAAGTAACTTGAATCAAACTACAATTACTGAGTGAGACATTGGCAGCAAGGACATTGAAAAATCTTTCCTCCAAAACCATATGTACATGTTAACTGCCACATGTGCACAGTTCAGTAAATCTGCATTTTTCTTGGTCGGTAGTAGGAAATTCATGCAATAAAACATGCTACATTTCAGGTTAATTCACCTCTGGTGTAAGGAGTTAACTCTGAGCCAGGCCAGCAAAGGTATAACAGAGAAAAAGAAAAGAAAGACTTGCATTTATATAGTGTCTTTCATGACCACTGGACATCCCAAAGCGCTTTACAGCCAATGAAGTACAGTCACTGTTGTGATGTAGGAAACGCAAGCAGCCAATTTGTGCACCGCAAGCTCCCATAAACAGCAATGTGATAATGACCAGTTAATTATTTTTTTTAGTGATGTTGATTGAGGGATAAATATTGGCCAGGACATCAGGGATATCTCTCCTGCTCTTCTTCGAAATAGTGCCAGGGGATCTTTTATGTCCACCTGAGAGAGCAGACGGGACCCCGGTTTAATGTCTCATCCGAAAGACGGCACCTCCGACAGTGCAGCACTCCCTCAGTACTGCACTGGAGTGCCAGCCTAGATTTTTGTGCTCAAGTCTCTGGAGTGGGACTTGAACCCACAACCTTCTGATGCAGGGGTGAGTGTGCTACCCACTGAGCCACAGCTGATACTACTGAGCTCTCAATAGTCAATCAGTACACATATACCTGGGGTCTCCTTGCACTACTTCTTCTGACACTAAGCAAGTTATTTCACTATGGTAAGACTGCTAGACTGCATTTTCTAGACACTTTTAGATCAGATTGGGACTTGGGTCAGAAATCCATCTAGTTGAACCTCCATCCATTGTGCACTGTATACGATATTCCGGCCAGCCTAAGGTGCTCTTATCCAAAATAAAGAGAGCATCATTTTAATAATATAATATAATATTTCAATTAAAATGAGACAACCACACCAGTTTGTAGTTTACTTACCACCGAGTGCGTCAGAGTACAGCCCGTCTCTGTCAAACTCCACTGTCTCATCGAGGTAAGGCAAATCACTCCCTGATCCCACTCTTGCTGCAGAAGACCCTCTCTGAAACACAGAATTCATTCATGAAATCTCAGATAAAATATCTCCTGTAAGGTCTAATGCACTTCGCGCAAACATATTAGTCTAGAAATTAGTGACATTAATGGATGAATGCTTAATGTGTTCGGATGATATTCTCGGACCATATTCTGATACAGGTGTCAGCCTGGTCATTACAAATGGGTTGTGACTTTGCTGAAATAGAACCATAGAAACTTGCAGCACAGAAGGAGGCCATTTGGCCTACTGTGTCTCTGCAAGCAACTAGCTGGAGCAATCCAAGACTATTCCCACTGCCCCACGCTCTTGCATCTCCATCAAATTTTTATACTATTTTCTCTTAAAAGGATGCAGTGGTCTTGGCCCCAACCATTCCCTGTGGCAAAGCATTCCATGCTTAAACAACTCTGCGTGACGATATTTCTCCTAACCTCACTCCTCACCTTAAGTGACAATTTTAAATTGACCCCCACCCAAGAAAATAGTCTTTCCCTCGTCTATAAAAACCCATCATAATTTAAAAACCTCCATTAAATATCTGAGCCTTCTCTGCTGCAGTGCAATTAGTCCCAGTATTTCAAGTGTCTCCTTATAACTATAGTTTCTCATCCCTGGCATCATTCTGGAAGAGGGCAAAGAAATGCCATAAGAACACATTTAAGCACTTTCCCACTAATACTGGCAACAGTCATTTCTAGACTATTGTCTTTACAGCAAAAGAATACAGTATCACATACATCAAACATGAACAGTACATCACTTCTACAGGAGACATACATCCTGTGTATGCGGCTTATATATTTAAAATATCTTTTCTTGGGATGTGAGCATCGCTGGCAAGGCCAGCATTTATTGCCCATCCTTAGTTGCCCTCGAGAAGGTGGTGGTGAGCCGCCTTCTTGAACAGTGTGTCTGTGGTGAAGGTGCTCCCACAGTGCTGTTAGGTAGGGAGTTCCAGGATTTTGACCCAGCGACAATGAAGGATCGGCGATATGTGTCCAAGTCAGGATGGTGTGTGACCTGGAGTGAAATTGGAGGTGATGGTGTTCCCATGAATCTGCTACCTTGTCCTTCTAGATGGTGGAGATTGCGGATTTGCTTGTACTGCCGAAGAAGCCTTGGCGAGTTTTTGCAGTTCATCCTGTACATAGTACACACTGCAGTCACGGTATGTTAATGGTGGAGGGAGTGAATGTTTTAAGCGAACTGTTTTGTCCTGGATAGTGTTGAGGTTCTTGAGTGTTGATGGAGCAGCACTCATCCAGGCACGTGGCAATTATTCCATCACTCTCCTGGCTCGTGCCTTGCAGGTAGCAGGGAGGCTTTGGGGAGTCATGGGTTGAGCCACTTTGCAGAATGATCAGCATCTGACTTGCTCTAGTCACCATGACATTTATGTGGCTGGTCCAGTTAGGTTTCTGGTCAATGGTGTCACTCAGGATGTTGATGGTGGGGAATTCAGCGATGGTAATGCCTTTGAATGTCAAGGCATTATATGGCAGTTGTATTCATTCAACATGAGAGAATTCTGTGTCCACCACCACCACCGCCGTAGTTTGTCTTGTTCTCATTTATTTTAGTGTGCTTGGACAGGAGATGAACACTGGTCACATGCTAATTATATCTTGCTAGATGTGAGTGCATTATAAAGCTATCTTCTACTCAGTATATAATGTAAAGAACAGATAGGAAATACTTTAAATAGGCAGCATCACTCAATTGTAGAGTTTTCAGACTCAGTTACTGGAACATCCTCTTATAAATGCACTGTTCTGTGTTGGTATCACAGTTCCATAGTCTAGTATGATTCAGGAAATCTTTGAAGCAAAATTAAGGTCTTGAAATTGTGCTGTATGATATTAGTGAACAAACACTTAACATTTTCATATGAAATTCCTTTGCCTACTATTTTAAATGGAAGCCTTAACTCATTCAGAATGTTCAGTAAAATAGCAGACAAAGGAATTTCATACGACACACAGTGTAATTTCAATCTCTCAGTGTCCACTCCAGGTGTTAACAGCAGAGCGACTTCACTGTATAACTGCTGGCTCAAAACTACTTTAATTACTGCCTCCACACTTCCAACAATTCTTTGATTATACTGATTGGGTAGATAAATAGAGAGAAACACTATTTCTGCTGGTTGGGGAGTCTAGGATTAGGGGACACAGCCTAAAAATTAGAGCCTGCCTTTCAGGAGTGAAGTTAGGAAACACTTGTACACGCAAAGGGTGGTAAAGATTTGGAACTCTCTTCCACAAACAGCAGTTGATGCTGAGTCAATTGTTAATGTTAAATCTGAAATTGATAGGTTTCTGTTAACCAAAGGTATTAAGGGATATGGGGCAAAGACAGGTATATGGAGTTAGGTCACAGATCAGCCATGATCTCATTGAATGGTGGAACAGGTTTGAGGGGCTAAATGGCCTCCTGCTGTCCCTATGTTCCACTACTCTGAACACACAAGACTTTATATAGTCCAGAATAGGACATTTCCAGTTTCCAGCCATACATCTATTAATTATATTGTACATCACACATTAAAAAGCCTTGCATCACATGAATCAATTACAGTCCTCACAACAATTAAACTCATGTAACTTACTCAACGGGTCACAATGAAACAATTACATGATTAAACGGAACCCCAAAATGCAGTTATAATTCATGGAAATTTCCATAATTTGTACTGTGTGATTAACTAATCCTTAGAGAAACTAGGTACCAATCCAGAACAGTTTATAACCAAAGAAAATGAGCAGATTTTACCAAGGAATTCTGCATCGGCAATAAACCACAGTTCATTACAGCAGCTTTCACATGAGAAGTTTCTTACCATATTGTAAATATCAGTTGCTGATGTTTCATCTACAGTATCTTCATCTGAAGGCATACGAAACTCTGCTTTAGGTTCAAATATTTTTGTGTAGTAGACAATTAAAGTTTCCACAATGCGAGCCTGGTGAGGGTAGTCAATAAGAGACGACAAGGACACGGTTGCCTCTGTAGGTCTGGGTCTCATCAGTGTCGGCCCGAATACAATCCCAAGATTACTCGGAGACATCTTATTATGTTGTTCAAGTTCTGAAATTCTAAACATAATAAATATACATTACTCAATGCCCAATGTCCGAAGATACTGGGGGAAATTCTCTTCCATGATCCTGCCAGAAACCGAGCAGGATCGTGATGGACAGCATCAGAAATTTTGGGCAATGAGGCTTACTGCTGTCTCACTGCTCAACCGAGATTTACAACCTCCTACCCCTGTCAGGAAAAAACAATTAAAGCAAAAAAAAACTCCCAAAAAAGTAACTTGACAAATACAGCATTACAAAACTTAGACTTCCTCATCACCAATAGGCCAAGGTTAAGGGTGTACTTAGCAACTGCCTGGAGTATCTGCCGTGCCTGGACTCACCTGCTAAGATGTCTGATGATGTACTGCAGCGTGGCCTTGTTTGCAGACGGCAGATCCTTCAGCAGGTCTTTCAGTCGTGTCACAAATAGCAATTCCTCCTTTTCGATCGCCGACTCTTTATTCCCTGTATCCCCAGTGCCCTGCAGGCTTTCTTTGGCCAGGCCCATCAAATCATTATAGAGGCGGAACAGCATAATCGGTTCTGGAAGCTAACATTAGATGCACAGATTAGCCATTTTGATTTTAGGAGCCAGCAGCCTTTTTGACAAGGTTTACGTGCGAGTAATTAGGGATTGCCAACTCTGGTCGGACATATAAACCTGGAGGTTTCATCACATGACCGCCTGCCTCTAACCACCCCGCCCCCACACTCCTGCCATTGGTCGTCCAACATGACCATCCTCGTGATGCCCCACGTTCCCATGGCAATCAGACTCTTCATTCCCCGATTGGACGATACTTGACTGTCAGCCTTCCCCCCCACCGCCCAAGTCCAATATTTTTGTAACTAGTAGACAAAAGTGTTCAAAGAAATGTTTTTTAAAACACACATTTTTTATTGCCCTTTTCCAGGGTTGCCCACAGCAGTGTCCCAGAAATCAGTCTTTAATTTCTGGAGGCGCCTGGGCAATCTTGGAGGGCTGGCAACACTAACGAGTAATAGTTTATTAAAAGAATTCAATGTTATTGGCTAATGAACAGGAACTAATCTTCAATGTGATCTACATTCCAAGAACCAAGTTAAGAGTTTTGTACGTGGTGCTGTGCGGTGTCCGAGTTGAACCATCTAACGTTCACCTGGAGCTGGCGAATGTTTAATGCATTTGTATAACAAGATGGGGTGCAATTGGATTGATTGCGCCAAGGACCAACCCGAGGAGCCGATCCCTAATTTCCTCGATTAAAAAAAAAAAAATCTCTGACTGCATGAGATTCAAAACAACAGGATCTCAGGATTTATACTTCGGCTAATGGTCTTGCTGCTCTCTATGTTGAAGATATATCAAATACTATGGAAGCAACATTTAGAAACATAATGAAAAATGGCAATTTTGTGATAACCTTGTTAGTAAAGCTCAGACATGTTCTCGCATGTTTGGACAAATCCTGATCAAATGCGACTTGGTGCACCCGCTTTTTGAAACTGAAGATATTTTATTACCTGTCGCAGGTATAGCTTGAGTACGTTGCTGATGTCATGCGGTGATGCTGGAGAGAGTTCTACCAGTTCCTTTCCATTTTCGAAAGCCTGGCACAGCTTCTCAACTCGGGTCTTTACACCATTGACACGGTAGATTCCCTACAGATACAAAATCAAAAAATTAAGAGGCGTGCCAAGGTTTCCTGGACAAGCCATTCTTAATCCTACGCAGCAAGAAACAGAAAGTGAAACCTTGGAGACAAGGAGGTGGGGGCTTAAGTGTCAGCTGTGGCTCAGTTGGTAGCACACTTGCCTCGGAGACAGAAGGTTGTGGGTTCAAGTCCCACTCCAGAAACTTGTGCACATAAAGCTAGGCTGACACTCCAGTGCAGTGCTGAGGGAGTGCTGCACTGTCGGAGGTGCCGTCTTTCGGATGAGATGTTAAACCGAGGCCCCATCTGCTCTCAGGTGGACGTAAAAGACCCCATGGCACTATTTCAAAGAGGAGCAGGGGAGTTATCCCCAGTGGCCTGGCCAATATTTATCGTGAAAGGCGCTATATAAATGCAAGTCTTTCTTAGTGAGAAAAAAGGAGAGAGAGACGGAAAAGAAGAAAATTAAACATCGGAAAACTGGAACAGACAGAAAGTTAGGAAAATACAATGTCGACAATCTCATTGTTTTGAGGTAAACAATCATATAAATAAATACTTTAAAATGACAGGCCAAGGCCGTGGAATAACTAAGGTACGAACTATTAAGGAGTTCATCTGAAATTTTTCTCTCTGCTATTTTAATGAAGGTATTAACTTACCATCTCTGCAAAAATATCACAAGAGTTTCAGATAAATGTGCGTACCTTCACCACATGGACTGCAGCGGCACAAGAAGGTGGCTCACCACCACCTTTTCCAGGGTAACCAAGGATGGGCAATAAATGCTGATGCCCACAGCCCGTGAATGAATAAATAATTTTTTTTTTTTTTTTTAAACTCCATTTTAGGGCCTTTTGAATAATCTGCGTTAATTATTTCAAACAATTCTTCTTTGAACGCAATGGTTTTGATATAATGGGGAGGTTTTGGGGGTTGGCTTTCAAAGGCTGCTCCTGATTGCTGAGCATTTACTTACTTTCATGCTCAAAGCCCTCCTCTCAATCTCGGAGATGCACGTCTTGATGATAAACGGGATTCCATCGTGACTGTCGCGAGAAGTCTGGGCAAATTCCCTGCCAAACAGCTGCAGCTTCCGCTGTAACTTCTTGTGTCCGCACTTAATTGCCAGTGTCTCCAGACACTTCTTGTGACACGCCAGATTGCACTGTAGGGCACATTACATCCCCGTTAGTAATTGGACAAATTTGCAGTATATTCACTTGAGGGGAATCAGATTGCATACTTGTTAATCTGTGTCTCATTTATACAACATTTTGATTAAAATAATCCTTGTGAAATTTCTGGATGTGGTATTATCAGACCACACCTGCTATAAAGCAATGTTTTGTTGGCAATATTCTTTTATAAACTTACCTCTAGGGTTTATTCATGAGGATCAGCCATGATCATATTGAATGGCGGAGCAGGCTCGAAGGGCTGAATGGCCGACTCCTGCTCCTATTTTTTTATGTTTCTATGTTTCTCTTGTCCAACGTACCTAGGGACTTCTCGGTTCCCAAGCACCAAGTAGAGGAAACGGGGGGGGGGGGGGGGGGAAAGACCTGAGAGGCCAGGGCTCTGCCCCCTTTACATTGCCTGGCTTGCTCTGTAAGGGGATGTGCAGCAGGTACAAGCAAAGAGCAGTCATGGTAATGAGGTGGGAATGGGAGTTTCCAGCCCCTCCCGACTCATTTTCCTTCCCAACACCAAAAAAGGTCTCCATTTTGAGGTGCGTTCAGAAGAAGAGGCCCTGTTCCCTGCCCCTCGCTGACTGGACAGGAACAGGCAGCAAATAGCAGAGGGCCCATGAAGGCAAGCTCCATTTTCTTTCAGGGGTACAGTGGGACAGAGATTGGTGTTGGAGCCCTTCTCGCTGCTGTTACTGGACTATATGTAAAGGAGAAGTTGTAATCGGATTCCAGCTTTGCAAGGGTGTTCTTGTAACTACAGACAGGGGAAGTGATCATGACATCCGGTGACAAATCCCTTGCATTTCCACAATGACCCATGCATAGCACGATTTGCTGCTTCAGTACTGCATTTTTGCATTAAAAGTCCCACAGTGAAAATGTTGGCTTCTAAATGGATCTGAGCGGTGAATAGTTGACTTGCTCAGACAGGTACCAGTATAAGATCGCTCTCTCTTTAGAGAGATAAACAGCCGGCAATACTGAGTTATTGTTCCTCGTCAGGCAAAGCCAAGAAAGTAAGGAGCTCCACTCACCTGTATCCACCAGCTAGCTAAATTTTAATGTTAGAAAGAACTTGCATTTATATAGGGCTGTATTTTTGCCGGCGCTCAGTGCGGATTTGGAGGCGGGTCCGCTGTCAAAATCACAAAGATTGACTGCGGGTCGGTATCCCACTGTAAACCTGCCTCCTTGTCAGTTTCCCAAGTGTTGGGTCTGTCATCCCTGAACAGACCCAACACCAAGCGGCAGGTCAGCCAAGTTAGATTGTTAGAAGCTATTAAAAGGTGGTAAAGAACCATTTCCCCATGTACTTACCATTTTACCAGGTTTTCACCATGGTTCCCAGAGAGCAGCTATCACGTCAGGTAAGTGTGTTGGGTTCTCAATGACTGTGGATTGCTGTGAATAGGTGAAAGCTGCAAAAGTGGTCTAAAACCTACCATTTCACAGCTGTTCACTTCCCAATCTTAGAAACTGGAGCATTAATGATTTGGAACCCACTTTTGAACTTTATGCACTTTTGAAGTGTTTGGAGTAATCTCTGTCCACTGTCACCTCCTTGGAACAACCTGTCAACATGGACAGATTACTTCTGTCGTCATCTCAAACTCACCTGCCATCTATTCCATCAGCGCCCTTGAAAAAATCTCACCGTAGTCCTTAGAATCCCAACACGATCAGCCCCAACACCAGCATCAGTGGGCACACCAGCAGCACCAACATCCACACCAACCTTCTCCGCAATCAACTGATGCTGCACTGGACACAGGGCATTATCACCCATGCACATTGCTGCCCAGGACGTCAGCGATGGCCTCACCATGTCCAGATTTACTTCACTTAACACTGTACACCCTGGCTGCCACATGATGCACCAGGTTGGCACCACCCCACACCAGCACCATAAAGCATCCCTACAATGTCCAAGCCATTCCTTTCTCACTCATCACTATTGAGGGGGGGGGGGGAGGGGGAAGTTATGTCTCACCAGTCACTGGAACTCACTAAGACAGTTTCAACGGTGCACACAAATCTGTCCAAGAATACAAAGTGGTGACAATAAGGATTTCAATGCTTGACAACACATTAACAGAAAGTTTACATGTACATTGGCTAAAACACCTAAGTGCCAACCCTTGTGTATTGTTAGTTGGTATGATTGCACTAGGATAAGGGTGAGTGCAAGGGGTGGCTAGTGAGATGAGGAAGTGATAATGTAGATAGAGGGGGATGGGTGGAGGTGCAAGGTAAGTTGGTGCGAGTAAGGATGTGCAGGAGTAGGGTAGGGAAGGCAGAGTGATGGGGGTGTGATGAGTGGCACAGCAGGATGAGGTTGAGTGTGACTTTGCAGTAACGTTTCGTGATCTACTGAGATCATTGAAGGGTTTGCACCACTGCAGCCTGGTCCTCCTGATGACAGCCTGGTCCTCCTGACGATATCCCTGGTTGTGTCCTCCTGTGCAATGTGCAACCAGGCTGCGTTGGTGTCCTAGGGAGGTCTCTTCCATCCACTGGAAGAGAAGAGAACCTCCCTGCGTGCTGTGAGTCCCTCCATAAGCATATCGAAGGAGTCATGGGAGAGCCTGGGTGCAGCCATGCACCTTTGTGCAATGCTTGCTGCACCTCAATGCTGTAGAACACTGACAGCAGAACTGTCAAAATCAATTTGGACATGGCCCTTTTAAGGAAACCGGCTGATGACGCGTCATCAAATGACGTCATCAGACCTGCTTCCTATTAATTGGCCGGGAACCTCGCAGGGCGGGCTTAACAAGCCCCATCATCGTAAAATCTTGTTGGAGGCTGGGATCGAGACAGATGCGAGGTCCCCACACGCCAGAGGTTGCCCGCCATGGACCCGCCGAGGGTGGAAAAATCCAGCCCATAGTGTCTAATCATGCCTTTCAGGGTGTCCCAAAATGTTTTATATTAATGAATTGCCTAGAAGTGTAGGAACCGTTACTGTGTAGGTAAATGTGGCAGCCGTTTCACACTCAGCAGATTCCACAAACAACACTGAGATGAATGAGACAATTGGTGATGTTGGCGGAGGGAAGAATGTTGACCGAGACCTGGAGAGAACCCCCTGCTCTAGGAATAGTTCAAAGGGACTGTTAATATTTATCTGAACTGAATGATGAGGCCTTGTTTTAATGTCTCATTCAAAGGACATTAAGAAAAAAGCAATGGTGCAGTCATCTGTCTGTTAACACCAAAAAGGTTAAAAACCTGTTACACCATTGCAAAATGTGTAATGTAACTGGTGTAAAGGATTAACAAGAATATTTATTGTGGAGACAACGATAGAGCTAAAAGAGAAACCTAACCCACTCTGCCGAACAACAAAAATCACAAGATTCCACAGCTACTTTTAGTCCTTCTCTGATTCCATGTTATTTACCTCCTCACATTCAGCCCCCTGGAAATAGACGTAGCTGTCACACTCTCTGCATTTTGATGGGGTACGAAGTTTCCTGAGGCGATGAGTTTGTGCGGCCTTTGAAAGGCCTACATTTTTGAACGGGCCGGTTGACACCGCTATTTCTGGAGCCATCCCATTGATACCTGTTTGAAAATAAACCACCTGGCGATTGAATAAATAGCGACAGACAAATTTCTTTCAAAAGCCGAAACCGGCTGCTCTGTATCGGACTGCAGCTCATCTTTATGTAAAACTGCTTCACTGCTGCTAATTTTGGTTGGGACAATAGAAAATCTATGGGCGGTGTTAACAATCAACTGGTTGGAACGAGGTGCAGCAACTTTTAGGCTGGTGCCAATGTGGCTCATTTGCAGCTTCTGCCCTCAAACCCCAAAGATTTGGGAACATTTTTCAGCCTCCCTTATAAAGCTCCCCTTTCCCCAGAGTAGGCACTCTGGCCCCCCTAACTGGTGGGCGCCCAATACCGTCCAAGTGGCATGTGTGCCCACCGTTGGTACTGAAATCAGGGAACCTCCCTCCACCCTAGAAAGTTTCTCGGGGTCATCGGCGGAGGTTCCTGGTGAGTGCCTCCTGGTACCGACTCAGGGATGTCACCCGTGCGGATTTTTGGGGCCATAATCTAATTTAACACTTCAGTGCAGTATTGGGTGAATGATTCATTGTTGGAGCTGCTGTCCTTTGGGTGCAACGTTAAACCGGAGACCCTGACATTTACTGTGGTTCAAGCGGATGCTAACGGCACTGTTTTGAGCCCTAGATTTATACAGGCACAGTATAATCTCAGCTTCTGTATCGTGGCTTGGAACCAAATTCCAAATTCCATTTAACTTACTTTGCTCAAAGTTGGTGCTGCTGTCTTTATCCTCCACTTCCTCTGTGGATGACATGGTACCAGTAGAGGGAATTCTGGGCAACTTTCTGGAAAAATCACCTATGGATTGAGACATTGGAGATAAAACTTTATTGATATCATTTACTAGAAATGTATTTTTAGTTAAAAGCAACAGGTAAAAATATGCTGTTAAAGGTTCTTGAACTCAATAATTATAATGTTCTCAATGTGCATTTCTAGATACATTTTGCTGGTGCTCAGGGGGTGGGTTTGAAGGCGGGACATCCGGCAAAATTGCGAAGATTGACAGCGGGTTGGAAACCCGCCGTCAACCCACCTCCAATCAACCTTCCCAGGTGTCGGGTCCCCGATTTGTGCATGGACCCGACACCTGACAGCAGGATGATGATTATAGGCACTTAACTGCTTGTTAACAGGCAGTTAAGAAGCTTTTTGCAATTTTAACAGGTCGACTGCGGGCTTCCCGATGACCGGACACCACGCCAGGTAAGTGTGGCGTGTTGTGGGTCTACTGTAACATTTCTGCATTGATGACAGCTGCAGAAGTGGTGTGAAGGATCCAATGGTATACTGGTGAGTTTCAGAGGTAAGAAAATGTTGGGAAAATCATTTTTAATGTATTTAGACTTTTCTGTAGGTGACAAGTTTTGAATTGTTTGTGTAGTCCCACCTCATTGGGAGAACCTCTCTCACCAGTGACAGATCGCTTCTGTAACCTCACCTGCAGCTGCCATCTGTTCTAGCCTAAGGAGGGAATCACTGTACAAAGGTGAGCCCTTGCGCCCTGGCTCTCCTGTGATTGTCAGTGTTTGCAGCACCTCAATGTTGTCAAACACTGAAAAATCAGCGGTCATAAAAAACTGTGCGTGGCCCCTTTAAGAAAACTGGCAGATGACGTGTCATCAACTGATGTCATCTGACACCGGCTTTCTTTTAATTGGTCGGCAAGCCCGCAGGGCGGGCTTAACAAGGCCAATTGACGCAAAGTCGCGTCTGTGCGTCGGACGCCGTTGGGTGCGGGATTGGAACCCGGAAGGTAGCTGTCCCGCCCCCAAGCCGTATCGAGAGGAAAAATCGCGGCCATGATGTTTGTGTGCTTGCAGTTTTTCAGAGAAATTAATCTAATATGCGAGACTATTGATTGATGGTAAAGTAACGATATGGGCTTTGTAATTGCAAATTTTTAATGTTCTAATCATTGTACCTGGATTCCAAGTGTGAAGGATGGTTTCAACCGGCTGATTCACTTTTTAAATTTGTAATTTTAAAAAATCTTTCCTCTATTTTCTTCAAAGTGATTTTACTGTTCACTTTCCTCTGATGGTTAGACGGGTGAACCACTTTCACCACAACACCAGTAATACTTCCACACTTTGTGAAGAGGGAATACATCCACTACGGAGTGACACTCGGGGGGTGGGGGTGGATTTTAACCCACCCTTCCCGGCGGGAACAGGACAGTTGAAACTGCCTCTGAAAACTTACCGATCTGTTCCCGCTTTAACTGAGGCCTTTATTTAGGCGGCTGAGGCGCCTGCCCAACTCAAATGGAAGGCTCATTAATACATGCAAATCAGTGTTCTATGATGACATTTGGACCCTGATGAGCATGGCACCCACCACTGCTGCCCCGCTCAATAAAATCTGTCGGGGAAGAAGCGGAGGGCCCTATAAAGGTAAATTTTAACGTTATATTTGTAGCGGCAGGAGTGCTTTTCCGGGCTCCACTAGGAAAGTCGGAGCCTCTGCTGCTCCGAGCCCCTCAGGGTCCCACCTGCCGAACCCCACCCCCTTACTCCTGCGACTTACCCGATTGCCAGTGTGTGGCCTCTTGGCCATCTGATCTATTTACACCTTTTTCAGGCAGGCAGCTGGCCGGCGGTATGTAAATGAGGCCCAGGAGTCAAAGTAGCCCGTACCTCAAATTGATCCCGTCGGGGGAGGGTGGTTAGTTTGACATTTGACCTACCCCCTGCCTGCCAGAAACCTGCTACCAGTTAAAATCCCCACACCCCCCCTCCGAGTTTGTGTTTCTTTCTCCCACAGATGAAGGCAACACTACCAGAGGAGTGCAGTCTAATTCACCCACCAGAGCAGGAACTAAACTCAAATGCATATTTGACTGCCAGACTTTAACACAATTCACATCCTAAAATATTTAATTTGTCCACATGACTCTGAGCCTGACCCTAATCAGGTAAGTGATGGGTGGTCCATGTAAATGCAGCAGAAAAGTACTGGACTCCCACTTAGGCAGCCTAAGTCCAAATCCTGACCTTCAGTGCCACTCAAATTTGGCTTCCTTTGACAGCGGAAGTTTGGCAAGTTTTTTGATGGATTCCAAGACAATGAGGCGATATTATACCTTGGATCACAGGAGATGCTAGCAGGGGTTCTGTTCTGCACCATCAAATGCTCTACTCATTGACCTTGTTATGAACCATTAAAGGCCCATTGTCTGAACCACCAACCCTACCCTCTTGACAGAAAGAATATGTGTTGAAAGGGGCAATAGAAGTGAGGGTGTAATGGGGTAAAGCTGAATAGATTAAAGTAAATTTAACTAAATTATATAACCTGCTAAATAATTTAGATTCAATTTGTTTTTGTATATTTTCTGTGAAAGTTTGGTAATCCTACCTGTTGTAGAAGAGGGAGAATCCAGACCACTGCCTCCTCCAACACTGTCTGCATCGCTCATGGTAGTGGGCCAGGATTTGTGCACCTGGTGACTACGGACTCCTGAAAGGGCCAAACAGGACGACTAGTTACAGACTACAATTTAGATGCAGATTTGAAGTCATTAGTTAGCATTCCCATACACAGAAAATGTATCCTTAATTCTCAGCTCCTGCTTTTTATTCTTTCAAGTACACTATATAAATATATACAAAAAAGCAATTAAGTAAATTTTTTTAATGTTTCACTTTAATTCAACTTAATATATTTTGGGGGAGAAATTCGGTATCGCCCCTTTTGGGGCGCAATTAATCGACCGGGCGCAAAGTTTAGCGCCTGGTGCTAATTATTGCCTCCGACTGCAAACTTGGCTTCTATTGCCCTTGGAGGTGATTGGAGTGCTAAATCAGGCGCTACACGCCTCTCAAGGCGCTAACGCAGAGGAGCGAGGCGCTACCTCAGAGCGCTGGCGAAGCTCATGTGATGTCAGTCAGCAATGGAACACAGACACAAAGGCGCCAGCCAGTTCTTAAAGGGGAGGGTTGATCTTGCTCTTCATCCACACCCTGCTCATTGCAGCCTTGAATCTCGGCCTGGAGAGACCTGTACATCAATTCTGCTGGAAAGAACAATGGGGAGGCCCAGGGAAAGAGCTCAGAGTGCAGCCCCCATAGTCTCTTCTAAATCGATGCAAAGGTCAAATCAAAATGAACCTGCAAAGTGCTGTTCAGTACCCAAAACTCCTTCACACAGCGTTGAATCTTTCCAGAAGTCAGTCTCTCTCAGAATGCGTGGTGCAAAAATGTCGCCAACAAAAAAAGACAGGAAGCGGTCGCCTTTAAACAGTGGTCCCCCAGTCCCTTCCCGACTGCAAAACGCTCCCCTCAACCTGTTGTTGCTAGCGGCAGGCAGTAAGGCAGGGGGTGCCACTCAATATCCGGTCCGGGGTGCTACCGGGGCGTTGCACGCTCGACTGACGTCACGATCTGCAGGTGCAGGAGATCGTGGCAGCAGTGTTTAGCGCCGCCGCAAAATGTCTGGTCAATTTCGCGAGCGGCGCAAACATCGTCGCACCCAGGCGCTAGTTGCGTTGCGCCCCATTAGCGCCCTCTTAGGTGCAAAGCGACCGAATGTTTCCCCTTCTGACTGTTATATCCCGTTATCAACTGCAGGTCATCACAGTCATTACTCCTTCAGTGAAGACTTTAACATGGTTCACAGTCTCATGAAACTGAAGATAAAAACCTGCTCTCACCAATTGCATTGTAAAAAGGTATTAAAAATTGGATCCTGGACAGTGATTTTAAGTCAATAATCTGACTTTGGGGGTTTGACTGTTATAAAGTGTTTGAACTTCACTCCTATAATCTTGTGTGAACCCCCGCAATAAGATTACTTGCTGAATCCATCCTGAGCATCCATTTTCTCTATTTATTAGCCGTTTACTTGTGCAATACCCAATGTACTTAAATACACTTCAGCACGATTATATAACTGGTAGTTACAATTTGTTTAATGCAGTTTAAATTTATAAATGTTTATACAGGGATAGTATATTTTATTTAAACTGTCAAACTAAATGCTTTATTATTTAATTATACACGATAATTAACCGTTCAGCAGGAACTTCTCCAACTGCTTCTCCATTTAGCAGGAAGCCACGTAAGCGTGAATTGTGTTTAAGGCCAAGTTTGTTCCATGCCGTTCTCAAGGCTCTTGATACGGTGCGGGCTACTAGATTGATACCTAGCCTTAGGACTCTTAGTTATAAGGGCAGGCTCATAGAGTTAGGGCTAATCAATGTAGAGAAAGGCTTAGAGGGAACATGATTGGGATTTTTACAATGGTGAAGTGATTGGATTCAGTCCAGTTAGAGAGGTTATTTGGGATAGATAGGGAGGTTATTTTAGGTAGATCGAGATGGCAGGACTAGTGATCATGGCTCATAAGGTCCTGAGGCAAAGAGTAATGTTACATCCCAGGTATTTCTTTTCACACAGCGTCATCACCCACTGTAGCAGACTAACAAAACATATGGGTATGGACTCGTTAGCCAAGTTCCCGAGTAAAGAGGCTAGTTCCAGTTAAAGAAGGTAAGTTGTCAGTTAGCTGAGATGATCATGAGTAATGGACTATCCTGGTCTTCTGGAGCTTTGCTTGTTTGCCTCAGGGAGGCGGAGAAGAATTTCTCAAGAGTTTTTCCTAAATTGGCTGGAAGTGTTTTCTGAGAGAGGCTGAATATTTAAGGGGTGGGTAAATGGTGTATGTGATTGCACTGTTTCTTGTTAAGCCTGATGGTATTTTCCTGTTCTGCTTTTCATAGGTTTGTATGCAGTGATTCCTCCTTGGTTTCTATGGCACTAACTCCTGTGGAGTGAGAAATGTTTTGTATCTGCTTTAGCTGCTTCACGACGACATGCAAGCCGTGATCCTGACCAACGGTTCCACCACAGACCCAATTCACGTACGAACCGGGGTCAAGCAAGGCTGTGTCATCGCACCAACGCTTTTCTTGATCTTCCTTGCTGCAATGCTCCATCTCACCCTCAGTAAGCTCCCCACTGGAGTGGAGCTAATTTACAGAACAAATGGGAAACTGTTCAACCTCCGTCACCTCCAGTCCAGATCCAAGGTCATCCCATCCTCTGTTGTCGAATTACAGTATGCAGACGATGCTTGCGTCTGCGCTCACTCGGAGGTCGAACTCCAAACCATCGTCAGCACCTTCACCGAAGTGTATGAGAGCATGCGCCTTACACTAAACATCCGTAAGACAAAGGTCCTCTACCAACCTGCCCCCGCCACAGAGTACTGCCCCCCGATTATCAAAATCCATGACAAGGATTTGGACAACGTGGACCATTTTCCATACCTCGGGAGCCTACTGTCAATAAGGGCAGACGTCGATGACGAAGTCCAACACTGCCTTCAGTGTGCCAGTGCAGCCTTCGGTCGCCTGAGGAAGAGTGTTTGAAGACCAGGACCTCAAACCCGGCACTAAGCTCATGGTCTACAGAGCAGCAGTGATACCTGCCCTGCTGTATGCCTCAGAGACATGGACCATGTACAGCAGGCGCCTCAAAGCACTGGAGAGGTACTACCTACGCTGCCTCCACAAGATCCTGCAAATCCAATGGCAGGATAGGCGCACCAACATCAGTGTTCTTGCTCAGGCCAACATCCCCAGCATCGAAGCTTTGACCACGCTTGATCAGCTCCGATGGACGGGTCACATTGTCCACATGCCCGATACAAGACTCCCAAAACAAGCGCTCTACTCGGAACTCCGACACGGCAAGAGAGCCCCAGGTGGGCAGAGGAAATGCTTCAAGGACACCCTCAAAGCCTCCTTGAAAAAGTGTAACATCCCCACCGACACCTGGGAATCCCTGGCCCAAGACTGCACAAAGTGGAGGAGAAGCATCCGGGAAGACGCCGAACACCTCGAGTCTCTTCGCTGGGAGCAAGCGGAAGCCAAGCGCAAGGCAGCGCAAGAAGCGTACGTCAACCCAAGCACCTCACCCACCCGCCCCTTCAACCACCATCTGCCCCACCTGCGACAGAGACTGTAGGTCCCGCATTGGACTCCATCAGTCACCTGAGAACTTATTTTTAATGTGGAAGCAAGTCATCCTCGGTTCCGAGGGACTGCCTAAGGAGAAGAAGAGATCAATGACTGATTTGTGATAAACTTGACCTATAGTCTGCCTCATTAATGACAGTCCTATACAAAATATTGTACTAGAATGTATTAATTAATAAAGAAAATCACCAATGCTAAAAATCTGATAAAACATAACATGTCCGGCATCATCTGAAAGAGAAAGATCGGTAGCATTACGAGGGGACCATTATTGAGAACTCATGAGGGACTCCACCCAAAACATTAACCTTCCTCTTTCAGATCCCAACTAACCTGCTGTACAGTTCCAGAACTCCCTCCCTAACAGCACTGTGGGAGTACCTTCACCACACGGACTGCAGCGGTTCAAGGCGGCGGCTCACCACCAGCCTTCTCAAGGGCAACCAGGGATGGCCAATAAATGCTGGCATTGCCAGCGACGCCCACATCCGATGAACGAATAAAAAAAGGAAGTCCATTGGTTCAAGGAGAGACCAAAGCTTTCACATTAGATGTCAGCTGTCAAATACAGTTTACTTTGGTTATTAATAACTGGCACTGGGATGGCAATAGGCAAACAAGATTACATATTTCAAACTCAGATAAGAAGTACATGGTGATGTACTGTCCAAGATTTTGATTAATTTACTGTATGGATGTATACGAGTAGTATAGATCATCTGCCTGCCTTTATATGTAATGCTTTGGATACGTCAATACATCAGTCGCTCATGATCATCAGCTGGGTGTCACCTGAGCCAAGGTTAAACCCAGGATGTCTCAGAGTTGTAGGTCCGCAACAGCCCTGTCACGTCACGAGGGTCTGGTTTGTGACCTTTCTGCTAGATTGATGTCAAATCCGCAGAGCTCCCATTTCTGCAGTGTGTCCTGCCTTCATAGTCCTGGTCTCCTAACACTGGCCCACAACTCCACGGGGGAGGGAGGGGTAGTTTTCCATTGCTTTCTATTTATAGTAAAAGTATAAATGCATTCTTTATGCCGATGTTCAAAGTGTTGACATGAATAGGAGAGTGGAAATCTCCCCTCCCAGTAACTGCAACTTCAGCAAGATGACGACCTTAGAAGTTACTGTTGGGAACTTCATGATGCCTAATGTGTTCAGTGTTCTGACTATTCTCCCTTCTCAAACATTAAGAAGTTTGCTGAACACATTTTCAGGAAGAGGAATGGGCTGGAGTTATATCTGATTATAGCATTTGGAATCTGCAAATTTATTTTGACTTTGCTGCAAGCAAAAAGGTAATGATTTGCACTTGGTAGGCAAACTGGGTGAAGTTGCAAACCTGGGCTTTAGATCCACAACAGCTGTGTGTACATTTGCAGACAATTGGTTGTGCAAGTTTCCCTTTTACAAAGATGATAGACGAACTGTGCAGAGAGACACAACCACAAAGCTGGCACGTCTATAAAATGCCGCTTTGCATTGGTTACTGCAGGGGGTGTAAGATTTCACACTATAAACGGCTAAATGCATGATTTTGGACCGGAGCAGCTTTCGTTGTTCAGGATGCTTTTAATAAAGTTATTTAAGCTTTTCAGCATACTTATTTATTACTTTGTAAGGAACTGGAGCTTAATTAACACTGCAGACTGCTTTCATTAAGAGGTTTGCAAATCCCATTGATCATGACAAGGTGTAGGGATACAGGACAGTTATGCTTGCTTACTGCAATAAGAACATAACAAATAGGAGCAGGAGTAGGCCATTTGGCCCCTTGAGCCTGCTCCGCCATTCAATAAAATCATGGCTGATCTTCTACCTCATCTCCACTTTCCTGCCTGATCCCCATATCCCTTGATTCCCTTAATATTCAAAAATCTATCGATCTCTGTCTTGAATATACCCAATGACTGAGCCTCCACAGCTCTCTGGGGTAGAGAATTCCAAAGATTCACCACCCTCTGACTAAAGAATTTCTCCTCATCTCAGTCCTAAATGGCCGACCCTTTATTCTGAGACTGTGACCCCTGGTTCTAGGCTCCCCAGCCAGGGGAAACATCCTCCCTGCATCTACCCTGTCAAGCCCTGTAAGAATTTTGTATGTTTCAGTGAGATCACCTCTCATTCTTCTAAACTCTAGAATATAGGCCTAGTCTACTTAATCTGTCCTCATTGGACAATCCCCCATCCCAGGAACCAGTCTGGTGAACCTTTGTTGCACTCCCTCTATGGCAAGTATATCCTTCCTTAGGTAAGTCGACCAAAACTGTACACAATACTCCAGGTGTGGACTCACCAGGGCCCTATATAATTGCAGAAGACGTCTTTACTCTTATACTCAAATCCTCTTGTATTAAAGGCCAACATACCATTTGCTTTCTTAATTGCTTGCTGTACCTGCATATTAACTTCCAGTGATTCGTGTACAAGGACATCCAGGTCCCCCTGAGCACCAACATTTCCCAATCTCTCACCATTTAAAAAATACTCTGCTTTTCTATTTTTCCTACCAAACTGGGTAACTTCACATTTCTCCACATTATATTCCATTTGCCATGTTCTTGCCCACTCACTTAGCCTGTCGATATCCCCTTGAAGCCACTTTGCATCCTCCTCACAAACATAGAAGATAGGAGCAGGAGTAGGCCATTCGGCCCCTCGAGCCTGCTCCGCCATTCAATGAGATCATGGCTGATCATCCAAATTCAGTACCCTGTCCCTGCCTTCTCCCCATACCCCTTGATCCCTTTAGCCTTAAGAAATATATCCAACTCTTTCTTGAATATATTTAATGAATTGGCCTCCACCGCCCTCTGTGGCAGAGAATTCCACTCTCTGGGTGAAGAAATTCCTCCTCATTTCAGTCCTAAATGGCTTACCCCTTATCCTTAGACTGTGACCCCTGGTTCTGGACTCCCCCGCCATCGGGAACATCCTTCCTGCATCTAGTCTGTCCAGGCCTGACAGAATTTTATAGGTTTCGATGAGATCCCCTCTCAATCTTCTAAACTTCAGTGAGTATAAGCCCAGTCGACACAATCTCTCCTCATACGTCTTACATTCCCACCTAGCTTTGTTAAGGAGAGTTATGCTTGCTTACTGCAATGTCGCGGTTAAACTAAAATTCCATTGCCATTCCCACATCATTAAGTTTAAAATGTGCTAAGCACTGTCAGCGACCCGAAGGGAGAATGTCCCTTTCTGCTTTTCTTCCAAGAGTCATGCTCTGAAATCTTGCTTTGTATTGCTCTGGTAGATAGGACATTCTATCTGCCTAATAAAAATTCTAATCTTACAATCAAACATGACCAAAAACGAGACAGTTATATCATTTTTACAATTTGGATTGCTGACTTATGCTTAAGCTGGAAGTGTTGCAAAGGGGGAGTGTAGAACTGTGGTTTGACACATTCCCAACAAATCAATACAACTGGAGACTGTGACCGAGTATTAAGGTTTACCTCTTCTCTCGGTGAGGCCTCCGCCTCGTGCTTCCTTCTGAGTCAGCCCTCCCTCTGGACTGCCCGGCTCATCCATTGAGGATTGGGACTGCACCTCGTTCGGGGTATTGGAAGAAAAGTCGTGAGCATTGAAGCTGCCCTTACGAGCCCTTATATGGGGAGACCTGCAAGAGGAGAAAAATTCAGATTAAATCGTAATCAGACTCACTTTTAGGCTTTGCATCTAGGGAGTGAAATTTGACTCAATTCACAGTAACTATTTGGTACTACAAAAGGTATTTTCAATATACTTGAAAGTCCAATTAACAGAGTCACATATTAGCTGATTTTGAAGGTGCTTTACTGGGTGGCTGTGACCCATTGAGAGGAGGCATCGCCAGCTTATACTGGCTGCACACAATCGGGCAGTTTAACTCCTCCAAACCACTGTACATGTATAGGCCAATACAAATTACGTCATGGGTGAAATACATGCTTGTGAAAGCACAGTGGTGCTGTGCGTGTTAAAGGAAACTGGAGCGGCTAGTGAACTTGGCCTATACAGCTGTTCGCAAATCTTAGCTACTAGTCTATAGGAAATACACTATCACAAAATGTGTATGATTATACACCTACATATACAAACTATATGTAAAAAAAAATTTAAATAGTGGAGGACAATTTTTTTTTTTTCTTTAAGGTAGGACTTGCATTTATGGCATCTTTCACATCCTCAGAATGTTCCAAAACACTTCACAACCAATGAGCCACTTTAGAAGTGTAGTCACTGTTGTGTTGCAAATGAACGAGGCAGCCAATTCGTGTACCGCAAGATCCCGCAAACAGCAATTAAGATAAATATTCAGTGCATCTGTTTTGTTGGTATTGGTCGAGGGATGAATATTTTGCCAGGACGCATGGGGAAACTGCCCTACTCTTCTTCAAATTATGAAGTGGGATCTTTGCATTGCTGGATATAAATGCCAGAGCATAAACATACGAGTGTCTCAGCCGTGGCTCAGTCAGTAGCACTCTCGCCTCGGAGTCAGGTTTTGAGTCCAAGTCCCACTCCAGAGACTTGAGCACAAAATCTAGGCGGACACTCCAGTGCAGCAGTGAAGGAATGCGGAGTGCTGAGGGAGTGCTGCACTGTCGGAGGTGCCGTCTTTTGGATGAGACACTAAACTGAGGCCCCGTCTGCCCTCTCAGGTGGACGTGGAAGTTCCCATTACACTATTTCGTGGAAGAGCAGGGGAGTTATTCCCGGTGTCCTGGCCAATATTATTCCCTCAACCAACATCACCAAAACAGATTATCTGATCATCATCACATTGCTGATTGTGGGGCCTTGTTGTGTGCAAATTGGCTGCATTGCTTCCTACACAACAGTGACTACACCTCAAAAGTACTTCAATTGGTTGTACAGCAATTTGGGATGTCCTGAGGCTGTGAAAGGCGCTATATAAATGCAAGTTCTTTCTTTCTTAATAATGAGGAAGTATGGAGTGACCAGCTGGAACTTTTTCACCCAAATGATGGGGAGCTGATGACAACCTACACGTGGTCACGCTGTGTGTGCTAGTTCACCGAGAACTTGCCAGCTAATGTCATCAAGACGACGACTGAACACCCGAAAGCGGCCCCCCGGTCTGAAAAGCACAAAAGCATCGAAGTCATACGAAACAACAACAGCAGCCCAGACGACACTGGATTTGTACAACAAGTTACCAGGAAAGGTAACTGAGTCAGACAGTGTAGATAAAAAGGAAAAGGTGCACTTGCTGGAAATCTGAAACAAAAACAGAAAATGCCCGAGATGCACAGCAGGTCCATCAGCATCTGAAATGATGAAAAAACAGGTTAATGTTTTCATCGGGTCGAAACCCCCCAAAACACAACCCATCTTGTCTCCCTTCAGGATGCTGACAGACCGGTGATGTACCTGCAGTGTTTTCTCTGTAAAGCAGACAGTATAAATGGGTTCAAGAGACAGTTGAATGCATTTCTGGAGAAAGAAGGGATCGATGGGTTTGGTGAGAAAGTGGGTAGGCAAGGTTGATTTCTGTCAAGGAGGCGGGTTGTTGGGTCTTATCCTGTTCCAAAACATTATGTTCTTAGGTTACACGGCAGCAATGCACGCTGCCCACAGAATAACTTTTCATTTCAAGCTGCCATTACGTTATCCTGAAATGAAAGATTCTGAGAATGGAAGAAGCATTTCTCTGAGGTTCAAGACCTTTATTATTAACCCAACTGTTTATCTTTCTCCAGGCCTTTGGAATGCTTGAGGACCTCATCCAGCAGTAGCATGGATTACCTCAGGCTCTCTGTTTAGTGTCATGTAATTAGATGGTGCCAGCCTGGAGCAGGTAGTTAAGAGCAGATTAGCTCAACAGCTGATAGGATGTCACTGAATAAACAGACATAAAACAGAAGTGGGACCTGACTTACTGGCACCTGTGATTGATGGGCTTTCACTTGGCCCATCCCCCTTATAACTAGACTTGTGTTTAACAGGAATGGCTTTACAATTACAAAGCTTTTTGCGAATTTGTTAACCCTGCAAAGAGACTTCAAAAGTATGTTGCTGAATGCAATTTTGATCTTGGAATAGTGAGAGCTTTAGTACGGGTGAGGTTTAGTTGGATATCAAATAGAGTGCGCAAACTTTGCTAAATATTGGCATTAACGTCAAATAAAGGTCTATGTTTGCCTACATAACAACTGCACTCCAAAATAATAATATATTTTGTGAAACACTATGAGATGTTCTTCAGCTATGATAAAGCATTATTGAAATGCAGGACAATTTTGATTTTAAAGTGGGCCTCAACTCACCATTCAGCCTAAGGAGGGTCTTGGGAAAATACCCATTAACTACATGTTCCTGATCTACACTTTATAATGAATATAATATCTGTAACATATCACACCATCAGGATTGTGATTCTTACACCGTAAAACGTTACTTTTCTTTAAACTCAGAGTGCTGAAAGGGGATGAGACTGTCTGCTCCTCCCCCTCTTCTGTGATAAGGTAGTTCTTCAGGAACAGATAGACAAGTGAACAGAAGGTCACAGGAATGGCCATCTCTGTCCTGGCGTCAAGTTGAACTGTGACTCTACTTGATGCAGCCTGACATCACACCGATATTGAATTACAGGATTGAAGGCCCACTATCACCTTCTCAAGGACAACTCGGGGATGGGCAATAAATGCCGGCCTTGCCAGCGACGGCCACATCCCGAAATCCCGAGAAAAGAAAAAGAACACATCCATCTCGTCATTTCCCTTGACTCTCTCACATGAGTGGCCCTACCTAAAATAAAGAATCGGAGATGTAATAAAGCAGGTACATACCATGTCATCTGAGATGAATAGGACTCAAAATCATAATGTGATTCTGTTTCCGCCTCCATCTGGAGGTCTTTGACGTAAGATGCGTACTGCTGGCCTGGGTCGTACAACTTGCTGCTCTCACACAGTGTCTGGAAGTGCACTGGGAGTGGTGCTGTTTGCATGTGCATCATCTGGTAGTAGGAGATGGTGGCCTGAAAATTCCAAAAAAAGAGACTTAAATAAAGTAAGTGGAATTTGGACTTTATCTAAACATAAGAACAATAAGAAACAGGAGCAGGAGTCGGCCATTTGGCCCCTCGAGCCTGCTCCGCTATTCAATGAGATCATGGCTGATCATCTACCTCAACTCCACCTTCCCGCACTATCCCCATATCCCTCGAGTCCCTTCGTATCCAAAAATCTATCGATCTCTGTCTTGAATATACTCAACGACTGAGCCTCCACAGCTCTCTGGGGTAGAGAATGCCAAAGATTCACCACCCTTTGAGTGAAGAAATTTCTCATCTCAGTCCTAAATGGCCGACCCCTTATTCTGAGACTGTGACCCCTGGTTCTACACCCCCTAACCAGGGGAAACATCCTCCCAGAAGCTACCCTGTCAAGCCCCTTAAGAATTTTATATGTGTCAATGAGAATATATTCAAGACAGAGATTGACAAACATTTAAACTACAAGGGAGTCGAGGGGTATGGGGAGAGAGCGGGAAAGTGGTGTTGAGGCCAAGATTGCATCAGCCATGATCTTATTGAATGGTGGAGCAGGCTCGAGGGGCCGATTGGCCTACTCCTGCTCCTGTTTATGTTCTTATGTAATTGGAGACATCTGACTGGACCCAGGTCTCTATGCTTGGGGTCTGGAACTATACTCTTGTTTCCAGGCCAGACATAATAAAACATGTCTCCTCAGTCACTGATATACAAATCAAGGCTTGCATGACCTGCCCGCTGCCCCATCCACCTCCCATTGTGTGGATGTCACTCATTTCCCAAAGATATTCCTGAAAATGCATGTCTGGCCCTGGCTATCAACCACTTTACCTGGGCTAAATTTATATTTGCATGCATCTTCATTTATTCTCCTTAAGTCGCTACGAGGACTGCTGAATGTGAGGTCAAGGAAATAAAGGTCAAGGACAACTAGCAGACTAGACGAGAACGGCAGAAGCTGCTGAACTGGTGATGTGCCAACTACTGCCAGCAATTAAACCCTTCACCGTGGCAGTGTAAAGTGAATGTTTTAACCTCTATGGTGAACTCTGACCAGCCCTCATCCTTCCTGTGAATGTCTACAGTCTCTGTTGCTTCCTCTTTCAGCCCGAACAGAAATAACAATATTAAAACTAAAGTGGACGAAGGTACACGCACGGATTTCAGTGTCTGGTCGCTCTGTCTGATGATTTCCTGGATCTGTCGCAGTACATTCACTTTCACATCTTCCAGCTCTTGTTTTTGTGTCTTGGCATCTGCAATGCAGGTTCTGTACGTTGCCTCCGCTTCATCAGCCTGCAGCATACAAGCATTAGAAAATATTAATTTCAATATGAGCTGAAGGGATTAAGAAGCATCAGAAATGTCAGGAAGCACTTCTTCACACAAAGGGTTGTGGAAATCTGGAATACTCGCCCCCAAAAAGCTGTTGAGGTTAGGCCAATTGAAATTTTCAAAACTGAGAATGATAGCATTTTTGTTGGACAATGGTATTAGGGTTACGGAACCAAGGCGGGTAGATGGAGTTAAGATACAGATCGTTCATGATCTAACTGAATGGCGGAACAGGCTCAAGGGGCTGAATGGCCTACTCCTGTTCCAAAGTGCTAGAACAAAATGTGATTCTAGATAACCACTTACTGATCTCATACTGAATTTTGTCAAGAAATGGTTAAAATCAAATTGTTTTTGAAGAAAATGAGAATGAATGAAACATGGTTAAGGAGCTTAGGGATTCGTGTGTGAAGGGCCCTGTCAATATGAAGTAAGACATGGAGGGAGTGTTGTCTATGCATTACATTTAGCCCATGGGCATAGTATGTGTTAGCGCAAAGGAAATTCCAGTGTGTTCACCAGCCCACTGTTTGCGCTTTCACCCAAATTCCTCCTAGGTATCTGAAGTAGTAGTGAAACTATAGCTTAAACTTGTTAAAAGGCCAATTAAGAGGACCATGAATTAAAGAGACCCTGCATTAGAGCAGCAGGCGTGGGAAGGTGTAGAAGATAAACTGAAATAAATACAAAGAGCACGTGAGACACCGGACAAGCTAAGACAGATGCATAGAGTGACAAATAGCATAGGAAAAAAAAACATACTGTACTGATGGAAAGATACTCCATGTGCTGCAAGTACCATGGCCCTGAAATTCTGTGGGGCTTCCAGTCGCCCCCCACGTAATTCCAGCGGGGACCAGTGGAATCACCGGCGAAAGGGTGTAATTGACCAATTTCAGTCAGGCGGTTCTGCTGATCTACTAGAGTTATGGTAGATTCACATGGAAAAGCAGAGCTTAAAAGGGGCATCACACAATTCCATAAACCTATTAACATTGTATTGTGAATAATTAGGTGCACAAGTTAGCGTGTTACTAAAAAGAGTGCCAGAATGTACTGAATCCAGTAAATTGACGTTCAATCTACTGTTATCATGGTATGAACTAATTTTCCATTTTCCAAGAATACAGATATTCAAATTACAGGACTAAAGGGAACCGTTCTTGGCATTAGATGTCAAAATGAGTCTTCCTTAACCGAACACAGGAGTTGGCTGTTGCTACTGTAACTAGCCTTGCAGTGACAACTGTTACAGTAAAGAATTTTACAGTATTGCAATGTTAAGCATGCACCAAGTGTGTTACTTCACTGACAGCTTTTTAACGCAACCTAGGGAATCTTATACTGATCTTCAATGAGGTCATTGTGTTTTATGAAATATATAGGGAAATTTTCCAATGGGTGATCTTTTTTGGCTTACGGTATTTGCACCAAATTCCCAGCAGCATCACCTTAAGGCAGTCCTTAAGCTGTTTATTTAAAACACACACATTAAAAAAAAGTTTAACCAATTAGGTTTTAGGTCTTAAGGAAGAATATTCTTGAATTCATACTAACTTCATATGATAGCTTTTGTAATGTTACGGAGGCATAGATCAGTGAAAGATCATGCAGAATAATTATGCGCAATTTACAATATCTAGTTGCAAAGTACAAAATTTAATGTCCTGTTATATAGTGGAGAAAGAAAGAACAGAAAGAGACAGACATTTATATAGCACCCTTCATGATTGCAGGTTGTCACCAAGTACATCAGAGCCAATTAATTGCAAAAACACACAAGATTATAGAAAAAAAGCAGAGCACAATTGTGATTCTTTTTGCTCTACATGTTCAATTTAAATAGTGACACTTGTGAGCTTTGCCACTTTTTCCATAATGAACTTTTTAAAAAATGGGTTCTCAAGAGAAGTGCATTCATGCAGTTATTCTATATAAAGGTGTACATTCATGCACATATCTTAAGAAGGATTTGTAAATTTAAGGGTACATTCATATATATTTTGTGAAGCCATTATATATTTTGTGAAGCCATTGTACATTAAGGTGTACATTCACACCTATATATGAACATTGTTAAGATAATATGAAACATTCATAATCTTACAGGCATACAGAATTACATTATATCTGTATTATAAAATTACCATTGGCAACAGGAGTGGAAGAATGCTTCACGTATTCATACATTAGGGGAGGGAAGGAGGAAGGGAGAAAGAGAAAAAGGAAAGATGGGAAAAAGGAGGGAGGGAGAAAGAGAAAAAGGAAAGAAGGAAAAAAAAAAGACTTGCATTTATATTGCGCTTTTCACAACTACCGGATGTCCCAAAGCGCTTCACAGTCAATGAAGTACTGCAGGTATTTACATGTTTATTTGAAATGGGCTAACACCTCTTAAATTAGAGAACAAAGGAATGTGATATGGCTGCTGTATATAATAATGGCCCAGATATTCCGATCGCAGGGCGGAGGACTGCGATCTGGAAAAATCTGCACCCTTACCCGAGGGCTCCCGGTAGGTGCACAGTTTCGATCCTGGGCCTCTCCAAACTGTTGGTGCGCAGGGCCCACGTATCCCAGAGGCGCAGGTAGTTCGCAGCGTCCCTGGAATCACGTGGGCCATGGGGAGCCAATCAAAGAAGGGAATCTCCCTTCATACATTTGACAGATAGACCTGTCAAATATATGAATGGAGATCACCCCCAAAACATAGTAAAACTGTAAATAAAAATAAAAAATCACCTTTTTAAAATGACTTGAAATTACAATAAATTAACTATTTTAAACAAAAAAAAAAGTTTTTTTTACGGGGCTAAAAATAAAACTTACCTTTTTAAAAAGTATTTTTAAATGATAAATCAGTGAAAAATTCATTTTTTAAAAAACTTTTTTTTCAACTCTTATCCTGGTAAAAGCAGGCCTTATGCTTGCTTTTACCAGGCGCAAGAATTGTAAGTGTTTTCTGCGGGCGGAGGGTCTTCAAAAAGTGGAACTATCTGCCTGCAGAGGACCTTCTCCCGGGCAGCTGGAAGATCTGTCAAGAGCTTTCTTGACAGATCGGAAATGCCGGTTTCCAGCGCATGTGCAGTGCATGCCTAAAACTGAGTACACACCCGTAGGGATCAGAATATCCGTGCAGAGGTTTCTTCACCATCTAGGACAGGATCTCCTATTGAAGCAATTCTGCAATATTAATATGCCATCAGGAACTTGCAAAATGACATGTTCTTTGCAGTTCTGTTAGGGACAGTGTAATATGTCACAGTGTGACTGAGGTTGTCATCCCATTGATGGAACGGTACAGCCAGTTCCCAGCAGCACCAGATCATCTGGACTTCAAGACAAGTGCATGCATGGTATACATCACATTGGCCTGTTTACAGTTGTCTGTTTTCTGTTCATTGAGATAAGGGTTTTAATCTTGTTTCTGGTCTGAATGATCTCAGGCTATTTATCTGTACATTTGAACTGCCAACATCCAATGCACCTGGTACCTGTCAGATTCCTGTACTTGGCACTTTATGTTGGTCCCACTCTCTGATTAAGATTACTCTGCCATGTAATTTGACAAGTAAAATCTTTTTAAATGACAAATAAAAATGAATGGCTCTGGAGATTTTTGTTCTGTTTATCTGTAGTATAAAGCAGTGTTCCCCACTTCTACAATTTTGCTAAAAATAACAAACCCAGGTAAATAAATCCCATATTTTGCCTGAGAAAATCCTTTGACACAGATTAAAATTGATTTTGCCATTTTCTCACAAAAATACAGAAGATTAAATTCAACCCCCTTCCATTACAGTAATCTTACTGCACATCAACAGACAAACCAGTTTGACTCAACCAGAGCCAGAAACGCCCCTATCCATATACCCTGTACAAGTTGAACCTGAACCCAAAGAACGCTGCTTTAAAATTCACATTAAGCAATTGGAGAAATTCTGGAGGAAAAATTCAGTTGGTTTGCGCCTCTCGTTAGCGCCTTAAGAGGGTGCTAATGGGGCGCAAAGCAACTAGCGCCCGGACGAGGCGATGTTTGCACCGCTCGCAAAATTAACTAGACATTTTGCGGCGGCACTAAACACTACTGCCACGATCTCTTGCGCCGGCAGATCGTGACGTCAGGCGAGTGCCTTTCCGTCCCTGCCTTTTGCCTGCTGCTAGCAACAACAGGTCGAGGGGAGCGTTTTGCAGTCGGGGACTGGGGAAGCGCTATTTAAAGGCGACCGCTTCCTGTCTTTTTTTGTTGGTGACATTTTTGCACCACGCATTCTGAGAGAGAGAGAGAGAGAGAGAGAGAGAGAGCGAGAGAGCGAGAGAGAGCGAGAGAGAGAGAAAAGAGAGATTCAATGCTGTGTGAAGGAGTTTTGGGTACTGAGCAGCACTTTGCAGGTTCATTTTGATTTGACCTTCCTTGTATCGATTTAGAAGAGACTGTGGGGGCTGCACTCTGAGCTCTTTCCCTGGGTCTCTCCACTGTTCTTTCCAGCAGATTTGATGTAAAGGTCTCTCCAGGCCGAGATTCAAGGCTGCAATGAGCAGGATGTGGATGGAGAGCAAGATCGACCCTCCCCTTTAAGAACTGGCCGGCGCCTGTGTGTCTGTGTTCCATTGCTGACTGACATCACATGAGCTTTGCCAGCGCTCTGAGGTAGTGCCTCGCTCCTTGGCCTTTGCGCCTTAAGACAGGTGTGAAGCGCCTGATTTAGCCCTCCAATCACCTCCAGGGGTGATAAAAGCCAAGTTTGCCGTCGGAGGCAATAATTAGCGCCAGGCGCTAAACTTTGGCAACAGCCGATAATGGCGCCCCAAACGGGGCGATACTGAATTTTTTCCCCTTGGTTTTGACGATGATTTGATTTTGAAATCTCAGCTGTCCAATTGAGTAAACAGATTGTCGCACAAACCTGCTCCCTGATTAAGTTGTTCAGGATAAGAGATGTGCAGCTGTCATTATCACAATGACACTGTGACTGACAGCAGGGACTTTATTCTCTTCAAATATTAGTGTGCACATTAGGAAGTGCAGGAAGCCAAACTGTAATTTAAATGTTACAAAAATAAACACCACTTGTAAGATAATCTGAGGCACAAATCTAATACATAGTTCTATAATGTAGAGTTCCTGGTAGATGTACTAGTACATTCACATGCTAATTAAGGAAGAAAAGCCCTGGCCAGCAATCCCCCTTCAACCAACATCAGCAAAACCGATCAACTAATTGCTGTCTGTGGGAGCTTGCTGTGCATAAATTGGTTACCACGTTTGCCTACAAAACAACAGTGGCTATACTTCGAAAGTAACTCATTCGCTGTGAAGTGCTTTGGAACATTTTGTGGACAAGGAAGGAGCTATATAAATGCAAGTAAAACTCTGCAAGTAGGTTATCTACCGGCCTTAGAGTTGCTGTAAAATAGTGTGTGGCACAAGAGGGTCTCCAAGATTAGTAGGGGGTGTGAAGGGTATATAAAAAGGCCCAAAGGCTATTTAAAAAAAAAAATAGATGAACAGAGAAGATCAGTTTAACACATTATGCGAAATTCAGTGGGAGGTTAGCGGCAGCGCTAACCGGTAGCACCCTGTGGTGCTGCGCTGCCGATGACGACATCATCGCCGTGCGCAGTGCCCCGCTCGCGATCTTCGGGAGCGCCCCGACTTACCAGCAGACGCCATGTCCGACGGGGTCAGGGGGGGGGGGGGGGGGCCTAACTGTGGCCGGGGAGGCGCAATTTAAAGGCGAGGTGCGGGGCGGCCACTTTTGTTGCTGGCCACCTGCCTGCGCTCCCGTCCCTGGCCTCCTGAACGGCCCTTCCCTGTGGAGTGCCGGCTGCGCTCCAAGAGCCCGACACTTCTCTTGAGTGCCGGGCTCTTTTGCCGGCACTCCCGATCCCCGGGGGGCCCAGGTCACGCTGCGCAAGGCTCATCCCCTTTAAGAAGAGGAGGAAGGCCTGCAATACCGCGGCGCCCCAAGAGGGAGGCGGGACGCTTCCAGTAGCGCCATGCTTCCCTCCTGGGGCGCTACCACTCAATTTCCGTCGTGGGGCGCTAATCAATTTTTAGCCCAACAAGTTTACACATATAGGAGCAAGCGCTCACGAATGCTCTTCGAGCCAGCACTAGGCATTCGCCCTGTTCTCCTTACCTTATTGCGTGCATCCTCCTCCGTTCTCCTCTTCTTGTCCAGAGTTTTGCTGGCGTTGCTGCTGCTTGTGCTCTGCTGTTCCTCTTCTGCTTTCACCGTCAGGTACTTGGCCTTCTCATGCTCCTCAGAACGTTGCATGTACGCCTGCTTTGCCTTTTTAAGGTTCGCCTCAGCTTCTTGCTGCAAGATGATAACAGAAAGTCAGATTGATTTACTGGACAGGGGCCAGATATTGCTGGTCCAGGTCAGAACAGGTCAGATGAAACTCCTGTTATTTTACCAAAAGTGCTAAGGCATGTGTTATTAATACTGAGCAGCAAAATTTCAATCCAAATATATTTAGAAGTTGTCCCATGTGGTTATATTTGTATTTGTCATTACGCAGTGAGATAAAACAAAGTGAAAAGACAAAGTGGCCTCACATTGATGTAAGCACCTTAACTGAGCAAAATCCATCGGATTGACTCATATTGTGGATACTTGAGACATATGATTTTATTTTTAAATCCTTCTAACTGTTGCTTTCACACAAGAAACACAGAAATCCAATGTTTTCGTGTTACGCGATGGTATTCTAACATGAGTTTGTGTTTATTTACAAACGGTAACACAAGTTAGCAAAAATAAGGCAAAGCCAGTTGAAATAAATCCTATCAAAGGACTTTCCCTTTAAAGTCAAAATTTAACTCCAAGAGGTTATCATGTAGCTGTGAATTGATACTGTGGAATTTCTCACACTTCCTTTGATGTGAGCAGCAATCACGATGTGACATCAGAAACTGTAAATTATAAGTTTATCTCATTTATTTTAAACTCATGGGATCCAGCAACTTTGCTGCAAATTCACTCCCGATTATTTATAAAGTTTTACACTATTCGTTCATAATCTCCCCCAGTCCCAACTGTGGCTCCCGCACTCTATGCTCAATAACTCAAACAGTACCTCCCTCTTGGCTCTCTCATTGACTGACGGGTAGTTCTCCACCTTTTGACTCAGTCGGACCAGGAATATCCCAGATTAAATTCCTGGTCTGTGCTGATCTCAGCCAGGACAGTGGTAGTGGCGCCACAATTGGTCGCACTCATCGGAAAAGGAAAATTGTCCAGGCTTTCCACTCCTGGTCACTGTTCAATGCTACCTCTGTCGACATGTGCACAATGGGCTTGGCTAAGATGTGCCCCAAAGTCAAACAAACAACCTACTGGCACTCCTCATGGAGACTCACATGTTTCAATGACCACCTGGGCCAGGTAATGGAGGGCAACGGGTGCTGGCGAAACCATATGGCAGCAACGGAGTCAATGCTTTCAAGGGGGGGGGGGGAAAGGGGAGGAAAGAAATTTGGAATTGCCTAATTGGAAATAGAGGAGCGTTTGGGGGTATTATAGTCTGCTTTACAAACTTTACCCAATTTACAAACTCAGCACCATTTTTCCATATTTCAGAACTGAGCGGGGAGAGAAATAGGTTGGAGTTCAGTAAAGAGCCCGACCGTAAAATGGCGGCTCACATTGTGAAGCGTAGATACTTTTAGTGTGGGTCATAGCAAGTGCAGGCTCATCTGCCAGCAGTCTGAGTATTTCCTGTGCACTTCCTCTGTCTGTAGCACAATTTCATAAGGAACCCATTTCCTGCAGTTGTTTTATCTGATACCTACTGTTAGTGCAGCTGATCAGCACAGGAAAATGGCATCTTCAAAGCTCCACTATTCCCTTCTGTGGTCAGTGTGGGTCAGTTTTAAACAATGAAAGCCTCATTTCATGTCACCTTTCTGGTTTTTTTTAATAATTATTTTGAAACATAAGCTCATACAACATATTTCCTTTTATGAATTTTTTAAAATTAGAAACATGCCTCATCAGTTATTGCATGTGGAAAAATGGACCCTGTGTGGTTCTTGAGTGTCTTTTTTAATTTATTAAAATGATAAATGCAGTTGGGAAAGCACAGGGAATGTGACTGCCCTCACAAACTCTTGCAGTGTTAGTCCCAGGCCTGCTGGGCCTACTCACAGTGAGGGTCTCTGGAGCACACAACTCTCTCTACTAGCTGCAAGGAGTTGTAGTCTCCATTGTGGCTGAATATCTCTCAATTGGAACAAGTGATGTGCATCCTCTGCCTGAAACTGGGAAAATAGCAGGCAGTGTGCAGCCTCTTAGAATCCCACTCAACAACAACAACTTGCATTTATATAGCACCTTTAATGTAGTAAAATATCCCAAGGCGCTTCACAGGGGTGTTATCAAACAAAATTTGACACCGAGCCACATAAGGGGATATTAGGGCTCTCAACACAAGCTCCCCAACTTCCAATGCTCAAGTCAAGTCCCAGGAGCAGAAAGCAGACCATCCCAAGAGGACTATACTGTACGGGTGGCCTGAGCTAGATATGATGGTGGCCTTTCCCTCCAGCTGCTGCACGTGACTAACTCTGCAAGGGTTTATGCTGCTGCTGGCATCCAGAGGTGCTGGTGGAGGGGAAATAACCCAGCAGCAATGGGCTAGCTGAAAGCAGGCAAGGGGATGACCCCCTACCAATAGAGCCACTATTTGGGTAGGACCTCCTAACCCAAAACAACCCCCGGCACCAAGACCAAACAAACTTCTCCAATTCATACGCACACATAACTGCCAGCTACTGCACAGCCGTACCAAGAACCCTACCATAACTCTGTACTCTTTTCACAGGAGCCATTATGGATGCACTTTGAAACTTCGATTTAAATTTTTTTAAAAATCTATTCAACCCTCCAATAACTCAATGATGCAGAGTTTATCTAGTGAGTAGTTGTGTCATACAGACCAGGAATACCCCAGCTTTGATACCGAAGTTCATAGAAATATACAGCACAGAAAGAGGCCATAAGGCCCATTGGGGAAAAAAATCAATTGGTTAGCGCCTCCTGTTGGTGCCAGCAGCTGGCGCTAACGGGCGCTGATGCAGTAGCGCTGGGGCGAGCGAATCTAGTGACGCACGGCAAATCCGGACCCCCGTGTTGCGCTGCTGGTACGAGGTACCGCCGGGGCCTTCAAAGCTAGGCAGATTGTGACACACTGGGCACCCGATCTGCAAAACTGCTTTTCGCCACCTACCTTAGCACCTCAACCAGACAGCAACAGGAGAGGAGTCAAGCAGGCAGAAGCCGGCTCCAAGGACGTTATTTAAAGGGATCATGAGTAATGAGTCGCAGCTGTCAGGTTAGTGGAGTTTCAGTGCTTTCTTATCAGTTTGACATTGTGCAACAGTTTAATTCAGTAATTTAAAGGTTATTTTGTATCAGGAGTGTTGTGGGAACTAAAAAAGCTACATTTATTCCTAAAAAAACCGCTACACTTTTGGCTTACAATAATGGGGGCTGTACTGACAGTCAACCTCACCCTCCAGGATCTATGGCAGAGGGAGCGGAGGCAGTGAGAAAGACAGGAACATGTGGCCAGAGGGAGGAAAAGGGCCATGAGGGCTCTCAACAGGAGGGCTTACCTTCCGAGGGTATTCCGAGAGCAATTCTACCTCCAATTAAGCAAGGAGCAGTGTATTAGAGGGCTCCGCATCACCAAGGTGGTGGCCACAGAACTCTGCACCTCCTCCAAACAGACCTCCAGCCTCACAGCAGGATGACTTAAACCCCAGATCCCGTTTGCTCACCACATGCCCATCATACTATCCCTGTCATGCCATATCACAGCCTCCTCCTGGGCGCAAAGGTGAAATGAGAGAGACCACAAAATATTGCAAACTCCATTAATAAATGTATGCATAAATAGATCATTAATTCTAATAACTAATAACCCTTGTGCCTGCCATAGTTGAATAGCTGTCATTGTGTGCAAGGCGCGAGATGTGGGTGGGTAGAGATTGTTGGTGGGTGAGTGCTGGGGGTGTGGTGCTTTGGGCAGTGTGTGAAGCTTGTGGTACAGATGGTGGTATGTAGCATTTGTTGAAGCATTCAAGCACACTGGCCACCTGACTGAGGTGGAACTGCCATGAGTGCACCTGCTTCACTCCTCCAGCTCCTTCTCCTTGTTGCGGCAGCTACACATCGCTGAGAATGAGGTGCTGCGGTATCAATGAACCTCTCCTTTAAGTACAGGTGCACTATCCCTTATCCGAAACCCTTGGGACCAGATGTTTTTCGGAATTCGGAATTTTTCGGATTTCAGAATGGTATTCAGAATCAGTATGCAACACCCTAGCAGGGGTCTGGGCAGCACCCCGTAAAACATTAATATTTCTGCAGTGAACCTTATGAATATTCACAGAGTGGGATAAATAAAGACTATAAATAGTATTACAGTTTATTTGTACAGTAATAATTTGGTAAATTAAATAGTGGGATAAATATAGACCATAAATACTCTAGTTACGCTCCACGGGGGGGGGGTGCGGGGGTGGGGTTCAGGAGGCCAGGGATGGGCACGCAGGCAGGTGCTGGCAGGCGGCCAACAAAAATGGCCGCCCCGCACCTCCTTTAATTTGCGCCTCCCCGGCCGCAGGTAGGCCCCAAGAACCGGTTGGACATAACGTCCGGCGGTAAATCAGGGGGCGCTTCCAAATATCGCGGCCAGGGCATCAGCGGGGCGCTACGCACACCGATGACGTCATCGGTAGCGGCGCAGCACTAACGGCTAGCACCACCACTAGCGTCCCGCGGAATTTAGCGGGAGGCTTGGACAGTGCCGCACCCAGGCGCCAGTTGGCATAGTCTCAGGACAAGGGGCCGGCCTTTTAAGACTGAGATGAGGAGGAATTTCTTCACTCAGTGGGGGGTGGTGAATCTTTGGAATTCTCTGCCCCAAAGTGCTGTGGATGCTCAGTTGTTGAGTATATTCAAGGCAGAGATAGATTGATTTTTGGACTCGAGGAATTAAGGGATATGGGGATTGGGCAGGTAAATGGTGTTGGGGTCGAAGATCAGCCATGATCTTATTGAATGGCAGAGCAGGCTCAAGGGGCCATATGGCCTACTCCTGCTCCTAATTCTTATATTCTTCTCCCTAACCCAATGAAGCTGAGGCTAACTGGGACACCTGTGCCTTGGTCGACACCAGCTAACTTAGCACAGCATGGGGATTGAACTTGGGACTTTCCTGGTCGGTGTGACTCAACTATTCCATGTCTTAGCCAGATGAGTCATTGGGCGAAACAGTATTTGAACTTTAAGCAGAGGAAATTAATCCTTCATAAAATATGCATGAAAAATGAGTCTTATCGGCAGGGTAGATAACAGGTGTAACAGGCCACAACAGATCAGATGCAGCAAGAAAGTAGCAATAAAACATTTGATAGAGCAAGCTGGAACAAACACATTGGTGTTTTAAACAAGGTGGGCAGTTGTGTTCTGAGGAAGGGTCACATACAAAATGATAACCCATCTTTTCACCCAACAGAAGCTGAATGCCCTGCTGTATATTCCCAGCATTTATTTAGACAGTTGCTTTGTTTTTCAGCTCCAAAAAGCTGGCCTATAACTTCTGCTGACTTTACATAACAGACACACATCCTGAAGAAGTTGCGTAACGCAATGCCCAAGGCTGACGTTGCTGTGGAATCCATCCCATTTGGATAGCAGGGCGGGCTCCACAGCATTGCAGTTTTATTTTCTGGCTGCCAAACCTACCCAGTGGCTGGAGAAGGAATGCACAGAAAATGGCATTGATGTGTCGTATGGGGGTGTGGCTGAGACGGAAAGGACAGGGATCTCTCCCTCCAGTGGTGGTGTTTATATTGCTGTTGGGGCAATGCTGCCTTCAGGAGGTGCTAGTGACACCCACCTCTTTCAGTAGACCTCGTGCTTATAAGGCCGTTGTGGGTTAAGTTAGGAGAACAAGCTTGGCTTGTATTCCCTTTGAGTACAGGAGATTGAGGAGTGATCTGATCGAGGTGTTTAAAATGTTAAAAGGATTCTTCTTCTTAGGCAGTCCCTTGGAACCGAGGATGACTTGCTTCCACACTAAAAATGAGTGACTGATTGTAGGTCCCGCATTTACAGTCTCCGTCACAGGTGAGGCAGACGGTGGTTGAAGGGGCGGGTGGGTGGGGTGCTTGGGTTGACGTGCGTTCCTTCCGCTGCCTGCGCTTGGCTTCCGCTTGCTCCCGGCGAAGAGACTCGAGGTGTTCGGCTCCTTCCCGGATGCGTCTCCTCCACTTTGTGCGGTCTTGGGCCAGGGATTCCCAGGCGTCAGATTACATAGGGTAGATACAGAGAAAATATTTCCTCTGGTGGGGAATTAAGAACGAACGGACATCGTCTTGCAATTAGAGCTGGGCCATTCAGGAAGCACTTCTGCACACAAAGGGTAGAACCAATTTGGAATTCTCTATCCCAAAAGGCTGTGGATGCTGGGACAATTGGAGCTTCTCAAGCCCGCGATCGATAGGTTTTTGTTGGGAATGGGTATCAAGGGATATGGAGTAAAGGCGGGTAAATGGAGTGGAGGTACAGGTCAGCCATGATTTAACTGAATGGCAGAACAGGCTAGAGTGGCTAAATGGCCTCCTCCTGTTCCAATGTTCCTAACTCACTTACTTTATAGCACAACTGCCAAAGTCAGAGCTGCCATTGGTGGAAGTCGCATCAATCAGAGGTAGATCCCTTTAAAAAGAATTAGCTAGAGTTGGGTTTCCCTGGTGGCTCATCAAGTGTATCCAGTGAATAAGTAAGCGATACAGACCAGGGAAGATTCAGGTTTGCTCCCTGCTGATCTTGGGTGCTACGGTCACTACAGTTGGCCTCAGTACCCTTGAGTTTCTGAAGAAAAAAATCATTCAGGGTTCCTGTTCCCGGTCACTAATCAAGACTGCTGATAGAATTGGCCAAGCGTGAAGCTCGGGTGAGGATAGAATCACACTTGACTTCCAGTTACTTTGTGGTCGAACAGCCTGCAAACATTCACTAAGGTTCACACAATGAATAATAGGTACCTGGACAGGCTACTGGAGCATGATTAGCTCTTGAGGGCTCTATTGTGACAAAGAGTCAGAGAGAAGGGGGAAGGAAAGAAACGGGCAAATAAAATAACGACAATGTCAAAAAAAAATGAAGGGTCAATCGAAAGAATACAAAACAAGTGAAAATTCTTTTGCTAGGCAGTGTTTGCATTCTATTTCTATCACAGGGGTGTTCAAACCTTTGCAGGAGGGAGATGGATCAACTGGTAAATTAAGTTGTTGAAACCATTCTAAAAAAAAAAAATCCAAATGAATCACATTTGAGATCGAATCATCGTAAAGACAGTACACTGAAAGTACAGGAAATTTCCGTGGGGCTTTCAATTCAGGAAGTCAACAATGGATGAGGTGGATTTCATTTTCAGTTATCAGTGGATTTATTCCAAATGCTATAGCCTTTATTGCAAGGGGGTTGGAGTATAAGAATAAGGAAGTCTTGCTACAATTGTACAGGGCCTTGGTGAGGCCACACCTGGAGTACTGTGCACAGTTTTGGTCTCCCTATCTAACTAAGGGAGGATATGCTTATCTTGGAGGCGGTGCAATGAAGGTTCACTAGATTTATTCCTGGGATGAGAGGGCTGTCCTATGATGAGAGATTGTGTAGAATGGGCCTATACTCTCTGGAGTTTAGAAGAATGAGAGGTGATCTCATTGAAACATACAAGATTCTGAAGGGGATTGACAGGGTAGATGCTGAGAGGTTGTTTCCCCTGGCTGGAGTGTCTAGAACTAGGGGTATAGTCTCAGGAGAAGGGATAAGCCATTTAAGACTGAGATGAGGAGGAATTTCTTCACTCAGAGGGTTGTGAATCTTTGGAATTCTCTGCCCCAGCGGGCTGTGAATGCTGCGTCTTTAAGTATATTCAAGGCTGAGATCGCTAGATTTTTGGACTCTAGGGGAAATCAAGGGATATGGAGATCGGGCAGGAAAGTGGAGTTGAGGTCGATGATCAGCTATGATCTTATTGAATGGCGGAGCAGGCTCGAGGGGCCGTATAGCCTGCTCCTGCTCTTATGTTATATCTTTAGACACAAAAGGCATCAAGGGGTATTGGGAGAGAGCGGGAATATGGTATTGAGATAGAGGATCAGCCATGATCATATTGAATGGCGGAGCAGGCTCGAAGGGCCGAGTGGCCTACTCTTGCTCCTATTTTTCTATGTTTCTAAAGGCGGGCAGAAAACAGCACACTGTAAAAAGCCTAGAGTGACAGTGAAACTGAACCCCCTCCACTTAAAACACACAAATATTTCAATACCAGGGGAATATTGAAACACAAGTAATTCAGTACATGGTAGTTTCTCGTACCAGCTTTCTCTGTGCTCGGTGCCACAGTTCTTTAGTTTCTTTTCTGCGTTTTTCATGATCTAGTCTTCTTCCAGCTAACGGCTGTGTAAAAAAAAAAAATTGCACAAGTTCAGAGTGAGTAGCTCTTACACACATTACTGAATATAATGCTGTAACAGAACCATTGGGTTGAAATTCTGGTCAGGGTCAAAGCGCAAACACGGAGGATCTCCGGATCGAGCAGGCAGAAAGCGGGGTGGAACTCAGATCTGCCAGGATTCTGCTCAGTTTCTCACGTCCTGCCATTTACTGGTGGGTGGAGATCATGGGTGGAAAGCAGAAGCTGGGCCAATGTATCAGGAGACCACGGTTGGGAATGGTCCTAGCAGTCATGCACGTGGATCGGGCCTGAGGGGGGTGGGGGGTGGGAGGCAGACGCAATTGCGGTTGAGGGAGGGAGGAAGCCCAGGGCAGGAAAGGCCTTCTGCTCCTCCTGGCTCACAAGGCTCACTTAACCTTCTCAGCCCTCTCCTGCTTCTTGGCTCCCGGTGTTCCTGATGAAGCCAACATCAGGTGGCGAATGCGCAACACGAGGTAAAAAATTGTGTTAGAGTCTGAATGGCGTCATCAGACTATTGCATCTCAATGAGGCCCTCGCTCGCTTGGGGCTGTCCAAAAAACACGTTGGTTAAAATGGCACGCGGCTGGTGGTGTGTAGCACGCTGCCGCAATTTGAATCCCACCGTGCACCCCGCGCTGACGGGCGTGATGGGTAAAAATCAGGGCTATAGGGTTTGTTGGCCTTTTGGTTTGGTCAGAGCTGACTGATCCGGACCCCAAATCAGTAATTAATTCCCGATAGGCAGATTATGAAATACACTCACTCTGCATACTACACATTCAGGGGGAAAATAAAATAACTGAATGAATCCTGGTCCCTACTGGATTGAGAGAATGGGAGTACAAAATTAATAAGCTTCAAGCAACAGTAGTGATTAGAAGACATCTCCATCTCCCATAGACTGGTGAATATTTAGAACAGATTAACAGAGAAAGAAACTTGTGCAAAACCAACCAACTCTTTCAATAAGAGCTGGATAACAGCTTGTCTAAAATTCAGATTAAAGACCAATGGGATAAGCATCGGCAAAAATGATCAAATATTACAAAATATTCCATAAGTCCCAATGCTTTTGGCATAGAAGCCGGTTTTCCCTGGTGCAGAACTCCTTGGTATTCAATGAAAGGCTTCCTTTGGCCCATGTGCTAGATCCAGAACCAATCTGCGAGGTGGATTTGTAGCAAAATGGGAAATGGCCGTGAGAACGGAAACCTCTAGCCCATACCAACCATCACTGAGCACTCTGAAGCCTCATGATAGGCACGTCTCCTCAGCAAAGCCCCTCACGGAATGAGCTGGATTAAGCAGCTGGTGAAGAGTAAACCCGTTATGTGATATTGGATTTGGATGTCTAGAACATCCAAGGTGGCCGGCACATCGTAGGCTGTTTCTCGCACGTTCCATCGTCATGCGGAGAGCATATGTGTCCATTGCAGAACTGATGAGGAAACACTCAAACGTGGAGCGACGGCTGTTGCAAAGTGTTACCAGGAAGCTGGGTTTGAGAACTTGGACTCGTACGTCCAGGATACGGTACCTAACTTAATAGGGTTGCAGAGAGGTAAGTAACCGCTTCTCAAACTCTGAACCTTCCACAGGTGGAGCCACTGTTCAATGTGGAATGATGCATGCTGTGGTCAGGCGGGAGGAGGCACTGAACACTCACATTTTATGGGATGTTGTGCTGCTCACCGTGCCACCTGTTAGGAGACCAGGAACTTCTAATGAGGGAAGGGAACTTCCCCTACCACTGAGATACTTTCTCAACTTTTGTTCCATCCCCTACACTGTTCCTCGCCGTCCCCTTCCCTATCTCCCAACACCTTCCCATATCCTCTTTCCCACTCCGCTCCTTTCTCCCACTTTTCCCCCATCCTCACCCCTCTCCACTGCCCCTCCCCTCTACTCTTCTTTCCCCTCCCACCCATCCCCTCCTTACTCCTCGATCCTTCCCACTGTCCGCTCTGTTGCCTGGGTCTACTTATCCCGCACCCTCTAACCCTGCTTGGCCTGAATAGTCCACTTGGTCTTGATTCACTGTGTGCAACGCTACAGGAGATGGGCTAGCATAAAATAAATATTAACTTTATATATTTATAACACCCGAATAGGCCCTTATTACAAAATATGTGTAATTTCAAGAAATGTAAATAGTTTTTAATTTCCAGTGAGAACACCAGTCATTTGACCATTGAATGGTGGACCTATTCTAATTTATGGTTTCCTGTCCTAACTGTAGGTTACCTGGAGGAAGGTTTGGTTCTGAAGGATGTTGACTCCTTGTATTATGTTGTGCCCGTAGTCCAGGTCCTGCTCCAATGCCAGTGAGTAGATTGACAGAAAGGGCACGTGATACTAAGGAGACACAATAAAAGGTACAAATGTTGAAACAGAAGTCACTTAAAGGGAAACATTGAATTAAACAAGCATAATGCATGAAACAGTGTTCCCACTGTTCAGCCAGATGAGAGCTCATACAATAACAACACTGATTGGACATGGGTGCTGATGCTTAAATCAGGGGATTGTGCCAGGAAATCCCAGTAACGCTCTTCAAATGTCTTTCATTTTAGTGCTTCTACTGCAGGTGCTGGGGCCTGATAGGAATAGGGCCTCTGACAGGGAAGATTATGCTTCGATAATTAGGTTGAAAGGCTAGAGAGAGTGTACATGGAGCAGATTTAATTAATTGAATGTAAATCCAAATTAGGTATATCTCATTTGAAATGCTGCTGCTGCGACTCTGAATTAATTTTAAAGTTTGATTGTTTCTTTTAATTTGTTCTTGGGATGTGGGCATCGCTGCATTTATTACCCGTCCCTGGTCCCCAGTGAGAAGGTGGTGGTGGGCTGCCTGCTTTAACTACTGCAGTCCTTGAGGTGATGGTGTCTCAATGATCCAGGATTTTTGACTCAGCGATGATCAAAGAACGGCAGTGATATATGTCCAATTAAGGATGATGTGTGACTTGGAGGTGACGGTGTTGCCTTTGTCCTGCCTAGTGTTGCAGGTCACAGGGCTGGAAGGTGCTGTTGAAGTAAGCTTGGTGAATTCTCTCACATAGAATTAGATAAAATTTACGGCACAGAAACAGGCCATTCGGCCCAACTGGTCTATGCCAGTGTTTATGCTCCACATGAAACCCCTCCCACTCTACTTTATCTAACCCTATCAGCATATAATTCTATTCCTTCCTCCCTCACGTACTTACCTAGCTTCCCCTTAAATGGATCTTTGCTATTTGCCTCAATTGGAATAATCACAGAAGTAGAAGTCTCAATGTGAATCACACAACTGCTGTATGAAGCAAAGTTAGAGACACCACATGATGAAACTCATACACTATCCACATGGCTCAGTATTTTTCATCATGTTCAACTGCTGTATGTGAACAAATCCTGATAAGTGAATTCTAAATCCTTACTACAATTTAAAATTCAGCAGTAGGTACAGTCCCACTTTCAATACAGCTCTATTCGATTATGCGCACACCGGTTTCCTCGTGTCCTTACCTCTTGTGTGATAGAGTGTCTACAGGTGTGGATCAGCTTTGTCAGCCCTTTGGCAAAGTCCATTTCTGCACAAAATCATAAAATACTATTGTCATGAAACAGGTAAGTGTGGAATCACATAGCAGTTTTTTTTTTATCTTCTATCCACTTTGCATGGATAGTTGCTCATTGAAACCTCTCGCTGTCAAACACTGATGACCACAAATAACTGGGGGAAACAATGAGGCAGTGGGAAAAGACAAACGGCAGGATTGGCTGACGGGCTATCTAGTGTTTGAATCTGCCTGTAACAATCAGTTGGGAATTGTCGGATCTCATTCAGGCCACTCGATAGAAATAAGACAATCCCTCTTGGGCCCCTAACTCAGCCCATCTGCTGCGGAAACCTTCATCTATGCCTTTGTTATCTCCAGATTCAACTATTCCAATGTTCTGCTTACCGTCCCCCCATCCTCAAACATCAGCTCAACAAAAGCTTTGGCTCGCCGTGTAGTGTATGTACCTTTAGGAGAGAACTACTTTTACAGCTCCTGTATATTGTAGTACCGGCAGTGACCACACTTGTATATAAGCCTTGAGCATGCCTCTGTACTGTCAGTCTTGAGACTACCCTACTCCAGTAAACACCTGTTGATTGTTAAGTTACAACCTCCGTGTAGTTATTGGAAAACATCATACTCTAAGAATCACGGATTCAACAGTGGCGACGAGGTCGATTCGAATCTACCTACAACTCTGCATTTCCCTTCAAGGATTCGCTCCGGGAGGGCGGTGGAAGAAAGTCGAGGCCAGAAGCACGGGCGTCGACCACGAGCAGCCGCCCAGTCGTCCGGCAGAGAGTGAACGTCGCAGGGGAGGCTGTTGAGAGCCGGGCTTGGTTCCCCAGCCACGACGATCCAGCAACAGACTGGCAACAGGTACAGCGCAGACCCTTCCCGGACAGCGGCGGCTGGAGCCGACCGACGGCAGAGAAAAAGCCGAGCATCGCCGACGGGGTAAGAGAGAGGGTGAAGCGCACAGGGTGCAGCCGGGGGTTGAAAACCGAGCGGCGTCGAGGAAAAACAAAACAGAGAGAGCGAGGGTAAAGCAGCAGCCGGGTGTAGGACCGAGCGGCGGAAACGGGAAAGGCGCACAGGAGAACGCGCAGAGCACAGCCAGGGCTCAAGGGCTGAACAGCGTCCGCGGGGAGAAGGGAGAGCGCAGGAGACGCCACTGAGAAGAAGGGAGGGCGCGGGAGACGCCATTTTTAGAGGCCGCAGCGGAGAAGAAGGGCGAGCGCGGGAAGAAAGGAAAGCGCGGGAGACGCCATTTTGTGCCAGTGGAGAAGAAGGGAGAGCGTGGGAGACGCCATTTTTGACAGTTAAATCACACCCAGGGATGCCGAAGAGTGGCAGTATCTCTGCGTTCGACAATGAAGTCGAAGATTGGGCGACATATGTGGAACGCATTGAGGTGTACTGCAGAGCGAATGAAGTGCCAGATGCTAGGAAAGCACTGGTTTTGTTAAATTCCATGGGTGCAAAAACTTATGGCTTACTGCGAAACCTAATAACCCCAGAGAAGCCCGTGGATAAGAATTTCGAAAGCATAGTAGAAATCTTACAGGACCACTTAAACCCCACACCGCTGCTGATAGCAGAAAGATTTAAGTTCCACAAAAGGAACCAGCATAAAGACGAAAGTAATTCTGAGTACTTAACGGAACTGCGCAAGCTATCGAAACACTGCCAGTTTGGAGTGGGACTAGCAGATACGTTAAGGGACAAGTTTGTGTGTGGGCTTCAAAGTGAAGGAATCCAGAAACGGCTTCTATCAGAAAAGGATCTTACGCTGGACAAGGCTTTCAGCATGGCAGTGTCACACGAAGCAGCCGCAAGGGGCGCTGCAGAGATGCAACGGAGACCGCAAGAATATGGCACCAATGAAATGTCATATGGAGCAGGGAAGTGTTATCGCTGCGGCAGAACACACGACCAGAAGGATTGTTGGTTCAAGGACCAAGTGTGCAGACAGTGTGGAAAAGCAGGACACATAGCAAGAGTCTGCAGGTCAGGGAAGAAAACCAACAGCAAGAAATCTCCACAGGAGAAGTACAAAAAGGTACATAAGGTGATTGACAGTAGTTCAGACGAACAGAAAAGTGATACAGACTCCGGAAGCAAGGAGCTGGGTTGTCTGAAACTACATAAGGAAACCAAAATGGAGGATCACCAGACTATCTGGGTTACACTCAAGATAGACGGGGTCCAAGTGAAAATGGAATTGGACACAGGATCAGCCCTAACAGTCATAAACCAAAGGGACTACAAGCGGCTATTTTCACATATACCCTTGAAAGCTACAGAGATTGTCTTGAAGACGTACACGGGGCAAAAAGTCTACCCCAAAGGAAAAATAAGGGTGAAAGTGATATACAAAGGCCAGGAAATACCTAAAATGGACCTATATGTATTGCCAGATGGAGGACCACCACTACTAGGACGTGAATGGATCCGGAAGATACAATTAGATTGGCATTCCATACAGGCACTGAAGGTTGAGGCCAAAAAGGATGACGACGTCACACCTGGACGACTGTCAAAAATGCTAACTGACGCACAAGAAGTGTTCCAGGAGGGACTCGGAACACTAAAAGGCATAACAGCAACAATTAAAATAGAGGAAAATGCAAGCCCAAAGTTTCTTAACGCCAGACCAGTGCCTTATGCGATCCGACCAGCCGTCGAAGCAGAGCTGGAAGGGTTGGAACATTCAGGCGTACTGTCCAAAGTAGACTGGAGCGAGTGGGCTACACCCATCGTTCCTGTAATGAAGAGGTCGTTGAGTAATACGCCTGGGGAACCAAAGAAGGTCCGCATCTGTGGGGATTTTAAGGTGACAGTGAACCCAGTCCTTCACACGGTACAATATCCGCTTCCATGGATTGAGGATATTTTCGCCTCGCTATCTGGAGGTAAACGCTTCACCAAAATTGATCTAGCCCAGGCGTACTTGCAAATGGAGGTAGATGAAGCCTCGAAACAATACCTCATGATCAACACTCATAAAGGTCTCTACCAATACAACCGGCTGGTGTTCGGGGTAGCGTCGGCTCCGGCTATTTGGCAAAGGGCGACGGATCAAGTCCTGCAAGGGATTCCAGGGACCCAGTGTTATTTGGACGACATCCTGGTCACGGGCAAAAATGACAGTGATCACCTCGCCAACCTGGAGAAGGTGCTCACTAGATTAAAGGAATATGGGCTACGAGCTAATCGCCACAAGTGCGAGTTTTTCCAGAAGCAGATCTTGTATTGTGGCCACCTTATTGATGAAGAGGGGTTACATAAGTCCCCTGAAAAGATTGAGGCAGTAGTCAAGGCTCCAGCACCGGAAAATGTGTCACAACTGAGGTCGTTCCTCAGGCTGGTGAACTACTACCATAAGTTCTTACCAAATTTGTCTGCAGTATTACACCCACTGAACACCCTACTGCAAATGGGGGTACCATGGAAGTGGAATGATGAATGTAAACGAGCTTTCCAGAAGTGCAAAGAATTGATCACATCAAAAGAGGTGTTGGCCCATTTCAACCCAGCACTACCAATTAGTTTGGCATGTGATGCATCGCCCTATGGTATTGGAGCGGTGCTGTCGCACAAATTCCCAGATGGGTTGGAGAGGCCAGTAGCCTTTGCGTCTCGGTCACTAACCTCAGCCGAGCGCAACTACGCCTAGATTGACAGGGAGGCCCTCAGCCTAGTATGGGGAGTAAAAAAATTCAACCACTATCTGCATGGGCAGAAGTTCACCTTGCTGACTGACCACCAACCACTTGTCTCCATCTTTAATCCAAAGAAGGGCGTTCCGGTGATGACTACACAACGGTTACAAAGATGGTCCCTTTTTTTGGGGCGAACCAATATGAAATAGAATATAAAGGCACGAAACAGCATGGAAACGCTGATGGGCTATCACGCCTGCCACTGCCTGCTGTGGAGGCAGCACCAGCAGTGGACCCTATTGAGATATTTTATTCGTCAATAATTGAACGATTGCCAGTAACTAACGCGGATATAGAGGAGACCCACAATGATCGACATTGTCTCGGGTATATGATTTGACGGTGAGGGGATGGCCAACACATGGCGACTCACTGTTGCCAGCATTCTCATCCAGAAGAGAACAGCTGTCAGTATGCCAGGGGACAGTGATGTGTGGATCCCGAGTGGTAATTCCACCCAAGTTACGGGGGAGAGTGCTCAATGAGCTTCACGAAGGTCATCTGGGAGGGGTGAAAATGAAAAGCCTTGCTAGGGCTTATGTGTGGTGGCTGGGGATCGATCAACAAATCGAGGACCTAACCAAGAGCTGCTCAGGATGCCAGAAGGTCCAAAATGCACCACCACATGCCCCTCTACACCCATGGGAGTGGCCCTCCTCTCCATGGCAACGGGTGCATATTGATTTTGCTGGTCCATTCATGGACTCAATGTTCTTAATAGCAGTGGATGCTCACTCGAAATGGTCTGAGGTGATAAAAATGTCCTCAACCACTACAGAGAAAACGATTGCAGTCCTACGGACCATATTTGCCAGGAACGGCTTGCCAGAGCAGATTTGCTCTGATAATGGACCACAGATTGTGTCCGAAGAGTTTTGGAAATTTATGAGAAGGAATGGGGTAAGGCATTACACATCCGCCCCGTATCATCCAGCCACAAATGGATTGGCTGAGAGGTTCGTACAAACCTTTAAAAAGGCGATAAAGGCCATGTGCAATGATGAAATTCCACTACAGCATAAGGTGGACAATTTCCTGTTAGCCTACAGAAATGCAACACATGCAGTTACCAACCAGACCCCGGCTATGATGTTCTTTAACCGAAGGTTGAGATCTCGTCTGGATTTGCTCAGACCAAATGTGCGAAGAAATGTTGAGGATAAACAATTCCAGCACATCAGTGAGAAGCCGACAAGGAGCTTCAATGTAGGACAACCAGTCTTGGCCCGTGACTACCGAACAGAGAAATGGCAACCCGGAACGATATGCACACGGCAGGGGCCATTAATGTACACAGTGGATGTCGGGGAGAACATTGTGAGACGCCACGTCGACCAGATCTTAGCGTCACAGGAACGAGTCAACCCCATGTCTCGCGTACCTGGGGATGAACCCGACATACCGGTAGCATCTACCTCAGAAACAGTAGCAGTGGAAACTGACGAACTAACCGACGAAAGAGGGCCAGAATCGCCTCCGCACCAAGAACAAGAACCTCAGGAAAGGCGCTATCCAGAAAGGATCAGGAAGCCGCCCCAAAGACTGAATCTATAAATGGACTATGTCTGTTTAATGTGCATGTTAAAGTGTTAATTGTTATTTGAATATTATGGGTACTGCTAATCTAAAAAGGGGAGGAATTGTAGTGTATGTACCTTTAAGAGAGAACTACTTTTACAGCTCCTGTATACTGTAGTACCGGCAGTGACCACACCTGTATATAAGCCTTGAGCATGCCTCTGTCCTGCCAGTCTTGAGACTACCCTACTCCAGTAAACACCTGTTGATTGTTAAGTTACAGCCTCCGTGTAGTTATTGAAAAACATCATACTCTAAGAATCACGGATTCAACACTCCGTAACCTACTCTGTACCAAGTCTCACTCGCCTATCACCCCTGTACGTTGGCTCCTGGTCTCCCAATGACTAAAATATTAAATTCTTATCTTTGTGTTTAAACCCCTCAATGGCCTCACCCCACCCAATGCTACAAACTCTCCTGCCCCGAACTCCTTGTTGCTCTGTCTCTGGCCTCTTGTGTAGTGCTTCCCTCCTTCTTCCCACCATTGGTGGCAATGCCTTAGCCACCGAGGCCCTAAGATTTTGAATTCCCTCTCTCAATCCCTCCACTTCTATCTCTTCTGTTAAGACCCTTCTTAAAACCCAACTCTTTGACACCCCTCCTAGTATTTCCTTCTTTGGCTTGATAACCATTTTTTTCCTTACACCTTGATGAAGCACTTTGGGACATTAAGAACATAAGAAATAGGAGCAGGAGTAGGCCAATCGGCCCCTCGAGCCTGCTCCGCCATTCAATAAGATCATGGCTGATCTGATCCTAACTGCCAATCCACTATCACAGAACCATCTCCTGCATCCAACAGAATTAGACACACGAAATAGGAGCAGGATCAGGCTACATGGCCCCGGGGCCCGCTCCGCTACCCACAGGGCCATGACCGATCCGAACCTAGACTCATTTCCAAATTCCTGCCTGCTCCCCGTAACCCTTAATTCCCTTTACTTCTAGGAAACTGTCTATTTCTGTTTTAAATTTATGTAATGATGTAGCTTCTACAGTTTTTTGGGGCAGCATATTCCACGGACCTACCACCCTCTGAGTGAAGTAGTTCCTCCTCATCTCAGTTTTGAAAGAGCAGCCCCTTATTCTAAGACTATGCCCCCTAGTTCTAGTTTCACCCATCATCTGGAACATCTTCCCTGCATCCACCCGATCCAACCCCTTCACAATCTTATATGTTTCAATAAGATCGTCTCTCATTCTTCTGAACTCCAATGAGTAGAGTCCCAATCTACTCAACCTCTCCTCATATGTCCATCCCCTCATCCCCGGGATTAACCGAGTGAACCTTCTTTGTACTGACTCGAAAGCAAGTATGTCCTTTCTTAAGTATGGACACCAAAACTGTACGCAGTATTCCAGGTGCGGTCTCACCAATACCTTGTACAACTGAAGCAATACCTCCCTATTTTTATATTCTATCCCCCTAGCAATGAAAGCCAACATTCCATTGGCCTTCTTAATCACTTGATGCACCTGCATACTAACCTTTTGAGTTTCGTGCACCTGGACCCCCAGATGCCTTTGTACTTCAGTACTTTCCAGTTTCTTTCCATTAAGATAATAACTTGCTCTACGATTTTTCCTGCCAAAGTGCATAACCTCACACTTTCCAGTATTGTATTCCATCTGCCAAATCTCTGCCCACTTACTTAGCCTGTCTATGTCCCCTTGCAGGTTTTTGATGTCCTCCTCGCTCACTACTTTCCCCCCCATCTTAGTATCATCTGCAAACTTTGATATGTTACACTTGGTCCCCTCCTCCAAATCGTTAATATAGATTGTAAAGAGTTGGGGACCCAGCACTGACCCCTGCGGAACACCACTAGTTACTGATTGCCAGTCTGAGAATGAACCATTTATCCCAACTCTCTGCCTTCTGTTAGATAGCCAATCCTCTATCCATGCCAGAATATTACTCCCAATCCCGTGATTTTTTATCTTAAGCAATAATCTTGTGTGGCACCTTGTCAAATGCCTTTTGGAAGTCTAAATACACTACGTCCACTGGTTCCCCTTTATCCACCCTATAAAAGGTGCTATAGAAATGAAAAGTTGTTGTTAGAAGGAATTGTGATGTCCCTTATCTGGCGAGAACTTCTTATACAATCCAGTATATTGGTTGCACTAGTGTAAAACTTGCACTTGGCTTCCAACCTCGATCAAGTCCAAATTGCTTGGTCACCTCTAGGTATTGACTAAAGTTGTAATTGACTGATCACTATTTGATGAAAGTGACCAATAACACCATGGAATCCAGACTCGCCAAACAGAAAATACACACAGAATTAACTGACTTGTGCTGTATATCTCTTCATCTTAAGGTCACATTGACTATGACTGGGACAAACTCAGCATCCCCTCACCCAAAGCTGTTCTTTTGTCCAGGTAGTTGATCAGATCTTTCATGTACTTGGAGATGGTTTTGGCATATTGAAAAGCAGCTTCAACCCCACCCTCAGACCGCTGAAGTATTATGTCCACTTCTTCTGCAGAAAGGCTGCCTGTAATCCAGATATAAAAAAGGTGAGAAACAAGACATCTTTTATTTACAGTGCTTCAGGTAAAATGACTCAATTTCCAATAGGTTTCATAGAGATTGTGTGGGTATGTTTGGTTTCTTGAAATATTAGGGCCACTTTTTCTCCTCTGTGACTGGGAATGTTCAGTTCCTAGGAGCAGTGTATAAAAGGATGGAAACTTCGCTTGGATCAGGGCCCCGCTCCGACTATTCTACACCGATATTTCCAGACAGGCGAAGCTTGGCCTGTGTTTGGAGTAGACAGGCCCAGTGTAAGAATTCAGATGAGCTGAGAGGATGAATTCCCCTAGCTGCCTGCCTCAGTTTCCTTTGCTCTAGGCACTTTACAGCCTTCTGGACTCAACATAGAGTTCAACAATTTCAGATCACAACCTGGCCCCTATCATATATATTGTGACGGTACCACCGGGTGTCCCTTACATATATAATGTACATAATTCACTTTAACTTACCAATTTGGGCCGTTGCCCCTTTAAGAACGCGACGTGACGCGCTGACATCACGTTGCGCATCACGTGATGCACCCGCGACGGCCGCCGGCCCGGCCTCCCATAACGGCCGCCGGCACAGCGGGCCTACCGCGCCCGCGACTTCGGCCGCATCGGCCAGCTGCAGTGCCGGATGCCTCTCGCTCCCGTGACTTCGGCCGCAACGGCCAGCCACAGCAACGTGCCGGCGCAAGTCACATGACCGCCCAAGAGCGGGCAAACGCGCCAACGTCACGACACGGTCACATGACCACACGAGCGTGGGAAAACGCAGCCGAGCGTGATGACGTCATCACGCTCTTCACAGGACTGCGGACTCAGTCCTCGTGGCGTCTAACCTCTTCTATTCATTTCCAAATATCCACCACAGTGTTACAAGTTCCTAGAGGCTGATTTTCTGCAAGTTTTGTTTGATAAAGGGGGTCCATTGGGAGGGTGGAAATCCATTTTCTAAATAGTCAATTAGACTTCAGAGGGTCAGTGTAGGCTATAAATAGTGGATTTGTTCTGTTGGTTTGACTGCACCTACCAGCATTAATTTTCCTTAACTGTAGTGTTTCAACAACAACTTGCATTGATTTAACCCCTTTAATGTGGCAAAATGTCCCAAGGCACTTCACAGGAGTGAGATCAGACAAGAATCGACACCGATCCACAATAGGAGACATTAGGACAGGTGACCAAAAGCTTGATCAGTGAGATAGGTTTTAAGGAGGGTCTTAAAGGGAGGAGAGAGGTAGAGAGGTTTAGGGAGGGATTTCCAGAGCTTAGGGCCTAGATGGTTGATGGCACGGCCGCCAATAATGGGGTGAAGGAAATGGGGCATGGACAAGAAGCCAGAATTGGAAGAACGCAGAATTCTTGGAGGATTACAGGGCTGGTGGAGGTTATAGAGATTGGGTGGGGCGATGCCATGAACATGAGGATGGAAATTTTAAAATTGAGGCCTTAGAACCCTGGTAACATTCTGGTGAATCTGCACAGCATTCCTTCCAAGGCCAATATATCCTTTTTAAGATGCGGTGCCCAAAGCTGTCCACAGTTCTCCACAGGTGGTCTAACCAGGGCTTGCTTCAGCAAAGCTTCCCGCCCTTTCTATTCTAGTCCTCTAGTTATAAAGGCCAAAATCAAATTAGCCTTTTGGATTTTTTTTGCACCTGACTAACAATGTTCCCCCTAACTTTTTTTTGGGGTGCTCAGCCCCTTTAATGGGCTGTGTGACCCAGCAAAGATTTGCGCATGTGCGGAATTTCACACTGGGAAAGCCGGTCCCAGGCTGCTCGGGCGCGCAGCTTAGAGGGAACATTGCAGACTACTGCAGTTTAGTGATCTGTGTACATGGACCCCATAATTTCTTTGGACCTCCATTGTTCCTAGTTGGGAAGATGGGAGGCTGGCTAGGAGAGCTTTGGAATAGTTGAGTCTGGGAGGTAATAAAGGCATGGATGAGGGATTCAGGAGCAGATGGAGTCAAGCTGGGGCAGAGACAGGCGATTTTATGGAGTTGGCAGTACTCTGTCTTGGTGATGGAGAGGATATGGGGTCGGAAGCTCTGCTCAAGGTCAAATAGGATGCCGAGGTTGCGAACAGGCTGATTCCGTGGCCAGGGAGGGGAATGGAAGCGGCTGAGAGGGAACGGAGCTTGTGGTGGGGGGGCCGAAGACAATGGCTTCTGTCTTCCCAATGTTTAATTGGAGGAAATTTTAGCCATTCCATGTCAAGACGAGCAGTCTGACAACAGAGGCGGAGGGGACAAGAAAAGTGGCAGTGAGGTAGAACTTAGTATCATCTGCGTACATGTAGAAGCTGATGTGTTTACAGATGATGTCACCGAGGGGCAGCATGCAGATGAGAAATAGGAGGGGGGCCAAGGATAGATCCTTGGAGGACTCCAGAGTTAACGGTGCGGGGCCGGAAGAGAAGCCATTGCAGGAGATTCTCTGGCTCTGACTGGATAGATACAAAGGGGAATCATGCAAGGGTGGTCCTACTCCGCTAGATAACGGAGGAGAGGCGTTAGAGGAGGATGGTGTGGTCAACCATTTCAAAGGCTGCAGGCAGGTCAAGAAGGATGAGGGATAGTGCACCACCGTCATAGTCACGTAGGATGTAATTTGTCTCATTCGTATGTCACCCATTCCTTTATGCTTTCAGAAAAATTCAGTGTTTAATCTATGCTGACCAAAGTGTCAACTGTGGCTCAGTTGGTAGCACACTCGCCTCCGAGTCAGAAGGTTGCGGGTTCAAGTCCCACTCCAGGGACTTGAGCACATAAAGCTAGACTGACACTCCAGTGCAGTGCTGAGGGAGTGCTGCACTGTAGGAGGTGCCGTCTTTCGGATGAGATGTTAAACCAAGGCCCCATCTGCTCTCTCAGGGGGACGTAAAAGATCCCATGGCACTATTTCGAAGAGGAGCAGGGGAGTTATCCCCGGTGTTCTGGCCAACATTTATCCCTCAACCAACATCACTAAAGCAGATTATCTCGTCATTATCACATTGCTGTTTGTTGCTGATGTCTCAGAGCGGCTGCAGAACATCTTGGAAGGGGAGGGTGAACAGCCAGTTGTCGTGGTGCATATAGGCACCAAGGATATAGGTAAAAAGCGGGATATAGGGAGTTAGGAGGTAAATTAAAAAATAGGACCTCAAAAAGGTAGTAATCTCAGGATTGCTACCAATGCCACGTGCTAGTCAGAGTAGAAATAGAAGGATATTTCAGATGAATACGTGGCTAGAGGAATGGTGCAACAGGGAGGGATTCAAGTTCCTGGGACATTGGAACCGGTTCTGGGGGAGGTGGGACCAGTTCAAACCGGATGGTTTGCACCTGGGCAGGGCTGGAACTGATGTCCTAGGGGGGAGTGTTTGCTAGTGCTCTGGGGGAGGGTTTAACTAAAATGGCAGGGGGTTGGGAACCTGAGCAGGGAGACAGAGGAAAGGGAAACAAGGATAAAAGCAAGATAGGAAGGAGAAAAACAAAAGTGGCAGTCAGAGAAATCAACAGTTTAAATCAAACGTGGCCACAGTAAATAATAATTCTAATAGGTCTAAGAGCGTTAAAAGAACAAGCCTGAAGGCTTTCTGTCTTAATGCGAGGAGCATTCGGAATAAGGTGGATGAATTGGCTGCGCAAATATAGGTAAACGAATAGGATTTGGTTGGGATTACGGAAACGTGGCTCAAGGATGGCCAAGGCTGGGAACTCAACATCCAGGGGTATTCGATATTCAGGAAAGATAGGCAAAAAGGAAAGGGAGGTGGGGTAGCATTACTGGTTAAAGAAGGGATTAACACAATTGTAAGGAAGGACATTAGCTCTGATGATGTGGAATCTGTATGGGTAGAATTGAGAAATACTAAGGGGCAGAAAACGTTAGTGGGAGTGGTATATAGACCTCCAAACAGTAAGGCGGAGGTTGGGGATGGCATTAAAAGGGAAATTAAAGAAGCATGCAATAAGGGCACAGCAGTCATCATGGGTGACTTTAATCTACATATAGATTGGGCTAACCAAATTAGTAACAATACTGTGGAGGAGGAATTCCTGGAGTGTTTACGGGATGGTTTCCTGGACCAATATGTCGAGGATCCAACCAGAGATCAGGCCATCTTAGACTGGGTATTATGTAACGAGAAAGGATTAATTAGCAATCTTGTTGTACGAGGCCCCTTGGGTCGGAGCGATCATAATATGATCGAATTCTTCATTAAGATGGAGAATGAAGTAGTTGACTCAGAGACTAGGGTCCTAAATTTAAATAAAGGAAACTACGATGGTCTGAGGAGCGAGTTGGGTAGGATTGATTGGGGAATGGCACTCAAAGGGTTGACGGTGGATAGGCAATGGCAAACATTCAAAGACCGAATGGATGAACTACAGAATTTGTTCATCCCAGTTTGGCATAAAAATAAAACAAAAAAGGTGACTCAACCGTGGCTAACAAGGGAAATTAGGGATAGCATAAGATCCAAGGAGAGGACATATAAATTGGCCAGAAAAAGCAATAATCCTGAGGATTGGGAGCAGTTTAGGATTCAACAAAGGAGGACAAAGGGATTAATTAAGAAGGGGAAAATAGAATGAGAGAGTAAGCTTGCAGGGAACATAAAAACTGACTGTAAAAGCTTTTATAGATATGTGAAGAGAAAAAGATTGGTGAAGTCAAGCGTAGGTCCCTTGCAGTCAGAATCAGGGGAATTTATAATGGGGAACAAAGAAATGGCAGACCAACTAAATACATATTTTGGTTCTGTCTTCACAAAGGAGGACACAAATAACCTCCCAGAGATGCCGGGGAACATAGGGTCTGATGAAAGGGTGGAACTGAAAGAAATCAGTATTTCTAGGGAAATGGTTAGGGAAATTGATGGGACTGAAGGCCGATAAATCCCCAGGGCCTGATAATCTACATCCTAGGGTACGTAAGGAAGTGGCCCTAGAAATAGTAGATGCATTGCTGGTCATCTTCCAGAACGCGATAGACTCTGGAACAGTACCCATGGATTGGAGGGTAGCTAATGTTACCCCACTATTCAAAAAAGGTAGTAGAGAAAAAGCAGGGAATTATAGACCGGTAAGCCTGACATCGGTAGTGGGGAAAATGCTAGAGTCCATTATAAAAGATGTAATAGCAGAGCACTTGGAAAGCAGCAACAGGATCGGACAAAGTCAACATGGATTTACAAAAGGTAAATCGTGCTTGACTAATCTACTGGAATTTTTTGAGAATGTAACTGGTAAAATAGATAAGGGAGAACTGGTGGATGTGGTGTATTTGGACTTTCAGAAGGCTTTCGCTAAGGTCCCGCATAAGAGATTAGCGTGCAAAATTAAGGCACATGGGATTGGGGGCAAGGTATTGACTTGGATAGAGAACTGGTTGGCGGATAGAAAGCAAAGAGTTGGAATAAACAGGTCGTTTTCCGAGTGGCAGGCAGTGACTAGTGGGGTACCGCAAGGATCGGTCCTAGGACCCCAGCTGTTCACAATATATATTAATGATCTGGACGAGGGAATTGGATGTAATATCTCCAAATTTGCAGATGACACAAAGCTGGGTGGGAGGGTATGCTGTGAGGAGGATGTCGTGAAATTCCAGTACGATTTGGACAGGTTGGGTGATTGGGCAGAAACATGGCAAATGCACTATAATGTGGATAAATGCGAGGTTATCCACTTTGGTCGCAAAAACCGGAAGGCAGACTATTATTTGAATGGCAATAGATTGGGAGAAGGGGAAGTGCAAAGAGACCTGGGTGTTCTTGTGCACCAGTCGCTGAAGGTAAGCATGCAGGTGCAGCAGGCGGTTAAGAAGGCAAATGGTATGTTGGCCTTTGTAGCAAGAGGGTTCGAGTACAGGAACAAGGATGTCTTGCTGCAGTTGTACAGGGCCTTGGTGAGACTGCACCTTGAGTATGGTGTGCAGTTTTGATCGCCTTATCTAAGGACGTTCTTGCCATGGAAGGAGTGCAGCGAAGATTCACCAGGCTGATACCTGGGATGGCAGGAATGACGTATGAGGAGAGATTGTGTCGATTGGGCTTATACTCACTGGAGTTTAGAAGATTGAGGGGGGGATCTCATCGAAACCTATAAAATTCTGTCAGGCCTGGACAGACTAGATGCAGGAAGGATGTTTCCGATGGCCGGGGAATCCAGAACCAGGGGTCATAGTCTAAGGATAAGGGGTAAGCCATTTAGGACTGAAATGAGGAGGAATTTCTTCACCCAGAGTGGTGAACCTGTGGAATTCTTTGCCACGGAGGGCGGTGGAGGCCAGTTCATTAAATATATTCAAGGAGTTAGATATATTTCTTAAGGCTAAAGGGATCAAGGGATATGGGGAGAAGGCAGGGGCAGGGTACTGAATTTGGATGATCAGCCATGATCTCATTGAATGGCGGAGCAGGCTCGAGGGGCCGAATGGCCTACTCCTGCTCCTATCTTCTATGTTTCTATGGATCTTGCTGTGTGCAAAATTGGCTGCCGCATTTCCTACATTACAACAGTGACTACACTCCAAAAGTACTTCATTGGCTGTAAAGCGCTTTGAGATGTCCGGTGGTTGTGAAAGGCGCTATATAAATACAAGCCTGTCTTTCTTTAAAAGCCACTGAATGCACATTACCTGAATCGCTTAACTCATCCTTCACTTGTACCATATCGCCTTGTGCAGCAATTCCACCACACAGATTCTCCATTGACTGAAAAGACACACAAAGGAAATTAGACTCCATTAGTGCATAGATGAGCAAACCAAGTGGCCAGGACAAGTAAGCAAGGTATCCTTTCAGCTCATCTTAGAGCAACCATCATCCACTAACAGTAATGAGGATCATTCCAAGGTGAAGCCAGAGGTTTCGATCAGCAGCGATATTCATCACAGCCTTATTACAAGATGCAAAGCATTAAGAATACCGTTTCAGTCCAGTACTTTGTTCGGGTTCCGCCCACGCTGCCTGAATTCTCATTTTCCTTTACTAAGTAAAACCACACTGCTGCCAAACACTATTAAAGCTCTTTGTTTTGTCCCAAAAACTAACAAAGGGACAATGACAGTAAAATCTCAATTCATGTTTTGCTTTAGGTTAAACTGAACATTCTTGCATTCTGACACACAGCCACTACTTACCTTCATAAACAATACCGATAATTATGCCAGCAATAGAAAATACATTTTGTGCAGCAAAAATCTAAAAACATAATCGTCCAGGACAAGTAATGCAGTAACAAGTAACGCTTTGTACAGCTCAATGGAATAATATGTTGCCGTTACAGGCATCAATGATTCTCCATTGGATCAAGGCAACTTATGCTGTAAAATCCTGCGCTCCCTGAATAAATGAATTGCTGGCAGGGATGAGAGATCCTACTTTGGGTTGGATTTTCAGTTCAAAACTTGAGCTCAAGGTTTCAAACTGGAGCCCAGATCTGAACCAGTGAAATTGCCCAGCCAAGTCTAACTCTTCCAATGAAGGCTCCCACCAAATCATGGACCTTCCTTTCTCTGCGAAATGCTGGTTGAGCTGCTGTATTTTTCCAATCATTTTCAGCTCTTTCAGATTGCCAGCATATGCACTTTTCCTTATTCTCTCTGTATAGCAAAAGCCAAACCTGGCTGAGCTCCAAGTGTAGGTTCGGTGGGACCTCTTACGCGCACACACACACAAAGCACACACCCCTCAAATCTTGCCAAGTTCAGGAAAGTTTCCCTTGTTTAGCAGAACTATACTTATCCTTACCTGCTAGATGATGATGTGTTGGGTTAAGATTCAAGCAGATATTAATGATCAACTTTTTTATATTTAGAGCATCTATCTTGTGTCTTGCAGTACAGATGTTATTTCTCCTCCCCCACACTCTCTTTCTCCTGCCTTTGAACTCTACAGAGCTACTAGATTACACTCTGGAGGCTGCTGGTAATGGCCTGCCTCCGACAGTTAAAGAGCACATTATCCTTTAGTGGGACTTTTGGAGGCTGCCTCAGTTGGAATATCGAAGAGTAAAACCTGTGTTGCAAAGTGACCCTCAAGTCATGGGGATCAAGTGTGGCAAATCAAACGAAAATAAAACAAAATGAACTTGGATACACCACAACTGACAAAAAAAAGGCTTTCGCAAGAAACACACAGTCCCTCAGTCTTTCACCGGAAAGGAAATGGCGTTTGAATTTTCAGTGCAAGAAGGGCCATTTTCTCCCTGATGACGTTCCTGTCTGCTAGATGTATTCGAATAACCTGGTACTTTGTGGCTAAATAAAGGGTCGATGCCAATGGAAACCTAAAGTGGGAGTAGGGGGATCAGAAAGATCAGGCATTTTGCACTTTTCACACAACAATACAAAACACAATCTGCATTGTAATTATATACTTCAACAGACAAGTTCACTTATATACACAGGTCAATATGCAGTTACTAAACATCCCAGTGTCTATCACGGACAATAACACATCGTGAATTCCAAATACTCTCCTCACCTTAGAAAGCAGTAAGAGGGGTCATCCCGAGGTAAAGACTCTCTCTGTATCTGAGCTACGCAGGCCTGTGACGTCAACCGCAGCCTGTGCTGAGTTAGCGGACCTCAGCCAGGGCAGCTGTAGGGATGCTAGAATTGATCTCAGCACCCCCTAGTTAAGGAGGAAGGGGAAAACATAAATCAGCTGCTCCCGAACCCTACACAGTGACACCACTGGTAAAGGTGGGCTTGGCTGTTGGTGCCCACTGGGACCAAATTACTGTCTTTGGTTCCTACAGTAATAATGACCACTTGGGCGAAGTACCAGAAGGCGATTGGCACTTGTGGAGCTGCAACTCAGCAAGTAGTAAACACTTTTGGAGGAGAAAGGGAAAACGGAAAGGAAGCAGCAAGGGTGTCATCATCTTATCTTTGTAATAACGTAAAACACTTGGAAGAACATCTCGGCCAAAGCAGACTGTAGTTTACTTTATGTTGCTGTAGGAAGGAAGAGATTGTGAAAGGACACGCTGTACCTGAACTGTTAATTAAGTATGGTCATGGCATTGCATTATTTAGTCAGCTGAATAGGGTAAGTTTGTTGATGACACTACTAACTTCTTAAAACAAAGGTTTAATTAATTTCTAACTTACTGAAAACACTCAGGCTTTTGGAAACTTTAGAGAGTCACATCAAAAAACTAGAAGAGCGAGAACATAAAACAAAAATCAATCCTGAAAAAAATATTGCGGCAGGGCTGGAAAATGATCGGCATAATGTGACAACGTTGTCACCGCCAGGCTGCCTGAATTCCCAAAGCCATGGTCCAATGGTGTAATTTCTGTAGAATTCCTAGGACCGTGGTCTGATTTCTGTAGAATTCCTAGGACCGTGGTCTGATTTCTGTAGAATTCCTAGGACCATGGTCCAAAAGGTGCTACATCCATCCTACTTCTTGCATCTCTGCCTCAACTGTGTGACATTGGCCCCTGTATTTTGTCCCTCCATCTTTGGTGCTGCAACCAGCAAACAAACACCACCAAGAAGAAGATCCCTCTTCCCCGACTGCAACTGGCATCGTGTTCCAACGGATGCCTCTGTCTCACTACTTAAGAATCAAATGCAGCTCTGAGATTTGGCAATGACTTTACAACTCATCCCTAGCTTGTGACTTGTGACAAGAGCAATTGTGGCTTTACTGCCAGGCCAACCTTGCAGGGAGAGGAGATGGGGCTAGAAGAGGCCCAAAAAGGCAAGTCTTTATTTTATTTGATTTTTTTCCTGGTGGGGCTAGGAGGAACAGGAATTCTCCTCCGGGCCCCACCAGCAAAGTTTTACCCTTCCCTGCCCCAGCTCTCCACGCCTCCGCCCCCACCCCCCTCCCCTGATCTACTTACCAGAGTGATGGGGACCGTTCCTTCAGTCCCCAGCAGCAGCCTCCTGCGCCCATCACTGCGCTCCTGCCAGACGGCCAGCTGCCACTTCGCGCCAGTTTTGAGGAGTAAACTAGCCAGGTTCATGCAGGTGAGGCCTGGGAATTAAAATCTCCTGGGCCTTACGCAACCCAGGTAGGGACCGTTTGCCCCCGTCGTGAGTTAAAATTAGGGCTGTAATTCAGAACTAAAAATGGCACATTTGCAGGCACGTGTTGGTAGAGTCATGTAATCATTTTGCTACCCGTAAAACTTCAGCTAATCTGCGATACCAATGCTTTTTACAGCCCTTTTACACTGCACGTGCAAATTCACATTTCCTGTGAATATAATGATAATTCAACAACAACAACTTATATTTGTAGAACATCTTTAACGTAGCAAAAACATCCCAAGGTGCTTCACAGAGGCATAATCAAAGAAATGGACTTCGATTCAAGGAATGAGTTATTAGGTGGGGTGAGGAAACGCTTGGACAAAGAGGTTGGTTTTAAGAAGGGACTGGAGGAGAGGGAGCTCAAGGGTTGGAGGGGTTTAGGGAGTGAATTCCAGAGCGTGCGGCCTAGGTGGCTGAAGGCACAGTCATCAATGGCAGGGCAAAGGGAGGGGGTGCATAAGAGGACAGAGTCAGGGGTTCAGGAGCGGTGTAGGACTGGAGAACATTACACAGATAGGAAGGGTCAAGGCTATGAAGTGACTTAAAATATTTCAAAGTGAATGTTCAGTCGTAAATGTTGTGGAGTTGTTCTTTCAAATCATAATTCTGAGTAAACCCATCCCCCAACTTCTTGATGCTGGATCTTATCTGGGGTATGTAATAGGATTTGCATCAGGTTAGTGTAAACATCTGATATGAACCTGCTATTGCGAACCGACCTCTACCTTGCAGAGGCTGAATGCCAACTCTGACACCTCCTCCTACCGCCCCCTGGACCATGACCCCCACTACTGAACATCAAGCCCTCATTTCCAAAACTGTCACTGACTTCACCTCCTCTGGATATCTTCCCTCCACGGCCGCCAAACCTCATAGTTCCCCAACCCTGCACAGCCCGCTTCTACCTTCTTCCCAAGATCCACAAACAGGACTGCCCTGGTAGACCCATCGTTTCAGCCTGTTCTTGCCCCACGGAATGGATTTCTTCCTATCTCGACTCTACCTTTTTCTCCTTGTCCAGTCTCTTCCCACCTACAGCCATGACTCTTCTGACATCCTCCACCACTTCAACAGTTTCCAGTTTCCTGGCCAAAACCATCTCCTTTTCACTATGGATGTCCAATCCTTCTACACCTCCATCCCCCACCAGGACGGCCTGAGGGCACTCTGCTTCTTCCTTGAACAAAGGCTGCCCAAACAGTTCCCATCCACTACCACCCTCCTCCTCCTCCACCTAGCTGAACTTGTTCTCACATTGAACAACTTCTCCTTTGACTCCACTCACTTCCTCCAAATGAAAGGTGTTGCTATGGGAACCCGCATGGGTCCTAGCTATGCCTGCCTTTTCGTGGGATATGTGGAATATTTTGTTCCAGTCCTATTCCGGTCTCCTTCCTCACCTCTTTTTCCGGTACATTGATGACTGTATCGGTGCCATTTCCTGCTCTCGCCCTGAACTAGAATATTTCATTCACTTTGCTTCCACTTTCCATCCTTCCCTCACCTTCACATGGTCCATCTCCGACTCTTCCCTTCCTCGACTTCTGTCTCCATTTATGGGGTTGGCTATTGAAAAACATCCACTATAAGCCCACCGACTCCCACAGCTACCTGGATTACACTTCCTCCCACCCCGCTTCTTGTAAGGACTCTATTCCATTCTCCCAGTTTTTCCTTCTCCGTCGCGTCTGTTCTGACGATGCCACCTTCCATACCAGTGCTTCCGATATGTCTTCCTTTTTCCTCAACCGCAGATTCCCCTCTACCGTGGCTGACACAGCCCTCGACCGTGTCCATTCTATTTCCCACACTTCTGCTCTCAACCCTTCCCCTCCCTCCAAGAACCACGAGAGTTCCCCTTGTCCTCACCTTTCACCCCACCAGCCTCCACATTCAACGGATCATCCTCCGCCACTTCTGCCACCTCCAGCGTGATCCCACCACCAAACACATCTTCCCCTCCCCTCCCCTTTGAGCATTCCAAAGGGACCGCTCCCTCTGCGACACCTGGTCCACTCCTCAATCACCCCCAACACCCCTTCCCACAGCACCTTCCCGTGCAAGCGCAGGAGATGCAACACCTGCCCTTTTACCTCCTCCCTTCCCACTGTCCAGGGCCCCCAAACACTCCTTCCAGGTGAAAGAGAGATTTACTTTATTCGCTGCTCATGATGTGGTCTCCTCTACATTGGGGATACCAAACTCAGATTGGGTGACCGCTTTGCGGAACACCTCTGTTCAGTCCGTAAGCGTGATCCCGAGCTTCAGGTTACCTGTGACTTTCATTCTCCGCTCCACTTCTACTCGGACCTCTCCGTCCTTGGCTTCTTACATTGTTCCAACGAAGCTCAACGTAAGCTTGAGGAACAGCACCTCATCTTTCGATTAGGCACTTTACAGCCTTCTGGACTCAACATTGAGTTCAACAATTTCAGATCATAACCTCTGCCCTTATTTCTTTTTTCACACGGCAAATTACAGCACATTACCATCTCCTTTTGCCTTGCACCATCATCCCTTTTGTCATTAAATCTCTCCCGCCTTCCACCCTATCACAGACCTTCCCTTTTGTTCTTTTCTCCCCTCCCCCCTTTCCCTGCCCCTGCACTTGCTTAAAAACCTGTTCCATCTCCAACTGCTTCCATAAGAACATAAGAAATAGGAGCAGGAGTAGGCCAATCGGCCCCTCGAGCCTGCTCCGCCATTCAATAAGATCATGGCTGATCTGATCCTAACCGCCAATCCACTATCACAGAACCATCTCCTGAATCTAACAGAATTAAACACACGAAATAGGAGCAGGATCAGGCTCCGCTACCCACAGGGCCATGACCGATCCGAACCTAGACTCATGTCCAAATTCCTGCCCGCTCCCCATAACCCTTTACTTCTAGGAAACTGTCTATTTCTGTTTTAAATTTATGTAATGATGTAGCTTCTACAGCTTTCTGGGGCAGCATATTCCATGGACCTACCACCCTCTGAGTGAAGTAGTTCCTCCTCATCTCAGTTTTGAAAGAGCAGCCCCTTATTCTAAGACTATGCCTCCTAGTTCTAGTTTCACCCATCATCGGGAACATCCTCCCCGCGTCCACCCGATCCAACCCCTTCACAATCTTATATGTTTCAATAAGATCGCCTCTCATTCTTCTGAACTCCAATGAGTAGAGTCCCAATCTACTCAACCTCTCCTCATATGTCCATCCCCTCATCCCCGGGATTAACCGAGTGAACCTTCTTTGTACTGACTCGAGAGCAAGTATGTCCTTTCTTAAGTATGGACACCAAAACTGTACGCAGTATTCCAGGTGCGGTCTCACCAATACCTTGTACAACTGAAGCAATACCTCCCTATTTTTATATTCTATCCCCCTAGCAATGAAAGCCAACATTCCATTGGCCTTCTTAATCACTTGATGCACCTGCATACTAATCTTTTGAGTTTCGTGCACCAGGACCCCCAGATCCCTTTGTACTTCAGTACTTTCCAGTTTCTTGCCATTAAGATAACGTGCTCTACGATTTTTCCTGCCAAAGTGCATAACCTCACACTTTCCAGTATTGTATTCCATCTGCCAAATCTCTGCCCACTTACTTAGCCTGTCTATGTCCCCTTGAAGGTTTTTTATGTCCTCCTCACTCACTACTTTCCCTCCCATCTTAGTATCATCTGCAAACTTTGATATGTTACACTCGGTCCCCTCCTCCAAATCGTTAATATAGATTGTAAAGAGTTGGGGACCCAGCACTGACCCCTGCAGAACACCACTAGTTACTGATTGCCAGTCTGAGAATGAACCATTTATCCCAACTCTCTGCCTTCTGTTAGATAGCCAATCCTCTATCCATGCCAGAATATTACCCCCAATCCCACGATTTTTTATCTTGAGCAATAATCTTCTGTGTGGCACCTTGTCAAATGCCTTTTGGAAGTCTAAATACACTACGTCCACTGGTTCCCCTTTATCCACCCTATATGTTACTTCCTCAAAGAACTCCAGCAAATTTGTCAAACATGACTTCCCCTTCATAAAACCATGCTGACTTTGTCCTATTAAATTATGATTATCCAAATGTCCTGTTACTGTCTCCTTAATAATGGACTCCAAAATTTTACCTACCACAGATGTTAGGCTAACCGGTCTATAGTTTCCAGCCTTCTGTCTACTGCCCTTTTTAAATAAGGGTGTTACATTAGCAGTTTTCCAGTCAGCCGGGACCTTTGCAGAGTCCAGGGAGTTTTGGAAAATTATTACCAATGCATCCACAATTCCTACCGCCACTTCCCTCAAGACCCTAGGATGTAAGCCATCAGGTCCAGGTGATTTATCCGCCTTGAGTCCCATTATTTTACCGAGTACCACTTCCTTAGTGATTTTGATCGTGTTTAGCTCCTCCCCCCCTATAGCCCCCGGTTTGTCCAGTGTTGGGATATTCTTAGTGTCTTCTACTGTAAAGACTGATGTAAAATATTCATTGTGTTTTTGCCATCTCCATATTTCCCACCATTAATTTCCCAGTCTCATCCTCTAAGGGACCAACATTTACTTTAGCCACCCTTTTTCTTTTTATATAACTATAAAAACTCTTACTATCTGTTTTTATATTTTTTGCTCATTTACTTTCATAATCTATCTTCCCTTTCTTAATCAATCTTTGTTATTTTTTGCTGTCTTTTAAAGTTTTCCCAATCCTCTATCCTCCCACTAGATTTGGCTACCTTATATGCCCTTGTTTTTAGTCGAATACTATCCTTAATTTCTTTACTTAGCCATGGATGGCTGTCTTTTCTTTTACACCCTTTTTTTCCCCTCAGTGGAATATATATTTTTTGGAAGTTGTAAAATAACTCCTTAAATGTACACCACTGATCATGTATCATCTTACCCTTTAATCTATTTTCCCAATCCACTCTACTCAATTCCGCTCTCATACCTTCATAGTCTCCTTTATTCAAGCTTAGCACGCTTGTTTGAGATCCAACCTTCTCACCCTCTAATTGAATATGGAATTCAGCCATGTTATGGTCACTCATTCCAAGGGGATCCTTTACTCGGACATTTTTAATTAATCCTGTCTCGTTACACAGGACCAGATCTAAGGTTGCTTGCCCCCTGGTCGGTTCAGTTACATACTGCTCAAGAAACCCATCCCTAATACACTCAATGAACTCATCCTCAAGGCAGCCCTGCCCAATTTGATTTGTCCAATTAATATGATAGTTAAAATCCCCCATAATTATAGATGTTCCCTTATTATAAGCCTCAACTATTTCCTGATTGATACTCCGTCCAACAGAGTTGCAACTGTTCGGAGGCCTATAGACTACGCCCACTAGTGTTTTTTTCCCCTTATTATTCCTTACCTCCACCCAAACTGTTTCATTATCCTGATCTTTTGACCCAATATCATTTCTCTGTATTACAGTGATTCCTTCCTTTATTAACATAGCCACCCCACCTCCCCTTCCTTCCTGCCTGTCCTTCCTGATCGTTAAATAACCTGGTATGTTTAATTCCCAGGCATTGTCACCCTGCAGCCATGTTTCTGTAATGGCCACAAGATCATACCCATATGTAGTTATTTGTGCCATTAACTCGTCTATTTTGTTATGAATGCTACGTGCATTCAGATAGAGAACTTTCAAAGATGTTTTGTGACACTTAGTTCCTGCTTTTGCCCTTTTTATTACTTTACCTTTTACTCCATACCTTCTGATGAAAAGTCTTTGACCTGAAGCATTAACTCTGTTTCTCTCTCCACAGATGCTGCCTGACCTGCTGAGTATTTCCAGAATTTTCTGTTTTTATTTCAGATTTCCAGCATCCGCAGTATTTTGCTTTTGCCTCAGGTCCATGGCCATTCTATTTTCCCGCACTATTGGAACATTCAGCCCCTTGAGCCTGTTCCACCATTCGATGAGATCATGGCTGATCTGCGATCTAACTCCGTATACCTGCCTTTGGCCCATATCCCTTAACACCCTAAGTGTTGGCCTGTTAATTTGGCCTAATTAGTTCCCATCCTAATGAGTTATTATTTGGCAATAATTAACTGTATGAAGCAGAGAAAGATAAAATTACATTACACCACCAAAATGTATTATAAAATGTAAAATAGCAGTTCTGTAGAAATAAGAACTGATTCTGCTTGTGAAATATGACCCTGCATTGACCCAGACATTCCCAGATAAATCATGTTGTTATTTAATTACTTCATATACATTAAAAAATTTGCACAGGGACATTAGGAGGTCACTGAGCTTTAAAACTAAAGCCAATGCATCAGGAATAAATCCCTTTAATGTACAACATATGCAAGTATAAACCTTGGGAGATGGCATGCAGATTAGATCAATCTGATTGAAACCGAATGCCATCTTCGCAGAGGTCATTCGCCGTTTTGATGCTTCAAGGCTCTTCAGCAGAAATAAAGGCTACAAGGCCTACAATTTACACAGTTCTTCCAGAAATTAATTTATGATTAGACAAAGAACCTTTCATAAGTGGTTAGTGCATACACGCAAAGGTCTTTGTGCTACACTGGCTCATTCCATGAACTCACCCTGCATTTATCTGCTGGTGGTAATGATAACAAAGTGCTGCTGTCCACCTCGCCCATGAGGAATTCCGAGACACTGCCAAAGAGGAAATAATGATTATAGCAATCAACAAATACATTTCTATTTGCTTCAAAAAAAAAAAAAAAATTCTCCTCCTACACATTGCTAGATTCACTTCCCTTCACAAAGATTCCAGGCACAAGATCAAGTGGACACTTCTAGGCCCACGAATGCTGCTTTATAACCAGTTAGCAGGAGGTACACAAGAGCAGCTTGGGTGGACTTGCTCTCTGAATCTTTCCTCCCTGTAGTGACCAGTCTGCTCTTCACTCAGCACCTCCCCCGAGAAAAGGCGAGCTCTCTTTGTAAGGACTTGAATCATTATTTCTCCATTGTGGGACAGGGTCTCTGGAGCTCCATGTTCAGTCACATCCCAGCCTTCAAAGCGAAGGCTAGATGCAAGTGTTCACTTAGTACAGCAGCGGCATAGTCAACAGTAACAATATAACTGAATGCTCTAGCTGTCAAGATAGTCCACAGGTTAACTCTCCATTTGTGAGCCATACAGGCCTAGATTTTCAGTGTGCCGTGAGGCGGGCTTTTAGGCAGGCGGGGGGGCAAAAATCCCGAATTCGGGGGTCCCGACACCATCCCACCCAAAACCCGCCTCCGCGTAAGTTTCAGAGGAGGCGGGTACCCGCGGCGGGAAGGGATCAGTGCTAATTCACTGCCTGTTAACAGGTAGTCAACAGGCAGTTTTTAGCCTAATCCCTATTTTGAGGGGTGTCATGTGGGATTCCCGACGGCTCCAAACCACGCCAGGTTAGAGCAGGCGGGCCGTCAGGTTGAAGGACTTGGAGAGGTCACAATGTTGGTGTCCAGGTGAGTGATGGGTGCATGAGTGCAAAGGCAAGTGTTTGGTGTGTCTAAAGTGTGTAAAGAAGTTTAAATTACCTGTACTTACCTTTACAGCCTTTTTTCCTGTAGGCGTCGGGAGTCCATCACTCAGCCGGCACTGAAAGCTGAATGGCTGTGATCTGTCAAAAGTGACAGCCTTCAGCTTTTAGTGCCGGTGAGAGTTCTAACTGAGTCTGTGTAGAAGGACTCAGGTTAGAAGTCAGACTCAGTGTTTGACAGCTTCAAACAGCTGTGAAACACTGATATTTCATCTGTCAACACCTCGACAGATGAAATTTCAGTCTGTGACGTCACCTGTTGCCGGGTGGCCCTTAATTGGCCTGCTGAGCCCGCTGGGTGGGCTCAACAAGGTCAATCAAGGGAAAATCGTGGGGATTGGCTGGACGACGACGTAGGCGGGACTAAAACCCGAAAGTTGTAGTCCCGCCTCCTTCCCGACAGCTTAATGAAAATCGACCCCACAGTCTCAGGGCTGATCGCCAGTCTGTGCCGAGTTAGCCGGTCTCAATAGGGGCAGTAAGGAGTGCTACATTTGGCTTCGGGGCTCCTGGGCTAAGAAGGGGAAAAAGTTAGCCAGGATTTCCACTCCTTGGCGGGGGTAATTTTGACTTTGTGTAAAATGGGTGGTAGCGAATCAGCAGCCCGTTTTATATCTCTCCCCATTTTTATCTCCACTGACTTCAATTGACCCATTTCGCACAAGTGAAAAATTACCTTCGATTGCTAGTTAGTAACCTCTATTGGAATTGTATGTGTATGAACACTAGGTCAGAACAGAATTAGGCTCGACAGTGAGGTTTCTCGTGGTTGAATAGTTGCTTACACAAGACTGGTTACTTGGGCAAGGTACTGGAAGATGACTACTGGCTGTGGAGCCGTGCCCCAGTGATCTGCAGAGGGACCTGGTGGTAGTACCAATCCTTATTTTCCTGTTAACATTAACCACCCTTTGACCAGAAAGTAATCCCAGAAAGTTCTGACGAAGGGTCATCGACCTGAAACGCTAACTCGGTTTCTCTCTCCACAGAAGCTGCCTGACCTGCTTGAGTATTTCCAGCATTTTCTTTGTTATTTAAGTAATCCTCCTTGTTGTCTACTCCTATTGATTTTCGGAATATTTTTATTTAAATAGTGAGTGCTATTGGCGTGTAGCAACCTGCTGCAATGAGTTCAGGTTCTTGAGGCAGCAAGCGGAGTTAACCACATGCACAACTGAAATGGCACAAAAGGCTGAAGCATCCCAGGTTGCAGCAGACTGACAGAGCTAGAAGATAATGGCAAAATTAACAGTAAACAAGTAGCTGAGTGCAGTTACTGGGCTGGAACCATGCACAGCAATTCTTCTGATAGCACCCGTTTCAGTGGAGCTGCCCCAGTATATAAACAGAGGGATTCCACAAACCACAGGCACTAACTTCTAGTACAATGTGTGGACTACAGATCCAGTGCACCCATGTTACAGTATAAAGCAGTTCTGGATTGCATCATATTCCGTATTCACATAAAAAACACCAAAAAATAAACATTTGCAATCATTTAGACTTACAACTTCCACAAGCAAAAAATCAAAAATGTACATATCTATTAAAAAGTTGTGTGTCTTTTTCCAGAGCGAATGCATGAATGTACTAACATAGTATCCTTCTGATCTGTGATTGGTCCGTACTGAACACTTGGCATTATTGGTCATGTGGCTAGCAGTGACCAATCAGAATGGAAATGCAAAAGCAGAAACAAAACAAAAGAAGTGGGTTTTACATAAAGTTCCATAGAATTTACAGCACAGAAACAGGCCATTCAGCCCAACTGGTCTATGCTAGTGTTAATGCTCCACACAACTTCATCTAGTCATATCTGCATATCCTTCTATTCCTTCCCCCCCTTGTGTATTTATCTAGTTTCCCCTTAAAGGCATCTATGCTATTCGCCTCAAGTGCTCCATGTTGTTATGTATTGTGTTCTCCTCCCACCTGCGGTGGTGCTGTCACAGCAGATAAATGGTTGGGTTGTTGTTCTCTTTGTTCTATACTCTCCAGAACCTTCCTTTTGAATAAAGTAGCCTCATGTTTGAATCTCTGGGTTTTGAGTCCTAATTGCGTCTCGGTATAAAGGTACAGACACAAAGTGGCGATGAGGATCAGATGAATCTGCGTTGTGGGAACTTTCTTGTTTTCGACTACAAAACACTCGGAACAGAGACGGGTGCAGTGAGTAAACAGAAATTAAAATTTGAAATGTGAGATGGCTACTATATTCGGAAACATCGGTGATTTTGATGAAAATGTGGAGCAATGGAGCGCTTATACGGAACGTTTTGACTATTTTGTTTTGGCAAATGCGGTGGCAAACGATAAGGTCGTGCCTACCTTTTTGAGTATACTGGGAGCAAAGACATTCAATTTACTGCGAAGCCTTGTACAGCCAGTTAAGCCAGGAACTAAAACATATAAACTAGTGGAAATTCTTGGAGCACATTTTTCACCGAAACCTCTGGTTATTGCTGATTTAGATTTCACAAACGGAATCAAGGAGGGGGAAACAGTGACTATGTTTGTTGCTGCTTTAAAAAGGTTGTCAGAACACTGCGAGTTCAAGGAGGTGCTGAATGACACCATTAGAGACAGACTTGTGTGTGGTCTGCAAAGTGCAGCCACACAGAAGCACCTTCTTACTGAGGACAACCTTACTCTTGAAAAGGCCATTGAAGTTAGTGTCTCCATGGAGATGGCAGAAAAGGAGGCTCACCAGTTAAGTTCAACAGGGAGAGTTCAAAAGGTATCGTCTGAGCCTAAAGGTGCGCGGAACGGCACATGTTACCGTTGTATGAAAACGGGCCATCGCGCTAATGACTGCTGGTGTATGGAGCTGGAATGCCGAAATTGTGGCAAAAAGGGTCACATTGAACGTGCCTGTAGAAGTAAAAAAAAGAACAGAGCTGAGAAGCATGAAAGCAAAATGTCTGTATTTGGACAAGAGAAGAAAAAGAGTGTTCATTCAGTGCAGTATGATGGAACAAGCAAAACAGAGGGGAGCGACATCTCTGAGGAGGAAGAGGTGCACATACTGATGGTTGCAGGTGGTCCAAATGGCTACTGGGTGTCACCACTGGTGGAGGGACAATCAGTGTGGATGGAAGTGGACACAGGCGCGGCTGTGTCCCTTGTTTCAGACACTGTCTGCAACAAAAGGCTAAAGCATCTTACCCTTCAGCCAACAAACATTGTGCTAAAGACATATACCGGCGAACCTGTAGCCATGAGAGGCGCCATTGAGGTGACAGTTAAATTGAACGGACAGACTGCGAAATTGCCACTATGTGGTAAAGGGAAATTACCCATCTCTACTGGGATGTGCGTGGCTAGAGAAAATCGCGCTGGACTGGCTTGCAGTCCGCATGATGTCAAAAGGGGAGTCATCTCTGACTGCAGTTTTAAACAAACATGCAGAACTCTTCAATGGTGAACTTGGGAGCATGAAAAAGATCAGCGTGAGACTGAACATTAAACCCGACAGCAAGCCGAAGTTTCACAAAGCCCGACCCGTACCCTATGCAATTAGGCCAAAAGTTGAGGCTAATTTGGAGGCCTTAGTCGAGAATGGAGTCCTGGAGCCTGTGAGCATGAGCAAATTGGCCACACCCATTGTTCCTGTCCTGAAAAAGGATGGATCTATTCGAATCTGCGGGGATTTTAAAGTGACTATTAACCCGGTGCCGTCTGTGGAACAGTACCCTCTTCCCCGCATTGGTGATCTTTTTACGGGCCTGGCCGGAGGGCAAAAGTTCAGCAAAATAGACTTATGCCAGGCTTATCTACAAATGCATGTCGATGACAAATCAAAGGAGTTGCTGACAATTGTGACACACAAGGGGCTATACAGGTACTGCCGCCTTCCGTTTGGAATTACGTCGGCCCCTGCTCTATTCCAAAGGGCAATGGATCAGATTTTGAGTGGACTGCCAGGAGTCCAGTGCTACCTGGACAACATCCTCGTCACTGGGACAAATGAGGAGGATCATCTTCTGAACTTGGATGCGACACTACAGCGACTGAAAGAGTACAGACTCAGAGTTCGCAAGGACAAATGTGAATTCTTTCAGTCTTCAGTTGAGTACCTGGGGCATGTGATTGACGCTACTGGCCTGCATAAGGCGCCGTCAAAGGTCAAGGCGATCGTGGAGGCCCCAGCACCCCAGAATGTGAGCCAGTTACATTCATTCCTGGGGCTACTTAACTACTATGGAAAGTTTATTCCAGACTTAGCAACATTGCTGAAGCCGCTACATCAGTTGCTATGCCAAGGCAAAACATGGAAATGGACTGAACTGTGCAACGAAGCTTTCGTCTAAGCCAAGAAAGCATTGCTGAAGTCGGAGGTCCTGACACACTTCGACCCAAAGCTACCCGTGCAGCTAGCATGTGATGCATCACCATATGGTGTGGGAGCAGTCATATCCCACATCATGCCTTCGGGTGAAGAGAAACCTATCGCCTTCACATCACGCACCTTGAACAAGGCCGAGAGTAACTATGCACAGATTGAGCGCGAGGCCTTGGGAATCATTTTTGGAATTTGAAAATTTCATCAGTACCTGTTTGGGAGAAGGTTCACACTCCTGACGGACCACCGTCCATTGACTTCAATCTTCGGGCCCCACACCAGAATTCCATCTCTTGCTGCAAGCAGGATGCAAAGGTGGGCTTTACTGTTGTCGGGACACACATACGACATCAAATATCGCAAATCAGACTTGCACGGCAATGCAGACGGTCTCTCGAGGCTGCCCTTGCCTGTTACTCCCCCAGAGCCTCGTCAGATAGACATCTTCTACTTTAGACAAGTGCAGGGAGCACCTGTCACTGCAGTTCAGGTGCGAAGGTACACCCGCAACGATCCAGTCGTGTCTGAGGTGATGGACGATGTCATTCGAGGGAGAGCTATAGGAGATTCTCCTAGTTTGAAACCTTACGTTTCAAAAAGAAATGAGCTCTCCGTCCAGGCAGGTTGTCTTCTCTGGGAACGCCGTGTCATCATTCCGCCACCTCTGAGGGAACCTGTACTGCAACAACTTCATACAGGCCACAGTGGGATGGTTCGGATGAAGGAAATGGCAAGAAGCTACTTCTGGTGGCCAGGTCTCGATGGAAATATTGAGGAGAAAGCCAAAACATGTTCCCCATGTCAAAGGGTCCGGAATGTTCCACAGCTGGCAACCCTACACCCCTGGGACTGGCCTAAAGAAGTGTGGCAGCGAGTACATGTGGACTTCGTCGGTCCTTTCGAAGAGAAGATGTTTATGGTGGTTGTGGACGCTCGTAGCAAGTGGCCGGAGGTCGCTGTGATGAGGTCTACCGCGGCAGAGAAAACAATTGAGAAACTTGGTGAGATGTTCAGCCGTTATGGCTCACTGGAACAACAACTTGTAAGTGACAACGGTCCACAATTTGTATCACAGGAGTTTGCAACCTTCCTGCAAGTGAATGGTGTCCAACACATCAGGTCTGCGCCCTATCATCCCTCTAACAACGGCCTGGCAGAAAGGTTCGTGCAAACTTTGAAGCACGCCTTGAAGGCATCGCAAGGTCAGGGCTCAATCCACCAACGTCTGAACAGCTTCCTGTTGTCCTACAGGAACGAGCCGCATGCCACAACCAAAACTTCCCCCGCGTCGCTCATGATGAAGAGGCAGTTGCGGACAAGTTTTGACTTACTTAAACCTCCAAGAGCAGAGCAGGTTGTCCATCGTCAACAACAAGCTCAAGTTGAAAGGAGAGAGAAAAGAGCCAAGGAGAGACGGTTTCATCCTGGAGAGCACGTCCTAGCTCGAAACTACAACACTGGACCGAAATGGGTTCCTGCTACGGTGATCACGCAGCCGGGCCCTGTGTCTTACATGGTTGAGACTGCTGAGGACATCATCTGGAGAAGACACACTGATCAACTGTTGCTAGGACCAAAGACAGCCACAGAGGCTCCAATGGCTGGTTGGCCTGAACTGTTTCCGGATGATACCGCAAACCAGCATCCTTTGCCACAGTGCTCTTCTCCAACACAGGAAGTCAAAGAGACTGTTCCACCTGTGCAAACTCCTGACTTTCGACTGACACAGGCACCTTCTCCATCCAGGCCTGTGTCAATGCCTACTGCTGTGGAAGCCAGCGATGACCGCCGGTATCCTGTCAGAGAGCGGCGGCCTCCAAGACGCTTGGATCTGTAGGCTTAGTGACTTACCCACAAGACTGGGGCAGAATAAACCCCAGGGTAAAGTCAGGGTTTGAGGCAGTCTACCTCTACCCTTGGTTAGTTGAGTGCATTGAAAGTAACATACCTGTTGAGGAATAATGTGGACATTTCATATAAGAGGGGAGGAATATGTTATGTATTATGTGTTCTCCTCCCACCTGCAGTGTCGCTGTCACAGCAGATAAATGGTTGGGTTTGTTCTCTTGGTTGGGTTTTTGTTCTCTTTGTTCTATACTCGCCAGAACCTTCCTTTTGAATAAAGTAGTCTCATGTTTGAATCTCTGGGTTTTGAGTCCTAATTGTGTCTAGGTAGAAAGGTACAGACACAACACATGTGGTGGCACGTTCCACATTCGAACCACTCTCTGGGTAAAGAAGGTTTATACATAGCTTAACTATTGGTTCTGTGTGCATCTTTTACAGCTCCAACCTGCTCCTTGAAATGCACAGGGCCCAGTCAGTTACCCCAGACCACCCTGCTGTCCCAGACCACCCTGCCGTCCCAGACCACCCTGCCTCCTACCCACTTCATCTGTACCTCAAGCTCACCCTCAGGTATTTGGCATCCAGGATAAAGTTGACCGTGTCTGATCTGGGAGCACAAGATGTCCCATGTACACAGCCTGGACTCGCCGTCACTCCACAACAATTGAGGTTATTTTTTTTATTTTTTTTAAATACCGGCATGAGTGAGTCATGAGACAGTTGCACAAACTTTGGGTGTTAGCAGTAAAGCCTTAAATGACCATTAAAAACAAGATTTGACTGTGTTCTTGCCTCGCGACGCTGTTCTACCTCTTTACTGTAGGTGTTTTATTCTCTTGTTGCTGACTCTTCCTTGGCCTTTGACAATCAATGATTTACTTACTTGCTGCTAAATGCCACCGCCATTGTCTCAATTGCCTTCTCAAACTCCTTTTTATCATTTTCATTGTTAGATTCATAATGGAAACCTGTGGGAAGAAGAGGCAAATGTTTTAACGGGCACAGCTTCTCAGTAAAAATTATATTAAAAAGGGGATTGGTGCCATTTTGGGGACAGTCTGGCTGTGCATCATGGTGACGTCACAAGCAAGCAACGCAGTGATGCTTTTCAATATTAATTACATCATCAGGATGTGAATGATCTAATTACATTGCATGTTTATGTAAAAATTTTAAAAAACAATTTGCTCAAAACATTTCCAGAATGATGAGGGAGGCCCCTTTAAGGAAAGTATAGTAAATCTACATTAGCAAAATGCGAAATCTGAATCTAAACTGTTGGAGAGACTGCACAGAGTTAGAACACCAACCTATTATCCAGGGATCAGGTTTCAAGCCAACTCAGGATGATGGGAGAGGTCTCTTCTCCCTGTCTCTAATATGAATCCTAAATTCAATGGGGTAAAAATTGGGGCGCTACCTTCGCCAGGGAGCTAATTTTAGCGCCCCAAAAAAGTTAGCGCCCCCGCGGCCGATTTTCACAGCTAGTGCCCCAAGAGGGAGGAGGGGCGCTACTGGAAGCGCCCCACGTCCCACTTGGAGCGCTGCGAGACAATATCTTAAAGGAGAGGGGCCTGGCGCAACGCGTCCCAGCGCCCGGCTGGGCCACCAGGGATCGGGAGTGCTGGCAAACGAGCCCAGCACTCAAGAGGAGTACTGGGCTCACGGAGTAGCAGCCGGCACCCCGCAGGGGGGGGGGGGGGGCTTCACGGGGGCCAGGGACAGCAACGGGGGCTGCTGCTGGCAGGTGGCCAGCAACAAAAATGGCCGCCCGCCACCTCCCCTTTAACTAGCTTCGCCCTGGCCGCAGCTAGGCCCCACTGACTCCGGCAAACATAGGGCTGGAGTCGGGACTACAACTTTCGGGTTTTAGTCCCGCCTCCATCGACGTTCAGCCAATCCACTCAATTTTCCCTTTATTGATCTTGTTGAGCCCGCCCAGCGGGCTAAGCAGGCCAATTAAGGGCCACCCGGCAACAGGTGACGTCACAGACTGAAATTTCATCTGTCAAGAGTTTTTGACAGATGAAATATCAGTGTTTCACAGCTGTTTGAAGCTGTCAAACACTGACAGTCTTACTTCTAACCTGAGTCCTTCTACGCAGACTCAGTTAGAACTGTCACCAGCACTGAAAGCTGAAGGCCGTCACTTTTGACAGATCGCAGCCATTCGGCTTTTAGTGCCGGCTGAGTGATGGACTCCCGACGCCTAGAGGAAGAAAGGCTGTTAAGGTAAGTACAGGTAATTTAAACTTCTTTACACACTTCAGACACACCAAACATACTTACCTTTGCACTCATGCACCCATCACTCACCTGAACACCGACATCGCGACCCCTCCAAGTCCTTCAACCCGACAGCCCGCCTGCGTGATTTGGAGCCGTCGGGAATCCCACACGACACCCCTCAAAATAGGGATTAGGCTAAAAACTGCCCGTTAACAGGCAGTTAATTGGCACTAATCCCTTCCTGCCTCGGGTCAGTGGGTCCCAGTGCGGGGCGGGTACCCGCTTCTGAAACTTACGTGGAGGCGGGTTTTGGGCGGGATGGTGTCGGGACCCCCGAATTCGGGATTTTTGCCCCCCCGCATGCCTAAAAGCCCGCCTCACGGCACACTGAAAATCTAGCCCATAGTGTCCGGCAGTAAGTCGGGGGGCGCCACCCAATATTACAGCCGGGGTGCAATCAGGGCGCTGCGCATGGCGAGGACGACAGTGCCACGCAGCGCTAACGGTTAACGCCACCGCTAACCTCCTGCTGCATTTCAGAGGCGTTAGCGGCGCTGCACCCAGGCGCTACTGATTTGCGCCCTGCTCAGGGCGCCAACGAGAGGCACCAGTCAACCGAATTTAGCCCCCAATGAGTCTGGGCAGTTTTAATCCACTTGCAAGTTAGCAGAACTGTACTGAATCATCCTATCCCCAGTCAGTGACACATCAATTCTGCTGGTGAATGTCATCAAAGCAGCTGGATCAGAGCATGATCAGGACCAGGAAAGAGGTCAGTCCTTTACAGCTCCATCCTGCTTCTTGAACTGCACAAGGCTCAGTCTGTTTCCCCAGACCACCCTGCCTCCTACCCACTCCATCTGTACCTCCAGCTTTGTACCTCTGTCTCTGTGGACCTGTACGTGCCTCCATTCATAAAATGATGCTGCTGTTACATTAGTGAGAATGAAATCTTCCGACACCCATTAGATCAGCAAATGACAGATTGCTTATCAGCGGAGGAGTTTTAACATCCTCTTTATACTTATTCTAAGATCAGTTAATTAAGCACAGATTGAGCATTACACCAGAGAGCTTCTCGTTCTGTGGCTGAATACTTTGACCAAGAAAGTAATCCCCCTTGTTTCCCTTTTTGTCTACTCCTATTGATTTTTGGACTATTTTTATTTAAATAGCAAGCGCCATTGGCATGTGGAAATCTGCTGGAATGAGTTCAGGATCTTGATGCAATGGGCTGAGTTGAAACGACACCAAATGCTGAAGCATCCCAGGTTGAGGACCGTAGTTACTAATCTACACATTGCACTGGCAACAGGTTTGGGAAGGCCTAATACGGCAAGTTTATTGGGGCCCGTATCCAAGAGTGACCTGTAGAGAGAGGTCATGTAGCCTACGCTTTCCTCACAGAACTCCTGCATCTAACATTCCTGTGTTTTTAAAAGAGATAAAATGACACTGGCCCTGGGGGTGCCGGGTCTGCTGGCCTCCCACTGGAGTTACAGCAAGAGACCCGTGAAACACCCCGCAGAATTTTGGTGGCCAACATCTTTTAAGGCAAACCGTGCAACGATGTCATCCTTCTCTATTCTGCTAGCTGCCGATGACTTGCCTACTCAACTTAGTAAAGAATCCTCAGTAAAGAATCTGGTGAGGCGTGTTTGGACATTCCTGACAACGTGATATTTTCACACAGTTAGAGCCCGAGATAAGCACAGTAAACTCATCATTAATCCTGGCTCTAAAACGGAGATCCCCAGAGGGGCTCTGAAGATCCATCTGCATTCCCTTCGATTTATCAGGTTCCACCCTGTAATCTTCTCCCTCTAGTGTAAATCAGGCTTGTTGCGAGAGGTCACTTTTACGGATTTTGGTGCTGGTCACCGATTGTAACCATGGGGCAGATGTCACAGCAGAGGCTGGCTGTTTGTTGAATACATAAACCACAAATTGCACGAGGAGAAATGCACAGCAGCAAAGCGGATTTCGAATGCCACTGGATTCTCCAAATAAGCTTCAATTTACTATTTTATGACCTCTACAAGTGCATACGAGGTGCGCACGCACGCGTAAGGGCCGCGCAAGTTCCGGGTTTAGGCATGCGCAGCGCATGCTCGAAAACCCAGAACTTGCGATTTGTCAAGAATTCTCGATAGATGATCCGCACCCCCGGGAGATGGGCCTCTGCGGGAAGAAAGTTGTGCTATTTGCTCAACTTCCGCCCGCTGAATGCCCATGAAATTTTTACGCATGAGAGTTTAAAAAAAAAGAATAAAATTTTATCACTCATTTATACATTAAAAACCCTGTCCAATAAGGCAAGTTTATTTTTTAGCCCTGTTAAAACATATTTAAAAAATTCAAAAAAGTAAATATGTTTAAAATATTTAATTAAATGGCATTTTAATTAATTTTAAATAGGTAATTTAAAAAATTATTTCATGTGTTCATGTATTTTTCCGACAGAGGACTCAAAGAATCTGCAAAGGCTAAGTGAGTGGGCAAACATTTGGCAGATGGAGTATAATGTGGGAAAGTGTGAGAACATAAGAAATAGAAGCCAATCGGCCCCTCGAGCCTGCTTCACCATTCAATAAGATCATGGCTGATCTGATCCTAACCTCAAATCTACTATCACTCTCCATCCCACCCGAACCCATGTGATCTCCCGGGAGAGGTGAAAAACCAGATAAAAAACCCAATGGCCAATTTGGGAGAAAAAAATCTTGGAAATTCCTCTCCGACCCATCTAGGCGATCGAAACTCGTCCAGGAGATCACTCTGTCCCTATATTTTCTACAGTACTTACCTTCTGTAAAAGGCAATCTCCACCCCAGCCAGGAACAGGAATAGAACCATCTCCTGAAATCTAACACAGAATTAGAACACAGTCGGAACAGAACCAGGCTACACGGCCCCTGGGCCCACTCCACTACCCACAGGGCCATGACCATTCCGAACCTAGACTCATGTCCAATTTCCTGCCCGCTCCCCATAACCCTTAATTCCCTTTACTTCTAGGAAACTATTTCTGTTTTAAACTTATTTAATGATGTAGCTTCTACAGCTTTCTGGGGCAGCAAATTCCACAGACCTACTACCCTCTGAGTGAAGAAGTTCCTCCTCATCTCAGTTTTGAAAGAGCAGCCCCTTATTCTAAGATTATGCCCCCTAGTTCTAGTTTCACCCATCATTGGGAACATCCTCACCGCATCCACCCGATCAAGCCCCTTCACAATCTTATATGTTTCAATAAGATCGCCTCTCATTCTTCTGAACTCCAATGAGTAGAGTCCCAATTTACTCAACCTCTCCTCATATGTCAACCCCCTCATCCCCGGGATTAACCGAGTGAACCTTCTTTGTACTGACTCGAGAGCAAGTATGTCTTTTCTTAAGTATGGACACCAAAACTGTATGCAGTATTCCAGGTGCGGTCTCACCAATACCTTGTACAACTGCAGCAATACCGCCCTGTTTTTATATTCTATCCCACTAGCAATAAAAGCCAACATTCCATTGGCCTTCTTCATCACTTGCTGCACCTGCATACTAACCTTTTGAGTTTCGTGCACCAGGACCCCCAGATCCCTTTGTACTTCAGTACTTTCCAGTTTCTTGCCATTAAGATAATAACTTGCTCTACGATTTTTCCTGCCAAAGTGCATAACCTCACACTTTCCAGTATTGTATTCCATCTGCCAAATCTCTACCCACTTACTTATCCACTTTGGCAGGAAAAATAAAAAAGCAAATTATTATTTAAACGGAGAGATTACAAAACGCTACAGTTCAGAGGGACCTGGGGGTCCTTGTGCATGAAACACAAAAAGTCAGCACGCAGGTACAGCAAGTAATTGGCAACTGGAATGTTGGCCTTTATTGCAAGGGGGTTGGAGTATCAAAGCAGGGAAGTCCTGCTACAACTGTACAAGGTATTGGTGAGACCACACCTGGAGTACTGCGTACAGTTTTGGTCTCCTTATTTAAGGAAGAAGGATATACTTTCATTGGAGGCATTTCAGAGAGAATTCACTCGGTTGATTCCCAAGATGAGGGGGTTGGCTTATGAAGAAAGGCTGAGCAGGTTGGGCCTATACTCATTGGAATTTAGAAGAATGAGAGGTGATCTTGTTGAAACATATAAGATACTGAGGGGTGCTTGACAAGGTAGATGTAGAGAGGATGTTTCCCCTTATGGGGAAAATCTAGAACTCGGGGGCATAGTTTCAGAATAAAGGGTCGCCCTTTTAGAACTGAGATGAGGAGGAATGTCTTCCCTCAGAGGGTCGTAAATCTGTGGAATTCCCTGCCCCAGAGAGCCGTGGATCATTAAATACATTTAAGGTGGAGATAGACAGATTTTTGCAAGATAAGGGAGTGAAGGGTTATGGGGAGCGGGTGGGGAAGTGGCTTTGAGCCCAAAATCAGCCATGATCTTATTGAATGGCGGAGCAGGCTCGAGGGGCCAAGTGGCCTATTCCTGCTCCTATTTCTTATGTTATGTTCTTAAGTGATCCCCATTCATACTTATGGGAGTTTCGTACAGAACTCCAATAAATATGAATGGGGATTCCCTTCTTTTACTGGCAAACCGCATGCGCCCCTGGGATACGGGAGCCTCTCCCCGCGTGTACCCGGAGGCGCCCAGGAGCGAGTCTCCATACCTCCCGGGCCACCAGGTAATTCGTAGCTTTTTTGCGGGAAGCCTCCGATCGCAAATTTTGGGTCATTATTTTTTATTCGGTGAGGTAAATCTGCTCGTTTTGTTGAATAGGTTCATCAGAGTGGCTTATCAAGTTTATTCAAGCTCACTCCAGGTACCGGTGTTTACAATGCAGGCTGCAGACTTGCCACATTAGGAATATAAGAACAGGAGGAGGCCATTCAGCCCCTTGAGCCTGTTCTGTCATTCCATTAGATCATGGCTGATCTGTATCTTAACTCCATCTACCCACCTTGGTTCTGTAACCCTTAATACCCTTGCCTAACAAAAATCTAGCAATCTCAGTTTACACGTGTTATCAGAGAACGGCAGCATTCTCTGCTGCCTAGAGACATGTGAGGAGATCGAAAGGTGTTCTTTTATTCTGCTCGTGCTGCTGGGTCAGGGAACCGAGAGTGATGCACAGCCAGCTGACAAAGCTCCTTGAGGAGGCCGTTTCCCATGGGAAACGCACTAAAAATGGGTCCACCCAACAGTCTGAGCGAATCCTGGCAGTTTTCCACTTGCCTTGGAACTGGCCGTGCGAGGCCTATGCTTCAGGAACTGGGCGGCATTAGTGTGGGCCTCATGCAATGTAAAAGCACCTAAAGATTCCCTCCAGTGTGAGACTAGGCCCCAAAGCACCAGCACAAGTCTCACAGGAAGACTTATTGGTTTTCATGTCTGCATAATACATTTGGGTAGGATACCCATGGCTTTAGACCGGTGGACTGGTTTCAGAGCGGAGTAGAAGCTAGATTCATTCTGGACTAACTCTGTATTTTGTTGATGATGTGCATACAGTTAGACTAACATATGGCTGTAGGATATATACTACTGTTCAGTGAGGATTAGTTGAGGCACTACAATTATTTATGTCTCTAACTTATTTAACAGCACAGGTGGTATGGAACAATGGTTCAATGGCCACCGCACCCTACCATCCTGGGAGGAGGTGTTTATAGAGCTTTATGGGATTAGTGTTAACTTCCTGTTATTCAGCCTTGCCCAGGACAGTCAAATCATCATTTCCAATTGTAAGCTAATGTGATTTGCTCCCACTGCTTTATTGACAGCTCAAATAAGCCCTTTTTTGACAAGAGTAAACAGTATGAACTCAGCAAGCAGTAAGTTTCATACCAGAATTAATGCTGCCCAACATCCTGCTTATTGCTGTAGTGATACTGTTGCATAGGGACATTTTCATGCAATACAGAGAATGGAAAGTGCTGAATGGCAGCGAAATCATTCATCCAAGGTATTGTTCTATAAGCAATAACAATAAACTTGCATTTATATAGCGTCTTTAATGTAGAAAAACACCCCAAAACATTTCACAGAAGCATAATCAGACAAACATGGATGGCAAGCCAAAGGAGACATTAGCTAAGGGCATCCAAAAGCTTGGTCAAGAAGGTGGATTTTAAGGAGGGCCTTAAAGGAGGAGGGGGATTTGGAAAGACGGAGGGGCTTAGAGAGAGAATTTCACAGCACGAGGTCTAGACGACTGAATGCACGTCCAAAAGGTGGGGCAAAGGAAGGGGGGGGGGGGGATGCACAAGAGGGCAGAGTCGGAGGAACAGAGAGTTCTGTGGAGAGGTTTAAGGCTGGAGGAGGTTACAGTGATCGGGAGGGACAAGGCCAATGAAAGATTTAAACTCAAGGGCGAGAATTTTAAATTGGAGGCTTTGGGGTACCTGCAGCTAATGTTGGCCAGCAAGGACAGGGAAGATGAGTGAGCAGAACTTGCTGTGGAATAGACATGTTCTTATACCCAACTGAAGCAATGGGCTCTGTGCTGAGAAGTAATCAAGGTAACAGAAGCTTCATTCTTGATACACAACTCTTGATTGCAGCACAGCGCCATTCCATTTGTACTCAATCATTACATAGAATTCCTAATCTTGGTAGAACATTTAAATACAAGATAGTAATTCAAGCATTAAATCATTGCACCACACTCTGAATATCGTTAGTTGAGCACAATATAAACTTATTGTACATTAACAACTTCATAACATTATATATATTTTATAATAGCATGTTAATATACTCTAACAGAAGTACGTAAATAGATTGAGGTGCAGCAAAGGTCATTTTGTTAATAAGCACTTTATAGTGACCCAGACAGCTTTCTTGACTAACCATTAGTGTCATTACAAGGATTTAGCAGCGTTTGAATCTGTTTATAATACTGCTGAATGACAACTGTCCATACTCAGTATGTCGTTATATTTAGACAGACTAAAATTAATGACTATTGAGAAACGGAACAAGCCAGGTTTTAAATAAAGCCATTTAAAATTGTTGAAAAAAGGCCCTGAAATATTGTCAACAGACGCTTTTTGCAGGATTATTGCCACAGATCAAAATTTCATCCCACTCTGCTCTTGATTTAGTGGGGTTATGGTGTCATGGCATCTTGCATAGTGCACAGTGCCAGATAATATGGATAGGCACCCCATCAAATTCAAACAACTCCCAAACACTCGATTTTGTGTCTCTAATGTAACTGTCGGGTTGCTAACCAACTTGAATTATACAGTAAACATAACCCTCAATCCTGCAGCAAGCTAACAAATTCCTGACCCTTTCATTCAGTGGCATTTGAACTCTTGACCTTAGCATATAAAAAGGTGCCACCTGCGCTCCATCTGTGTCCTGCCCTGAGGTAAAAGAAACAACTGGAAGGATTGACTTGATTTGCTTGGCAGGTCCCAAACAATGATGTTTCCCTTAGAATATCCCGATTTTTTTTTCCCCCTTTAAGTATTCACATTATCTTCAAAATCAAGGGGTTACTTTGTGAATGTTAGGTTAACACCGGTTGAGTGTCTCTCTCCTCATACCTTTCACTTTTGAAATCAAAGTGCCTGCAGCAGTCAGTGTTTCCACAGTATTGAGAAGTGGATATTTGTTGATGACTTGCCGCAAGATCCTCAGCACTTCCCCAAGGCACTCATGAGCGACTGGACGGCGAGTTTCCAGTTTTTCTGTAGGGAAAGGAATAAAAGTCCAAAGTTAACATTGAACGCATCAATAAAAAAAAAGGCTTATTGATTTCAGCCAGCTACTTAATCAGCTTTCTCTTCTCAAAATGGGACTGGGGGGAGGGACAACTCACTGTCGTGTGTCTCGGGCGGGTGCTGCACTGCACAAATTTGATGGTAATCTTAATGAAACATCAACACGTTTTCAAGAGCAAAAAGACAGGGTCCGCACCCGACACATTATCTTGTCTATTCCCTCCCCCCCCCCCCGCAGATGCTGACTGACCAGTTGTGTGTTTCCAGCATTTTACGCCCAGTTCTGGCCTCTTGTGCATCCCCGACTTATGTCGCTCCACCGTCCGCAGCCTGGGCTCTGGAATTCACTCCATAAACCTCTCCGCCTCTCTACTTCTCTCTCCTCTAAGTTGCTCCTTAAAACCGACTTCTTTGACCTGTCCTAATTTCTCTTTATGTGGCTCATGTCAAATTTTTTCTGATAAAGCTGCCGTGAAGCACCTTGGGATGTTTTACTACGTTAAAGACGCTATATAAAGGCAATTTGTTGTTGTTTTCAAGAGCTGGTGATCAGCTCATAGAATGTAAGAAGCCTGCAAACCTTGGTGTTTTCCACTTAATGGTCCACTTTACCAATACAGAATCATCATCTTCTTAGACAGTCCCTTGGAACCGAGGATGACTTGCTTCCACATTAAAATGAGTTCTCAGGTGACTGATGAGTCCAATGTGGGACCTACAGTCTCTGTCACAGGTGGGGCAGACGGTGGTTGAAGGAGCGGGTGGGTGGGGTGCTTGGGTTGATGTGCGCTCCTTGTGCTTGGATTCTGCTTGCTCTCGGCGAAGAGACTCGAGGTGTGCGGCGCCTTCCCAGATGCTTCTCCTCCACTTTGTGCGGTCTTGGGCCAGGGATTCCCAGGTTTCGGTGGGGATGTTACACTTTTTCAAGGAGGTTTTGAGGGTGTCCTTGAAGCGTTTCCTCTGCCCACCTGGGGCTCTCTCTCATACAGAATATTGATGAGTATACAGAATATTGATGACTCTGCTCTGTAAATGCTCCACGGCCCAGTGGACTGGTGTACTGAGCCACCATGTCAGTGGTAGGATGTGGATATGATCATTTGAGATTCCTCATATGGTGAATTGCTGATCTCAGCTCGAGCCTCTGGGTGAGTGCAGAGTAGGCATGAAGTGTTTCAGCACAGGTTCAGAAGGAAGTTAGAAAGGGGGAAGTAAAGAATCCACACCACCCTTGTGCACGCTGGAGGTTAGCACAAAGATAACAGCAGCAAGCGCTCTCAATTGAGGAATAAAGTGGGGAGAGGGGACCTAAAAGGGAAAAATTACAAAAATGGTGAAGAAATATAAAGATATATGGGGTGAAATTGGTCTTTGCCAGTAGCGGTTAACATGCTCGTAGCAAATTGGCAGCCTGTTTTATACCCCGTGCCGGATATTCTTTTTCATTGAAGTCTGTTTACTTGAGAACAGTCACAGGAAGGTGTGTGAACTAAAACCAGTAGCTAATTTAGTTCTAACATTTTACTGGCTCAAAGAATTAAGTGGAGTATTACTCAGTTGGTTCCAGTTCAACAAAGATGGGATTTCTAGAGCCGAACTCCTCCAGTTCAAAGCTGAAGCCACCCAGCAGGCTTCTGTTGATCTAGCTAACACCTCTGAATTGTAATGGTGGATAGTGTAAATAACAGATCACAGGTAGCGCTAATAGAAAAGATTCTTCATGCCAACTAGAAAAAAGACTTGCATTTATATAGCACCTTTCACAACCACCAGATATCTCAAAGCGCTTTACAGCCAATTATGTACTTTTGAAGTGGAGTCACTGTTGTAATGTAGGAAACGCGGCAGTCAATTTGCACACAGCAAGATCCCACAAACTGCAATGTGATAATTGTAAAGTCTGTGGGTTGTTTAGTTAATTAATACACAGACTCCAAGAGTAACTTAAAACAGGACTTTACTATTCGAAGGTCAGGGCGAATCTGCCAAATAATCCTGACACAGCACTTATATACCGGTGTGGTCACCGTCGGTATTACAGTATACAGAAGCCAACAAAGTAGTGCCACACCTAAAATAGTTCTCTTAAAGGTGAACGGTTACATACAATGGTTTTCTTAAAGGTAGACGGAGACATACACTACAATAATGACCAGATAATCTGTTTTAGTAATGTTGGTTGAGGGATAAATATTGGCCAGGACACCGGGGATAACTCCCCTGCTCTTCTTCGAAATAGTGCCATGGGATCTTTTACGTCCACCTGAGGGGGCAGACGGAACCTCGGTTTAACATCTCATCCGAAAGACGGCACCTCCGACAGTGTGGTGCTCCCTCAGCACTGCACTGGAGTGTCAGCCTAGCTTTATGCACTCAAGTCCTTGGAGTGGGACTTGAACCCACAACCTTCTGACTCAGAGGCGAGTGTGCTACCCACTGAGCCACAGCTGACTCCTAAACTGGAAGGGCAGCCCACCGATTGAAAAACAGCCAAATACCATCTCAAGAGACTTGCTTTGCTTGATTCTATTTCACTCCTGGTCTTGGTTCACTCCTGGTTTACTTTGCACTAGAGATTAAATGCTAAAGCTGGTCACAATACTAGACAGGATCATAATTACTTTTAGTTGCCTCAGTAATTTTCTTCTGAAAATAAAACTCTATTACAGGTGTAAAGATAAAATTATACAAGTACAGTAACCTGCTTAAAATGCACGTGATGTTGCTGGGACTGGCATCTGGCTGTTTTTTTTTTTATAAACAGGACGAGCTGAAATTTTGAAATTGCTGCTTGTTCGGAGTTTCCAGCTTTCACCGGCACGACAGTGGCCAGTTTCTTTTTAAATATTAATTGCAGAAGGCTTCAACGCCAGAGTTAGAACAAAAATTGATTTCTGTAATGCAGGTTAAAACAGGCAACTAGCAGCAAATTCAAAGAAAAAAAGCAGAGTAATACCATAGTAAAAATATAAAATACCACAAATTGTGGGTGACCATGTTTCTTGTAGGCCGGTCAGCTAAGTTTGACCCTGGTTAAGGAGCTGTACTGAAATGACTGCTTAAATTTCCGTAGTTCTCCTCGCATACAAAATTGTCTTAAAACGCCTTACGAGATGAAGGAAAGACTCTGAGCAGAAGGGCAAAGAAGGACAGAAGAGTTGGATTGGTTTGCAAGCAGGGAGAGGGATGGACACGATAGCAAAATACTGCAGATGTTGGAAATCCGAAACAACAGAAAATGCTGGAAAAACTCAGCAGGTCAGGCAACATCCGTGGAGAGAAATTTGAGTTGACGTTTCGGGTTGAACCCTTCTTCAAAACTGGAAAGAAAAGAAAATAGATCGGAGGCAGGGCTGCGATCGGACAAAAGAAGTGAAAGAAACAAAAGCAGTAAAAGAGACAATAAAAGGTATTCGAAGCTAGACGAGATGGTAATAGGCTGAGATTAGGTGTGAAGTGTACTGGCAGGGCAAGAGATAGCTGCCAGGTGTGAGAGAAACAAAAGGAAAAGGGGGGGGGGGGGGGGGGGAGGGGAAAAGGAGTGGAAAAATACAAGAAAAAATGTAATAGGGGCCGAGGTTATGATCTAAAATTGTTGAACTCGATATTGAGTCCGGAAGGCTGCAGAGTGCCTAATCGGAAGATGAGGTGCTGTTCCTTTCCTTTTGTTTCTCTCTCACACCTGGCAGCTATCTCTTGCCCTGCCAGTACACTTCACACCTAATCTCAGCCTATTACCATCTCGTCTAGCTTCGAATACCTTTTATTGTCTCTTTTACTTCTTTTGTTTCGTTCACTTGTCCGATCGCAGCCCTGCCTTCGATCTATTTTCTTTTCATTCCAGTTTTGAAGAAGGGTTCGACCCGAAACGTCAACTCAAATTTCTCTCCACAGATGTTGCCTGACCTGCTGAGTTTTTCCAGCATTTTCTGTTGTTATAGAGGGATAGACACACTGGACCAGTCACGTAACCATTCAGAGGTTGGTTTCTGCCGTACTGTTGACGGAGCGCTGCTCAGTACAATACATTCCACTTCAGGAAATAAAAGTTGCCGGGCCACACAGTCCCACCACACGGAAGACAGGCACAGCCTCAACCAAACAGAAAATAACCATGGAGACATTTGTGGCTTTAGATGCTTTTATGTTACTGGTAAACTCTCAGGAAAGCAACCTCAGTGTTGCTCTCCCACAGTTGGGTTTGAAATGTAGACAGCCTCCACGGGGACCAGCTTCAATGTAGATCCTGGGACATGGCGTATGCACAGGCTGACTGTGACACTTGCGTATGCATGAAGTACTGATTTGATGACATCACTACAGTGAATTGTCATGCGCATCTACGTGCTTACATCAAAATGTCACTGCAGGGATTGTGCTGTGGTCAGAACAGCATGCCCCCAACCTCGCATCCTCTCTGTCACAAAGACCATCTACTTCCACCTCCATAACATTACCTACCTCAGCCCGTCCCCTGCTGAAACCCTCATCCATCTTGTCCCCTCCAGACTAGATGTCTCCAATGTTCTCCTGAACAGCCTTCCATCATCCACCCTCCATAGATCTCAGCTCGTACAAATCTCTGCTGCTTACATCCTAACCCACACCAGATCCTGCTCACTCAGACCTACATTGGCTCCCAGAGTCTCAAATTTAAAATTCTCACCCTGGTGTTTAAATCCCTTCATAGCTTCATCCCTCCCTATCTCCGTAACCTCCTCAATGTAAGTCTCTCTCTCGCTAGTGTTACAGGGTCCCCCAAATCTCTGTTCCTCTGATTATAGCCTCTTGTGCATCCCCCCCTCTCCCACTGTTCACCATAGGAGGCTGTGCCTTCAGCTGGTTAGGCCCCACTCTCTGGAATTCCCTCCCATAAATGCTCCGCCTTTCTATCTCCCTTCAAGACCCTCCAAGCTTTTGGTCACCCTTCTACTATGTCCTTCTTTGACTCAGCACCCATTCCCCCCCCCCTTTTATCTCCGTAAATTGCCTTTAAAAGGTGCTAGATAAATATATATTTTTTTAAATCTGGGCCCAGGAAAATCAGTGGAAAGTGGGAAGACCCGATAAAGTCGAGCAGATAAAATAGCAACACAAGGCAGCTTTTAACCATCACATGCACTTGACTAAGGGAGAATACTTAGTGGTGGGAGGCAACAATTATAAACAGAACTTGGGCGTATTCTACATAATACATATAATCCAAATCTTGAGTGTTCAGGCAGCATTGTAAACCAAAGGAGCATTAAAACCCTGTAATTACTGTAACTACCTGCAACTCACTTGTCACTCTTTATTGTGCATGATGTGTTTCACTGTTTACAGATGTGTACTAGTCTTTGTTACAGTTAAAGATAGTCGTAGAAATAAATAAAAAGTAGTACAAGTAGAAATTAATGTGTGCATCAATCTTTATAGAACACAATATAAACCATTGGTATGCAAGAAATGTCACCACTGTGCCCTGGTTTCAAAATACAAATCCTTCCTACGTGCACGCTGGTAATTTAACTATAGCTATCAATAATGTCATCTGTCCCTATTTACAAGAACTAATGTACGTAAGTTACTACAATAGCATGAGTGCTTAGCATATCAATAGTGCTTAGTACCTCTTCTAACACTGTTAATTGCATTTGCAGCAACCATTCATATACATCAAACCTATGCTCTGGCTTAAAAGTTTCAAAGAAAAAACGCTGAAATCTTTGGAAATTTGCAATAAAAACAAAAAATGCTGCAGATACACAGCAGGGCTGTCAGCATCTGCACAGAGAAAAGATAGGTTAGCCTTTCATATTTAGACTCTTTTTTGAGGTAAGAAGTGTCTGAGGCGGAGTTGGCTCCAAAACGATACGCTGGAGATTGAAGAGTGGAACCACGTCTACCCTCGTGGCAGACTGCGATAGCTGAGCCAGGCAGGTATGCGCTGCCCCAGGATGCTATTGATGATTGATCTGCTAGTCTCTGACTCAATAAAAGGGACCTGGAGGGGTGGACCCGTCACTGAGGCCGACATTCCTCCCACTTGACTCCAGATAACCTTACAACCTAAGGTGTACGGTGGCCCTGGCTGGACAAGCAGCATTAAGCTGGTAAACTGTGCAGTTTTAGATGATTAAACTCCAGTTCCACCCCTGTGCACGCATGGGGCTCTTGCTGACTTGCGCCTAACCTTTCTGAACTTGGATAAGTGAGGTGTCCCTCTATGGGGAGAGAGTGTGCAACTCCATATTGGGCAAACAGAAACACTTACTCACTAACCTGATTTGGGGAGACTCAAACATAGATGGGTTTCCACACATATCAGACACTTGCCTGACCCATAAAAATGTATTTTCCCTTTCCAGGTGCGGACAGACCAACTTGTTATCCCACCATTTTCAGCCTCACTCAAGAGTCTGTTTTAGTCTACTGATCTTTTAATGAGCAAAATGAAGTCAAGATATATTCATGTAATATAACTTCAAACCAAAGGATTCTTCCTGTTTACAGTGTAAACTTTTGCATTGCTGTACATCTGGTGTGGCTGTTCAAGGCCCAAGCCTGAACTCCCAGACCTGGGCCCCACTTCCACTGGTCAGTATGCCGGCTATTATCTGCTGTACAGCCTCCCGGTGGATCCTAGGCTTGGGGGGGGGGGGGGGGGGGGGAAGAAAAACCCTAGCCCTGGGAGTTCCCCCGCCCACCCCCCACTGTCACGCCCCCTCTGATACAGGTGACCAAGCTGGTACAGTATTTACTTTTGATAAGGTCCCACATAGCAGACTGGTAACAAAAGTAAAAGTCTATAGGATCCAAAGCAAAGTACAGGAAACTCTTATCCGGCACCGGCGTGGTACCAGTTGATCAAAAAGTCCGGATTACAAAGAGGTATACTTACCAAGGTACGAGCGCCCCGTACACGGCCACAGGTGCAGGAGCCCCGGTTACACGGCACTTTTTCCAGGAGTCCCTGTTGCACGGCCACTAATATATAGTAAAACTTACTTGAACCTACTCCTGAATTTCGCCGGTTAAGAGAGATTTCCGGATATTTAGGTGCCGGTTAAAAGAGAGTTTGTTTGATCCAAAATTGGCTCAGAGGCAGGAAACAAAAGGATAATGGTCGAAGGGTGTTTTTGTGACTGGAAGGTTGTTTCCAGTGGGATTCCGCAGGGCTCAGTACTGGGTCTTCTGCTTTTTGTGGTATATATCAATGATTTGGACTTGAATATAGGAAGTACGATTAAGAAGTTTGCAGATGATACAAAAATTGGCTGTGTGGTTGATAATGAAGGCGGCTGCAGACTGCAGGAAGATATCAATGGACTAGTCAGGTGGGCAGAGCAATGGCAAATGGAATTCAATCTGGAGAAGTGTGAGGTAATGCATTTGGGGAGGGCTAACAAGGCAAGGGAAATCATTATAAATGGTAGGACACTGAAGTGCAAAAGATCAGAGGGACCTTGGAGTGCACGTCCACAGATCCCTGAAGGTACCAGGACAGGTAGATAAGGTGGTTAAGAAGGCATACGGGATACTTGCCTTTATTAGCCGAGGCATAGAATATAAGAGCAGGGAGGTTATGCTTGAACTGTATAAAACACTAGTTAGGCCGCAGCTAGAATACTGCGTGCAGTTCTGGTCACCACATTACAGGAAGGATCTGATTGCACTAGGGGGGGTTGCAGGGGAGATTTACGAGGATGTTGCCTGGGCTGGGGAATTTTAGCTATGAGGAAAGACTGGTTAGGCTGGGGTTGTTTTCTTTGGAACAGAGGAGGCTGAGGGGAGACCTAATTGAGGTGTATAAAATTATGAGGGGCCTAGATAGAGTGGATAGGAAAGACCTATTTCCCTTGGCAGAAGGGTCAAAACCCAGGGTGCATAGATTTAAAGTAATTGGTCGGATGTTTAGAGGGAAGTTGAGGAGAAATATTTTCACCCAGAGGGTGGTGGGGGTCTGGAACTCACTGTCTGAAAGGGTGGTAGAGGCAGAAACCCTCATCATATTTTAAAAGTACTTGGATATGTACTCGACGTGCCGTAACCTGCTGGAAAGTGGGATTAGGGTGGATAGCTCTTTGTCGGTTGGCACAGACACGATGGGCCAGACGGCCTCCTTCTGTGCTGTAAATTTCTATGATTCTATGATACACAAAAACCCTCGTCACAAGTCACGGAGAGTACGTGGTACACATGTGGATGGAGGAGAGGAGCTGTCCAGTTATACTGGCTCCTCGCAGCCAAGCAACTAAGCTGCACGATTGTTTTCCTTTCTTGGCTGTCTGTGTGCAGAAAAATATTCCCTTTCACTCCCCACCCGACTTGTATTCCCTCCTCCTCTTCATACTGTGTATGGTTGCAATGGGAGCCCAATTAGCCATTCTTCATTTGTAAGCCTCTCTCGAGGGCGAGATGTGGCAGATTAGTCAAGGCCAAGCCCGACCCTGTTCTTAACTAACAACCAAACGCCCATACTTTACAGCAAGACCCATTATACGCTAACTGCTTTTCTATTGATCTTTGAATTCAAATAGCAGAAGCACAATGTCCATAAGATTTGCGGGTTAGGTTGATTGGCTATGATAAATTGGCCCTTAGTGTTGGGGGATTAAATACGTGGGGTTACGGGGATAGGGTGGGATATGTGTTGATGTAGGGGTTACGGGGATCGGGTGGGATATGTGTCGGTGCAGGCTCGATGGGCCGAAATGGCCTCTATCTGCACTGTGGGGTTTCTGTGATGTGTGATTGTGAAGCCGGTTCCTGGTGTCGGCAGACTGTCGGCAGACTTGTAGTCCATGCCTATGAATAGCAATCATATTTCAAGAAGATGCAAATGAGATAGCAACCCTTTTAACTGCTTTTATATTCTTTTAATTAGGATTCTGGAATCCTGGCACCCAGGAGCCAGGTGTAAAACAGCAGCTTTACTGGGACCTGCTAGTCTGGCTCGGGGCTACAGAGAATGGATTTGACAACATCAGCACCAGGTGCCGACTCACAAGATGCCAGGTCTGAATTTAAAAAAAGAGTGGCATAAAAGCTGTTTGTGTTGACTTGATTTGCTTTTCAATCCAATCTACCAGACAAAAAGCGGCTTCTGTTTTAGGCCATGTATGATACTATTGATTATGGCTGGTCTGAGGTAATATATAGAATAATGAATTGGTAGAAGGGAGTTAACCAGGCAGTTATACCATCGCGGGGTTCTGATTGAAGCTTGAACGATGCATACATACTATCAGCCCCAGAGCCTGTTGATGCTTTTACTCCACTTCTACCTATTATTTTTATAATATATAATAGTTTGAATCTTATTCATGGATTTGTATGCATTCCCGAATTCAAAACTGCTTCAAATCCTCAAGTGATGTCAATGTGTGCATGTTACAAGTAGGGATGACAAAATTAAAAATAAGAATCACTGTGGCAAAAATATGACGATTGATCTATCCTAACACCCTTAGTGTTAGGGGGGGATTAAATACGTGGGGTTACGGGGATAGGGCTTGGGTGGGATGGCTGTCAGTGTAGGGACCGGGTGCTAGGGTTTGGATGATCAGCCATGATCGCGTTGAATGGCGGAGCAGGCTCGAAGGGCCGAATGGCCTACTCCTGCTCCTATCTTCTATGTTTCTATGTAATGTTGGTATGATAGCTGAAGTACAAGCTCAGAAAAAGTTGTGTGTTTCACTAAACTACTTTGTTAAAATAAAGGTTTAAAAAAAATCATCCCACTAAAAGACAATCTTCTTTGAGACGGTTCAAAACGAAGCCTTGTAACAGCAGAGTCGATCTGTGTAGTCCCTGGTTATTGTCCTCAGACACACTGCAGCAACAGCCTCCCAGTCAGAAACAGCTGCTGCTTGCAAGCAATAAATAACTGACAGCACTGGGCCTTTAACAAATAATGTAACACCATCTTGTAATGATCGTACAGGCGATGTTTTAAAAGCTTCTGTTGCTTTTTTCCCCTTAAGATACTAATAAGAATTGCTTTGAAATTACTGTTGGTGATGTATTAACAGGCGGATCCTTAACATGCTCATGTGGTATTCTCTGTCCACAGTCATTTCTCGGGTAGAAATCTTGATTATTTTAATAGAATTCAGATGAAGTCACACCTGTTGGATGTGCACCCCAGGCTGCGAACACTTTGCAATTACTGGATGGCACAGTGACGCATTCTCCATTCAGTTGCTAATAACCTCTAAAGGGATTCTGCCCTTCAGGCAGTAGGCCGAGCTGTTATCTAAATATAGCTACACTGATCTGTTTTTGGTCAATTTAACCTAATTATCTTACACTTATTTGAGCTGGAAACAGTTGTATCCCAGAGCCCGTAATCCTGTTCTCATTACCATTTCAATCAATAAAATGAATAGGTGGGTGTTCAGCACAATCACTAATTCACATGGGGCTGGGAGCTATGCAGCAAAAAAGCAAACGGTGGGTCTCGGGTAACCTGGCTTGAAAACTTTCTTTTAAACGATTATGTTTAATATTGACTCGGTGGGTCCTGAAGGAGCTCAGCTGCTTCCAGGTGCAAAAACCAGTAACGAGATTGAAGGCTTTGAAGTATTGTTTGCAGAGATGCAGTAGTTTCGCAGTGTTTCAGTGCCATCGATGACATTTTCTTGCTCTTTTGTCGCACTCAGACCTGTACTACTCATGGCCCTACGAACTGGAAGTAAATTTGCTGGGATTCAGAAGGGCCCCCCCCACCCCGAGGCCAGGATCCCTTCTAGAAAACGTTCCCCCTAAGGGCCGTGCAATGATCGGGAGGTCCCGCGCAGGCCGCTCACCAGCTGTTGCCGCTACAGAAGATACCGCGCAGCAAATTTAAAGGGAATACAGTGTGCAGTTCTGGTCGCCACACTATAGGAAGGATGTGATTGCATTGGAGAGGGTGCAGAGGAAATTCACCAGGATGTTACCTGGGCTGGAGCACTTCAGCTATGAAGAGAGACTGGACAGGCTGGGGTTGTTTTCCTTGGAGCAGAGAAGGCAGAGGGGGGACCTGATTGAGGTGTACAAAATTATGAGGGGCAAAGATAGGGTAGATAGAAAGGAACTTTTCCCCTTAGTAGAGGGGTCAATAACCAGGGGGCATAGTTTCAAGGTAATGGGCAGGAGGTTTAGAGGGGATTTGAGGAAAAACTTTTTCACCCAGAGGATGGTTGGAATCTGGAACTCACTGCCTGAAAGGGTGGTAGAGGCAGGAACCCTCAACATTCAAGAAGCATTTAGATGAGCACTTGAAACGCCATAGCATACAAGGCTACGGACCAAGTGCTGGAAAATGGGATTAGAATAGACAGGGCTTGATGGCCGGCGAGGACACGATGGGCCAAAGGGCCTCTTTCTGTGCTGTATGACTATGACACACCCGAAAAGAAAAATTAGAGGGAAGGAACTTTGCTTCTAGGCCTGTGCCCTGAGGGAATCCCGCCAACTTTACTTTCGGATTGCAGCTGGCGATGTCAGCTCTGTGCATCAACAGCCATTGAGGCTGGCACAGGTGCAGTACAAAAGCAGTTTATATTGGAACTGTTTCAGTTCACCCAGGCCCCAATTCTGTCCTCATCTGATGTCCACAATCATGCACTTCCACTCGGGATAACTTGATAGTGATCAAGAATGGGACCCCTGACTGCTTTCCCCTCCCTTAACCCAGAGGTGCTACGGCTAATCAAAGAGCCTCCTATGGCTGCCCGGCAGATTTCATCTCACCCAACACCGAAACATTGCAGCTATTTAATCTTCAAACGTTTCATGGAATCAGTGTGCACCCAATGATCTGTTAAGCTTTCCTTTTATTTAATCATCAATTTCCCCCCCAAAAAAGCCTGAAAAGTTTCTTTTAAAAGTTAAATTTGATCACTTTAGAGCATAGGTTAACCTTATACAAACTAGTACTGTAGTAAAGATGATAAAAACAGAAAATGCTGGAAATACTCAGCAGGTCGATGACCCTTCGTCAGAACTGGAAAAAGTTAGAGATGTAACAGATTTTAAGCAAGTGCATGGGCAGGGAAAGAGGGGAGGAAAGAACAAAAGGGGAGGTCTGTGATAGGGTGGAAGGCAGGAGAGATTAAAAGATAAAAGGGATGGTGGTGCAAGGCAAAAGGAGATGGTAAAGGGACAAGTTAAGAAACAAAAGATGGCTCTAGAAGAGGTGTAAATAGGAACAGCAGAATCATCAACAGCGGCCACGTGAAAAAATAGGGGCAGAGGTTATGGTCTGAAATTGTTGAACTCGATGTTGAGACCAGAAGGCTGTAAAGTGCTTAATCGAAAGATGCGGTGCTGTTACTCGAGCTTACGCTGAGCTTTGTTGGAACAGTGTAAGAGGCCGAAGATAGAGGGGTCAGAGTGGGAGTGGAGCAGAGAATTAAAGTGACAGGCAACCGGAAGCTCGGTCAGGCTTATGGACTGAACGGAGATGTTCTGCAAAGCAGTCACCCAATCTGCATTTGGTCTCCCCGATGTAGAGGAGACTGCATCGTGAGCAGCGAATACATTATACTAAATTACAAGTACAAGTAAATCACTTTCATCTAGAAGGAGTGTTTGGGGCCCTCGACAGTGGGAAGGGAGGAGGTAAAAGGGCAGGTGTTGCACCTCTTGTGCTTGCACGAGGTGGTGCCCTGGGAAGGGGGAAGGGGTGTTGGGCGTGATAGAGGAGTGGACCAGGGTGTCGCGGAGGGAGCGGTCCTTTCGGAATGCTGAAAGGGGAGGGGGGAAATGTGTCTGGTGGTGGGATCATGCTGGAGGTGGCGGAAAATGATCCGTTGAATGTGGAGGCTGGTGGGGTGAAAGGTGAGGACAAGAGGAACCCTATTGTGGTTCTGGGAGGGAGGGGAAAGGGTGAGAACAGAAGTGCGGGAAATAGAACGGACACGGTTGAGGGCCATGTCAACCACAGTAGAGGGCAATCCACGGTTTAGGAAAAAGGAAGACATATCAGAAGCACGAGTATAGAAGGTGGCATCGTCAGAGCAGATGCGGCGGAGATGGAGAAACTGGGAGAATGGAATGGAGTCCTTACAGCAAGCAGGGTAGGAGGAAGTGTAGTCCAGGTACTTGTGGGCTTATACTGGATGTTTGTCGATAGCCTATCCCCAGAAATGGAGACAGAGAAGTCGAGGAAGGGAAGGGAAGAGTCAGAAATGGACCATGTGAAGTGAGGGAAGGGTGGAAATTGGAAGCAAAGTGAATGAAATCTACTAGTTCAGGGCGAGAGCAGGAAATGGCACCGATACGATCATCAATGTACCGGAAAAAGAGGTGAGGGAGGGGACTGGAACAAACAATGTTCCACATATCCCACGAAAAGGCAGGCATAGCTAGGACCCATGCGGGTACCCATAGCAACACCTTTAATTTGGAGGAAATGAGTGGAGTCAAAGGAGAATTTGTTCAATGCGAGAACAAGTTTAGCCAGGCGGAGGAGGGTGGTGATGGATGGGGACTGGTTGGACCTCTGTTCAAGGAAGAAGCGGAGCGCCCTCAGGCCATCCTGGTGGGGGATGGAGGTGTAGAGGGTTTGGACATCCAGTGAAAGGAGACGGTTGGGGCCAGAAAACTGGAAACTGTTAAAATGGCAGAGGGCGTCGGAAGAGTCGCAGATGTAGGTGGGAAAAGACTGGACAAGGGGAGAAAAAAAGAGCCGAGATAGGAAGAAATCAGTTCCGTGGGGCAAGAACAGGCTGAAACAATGGGTCTACTAGAGCAGTCCTGTTTGTGGATCTTGGGAAGTAGGTAGAAGCGGGCTGTGCGAGGTTTGGGGACTATGAGGTTAGCGGCCGTGGAGAGAAGATCTCCAGAGGAGATGAGGTCAGTGACAGCCTTGGAAACGATGGCTTGATGTTCAGTAGTGGGGTCATGGTCCATGGGGGAGGTAGGAGGAGGTGTCAGAGAGTTGGTGTTCAGCCTCCGCTAGGTAGAGGTCAGTTCACCAAACAACAGCGCCACTTTTGTCAGAAAGTTTAATGACAATGTTGGGGTTGGATCTGAGAGAACGGAGTGCAGCAAGTTCAGAGGGAGGTAGGTTGGAGTAAGTGAGGGGAGCAGAGAAATTGAGACGGCCGATGTCACGCCGGCAAGTAAAGATGATAGTGTAGGAGTGGTCAAATTCCTATCCAGAGATTGAGTTCGACGCAGGCAATCAAAAAGGTTTTTAATGTCAAACTAACGAGTTTAAACAGATTGATGCAAGAGAACTATGAATACAGGTCTTAACTGGCTGGAGGCTCTACGAGGACTGACTGGGCGGTCCCGTGGATGGTGTCATGACGTCATCACGTTCTTCCTGTGTTTAGGGTGATCACGTGATCGGCGGCATGACGTCATCGCGTTTGCCCGCGCTCTTAAAGGGCCTGTGCCCTGTACATGCAAACAGTATATACAATGGTACAGATTTAGTCTGTAGCTAACACGTCGTTAAAAGGAATTATGTACACTTGTTCAGAGTCTCTCAGTGGCTCTGCCACATGCGCCGCGCCCCCCCCCCCCAGAATTGTCTTCAACGAAAAAAGTCAAACGGTGAGGGGGTCTGGCGAGCCTGTCAGAATGAGTCTTGTATTCCTGAAGCGGAAGCTGTTGGACGACGGGCAGTCTGGTGGGCGGTTGCACTTGTTCCGGCGTGACGACGGTGGGCGGTCGACCTCGCCTTGGCGGCTATGCGGTCTCAACGGGTCGGTCAAGGTCCAGGTGTGCTGGTTTCAAACGGTCAACCGAAATGTGGTCCGGTTTGCCATCGACATCCACAGTGAAGGTCTTGTCTCCTGCCTCGATCATGCGGAAAGGACCAGTGTATGGGGCCTTGAGCGGATCCCGGTGAGCATCGTGGCGGATGAACACATAGCCGGCGTTTTTCAGCTCTGCTGGAACGAGAGAGCCCTGAAACCCGTGATGCGATGTGGGAACCGGCGCGAAATGTCTGGCTGCTTCCTGGTGGCTGATGAGCTGGCTTGAGGTGGACCATGGCTCCGTTGTTGTTGGCAGGAAATCCCCCGGCACTCAGAGGCTGACCATAAACGAGTTCTACCACGCAGAGCGAAAATCTTCCTTGGGGGCCGTGCGAAGGCCCAACAGGACCCACGGCAGCTTGTCTGCCCATCCGGCGTCTTGGAGGCTGGCCCTCAGTGCGGCTTTAAGCGATCTGCGAAACCATTCGCACAGACTGTTTGCTTGTGGGTGGTAGGCTGTGATGCGGTGCAATTTAACCCCGAGTCCCTGAGCTACCGCATTCCAGAGCGCGGAAGAAAATTGCGGTCCCCGGTCCGAAGAGATGTCATCAGGCACCCCAAAACGGGCGACCCAGGAAGAGATGAATGCCCTGGCCACGTCCGCCGAAGTAGTAGATGACAGGGGAACCGCCTCTGGCGGTGCAATCTACTATGGTCAGGAGATGCTTAAAACCATGGGAAGGTGGAAGTGGTCCTACCAGGTCCACGTTGACGTGGTCAAACCATCGCTCCGGAACTGCAAAGGTGGTCAATGGAGCCGACGTGGCGCTGTACCTTGGACCTTTGGCAGACCACGCAGGTGTTGGCCCAGTCGTGGACATCTTTATGCATGCCCTGCCAAACGAACTTAGATGACATTAGCTTCTGAGAAGCCTTCATACCTGGGTGTGACAACCCACGTACAGCGTCAAACACCTTGTGGCGCCAGGCGACCGGCACGATAGGACGAGGGTCCCGAACAGAGACGTCACAAAGCAGCGTTGTACCGGCCGAATGAAACCGGACATCAGCCACTTGGAGGCTAGTGGTGTTGGTGTGGTAAGCCTGCACTTTGGGGTCTGAGACTTGGTCCGCTGCCATGAGGGCGTAGTCGATGCCCAGTCGCGCGGGAGAGGCAGTCTGCCGCCACGTGCTGAATATCCGTAGTAAATTCGGAGATATAGGTCAGCTGGCGTTGTTGCCGGGATGACCACTGTTCGGCGGTCTTGGCCATGGCGAAAGTCAGTGGCTTATGGTCAACGAAGGCAGTGAAAGGGCGTCCTTCCAACAAGAATCAGAAATGGCGGATGGCCAGAAAAAGGGCTAGTAACTCCCTGTCGAAAGTATTGTACGCCCGCTCGTTGAGCCGTAATTGACGGCTGAAGAATGCCAACGGCTGCCACGTCCCGTTCACCCACTGCTCCTGTACAGCGCCGATTGCGTAATCTGACGAGTCGGTGGTGGGAGTGATGTTGGCTCCTGGAAGCGGGTGCGCCAGCATGGTCGCATTGGCCAAGGCGCTCTTAGTGTCGGTGAATGCCCGATCCATGTCAACTGTCCAGCTTACCGGATCCTTGCCAGACTTGCCCTCGAGGGCCTCGTACAGGGGCTGCATGAGCAGAGCTGCCTTAGGCACGAAACGGAGGAACTCCTGCAGGGCCTTGATGTTCTGCGGGCGCAGAAAAGATGTCACCGCCTCTACCTTCGCTTGCAAAGGCACCGCTCCCTCCGAGGTAATGCGATGTCCCAGGAAATCAATGTGGGGCAGACCAAACTGACACTTGGCCAGGTTGAGAATCAGGCAGTGTTGGCTGAGGCATCGAAAGAGGGTGCGTAGGTGTGCGATGTGTTCCTTCTTATTACGACTGGCAATGAGGATATCGTCTAAGTAGACGAAAAGGAACTTGAGGTCCCGCAGCACGGAGTCCATGAGGCGCTGGAAGGCCTGGGCTGCGTTCTTCAACCCAAAAGGGATCGTCAAAAATTCGAAAACGCCAAATGGGGTGATGACTGCGGTCTTCTGCACGTCCTGCGGGTGCACCAGGACCTGGTGGTAGCCTCGGACAAGATCAACCTTGGAAAACACGGTGTTTCCTGCCAAATGGGCAGAGAATTCCTGAATGTGGGGGATCGGGTGTCGATCAGGAATGGTGGCGTCGTTTAGTCGCCGATAGTCGCCACATGGCCGCCAGGTTTCCGTACTATGTGGAGGCGAAGATCAGGGACTATTCGACCGGCGAATAATCCCCAGGCGTTCCATCGTTGCAAACTCCGCCTTCGCGACCGCCAGCTTGCCGGGTTCGAGGCGCCGGGACCGTGCGTGGACCGGGGGGCCGGTGATGTGGTGTTCCACACCATATTTCGTGGCCGTAGAGGAGAACGTAGGTCTGGTCAGGTCTGAAAATTCACCTAGCAGGCGAGCGAACTCATCCGGAGTTGGGAAGGCGCAGGAGACGGCGCTCGACATGGTGTTACTACGGTGGCAAGGAATAGAGTGAAACGTGACCGCGTTGATCAGCCGCCGGTTCCGCACATCGACCAGGAGGCCCTTGGCGCACAGGAAATCCGCGCAGAGAATGGCGTGTGAAACCTTCACCTTAACAAATTCCCAAACAAATCACTGGCCGCCGAAGCACACTTGGACCCGCCATCTGCCGAAGGTCCGAATAGCACCGCCATTAGCCGCTTCGAGGGGGAAGGCCGTGCCTCCCAGCCTGTACATCAAGAGCTGACGCGGGTAGGATGCTGCACTGCGCTCCGGTGTCGCAGAGGAATCGACGACCGGAGAGGGTATCCGTGATAAAGAGCAGCATGCCTGCGTTGCTGACTGCCATCGCGGCTGCGGGGCACCCGTTAGACCTGCTCTTCATTGGATGGAGTTGTCGTTTTTTTTTTTTTTTTTTTTTTTTTTTGAGATGCAGCTGCAGGGAGGGCGGCAACATCTCGCCTTCACGCCAAACCGGGCGTGGTAGAAGCACAGCCCCGCAGGCGGAGTAGCTGGGGCGGCATCTGTGGGGGATGGGCACCTCGTGGCAGCGCAGTACTGCTGCGTAACTGCGAATATTTTATCTGCCTCGGCAGCGAGCGGTGCGCAGTCTTCGACCTCGGACCTGGCCAAGGCCGCTCGCACCTGCTCCGGCAATTGGCTGAGGAATAACTCTCTGAAGAGAAAGCATTGCGGTTCGGAGCCGAGGAGAGAGTGAGCATGTGGCTCATCAACTCGGAAGGTTTGGAGTCCCCGATCCCAGGCATAGCGAGCAGTCGACGGGCGCGCTCTGATTTTGTGAGCCCGAAGACCTGCAGCAACCACGCTTTGAGGGTCTCATACTTGCGGTCCGCGAGGCGGTGGAGCTATCAAGTGCGGAGACCACGTAGAAGTATCGGGTCTGATCCTCAACGATGCCTCTCAGGGCGAACTGGGCTTCAGCTTGGATAAACCAGGAGGTCGCCTGTTGCTCCCAGAACTGCGGCAGCTTCAACGAGACAGCGTTGTTCTCCATGCGGTGTTCCTTTTGTGAATACCGTTCACAAAAGTCGGGGTCACCAATGTAGGAATGGTCAAATTCCTATCCAGAGATTGAGTTCGACGCAGGCAATCAATCAAAAAGGTTTTTAATGTCAAACTAATGAGTTTAAACAGATTGATGCAAGAGAACTATGAATACAGGTCTTAACTGGCTGGAGGCTCCACGAGGACTGACTGGGCGGTCCCGCGGATGGCGTCATGACGTTCTTCCCACATTTAGGGTGATCACATGATCGGCGGCATGACGTCATCGCGTTTGCCCGCGCTCTTAAAGGGCCTGCGCCCTGTACATGCAAACAGTATATACAATGGTACAGATTTAGTCTGTAGCTAACACATCGTTAAAAGGAATTATGTACACTTGTTCTGAGTCTCTCAGTGGCTCTGCCACAATAGGTCATTATTGATAGGTTAGATAGCTGTGGTTTCTTTATCTCAGGATGTGCTAAAATGTATTTAATATGAACGAAGCTTAAATACTTCATTTAAATTGAAATTACTAATTTTCTTTGAGAATATTCTAGCTATTGACCAAAATTGTAGACAGATTTCTACTGATAATAAGTTTAAACAACTTGCATTTATATAGCGCCTTTAATGAAGCAATACGTCCCAAGGCGCATTAAATAAGGAGAATTTGCCTTTATTCTTAAAACTGAGAAACAGTTAAGATGAGAACAGTTGTCGAATAAAAACATTGGGGGAAAAATTCAGTTGCTTGCGCCTCCCATTAGCACCTTAAGAGGGCGCCAATGGGGCACAAAGCAACTAGCGCCCAGGTGGGCGATATTTGCTAGACATTTTGCGGTGGCGCTAAACACTGCCGCCACGATCTCCTGCGCCGGCAGATCGTGATGTCAGTTGAGTGCGCAACGCCCCGGACATTGAGTGGCGCCCCCTGCCGCTAGCAACGACAGGTTGAGGGAAGGGAAGGGACATTTTGCAGTCAGGAAGGGACTGGGTAAGCGCTATTTAAAAGTGACCGCTTCCTGCCATTTTTTGCTGGTGACATTTTTGCACCACGCCATTCTGAGAGAGGAGAGAGACTGACACTTCGGTTTTGGGTACTGAGCAGCACTTTGCAGGTTCATTTTGATTTGCCCTTCCTTGCTTCGCCAGCGCTCTGAGGTAGCGCCTCGCTGCTTGGCCTTTGCGCCTTAAGACAGGTGTGAAGCACCTGATTTAGCGCTCCAATCACCTCCAGGGGGGGGCGATAAAAGCCAAGTTTGCCGGAGGTGATAATTAGCACCAGGCGCTAAATTTTGCGCACGGCCGATAATGGCACCCCAAACGGGGTGATACGGAATTTTTCCCCCATTGTGTAGATGTGAGCCTCTCAGGAAGGTTGATGCTGAAAGGGTTCACTTGTATGGACAGAAAGACCTCATCAGCTTTGACTGCATGCTCACACTGGGTTTCCCCTCAAACATGAACATCTTCAGAGAGCGAGGGGGATTGACAAGGAACGCAAGTAGCAGACACTCACTCTTAGTGATCCAGCGCTTTCAGCTGCACTTCTCATTGCTGTACCACAGCCACCTGTGCAGCATGACGCAACTGAAACTGTTCCAGAACATTGACAAGAATCACAGGTGAGGGGGTACATTAAATAAAGACGTGCATTCATATAGCGCCTTTCACGACCACGGGATGTCCCAAAGCGCTTTACAACCAAAGTACTTGTTTTGAAATGCAGTCACTGTTGTAATGTAGGAAACGCAGCAGCCAATTTGCACACAGCAAGCTCCCACAAACAGCAATGTGATAATGACCAGATCATCTGTTTTAAGGTGTTGGTTGAGGGATTAATATTGGCCAGGGCATCAGGGAGAAGTCCCCTGCTCTTCTTCAAATATAGTGCCATGGGATATTTAACGTCCACCTGAGACGGTTTAACATCTCATCCGAAACATGGCACCTCCAACAGCACAGCACTCCCTCAGTACTGCACTGGAGTGTCAGCCTAGATTATGTGCTCAAGTCCCTGGAGTGGGACTTGAACCCACAACTTTCTGACTCAGAGGCGAGGGCTACCAACTGAGCCACAGCTGGCAAAGTGGAAACTACATAACATTTCTTATCAGAAACTAATTTCTTTACATTGTAAACTTGCTATTTTTGGATTTGGACGATGGAATCCTCCTTGCACTCCTCAAAAGAATTCACCGGTACGCCTGCTTTATTAGGCAATTTTACGTTAAGTGCCTCTGTAGTCTGGGTCGCGCGCTGGGTCACGAGAGAGTGATCCAAGTCCGCTGCTCCCTCTGCATGTGAGAAAGGAGCTAGTGCCTGTGCAGACTGACTCCACGATTCCATGCGTGCGGGAGTGGCTCTGGCCACTGCACGTGTGCAAAGTGCTGGCGTCACAGTGGCGGCAGAAGCTGGCTCTACTCGTGCACGGAACCCCGGCAGAATGGAGCCCTTGGGTTTCTCGCCAACAACCCAGACTAAAAGCACTTAAAAAAAGGTCGAACAGAACCGGCGTGGGTCATTTAAAGTCCAGACCTCTCACACGGTGCCATTGAGCGTGTTGAGCTGGTCTCGTGCAACTGAGCGCTGGCCTAATGGTGCGTCACCGTGCTCGGCGGCCCCGAGATCCCGCGAGGGTTCACTCAGTCCTCCCGCCGAAGACCAGCAGAAGTGATGCAAAGAGCGGTTTTCAACCATTTTTCTGGGGATCCTGCCAATCGCTCACCAAAGTTACGGCGGGAGACCAGGAGAACCTCCTGGTATGTTAAGCGGCCAGAAACTGAGCTCTGGTAACTGGCGGGAGTTGCAGTAAACACCAGGTCTCCATTGCCGCCAGGCTCGAAGTTTATCTTGGTGCTGCTAGCTGCACAAGACCGATGTATCAGAAGCCAGCAGCACTAACATGGTGTAAAGGATCTGCTGCTGTATATTCACCAGGTCCTCATTATCTGATCAACATTTCATACTCAGAATAGCTCATCAGTTTTTTGTTATTTTATCACCTCCCCTTCTGCTGGGGTGCAGTTTGCTGGCTGCCTAGGCCCCAAGGTCAGGAATTCCCTCTCTAAGCCTCGCCGCATCTCTTACTCCTCTCCCCTCTTTAAGACGCTCCTTTAAAACTTACCTCTTTGACCACGAAAGCGCTTAAAATCACGCCGCCATTCTGGGAAACAGCAGCCAATATTCATGCAGCTGTCCAGACGGATGCAATCGTGGGACACACAGCAACACAAGAACCAATACCTCATCACTGACCCAACATCAGAGGTCCCTGGCTTTGACCTCCCTCGAAGACATTGGACAGCGCTCAACCAAATCCGCACAGGGCACGGATGATGCGGCTACCTGCTCCACCAGTGGAAGATGAGGGACAGCCTGAGGTGTGACTGTGGCCATGAGTCCCAGACCGTGGAACACATCACCTCAACCTGCCCACTAAAATCTGTTGCAGAAGGCATTTCTCCACTCAGCATCTCCGGAGGCCATCGAACGGACAACCAAACTAGACACCCCATTATAAGCTTTTCCCATCATATGAAAGTAGTGGTAATATCCCCTTATGTGTCAAATTTTGTTTGATAACACGCTTATGAAGCGCCTTGGGATGTTTTACTACGTTAAAGGTGCCATATAAATGCAAGCTGCTGTTGTTGGTGCCAGCCTTTGGCACCTCACCCAAGCAGCCATTGCCTATTATTTATATCCGAGTCTTGACATGGAGTGTTAGTAAGCTCTTTGACTGCAGGAGGCAACACAACTGCGTCCAATCCTGCCCTCCTTCAACATGCGGATTTCCAGCAGGGGGCACTGGACAGCATTCAGGAGCAGGAACCGAGGCTGATATTTGTCCCTCAGTATACACACTCAGAATTCGAACTCCAACCCTTCCCTTTGTTTTGCCTTTCCTTGCGACTGTTCATCTACTTTTAATTGTCAATATTTATTACGGTGATATCAGGTAATAATATCTTTTCACATATAAAGGCAACAAACTGGCCTAACAGCAGTAACTAAAATAAACAGCACAACGTGTGCAGTTTAGGTGCAATTCACGCTAGACAATCTCAGGTAGGTTAACCCCTATTACATTTCTCATTTGGTTTCTATTTTCTCAACAAAAGCATCTCAACAATGTGAAAGCAACTAGCAATGGGGACATTAATGTCACACACATACATACTCATACAGACAAACATACCTGCATACTCACACTCAAGTACACATATATACACACACTGTTGGACAGAGTAACATTAAACCCTTTTACTGACTACACTTCTGCACCCATATGTACTCCAAAAATACAACCAACAGAGCAATATTTAGTTTGCCACATTTCTCCAAGTCTAGTTTATAACCCTTACAACTTTTTGCACTAAAGCAAGTTTGCGGATATAAGCAAGCAGGTATACATTTTGAAATCTGAAAAATTAGCTCAATATTCACTAATAAAATTAATATGAAACACAGCCGGCCTTACAGTCCCAATGTTACCGAGAGCGACTACCCTTTACTATCCCAACAAAATTTCAAAGCACAGTGACCAGCACCAGAAGGTCTGCGAGACTGCAGCCTGTGCTGTAAAAGTTGTCTGCAAAAAATGCAATTATGAAACTTACCCAACATGTCATGGAGCCGAGAAGGCTGTTTCTCTTCCTCCAGGTCACTCAGTAACAAATTAACCTCATCACACAAGCACATCTTAGCAAGTGTAGTTGACCTGCTGCTGTACAGTCTGCACAGTAATTGAAACCAATGCCAGTAATATCGACAAACTGAGAGTGCCTGAAGAAGATTGAAGTCTCTGCTCTTTGTTCAATATCCACTGAATCAGTTTAGGAGAGGTCAAGCTTTGCATGCTGGGCCTTGCCTGGGGCTATGCACACTGCAGGATAACATGTTGGGAATAATGAGGACAGGAAGAAGATTAAAAAAAAACTCCTGACTCTTAAAGGGTTCACCTCATTAAAATGCAGGTGACAGCAAATTAACTAGTACACAATCAATTGTAACTGGTGACTGACGATGCAGGAGCTGATAAAGCAAAAGAAATGTCTGTGCAGCCAGGAAATCTTAATCCTTAGAAATGGCAGGGCTATGGTTGGTTTTATACTGGTTTAAAAAAAACTTACATTTCTATAGCGCCTTTCACGACCACCAGACATCTCAAAGCGCTTTACAGCCAATGAAGTACTTTTGAAGTGTAGTCACTGTTGTAATGTGGGAAACATGGCAGCCAATTTGCGCACAGCAAGCTCCCACAAACAGAAATGTGATAATGACCAGATAATCTGTTTTTGTTATGTTGATTGAGGGATAAATATTGGCCAGGACACGGGGAAACTCCCCTGCTCTTCTTTGAAATAGTGCCATGGGATCTTTTATACCCGCCTGAGAGAGCAGACGGGGCTTCGGTTTAACGCCTCATCTAAAAGACGGCACCTCTGACAGTGCAGCACTCCCTCAGTTCTGCACTGGAGAGTCAGCCTAGCTTTATGTGTCCAAGTCTCTGGAGTGGGACTTAAACCTACGACATTCTGACTCGGAGGCGAGTGTGCTACCCACTGAGCCACAGCTGACACATTAGTGCCACCCGCTCCCGACATGCGGGCCTTACGCAGTTACAGCTAACGCCAAAATAAACTTGCCAGATGCAGTAACGGCAGCGGCTGGGAAGGTATTTCTTTTTATTTTAACTGGGTTCTCTTGGATACCAGCTCTGGTGAATGTGGCACAATGCATTTGGGGTGGAAATCTACTTGGGCGGCAGTCAATGGAAAAGAAAATCAGACGGAGTGCAATGTTCCCATTAAGCTGTGCGGCCATGCAGCAGTCTGGAGGTCCCGTGCAGGCCGCTCACCAGCTTCTCACTGTAAGAAACCGCGCATACGCAACAATTAGAATGGGCCGCGCCGCCCGTTAAAGGGACCGCGCACCCAAAAAAATTAGAGGGAACATTGGCAGAGAGTAAACCGGGCGGCCGATGCGCTGTCGCCCGTTTTGTGCTACCGCCCAAGTCGAATTTCACCCCCGTTTTATTTAATTATCTTTTTTGTTGCCAGCGATTTTCCCTCCTCTCTCCTAACTCCTTGCTGGGGTATGATTCTACCACCCTACGGTACCTCACCCAAGTGCTGGTCTTGACAGGGAGAGCCAGCCGGCTATTCGACCACAGGGAGCATCACAACTAAATGTGATCTGTGCGTACCTGAAACACAAGCACTCGCAGCAAGGGGTCACTGGACAGTGCTCAGAAGTGGGAAATCCTGGCCGATGTTTGTCGCCCCCTAACCCAGTGGTGCTGATGCCAAATTGTAGCGTTCCAACTCCCACCCTGGTGTGCCTCAGCACGGACTTGGGATTGACTAGATCACGAGATAACTTTACTGAGCGACCAGGGAGTGCACGCGAGTGAATTCAGGCCTCGTTCCAGCAGCGAGCAATGCTTTCAGCATGGTGATGAGGGGGCAAGGAGCAATGTTTCCTTTAAGCCGCGCGGCCACAAGGCGCTCTGCAGCTCCTGTGCAGCCGGCACACCGGCTTTTAAATAGGAAAAACCACGCCTACGCGGTATTTTGAATGGGCCGCGCGGACCCTTAAAGGTGCCACGCACCCAAAAAAAAAGTTAAAGGGAGCATTGGCAAGGAGATCACTGGAGTACCGCTTTCAGTTCTGGGCACCACACCACAGGAAGGATAGATTGGTTTCGGTGGGGGTGCAGCGCAGATTCACCAGAATGATACTGGGGCAAAAAGGGTTAAATTATGAGGACAGGTTGCATAGACTTCCGGTCGCCTGTCATTTTAATTCACCGCTCCATTCCCACTCGGACCTCACCGTCCTTGGCCTCTTGTATTGTTCCACGGAAGCTCAACGTAAACTCGAGGAACAGCACCTCATCTTCCGATTAGGCACTCTGCAGCCTTCCGGACTCAATATCGAGTTCAACAATTTCAGATCATAAGCTCGGCCCCCATTTCATTTTCTCTTGTAATTGTTCCACTCCTTTCCCCCCCCCCCCTTTCCTTTTGTTTCTCTCTCACACCTGGCAGCTATCTTTTGCCCTGCCAGTACACTTTACACCTAATCCCAGCCTATTACCATCTCGTCTAGCTTCTAATCTCTTTTACTTCTTTTGTTTCTTTTATTCTTTTGTCCGATCGCAGCCCTGCCTCCGATCTAGTATCTTTTCTTTCCAGTTTTGAAGAAGGGTTCGACCCGAAACGTCAACTCAAATTTCTCTCCACGGATGTTGCCTGACCTGCTGAGTTTTTCCAGCATTTTCTGTTGTTATTTTGCAGACTAGGCTTGTACTCCCTTGAGTATAGAAGATTAAGGGGTGATCTAATTGAGGTGGTTAAAATAATTAAAGGATTTGATAGGGTAGTAAGAGAGAAACTATTTCCTCTGGTGGGGGGAGTCCAGAGCAAGGGGGCGTAACCTTAAAATTAAAGCTAGGCCGTTCAGGGGTGATGTCAGGAAGCACTTCTTCACATAAAGGGTAGTGGAAATCTGGAGCTCTCAACCACAAAAAGCTGTTGAGTCAATTGAGGTCCAATTGAGAATTTCAAAATGGAGATTGATAGATTTTTATTACGCAAGGGTAGTAAGGATATAGAACCAAGGTAGATGGAGTTAAAATATAGATCAGCCATTCAGCCACAATTTAATTCAGTGGTGGAACAGGCTCGAGGGGCTGAATTAGATATCTCGGGGGGGATCCAACGCACTCCTGGCTGGCCTCCCAAGTTCTACCCTACGTAATCTTGAGATCATCCAAAACTCGGCTGCCCGTGTCCTAACTTGCACCAAGTCCTATTCACCCATCACTGACCTACAATGACTCCTGGTTAAGCAACGCCTCGATTTTAAGATTCGCATCCTTGTTTTCCAATCCCTCCATGGCCTCGCCCCTGCCTACCTCTGTAATCTCCTCCAGCCCCACAATCCTCCAAGATACCTGCGCTCCTCTAATTCTGCCCTCTTGAGCACCCCTGATTTTAATCGCTCCACCATTGGTGGCCGTGCCTTCTGTAGCCTAGGCCCTTAGCTCTGGAATTCCCTGCCTACACCTTCCCGCTTCTCTACCTCTCTTTCCTCCTTTAAGACGCTCCTTAAAACCTATCTCTTTGACCAATTTTTGGTCATCTGCCCTAATTCCTCCTTATGTGGCTCGGTGTCAAATTTTGTCTTTTAATACTCCTGTGAAGCGCCTTGGGACGTTTTACTACATTAAAGGCGCTATATAAATACAAGTTGTTGTTGAATGGTCTACTCCTGTTCCTATGTTCCTAATACAGCTCCTGCGGATGCCTGGGCTCACATCAGCAAAGACCAGGAATCAAACGTGGAACCTTCCTACAAGGTGCAGCTACAGACTGGATAAACTCAGTGAGCCGCCGGGAGAGGCCAAGTGTCAGGTTTCTAATCCCACGGGATGCACAGGGTAAAAACTAGCACGGGCAGCACCTGCAGTGGATCTGCCTGTTGTCACCTGCGTTTCAAAGTTCGCAATACAAAGAAACAGCAAACCAAAGTGACATTATAATGTAGCCACTCCGCAGGTATGGTGTAAACTGTTAACAGCGGGAGTTCAATGGTGCAAAACAGAACTGGGTAGAAGCGGAAAAGTGCTCAGGCTCAGCAGGGACACTGGAGAAAGCTTGGTTAAACTCCAGCACTTCCCTTCCATACGTCCGGTGGTCGTGAAAAGCGCTGTACAAATCCAAGGGGGAAATGTTAGGTCGCTTTGCGCCTCCCTAAGAGGGCACTAACGGGGCGCAAAGCAACTAGCGCCCGGGCGCGGTGCCGCCAACGCCTCCCGCAAAATTCAGCAGGAGATTAGCGGCGGTAACTGTTAGCGCCTCGCGGTGCTGTGCCGCCAGCGATGACGTCATTGTCGTGCACAGCAGCCCCGCTCGCACCCCGGCCGCAATCTTCGGTAACGGCCCCTGACTTACCGCCGGACGCTATGTCAGACGGGATCAGGGGGGGCCTACCTGTGGCCCGGGCGGCGCTAATTAAAGGCGAGGTGCCAGGCGGCCATTTTTGTTGCTGGCCGCCTGCCAGCAGCTGCCCCCGTTGCCGTCCCCGGCCTCCTCTGAAGCCGCCCCCGCGGGGTGCCGGCTGCGCTCCGTGAGCCCGGCACTTCTCTTGAGTGCCGGGCTCTTTTGCTGGCACTCTGATCCTTGGTGGCCCAGCTGGGCCCCAGGTCGCGCTGCACAAGGCGGAGGGGAGGAAGGCCTGCAGTACCGCGGCACGTAGCGCCGCGATTCCCTCTTGTGGCGCTACTGATGAATTTCAGCCGCGGGGGTGTTAATTTTTTCGGGGTGCTAAAAGTAGTGCCCCGGCGAAGTTAGCGCCCCAAAGAAGGCGCGACTCAATTTTTCCCCCCAAGTCTTTCTTTCAATCTACCAACCTATCTCTCTTATTATCTTTGTCTCTGAACAATCCAGAAAATTCTACACAGCTTTGAAGTTGTGTTTATATTTGCATGTTGTGAGAAAGCACTGCAGATTCTGCGATAAACATTAGCTTGAATTATCCAGTTGAAATTGCCCCACACACAGTCCGCGGCTCCACTCAACATGTAGGCACAGCTTAGTTCATGTCAAAGTTGCCAATTTGCCATGCAATGTAGGTGCGTGTGTTGCGAGGGCAATCGAAATGCGCAGTATAAACAGCAGCTTAAAACCAGGACGCTGCTTACTCTGCAGTATCTGTGTAGCTGCGCAGGCATAACACTCACCTCTGGAAAGGTACGTTTCTGTGCCTACTTGTGACCAGATTGTCCACACTGACAAAAGTTACCACACCAATTCATTGGGTTCACCTTGGTATAAAACTGGTAGTGCCAGGTTTCCTAATCTACACTGCAGTATTAGGGTGTCGGTGGATGAAGAATCAGATTAATGTCCACCATTGCGCTTACATCAAACTCATCAGTGATGTGACACCCATTGCCTCCCAGTATATTTGTAAGCATTTGTGACCTGGGAAATGCTGAAAGAATCCATGGTGATTTTTCCCTCAGATTGTGGCGAGTTTTGAAGCCAAAGTGAATCTAATGTATGGACCGCCCGTAGAGTTCAAGTAGTGAGCTGGCAAATTCCGCGTAAACAACTTATGAAGTAACTATTTTGGCCAGTATGTGTCAGAAAGGTTTAAAATACAGGGCACAGTTGGTAAGTACATCAGTGAGAGTGGAACTGATCCATACTGAACAAGGAGCCCCTAGATTGAACCCATAGTCTGTGCTGTGTTAGTGTATCGTAGCGAGGGTGGTGCTAGGAATATTACATTCAACCTCGGCTCACTAGACTAGGGAAAGGAAGAGAATCAGTCAGGTCCCTTGCTCCTGACTGCTTTCCAGTGACTCCTGCTGGAATGTGTGGATATTGGGTTGAGGCAGGATTGGACTCAGCTGTGATGCATTCCACAGTCAAATAGCCATCCAATGCTTCCTGTATGAGCTCACGTATGACGGTACAAAGTTAGGTGAGAAAAGTAAGCTTTGAGGTGGATGCAAAGAGGCTGAAAAGGGATATAGACAGGTGGGCAATAACATGGCAGATGGAATATAATGTGGAGAAGTTATCCGCTTTGGTAAGAAAAATAGAAAAGCAGAATATTTTTTAAATGGTGAGAGACTGGGAAATGTTGGTATTGAGAGGGATCTGGCCAGGTGTCCTTGTACACGAATCACAGGAAGTTAAGGTACAGCAAGCAATTAGGAAAGCAAATGGTATGTTAGCCTTTAGTACAAAGGGATTGAAGTATTAGAGTAGGAAAGTCTTGCTACAGTTGTACAGGGCCTTGGTGAGACCACACCTGGAGTACTGTGTGCAGTTTTGATCTCCTTACCTAAGGAAGGAAATACTTGCCTGAGAGAGAGTGCAGCGAAGGTTCACTAGACTGATTCCTGGGATGAGGAAATTGTCCTATGAGGAGAGATTGAGTAGACTAGGCCTATATTCTCTAGAGTTTAGAAAAATGAGAGGTGATCTCATTGAAACATATAAAATTCTTAAGGGGCTTGACAGGGTAGATGCTGGGAAGATGTTTCCCCCTGGCTGGGGAGTCTAGAACCAGGGGTCACAGTCTCAGAATAAGGGGTCGGCCATTTAGGACTGAGATGAGGAGAAATTTCTTCACTCAGAGGGTTGTGAATCTTTGGAATTCTCTACCCCAGAGGGCTGTGGAGGCTCAGTCGTTGAGTATATTCAAGACAGAGATCGATAGATTTTTGGATACTAAGGGAATCAAGGGATATGGGGATAGTGCGGGAAGATGGAGCTGAGGTAGAAGATCAGCTATGATCTTGAGTGGCGGACCAGGCTCGAAGGGCCGAATGGCCTACTCCTGCTCCTATTTCTTATGTTCTTAAGAATGGCCCCCTCTGTGATGCACTAAAGGGATGTTGGTGCCCATGTAACTGTACCCCAACAATGAGTCAGCAACTTCAGGCGAGGATGAGGGCAAAAAAATGAATACAGATACTTGAACTTTTAAACTTGCTCCTTAACGAAAGACTTCAGAGAACAAACAAAGGTCCAGTCTATGTGCATAAATGACATGGTTTTTGTTAGACCGCATGAGCCTCTGTCAATATTTGCTCACCCTATTGGCATGTAAAGTCCATCCTTTTTGAGACAGTCCTTAACTATCACTCAGTTGGAAATCTAGCCTGATTCTTATACAAACACTTGTTTGCCCTGTCAGACCTACTACAGCTGGAAGCCCCCTTTAGTTTTGTAAAACTGTGTTTAAATTGGATTCAGACGGGATGTTGAGAAACGTTGGTGTTCAATTTAGGGGAATGATATGTGCAGCAAGAGGTCAACATTTTATTCATAACTGATAACATCTACAGTTAATTTGCAATCCTTGGATGTCAACCTTTCTGCTATGCGTGAGTAGATATTTGTAGTGTATGTAACCGTTCCACCTTTAAGAGAACTATTTTAAGGATTGCACTACTTTATCTTGGCTGCTGTATACTGTAATACCGGTAGTGACCACACCGGTATATAAGTGCTGTGTAATGATTTATTGGGCAGTTCTGCCCTGACCTTCAACCAGTAAAGACCTGTTAAAGTTTACTCTTGTGGTCTGTGTAGTAATTCGCAATATAACACACAGACTTAACAGTGGCGATGAGTACGATCTTACCCTGCGGCAGAGATATATTCAAGGCAGTTGAACGGGCGTCGAGAAGAGGCATCCGCCCTCATCATTCTGCTGAGAAAAGACTCGGGTCTGCAGAGCACAGGAAGAATTCTGACACGAAGCCTTCTGTCAGCAACAGGCAGGATCATCCCTTCTATCACGGTGGTGGGTAAGCCGATCAGCGACGAGAGCAAGTCGGCCACGTTGGCTGTGAAATAGGGGAGGGAAGATCGGAGGATATACGGGCGGAGAACTCGACCACGGCCGGGGAAAAGAGCCGGACAGAAGTCGGGGCCAGAGGCGCTGAGACTGGGGCAGCGTAAGGCACGGAAGCCGCGGTGAATGCAAACGCAGCCGGTGTGAGAGACCGGGCTACAAGCGGGCTGGGAGACGCAACAGCGTCGAGAGAGAGCTCGACCGCGACCGGTGAAAAAGGCCGGGCAGCTACCGAGGCCGCGAGGCGCAGCGACCGGGACGATCGTAAGGCGCGGGAGAAAATAAAAGAAAAAAAACCCGCGGAGAACTCAGCCGCAGCCGGGGGGGAAAGGACCGGACTGCAAGAGGGGCTGGGAGGCACGATTTAAAAAACCGCTGGGGAGGGCGAACGCAGCAATACGGCAATCGCCATTACAGCCAGCGGGGGAGAAAGGCAAATGCGGGAAGCCGCCATTTTCGGAGGCGGGGGAAGAAGACAAGCGCGGGAAACCGCCATTTTGTAAAAAAAAAAAAATAATAATTCTTTTGTTTCTCAAGAAGATCGCGAGGATGCCTAAGCGTGGTAACATCAACGATTTCGATCCCGATGTTGAAGATTGGGCCACGTATGTAGAACGCATAGAGATATATTGTAAGGCAAATAAAATATCAAATGAAGATAAAGCACTAACCTTACTAAACTCAATGGGTGCGAAGACATACGGGCTATTGAAGTATCTTCTATCACCAGCTAAACCGGCGGATCAGACTTTCGCTAATATTGTTGCTGTCCTGAAAGATCATTTGAATCCTACACCGCTGATGTTAGCGGAACGATTTAAATTTTATGCGAGAACGCAACTGAAAGAGGAAAGCAACGCGGAGTACTTAATTGAACTGCGTAAGCTAGCGAAATACTGTCAGTTTGGGGAAGGACTGACAGAGGCACTGAGAGACAAATTCGTGTGCGGATTGTCGAAAGAAGGAACACAAAAGCGGCTACTTGAAGAGAATGATCTTACACTTGATAAGGCTGTCTCTATTGCAGCATCGCACGAAGCCGCAGCGAGAGGCACTGCGGAAATGCAGCTGAAGGCAGCGGTACTCAGCGTAGATCAAATGGCTTTGGGTACAACGAAATGTTATCGTTGTGGGAAGACAACACACGATCAGAACCAATGCTGGTTTAAAAACCAGGAATGTAGAAAATGTGGCAAGCTTGGTCACATAGCTAAAGTATGCCGGTCAGGAAAGAAGACCAGCAACAAAAAGTCACCGCAGGAACAGTGCAGAAAGGTACATAAGGTGGCTGAGAAGAGTTCGGATGAACAGAATTCGGACTCAGACTCCAACAGCAAGGAACTGGGTAGTCTGAGAATTCACAATGTGAGTAAGGAAGCTGACCGACAAACTATCTGGGCCTCACTGCAGATAGCAGGAGTCCACGTGAAGATGGAATTGGACACCGGATCGGCGTTGACGGTCATGAATAAGCAAGATTACAAAAGGTTATTCAAACATATTCCCCTACGGGATACGAAGATAGTATTAAAGACATACACGGGGCAAAGAGTATACCCCATCGGAAAGATAAAAGTCAAGGTGAGACACAAGGGCAAAGAGCACCAAGGAATGGACTTATATGTACTACCTGAGGGAGGTCCACCACTTCTGGGACGGGAGTGGATCAGGAAAATAAATATGGACTGGCACCCCCTAAAAGCAATGACGGAAAGTCCAGAAAATGAGCGGGAAGTCCTGAGGTGTCCAACGTGCAACAAAGTCTACAAAGGGTGAAAAACCTGTTTCAGAAGCACGTGCTGCAGTGCGGAAACCAGACTTCACAGGAGGATGGTGACGGGAACAAAGCCCAGGATAATGATTCAAACAAAAGGAGGTATCCCCGACGCAGTGCCCGGGCCCGCTCAACTACATTTTTCGGGTTGACTCCCTTTTATGGTGGCAAGTCATATGGTGAAGAGGATTTTCCATTCTACCGAGATCCTTCGGGGAAGAAAAGAGGAGAGCAGTCAACTCAAGGGCAGGTAGACGGAGCCGATGATCCAAGCACGTCTCCTGACGAGGATATGGAATACTACTACAATTTCACCAGAACTGTCATCACGTCCGATCGCGAGGGAAGACTCGAGCCGTGCAGTTTCTTTGATGGCGAGGAAGATTGCCGCCTACCCAGGATCAGCTCAGACTCTGGAACTGATGATGGTAAGATCAGCCCATGTGCAAAAGACAAGTCTAAAATGGACTTGCAGACTAAGGACGGAAAAACGAAGGAGTGCATAAATGCTTCAGAAGAGAATAAAGTATCAGAACAGAATTCCACAGAACAACAACAACATAGTTTGACAGAGAATCCTGAGTCTGTCCAGTCTACAGACATGCACATTTCTGAGGAACACCGGGCTCGAACTCAACTCAATCTCAAACTACAACAACAATTAGAACAAATGATTCGCCGTTTTGAGCAAGAGAGGAATGCAAAGAAAAAGTTCTTTGACACAGAGTGGGAGAATCTGGAAAGACAGCAGAAGCAGCTGATTGAGAAAATGGAACAGGAACACACAAACCGTCTGCGCGATGAGGCCAAACGAATCAAAGCTGAGCAAGAAAGGGAATATGTCAAATTCATCGATCAGTTGAAAGCTAAGAAGAAAGAGCACCCTTTTGTGAGCAGTGTCAGCAGTAATAAGCCACTCAGGGAATTGGTGGCAGAGGCAAAAACTGACGATGCTGCAGAGATCAAGTTTGTTGCTGAAAGCGCTACTTCCAGAGCTTTGCTTCGAATGAAAGAATTGCCAGTTAAAATTGTGAAACCCTTAAGAGAGAAGATTGGCATGGAGAAACATCGTGTCATTTTCGAATGCAAGGTTTCCAGGCCAAATGCTGCTGTCAAGTGGTATTACAAAGACAAAGAGATTCATCCCAGTAATAAATATGAGATTGTGAGTGAAGATGTGTACAGGAAGCTCGTTATTAATAATGTCGCTTTTGAAGATGAAGGCAACTACATGTGCGAGGCCATAGATGACCAAAGCACAGCAAAGTTATATGTAGAAGAGCAATCAATTGCCATCATTAAACCCATATGTGATGTGGAAGTGACAGAGCCAAGTGACGCCATTCTTGAGTGTGAGCTTTCAGTTGCGGACGTGAAGCCTCCAAAATGGTTACTAAATGGTGAAATTCTTCATGCTTCTGAAGATGTGGACATTGAGCATCGTGGCACTATTCATCGTCTCACTCTGAAACAAACAACTGGTAAGATGACCGGCTTGCTGCAGTTTATCGCAGGGAAATCAAAATCTGAGGCGAGGCTGACTATTAAAGAGCCTCCGTCAAAGGTAGTCAAAGAACTACAGAACATTACAGTGGAAGAGAAGCATTCTGCTACTTTGAGCTGTCACGCACGTGGTCCCTCCGAACTGAGCCAAATCAGTCTGGAAGTAGAAAAACTTCCCAAGGTACTCGAGCCTTTAGAAGTCAGCAATGCTGGTTCTGAAGTTACGAAAGTTCAAGCTGTTAAGTCCAGTGAAGGACTATTAGAGGAGTCACCCCAGCAACGAGAACCTACTACACCACCGAGAACTACTACACCACCGAGGCGTTATCCGGGCCGAGTCAGGAGGCGCAGGAGACGCCCCCGCAGAGACTGAATCTGTGAACTGTTTTTACATGAAGTTGTGTATATATGTTATGATGTTATGTTCAATGGGGAATATATATACTGTTAAGCTAAAAAGGGAGGATTGTAGTGTATGTAACCGTTCCACCTTTAAGAGAACTATTTTAAGGATTGCACTACTTTATCTTGGCTGCTGTATACTGTAATACCGGTAGTGACCACACCGGTATATAAGTCATAGAGTCAGAGTTTTACAGCACAGAAAGAGGCCCTTCGGCCCATCGTGTCTGCACCGCCCATCCATCCCTGTCCAGTCTAATCCCATTTTCCAGCATTTGGTCCAGCGTAAGTGCTGTGTAATGATTTATTGGGCAGTTCCGCCCTGACCTTCAACCAGTAAAGACCTGTTAAAGTTTACTCTTGTGGTCTGTGTAGTAATTCGCAATATAACACACAGACTTAACAATATTTAACGTCATTTGCACTGTGGTGATGCTCACTCTGGGTGCTGATGAGACAAGGCCCAAGGCCTGAACCCGTTCCCGCTGCTGCAAACCTGGGACCGCCAAGTGCAGACATGGAGAATAGGTGGCATTCTACAGAACATCCCTATAGTTAGCTTCTGTTGTAGCAGAAGGATGCCAAGCTGATGCCAGGTGGGGGAGGACATTAGCGGTTCAAACAGTGAGTTAATCTGTGCCCATTTCAAACATCTTCTAACTGTTGGCTCAAAAGCATCATAGATATGGCCTGGGAGTAGATCACTTGCAATCCTCTAAATTGAAGGGAGGAACTTAAGGGGGCAGGAAAAATGTAACTAAAACCATTAGAAAATATTTCAAAAAATTCTTTAAAAAGTTGTACGTAGCTGCTTTAAGTGGTTCAGAAGGTTTCTCCAGTGAGGAGCTAAGTCCTACAGACCAGGAAGGTTTTAAACTTGATCACAGGTCCATGTTGTTAGCTTATCTCAGTGAGGTTGCAGTAGGGGCACTACAGTTGGCCTTAGAGCCCATAGGTCAAGGAGAGAACAATCAGCCAAGGTTCCTGCTTCTGATCGTTATCCAGTGACCCCCTGCCACAAGTGTGTGTGTGTGTGTGTTGGGTGAGGAGAGGATCAGGCTCAACTGTGATAGCAGTTGAAAATCTGCCTACACTTAATGTCAAGGCTCACGCATGAATAATGGCTACCCAGGTGAGGTACCAGAGTGCACTTGGTGCCTGCAGACGTGTCCTCCAATGAGAAGTCACCACCTTCAGAGGAGGAGGGTAGAGAGTGAGGGAGGAGGTTGGTACATTGTAAAGAGACTGAATGCTGGATTCAAACAGCTCAACAGTATACTGCTCACCCTGTTGGATTAGATCCCAGTTATTAATGGTTCTTTATGATAATGCATCTGTAAAAACTTGATAATCAAAGCAAAAATTGTTATTGAATCGTGAACATCACCTAAACTCAGAAGTTTTCAAACTGGGGTCCCTAAAACATTGGGGAACCACAAAGGAAGCCCATAATAACAACAGAAAATGCTGGAAAAACTCAGCAGGTCAGGCAACATCCGTGGAGAGAAATTTGAGTTGACGTTTCGGGTCGAACCCTTCTTCAAAACTGGAAAGAAAATAAAATAGATCGAAGGCAGGGCTGCGATCGGACAAAAGAAGTGAAAAACAAAAGTAGTAGAAGAGACAATAAAAGGTGTTCGAAGCCAGACGAGATGGTAATAGGCTGAGGTTAGGTGTGAAGTGTACTGGCAGGGCAAGAGATAGCTGCCAGGTGTGAGAGAGAAACAAAAAGGAAAGGGGGGGGGGAAAAGAGTGGAAAAATTACAAGTAAAAATGTGAAAGGGGCCGAGGTTATGATCTGAAATTGTTGAACTCGATATTGAGTCCGGAAGGCTGCAGAGTGCCTAATCGGAAGATGAGGTGCGGTTCCTCGAGTTTACGTTGAGCTTCTGTGGAACAATACAAGAGCCCATAGCGCCCACTACATCCTGAGGTCCTGTCCATCTGTTACCACATATCTCTATTTATTAACTTACTAGCACAATATTTCTGTTGCTGAAATTTAAAAAAAAAAACATGTTCTCTAATGATAGCACTATTTTCTTTGGGTAACTAACACTCTTTTGGAAGTTAGTACACACAGTCCCCCCCCCCCCCCCCGGAATGTGTCAATATTTGCGGGTGGTCCCCTATAGGAAAGTTTGAAAACCGCTGCTATAACTGAGACAGCGCCATAGCAAACAATCCAAGGAGAGTCTCTTGTGCTTTGAGTGAGCCTTAGACATTGCAGTGCAGTTAAGTTATCGTCATCACCGGTCTCATTCAAGGACACACTTCAGTCAGGGCAGCCTTACTGTTTACACTCCCTAAATCCGGCTGCCTCTCCACTTCCACCGCCTCTTTAAGACACTCCTTAAAACCCACCTGTTTGACCAAACTTTTGCAGCGATGTTGGTTGAGGGATAAATATTGGCCAGGATAACTCCCCTGCTCTTCTTCGAATAGTGCGGTGGGATCTTTTACATCCACCTGAGAGGGCAGACGGGGTCTCGATTTTAACGTCTCATCCGAAAGACGGCACCTCCGACGGTGCAGCGCTCCCTCAGCATTGCACTGGAGTGTCAGCCTAGATTTTGTGCTCAAGTCTCTGGAGTGGGACTTGGAACCCACAACCTTCTGACTCAGAGGCGAGAGTGCTACCCACTGACACCCGAGTGGCTTAGCTCTGCAGGTTCAGAGCCTGAGAAACACAGCAGAGCTGTAGGTTGCCTTACACGGAGTAAAAGCAGTGTCTAAAAATTCTCATCATCTCTGAACATTTCAATATGTCAGACAGATTCAATCTGAAACTCTCTGCAGGCTTCCTGTTGTTCAGACGTTGGTCTGAGGGCTCTGGGTTCGTGACTCGTCACAAGCTCAGTGATGTGGCTTCGGATAGTCAGTGGATTTCAAAAAAAACAACTGGGCCCTGAACGGAAACTTCCCTTTAACATTATCGACTGAGTGTATCTTATTACCGAAATATGTTGCAGCAGGAATAGTTCCTCAATTTGCATGTTACATCTGTAGTAGATGCAGAAGTCACTGTGACTGGAAGGTGAGAGTAGGTTAGGGGCCTGTGTCACCTTCATTAAAGTCCCAACAATCCAGCCAACAGATAAAGAGGAGCAGTAAAGCAGAGGGGAGAAAGCGGAGGTTTCCCACAGGAGGAAATGGGAGGAACCAATACAAGAAAAACCTGTGGGTTTGGACTTGTTCAAGGACACTAGGATGATAGAAACATACCACACTAGAAGTCCATCTGGTCTAAGAAATATTATATAAGAACATAAGAAATAGGAGCAGGAGTAGACCATTCGGCCCTTCGAGCCTGCTCCGCCATTTAATGAGATCATGGCTGATCTTCTGCCTCAACTCTATTCACCGGCCCTATCGCCATATCCCTTGATGCCCTTACTAGTCAGAAATCTATCGACTTCCCACAATACTTCTCATATTCCTCCCTCAAATGTTTGGCAGGTACTTACCCAACTCTTTTAAGTTTGTTGATACAATTAGTCCCCAATGTCTCTGTTCACAGCCTGTTCTATGCATTCAGCAGCCTCTGCACAAAATAGTTCAACCTAAACTCTCCTGTTACCCTCCCTCTTCTATGTTTAAGGCTGTATAGAAAGGACTTGATTTTGTCTGTGAAAGGACTGGGTTAATGGGCTGCATGGCAAATTTTACACGGTTTCACATAGTCTTCGCAGGAAATAATAATGAAGCAGTATCATTTTTGCTAAAGACAAACCTGTCTTCAAAATACAACAACATTAGAATAGCACAGGACAAGCTGGATCTGTACCACCTGGTGTGGTCTGTCTTTGGAGGTGATAATGCTCGGTATGCACTCTGTGTGTATAAAACATAAGGTGGACTTGTGCCAAACCATTTACCCAGTCTCTTGCTCTCTAAAACCATTCAGACTGGAACCGATCTAAAACAAGTGTCTCTTCACATTTACTCTCTGCATAAAAGCAGGTGGACCAACCCAAGGCGAGATAAAATGGAAAAAAGCGCAAATACTGGATATCTGCACTAAAATGCTAAGTGCAGCAGGTCCAACAATTTCCCCAAAGCGAAAAGACAGATTAACATTTCGGGTGTAGATCTAGTCAGTTCTAACAGCTTCCATTTATATAGCGCCTTTAATGTAGAAAAACCTCCTAAACAGAGGCATGAGTTTCCCTTTGTTTTGTTCAAAGTAATTAACGATAAAGAAAAAAAAGATCTGAAACTCAGTACAGCCAAGTATAAGGTACTTTCACAGTGGAAGGAAAATGGGTGTCATAAGTGTTGTCTGGCTGGTATAGAAACAGCTAAAGATGAAGTTGAAAGGGATCTGGGGGTGATTGTACATTCAGCTCTTAGCATCAAGTCAGTGTGTGTGCAAGAAACGGAGCCGAACGTATGTCACATTATATTGCTAGATCAGTTGAGTGTAAGTTGGAAAATGTCATACTAAAACTGTACCTTGTCCTGGTCAAATCACACCGTGAGCACTATGTTCAGTTTTGGTCACCAAACCAGGGCGATGTTGCAGAGAAAAAGCCACAAGGCTGATTCCAGCCACCAAAGGATTGAGTTACAAGGAAAGTCAGTGAATAAACAGGGGCTATTTAGCATTGAAAGGACTGTTATTGTTTATAAGATGTTAAACAGTATACCATTTCACTATTTCAAAGCAAGCAACACTAGAGCTAAGCTGAGATAGGCTAAAAGTGATGAAAAGACAATTTAATACAGATGCCAGGAAGAAATTATTCCCCCAAAAGTGCCCAATGTTTAGACTGTTCTTCTGGGTAGGGTAGTGGAGGCAACAAGCTTTGCTTGATTCATTCAAGATGCAGTTTGATAACATGCTGCAAGGTTTTGGTTTGAGTGGATAATCTAGGATGGGTTGAAAGGCCTTCCTCATCTGTATTTATGTTGCGAAAATGTCACAGTTCCCACTTTATCTCCCTGCCATACGACCAGCGATCAGTTTGTCCAGCTTTTCAAAACACCTCCTCTCCACAAGGGGGCATCAATCAGTCAGGAGCTCTCAAGTGTGACCTTTCACTATTGCTGTTCCTCCTCGTTCTACATCACTTGAGTTTGACTTATTTAATTGAATCCCGAGCAATTTTCTTTTAACAATTGTTTTTTAAAACTGAGAAGGTGCTTAACCTCAATCATTTCAAGTAGCGCTATTTGTTAAAACACTTTTATTGTTCTTTTTTTGGCTTAAAATACTCCTGTGCAGCACCTTGGGACGTTTTACTACGTTAAAGGCGCTATATAAATACAAGTTGCTGTTGTAGTTGTTCAAAGTGCAATACACACACATAAATGCAAGTCTTTCTTTTTCACTACACAAGATATTTTCAGTTCATAATTAAGCAAATGCTTTAAAATATTTGATTTCAGAAAGTACATTATCACCTATTCTCCACTTAAAGTTCAGATCTATGAAAAATTAACTTTTTAAAGATTGCTAGACTTTTAAAAAAGGCCTTGAAATTTAACTGGATATTAATGTAAGAACATTTAACACATTTGTATGAAATTCCTTTGTATGCTATCCTAACAGAGGCAATAACCCGTTTATTTTAAATGAATTAATGGCTTTGTTAAAATAGCAGATTAAGGGATATATTAACAGTCTTATTTTAAGCAAAACCTGTTTTGTGCACATTTTGTGATTTATTTTAAAATGCTGGCTGTGTAATATGGCAGTTATTGGTGTCTGGAAAATGCCTCGGATGTCTCTCGCTAAGCTGCACTATCTGTAAAGCTGGACAATTTTGCAGGATGGTTTTGATAGAAATATAAATGCCCATTAGAAATACCTCCATTCTGTGAGGTGAAGGAGGCCTCAGGCCTCAATCAGAACATGTACCTTCTGAACTCTCCGTCAGTTAACATCTACGTTTGGACACTAATGCCCCACTAAGAGCGCTGTGTGAGTGGCAAGTTTGCATCATACCAGTTGCCTGGGTGAAAGCCTGAATGATTTACTTGGCAGTGACACTTCACCAGTCACGTACTGATCTGGTCCCCAAAATTACTCGGGGGTTCTGCTGGTCTCCCACCATAATTCAGGCTGGAGACCGCAGGGAAATGGCAGATACTCGGTTATGCCAGGCTCCCATTTCCGGTGATTCCTAGTCACCCTCTAAGGGCTGGAACCTCCGTCCACACCTTTACCAGGCAAATGCCGGCAAGAGGGTGGGACCATGGGTGGGGACTCCCTACGCAGGGAGTTCCTGTATCCTTAAACACATAAATACTGTGGCAACAAGAGCAGGTCAGAGGCTAGGTATTCTGCGGCGAGTGTCTCACCTCCTGACTCCCCAAAGCCTTTCCACTATCTACAAGGCACAAGTAAGGAGTGTGATGGAATATTCTCCAATTGCCTGGATGAGTGCAGCTCCAACAACACTCAAGAAGCTCGACACCATCCAGGACAAAGCAGCCCGCTTGATTGGCACCCCATCCACCACCTTAAACATTCACTCCCTCCACCACCGGCGTACCATGGCTGCAGTGTGTACCATCTACAAGATGTACTACAGCAACTCACCAAGGCTTCTTTGGCAGCACCTCCCAAACCCGTAACCTCTTCCACCTAGAAGGACAAGGGCAGCAGGCACATGGGAACACCAACACCTCCAAGTTCCCCTCCAAGTCACACACCATCCTGACTTGGAAGTATATCGCCGTTCCTTCATCGTCGCTGGGTCAAAATCCTGGAGCTCCCTCCCTAACAGCACTGTGGGAGTACCTTCATCGCAAGGACTGCAGCGATTCAAGAAGGCGGCTCACCACCACCCTCTCAAGAGCAACTAGGGATGGGCAATAAATGCTGGCCTTGCCAGCGACGCCCACATCTCATAAAAACAAATTAAAAATGTTTTTTTTTAATCCTTAGGCTCAGTCAGGACCTGGCACATCAGTGGAGGCCAGTATGCCGTGAGGTAAGACTTCCACAAGCAGATACAGGGACCCCACTGGGAGGGGGTCCAGGCGAGGAAAGTGGCCTGCACTCCAAAGAAAAGACATTTTAAGAAGAAAAAAATTAACAGATCTGCCTCCTTACTCAGGCGTGACATTTCAGGAGAGGCTATCAAAAGGCCCAGCATCAATAGCCATGGCTCAGCTCAGTCTCAAGCTCATGACAACCTGCATTACTGGTGAAAAAACCAAATCAAAATATATGTGTGCATAAACAGCATGGAAATTCATCAGCAGACTTACATAAAATAGGTCCACTTGTGATGTAGACCTCACAAGTTTCCTGTACATGTGGAGCTCATGGGTTTGTAGCCTGACGTCACCCAGAGGGACACTTTTATAAACCAGGGTTTGTTAGCATGTGTGTTACATCTTTATATTCATCAATACACTGGTGCAACATGTAGCCTGCAACAGCGTGACTGTGGCCACTTTGTGATTACATAATGAGCCAGTGATAGACCACAATCCCATGATCATCAGCTGGGTACTCCTTAGCTATATTTAATCCAATCTATGATTAGTCACACTCAATGTGTTATACTTAGTACTCAATGAATTGGTATTTTCTGTCGAGCACTATTCCCAAATAATAAATTCCTCTGTGTTCTTTTCACCCTGTTAACCAGTTTAAAATAACCGGATTAACACTTGTGGTAAAAAAGAGCACAGTGGGACTTAGTGCGAGAACGTTAAGTATTCATGTCGGAACAGCGACAGTTGCAAAAATATACTCCATGCTTTTATATATCCTTAAAAGTGGTTTTGACACTGATATTTGTCACTTTAAGGTTTGACAGCTGAATATTTCAATCATAAAGAAAAAAAGACTTGCACTTATATAGCGCCTTTCACGACCACCGGACGTCTCAAAGCGCTTTACAGTCAATGAAGTACTTTTTTGAAGTGGAGTCACTGTTGTAATTATGTAGAGTTTAATTATAAATCAATATTGTATTTTTTGATTCTTTATTCTATATTTGCTATCTAGACTCCCCCAATATCTTGGAAATACTTAGCAGGGCATGCAGCCGTTAACTCTGTTTCTCTCTCCACAGATGCTGCCTGACCTGCTGACTATTTCTGTTTCGATTTCAGATTTCCAGCGTCCACAGTATTTTGCCAATACCTCAGTGGGTATGACACTGATCCTATCAGCAGAAGTCACCAGATGCTGATCGAAAGCAGGAATCCTGGTTGATTTGTTTTACCCTTCCTCCCATGGTGGCTTGGAGACTTACACTAATGTCCTTACTGCCACTACAATTGAGTTCAGGTAACAGCACAGACTGTTGTTCAGTACTGGGGTTTTCCTGATCTGCACACAGCAGGTGATGTATTTAACAATTTTTGAGTTTGTTAACAAAAATATGAAAATATTTATGCCCAATGTGGTATCACACAAGAACAGTAACCAGCAATCAATCTGACCAAGCTGGGAGTAAGGATAATGATAAGGATACACAGTAGTGTATTGTAATTTTTGCATTGCACTCCCATGCTTCATTTTAAATGAACTATCAAAAAAAAATGTCTAACCCCATTAATCTCTTTAATGCATGGATTTTCAAATCAGCTGCCCTTCCCCCAGGAGGTCTGCGAGGAGATCCTAGGAGGTCCACGGATCATTGGATTTCTGTCCCTCCGTCATCAGATTTCTGAATTTTTCAGGCTCCGTTGATGTACGAGCATGAATATCTCTGTTGCTGTATACTACTAAAATGCGCTCTGTAACGACAGAGCTGTTTCCTTTCAGGTAGCTAATAGTGTTTTTTTGGAAAGTTTGAAAAGTGCTGCTTTCCTTAAAATTTTTCCCGCCCACTTTTAAGCGTCGACCCTCACATTCAAGTTTAAAAAAAATCAAACATTATAAAATGGTGGCAAAATTCTCAGAATATAAAGACAATTAGAATTCATTAAAAAATATCTAGAATTGGGCGTCAAAGAGTCGAGTCCACCATTTTAACCACAATGTTTTTTTGGTGCCAAAGAGTCGAGTCCACCATTTTAACCACAATGTTCTTCTGGTGCCAAAGAGTCGAGTCCACCATTTTAACCACAATACCAAAGCAAAATAATGCGGATGCTGGAAATCTGAAATAACAACAGAAAATGCTGGAAATACTCAGCAGGCCAGGCAGCATCCGTGGAGAGAAAAACAAGAGTTAACATTTCAGGTCTCTGATGAAGGGTCCCAGACCTGAAACGTTAACTCTTGCTTCTCTCTCCACGGATGCTGCCTGGCCTGCTGAGTATTTCCAGCATTTTCTGTTATTTTAACCACAATGTTCTTCAGGTGTCACTGAGTCGAGTCCACCATTTTAACCACAATGTTCTTCAGGTGTCAAAGAGTCGAGTCCACCATTTTAACCACAATGTTCTTCTGGTGTCAAAGAGTCAAGTCCACCATTTTAACCACAAAGTTTTTCTGGTGTTCCTGTCACCTCTTCCTTCCTTGGTCTGCTCTCCCCCACTGTTCTTCCTGAACTCTCAAAATGTCCCTATCAAGGGAATGAAGGGATGGCATGGCTGGCCAGCCACACATGGCATGTGTATAAAAGTGTCTCCTGATTTTGGCTACAATTTATCTTAAGCACTTAGTAAGGCAGAAGTAAAGAGATACAGGCAGATAGAGGCAAGAGCAAGGAAAATAGATACTGGAGATTGGAGGGGGTGGGGGGGGAAATTAAAAAAACAAGGCCATTGAATTGTTTTGGATGTAGTGCAAAAACTCTACTTCATTCTTCAAAGGAATTCAAATATTGTTTTAATACAAACGCAGTGTGGTATAAGTAGAATAAACATCAATTCATACTGCTTTACAACCTGCCCTCCCACAAAAAAAATACAGACATTTCAAATTTCAGACATTCCTGAATTTATCCATTATAACCAGGGAAATCCAACCCTATTTTTCCAGTTATACTGGGGAAAGGTAGACAGAAATGCAATGGGTTGTGTAATCATTTTAGGGGAGCTTTAAGCCAGGCCTAGTCAGCCTTGAACTCTGATGCCTTTTTATACACAATTAGAATTCATTTCTTTAAAATGGTAGAGTTGTGTGTTAGAGAATCTAGTCCACCATTTTAAGCAGCATGTACTAGCTAGTGTTCCTGTCACCTGTGCACTTCCTGTACTGCTCTCCCCCCACCATTTTTCCCAAACTCTCAAAATGTACCCTACCATGGAAATGAAGGGATGCTGAGTATATCTGCACTGGTTCCAGCCATCCTCTGCTACCTCAATCAAATTCTTCATGTATGAGCCTAGAAGTTGACTGTGGGATGGCTAGTTGAACGTACAGGGCATTATAGCTGAGCCCAATCCTATCATCACTTGATGTTGACAAGAGCATACATCCAGCAGGAGTGAGTGAGTAGTGACCAGGAATGGGACCTTAGTCCAGCAGTGCAGCACCCGACTGCTGACAGCAGCTAACTCCGGACTGAACCGAAATGAAATCCAAGTCCTCCTGGTCGTATATGGTTCACACAATGAACTGCGTCTTTACCAACTGGATCACTGGGGATCCACCACCAATTCTAAACTGGATCAGGTCATTGGTGAGTTGACTGATTTTGAAATATCTTAAGCCCGAAAGGAATCGAGATCATGCAGTTTTAGGTGAGCCTGCCCAGCACCAGGGCACTCGCAGTGCAGTCAGTAACTGCTCGGGGTACATCTGTGGACGGTTTAACACTAACATCGCCCACTTCCTCTTCCTCTGTGCCTACAGAATATGTTTCTGCTCTTGGTTACATGCAGACTTCCTCACAGTAATGAGATCCTCATAATGGTTTGGGCCTAGCATATTATTGCCTATGAGGATCTTAATTAGGACAGATAGCTCGTGGCTGTTACCACAACAAGAGCAACTGGCACAACTCGGGAAATTCCACCCTCACAGAACAATTTGTGTGCGAGAGCTGGCGTTAGAAAATTTTTTCTCGGGGAATATTGGGCTGTTGAGACAATGATGCATGTCGTAGCGGGTTACCATCGATTGTTTCCCTGTCCTTCATCATTCACAAAAGCAGGAAATAATGGCCTAGAAATTCGGTGGGCTGCGCCACCAGTTAGCGCCCAAAGAGGGCACTTAGTGGCTTTAGCGCCACTGGCCACGCCCCCCGCGAAATTTAGCGGGACGCTAATGGCGGCGTTAGCCTGTAGCGCTGCGCCGCCACCGATGACGATATTGGGTCGCGCCCCCCGCTGTAACGCCGGTCGCAATCTGCGACCGGTTCAGGGGGGCCAACCTGCGGCGGTAGTGGCGCTAATTAAAGGGGAGGTGCGGGGCAGCCATTTTTTTTGCTGGCCGCCTGCCAGCAGCTCCTCGCGCCGCCATCCCCGGCCTCCTGAGCCCCCCCGGGCGGTGCCGGCTGTGTCCCAAGAGCCCGGCACCTCTCCTCGGTGCCGGGCTCTTTTGCCGGCACTCGCGATCTCTGATCGTGCTGGTGCAGGCCCCTCCCCTTTAAGAAGGGGAGGAAGGCCTGCAGTACCGCAGCGCGCCGTAGCGTGTGGCGCTGCGGCACGCTGCGCTGTGATATTCAGTTGCAGCGCCCCAAGAGGGATGCAGGGTGCCTCGAGCAGCGCCCCGCTTCCGTTTGGGGTGCTGAAACTGAATATCGGGCTGGCGCAGGCGGCTCCGTCCGGAGCGGAAATTCCGGCGCCCAGGCGAGCCTGGCGCCTCAAACGGGGCGCCACCAAATTTCTAGGCCAATGTCCCTAGATTAAATATGGATTTAATTAATAGTTTATAACTGTGTTGTGAGTAGACTAAGGTGTTAAAAATAATGATCTCTTGTGGCATTGCTCATAGTGAGTCAGAGGTTAAGCTGTGCAAGGGGGAGGGTGCTGAGGTGGCGATAGGGGTGCACATTGCCACTGAAGGGATTTGGAAAGAAATTTGTGAGAGATCTCTTCAGAGGCAGTGAAGTAAGTATTTTTGATTGGTTCCTGAAAATAGATACATTTTGCTTTGCTTCCCCACTTCTGATAAATAAATACATTTTCTCCCCTCCCATACCACCATTACGCAAATAAATAATCTGTGCACATGATGTGGGAGAGGCAGGCAACTCAAGACTCCACTATTGTGACTAAGATATTGTTTTGTCCAGCAGAGTGATGTAAGGGACTGGGGCATAGTGACAATGTGTTGAACTGCTGATCAGCTTTAGGAAGAATGCAGGGGGACCTGGGGTCATAGACTAAAACCTGTGCCTGCACATTGGGAGTCAGAACCAAATTGGAGTAGTATTCCTGAGAGGAGAGTGACTAGGGAGAGGTGCCCGTAGACTCCTGCCAGTTTCAGAGAACCCCTTTCTTTTCAGCTTCTGCATTGTGATAAACCTTAACTTTACAGAAATAAAGCTACTCAAACCTCAGGATTACTGTAATATTAATTTTAAACTAAATTAAACATAAATTACATAAAAATAAAAAAAGTGTTCTATTTTTCTTCTATGCATTTTATTTCCCTTTTATTTAAATGTTATTTAAATGCTGCTCTGTGTGATTCAAAGCATTAGCTTTGCTCTCTGGTGGTCTGTGCTGAGGTAGCATAGCTCAGTCAGGTCAGGTCAACATTTGGGGTGCTACAGTTAGCCTTATCACAATGGACCAGAATGATACCAGGGATGAGGAACTTCAGTTATGTGAAGAGACTGTAGAAGCTGGGATTGTTCTCCTTACAGCAGAGAAGGTTAAGGGGAGATTTACCAGAGGTGTTCAAAATTATGATGGGCTTTGATAGAGAAACTGTTTCCACTGGCAGGAGGGTCGGTAACTAGAGGACACAGATTTAAGGTAATTGGCCAAGAACCAGAGGGGAGATGAGGAGACATTTTTTATGCAGTGAGTCGTTATGATCTGGAATGCAATGCCTAAAAGGGGGTGGAAGTAGTTTCAATAGTAACATTCAAAAAGGAATTGGATATATACTTGAAAAGGAAAAAATTGCAGGGCTACGTGGGACTAATTAGATTGCTCTTTCAAAGAGCCGGCACAGGCACGATGGGCTGAATGGCCTCCTTCTATGCTGTATGCTTCAATGATTCTCTGAGTCACGGTCCAGTTCCTAACCATTATTGAGTGACTCACCCCTTCCCCTATCTGGAAAGTGCGCATGTGGATATGATCAGACTCAGCTCTGATGTTCTTTACAATCAAATAGACTGTCAACATATACTGTACAGGTGCACACATCAACGGCCCTTACAGGAGATACCCAGGGCAACTGGGGCCTGTGGACCTGTACCCAGCATAAGAGGAGCAGAGAACATTTCGAGGGTCACAAAAAATGGGGGAAAACCCTGACACCTGAGCAAGGGAATAGTTATCAATCAGACCGTCAGGGTTGTAATGACTTTGAAAACAACTTAAGGGTGTGTCAACAGTCCCCAATCAAATGTGGTAGTCCTTAAACTGCTTCAAATTATAAAGACATTACTGTTTAATAATTCATGTCTCCTAAAGTGGGGGGTTGATAAACAAATACTTCTCCTGGTCAAATCATAGACTGTTTCCCCCCTGTTGTTTCTTTCTCTCCCTAAGGCACTGACTCATGCTATGGTACAGCCCCACAGGCGGCAGTAACATCACAGAAATCACACAGTGCAGATAGAGGCCATTTCAGCCCATCGAGCCTGCACCGACACATATCCCACCCGATCCCCGTAACTCCTGCACCAACACATATCCCACCCTATCCCCGTAACCCCATGTATTTAATCCCCCTAACACTAAGGGTCAATTTATCACAGCCAATCAACCTAACCCGCACATCTTTGGACTGTGGGAGGAAACCGGAGCACCCGGAGGAAACCCACGCAAACACGGGGAGAATGTGCAAACTCCACACAGAGAGTCACCCAAGGCCGGATTTGAACCCGGGTCCCTGGCGCTGTGAGGCAACAGTGCTAACCACTATGCCACCATGCTGCCCCCATGCATTTGGCTAAAAGGCTACTCTCAGTCGAAACAGTATCAGCAGGCTGTTTGACCATTGGGAACATTAGGTCCTCTCTTCACCCAATATCCACACACACGCACTTTGCACTAGAGGTCACTAACTAGCAATCAGAGAGAATCCTGGGTGACTTTCTCCCTCCCCAGACAGGAGATATTAAGCCAAATGTGTTTTGCATGATCAATCCAGACTGGAGATCGTGCCTGTAGCCTTCTGACCTGCTTGACTCATTACCACCAGCATAGTCTTCAAATTGAAAGCTCCCAATCATTCCTAACACCGAAGCCTTCAGTTTCTATATGAATGTGTTTAGCAGGAATTAAGTCTAGGTAGACATTTAGTGCTACTTGTACCCAAAAACTATCAAATATCAAATCTGCCCCATATCCTCTTGCATGTACTGTGTCTTTGTGCCGTCACGGTTCATGGGCACAGTAATATGAGTTAGATATGTCATCATCAAGTGCACATGCTGCAAACATGCCAAGCACTCATTGTGTGGAGTTTGCACATTCTCCCCGTGTTTGCGTGGGTTTCCTCCGGGTGCTCCGGTTTCCTCCCACAGTCCAAAGATGTGCGAGTTAGGATGATTGGCTATGATAAATTGACCCTTAGTGTTAGGGGGATTAAATACGTGGGGTTACGGGGATAGGGTGGGATATGTGTTGGTGTAGGGGTTACGGGGATCGGGTGGGATATGTGTCGGTGCAGGCTCGATGGGCCGAAATGGCCTCTATCTGCACTGTGGGGTTCCTGTGATTTCTGTGATCTGTGATGTAAAAAGACTACTAACACTTGGTTTGAGTATAAAACAAGGCTTTAATCAACTGTTTCACAACCATGAGATTCTAGTTACATCACTAGTTCCTGGTTACAAAAACGTCCTGAGCAAGCTGGGCCCACGCCCGAGTATTTATACTCCTTGGACGGCGCCACCAGCTGGCCGCCCAGTGTTACTTCATGAGTCATTTCTTCATGAATGATAAGATTCATGACACTTATTATTCCGCTGAAAAGCCTAAGCGCTTTTGTGTTTCCTTAAGCAGGGATTGAGTGCTATGATCAGAACTATCATGTTGACCTTCTACTTTGCTGTTCCTGAGTATTCGGGGAACCGTGAGCCATTGTGTTCCTCAGTGCCTACATAGAGATGTACACAGCTTTCAGTTTCAGCGCAGTTCAAGTTCGAGGGGTGGCTGATAGCTCATTAAGTAATTACATTGCCCAGTGTGGAACCAGGCCATACAGACTAGAAAGCTCCCAGGCTGGTGTCCCAGTCTCTACTGAATACGATCTCTCAGCTACAGTCGTGATGATGGTGGTACAACTGACCTCAGCAGCTCTGAACTAGGAAGAGGAAAATTCTGCCAGGCTTCCTACTCCTGGATGCTATCCAGTGATTGAAACCGTGTGCAGGGACATCGGGTGAGGACAGGCTTCAGGCTCGGCTCTGATAATCCCCACCCCCCCACTTTCGAATATCCATCTACACTCGTCGTTTAGATTCACACACGAAGAAGGCTTCTTGGGTGTTTAGTTCAAGCAGAAGTAAAGACTGTAAGGTGTTGTTTAACCGTTACTTTACTAGCTGAAGTTTCTAAGCATGGAAAGTACATTGTAACAGCTTCAGGGAATTACACTATTTGTAAAGTTAGTTAAAGCTGAGAAGGAAAACGATGACTAGTCTTTTTCTCTTTCTAGAAGAAGCCTGCTCTTGCCTTGGGAACAGCAAACGTTAAGGTGCAGCCGATTGGCATGTGGGTGACTGTGTAAGTTGCTGCGCTTGCATTTTAAAGAGAATGCATCAAAATACAAGAACCTTCTTTGTTTCAGTGATAAACAAGCTTTGTGTATCCCTTGGAATTGAACAGAACAGGAGCTGTTTGTCATGAGGTAAACTAATGAGCCCACGTGTTAATGGAGCTAGTTTTTAAACAGTGGTATGAGCCCACTTAAGGGTTTATACCAGTGTACTTCCTTTTCTTCTTAACTCATCTCCAGTATCAAGTGCAGTATTAGACAGAAAACATATGTATGTATAAACACTGTGTGAAAACGTTCCTGTGAAGCAAAACCAAAGCGACATTAAAGAGGCAGCATCTTCATAAAACATATATAAAATTGTTTATGTAAATCCTATTGAAGGAAAAAAAAAGAACTTGCCTTGCGTGACCTCCTATTTCTCATCTACATGTTGCCCCTTGGCAACACCACCCAAAAACACAGCGTCAGTTTCCTCATGTACGCTGATGACACCCAGCTCTACCTCGCTGCCATTTCTCGCGATCCCTCCACAGTCTCTAAATTGGCAGACTGCTTGTCCGACATCCAGTTCTGGATGAGCAGAAATTTTCTCCAATTAAATATTGGGAAGACCGAAGCCATTGTTTTCGGTCCCCGCCACAAACTCCGTTCCCTAGCCACTGACTCCATCCCTCTCCCTAACATCTGTCTGAGGCTGAACCACACTGTTCGCAACCTTGGTGTCATATCTGACCCTGAAATGAGCTTCTGACCACATATCCACAGCATAACTAAGACCGCCTATTTCCATCTCCGTAACATCGCCCGTCTCCGCCCTTGCCTTAGCTCATCCGTTGCTGAAACCCTCATCCATGCCTTCGTTACCTCTAGACTGGACTATTCCAATGCACTCCTGGCTGGCCTCCCACATTCTACCCTACGTAAACTTGAGGTCATCCAAAACTCGGCTGCCCGTGTCCTAACTCGCACCAAGTCCCATTCACCCATCACCCCTGTGCTCGCTGACCTACATTGGCTGCCCGTTAAGCAACGCCTCGATTTCAGAATTCTCATCCTTGTTTTCAAATCCCTCCATGGCCTCGCCCCTATCTCTGTAATCTCCTTCAGCCCCACAACCACCACCCCCCCCCCCGAGATATCTGCGCTCCTCTAATTCTGCCCTCTTGAACATCCCTGATTATAATCGCTCAACCATTGGAGGCCGTGCCTTCTGTTGCCTCGGCCCTAAGCTCTGGAATTCCCTGCCTAAACCTCTCCGCCTCACTACCTCTCTTTGCTCCTTTAAGACGCCCCTTAAAATCTACCTCTTTGACCAAGTTTTTGGTCACCTGCCCTAATTTCTTGGTGTCAAATTTTTTCTCTTTTAATGCTCCTGTGAAGCGCCTTTGGACGTTTTACTACATTAAAGGTGCTATATAAATACAAGTTGTTGTTGCTGACCTCAGGACGCCCCAAAGCACTTTACAGCCAATTAAGTAATTTTGAAGTGTATTCACTGTTGTAGTGTATTACAGTGTGTGTGATTTCATTATGACAAATATTTCCCTACATAACCATCAAAAAAATGATTGGGGTGTTTCTGAGAGATTGATAAGGAACTACATCATGCAATTCTTTCTTTTTAAAATAGTGTCAGCTCTCCATGTTCTTCTTTCCCAAATTAATAGTAAGGTTTTCCAAAAACGTTTTCATGAAGGTAGTGCTCCTAGCTCGTCCCCTCCTCGCCCCGATGGCTCACAGCCAATCATCGGCTGGGGTTTCGCGCTTCTGTGTTCTTCACTTTCGATTTTCTGCCCATTAAAATGAACAGGGGGCTGGCGAGAGCAGAGTGGAATACCCTGGCTATTTTACCCGTGCTTTACAGACCAGGGAGGCCCCAGCTTTCATTATTGGTCTGCTCTAGAATTGTTGATCTCAACCAGGGCAGCTGCAATTGGCCACAGTGCCCCATCCCCGTGCCCCCCCCCCACCCCTGGTTTAAGGAAGGGAAATCTGCCTGGGTTTCCAGTACCTGCACACTATCCAGTGGTATCTGCTGGAAGTGCAAGCATGTGGCGCCTGAGTGAGGAGAAGATCAGGCTTGGCTATGTTACATAGAAACCTAACATAGAAGATAGGAGCAGGAGTAGGCCATTCGGTCCCTCGAGTCTGCTCCGCCATTTAATGAGATCATGGCTGATCATCCAAATTCAGTACCCTGTCCCTGCTTTCTCCCCATATCCCTTGATCCCTTTAGCCTTAAGAAATATATCTAACTCCTTCTTGAATATATTTAATGAATTGACCTCAACTGCTTTCTGTGGTAGAGAATTCCACAGGTTCACCATTCTCTGGGTGAAGAAATTCCTCCTCATCTCTGTCCTAAATGGCTTACCCCTTATCTTTAGACTGTGACCCCTGGTTCTGGACTCCCCGCCATCGGGAACATCCTTCCTGCATCTATTATGCTTCATAGTCAGATAGCCTGGTGACACCGAGTGTCAAGGCTTAGATGTGAATATTACCACTTGAGAAACTATCAGAGTGTGTCTACTACCCCCTATAGAACCATACAGCAGCATAAGTCTAAAGCCTTCATGGGAGGGGGTGTGGGGGGGGGGGGGTGGTGGGAATGGGTGCAGAGAAAATTAAAATTGGAGAGATGCATATTTAAAAAAGCGACCCTTTAAATTTCAGATTATGTGTTCAATGAAGCTAATGTACTTCAGAGTCTTATAGTAGCAGAGTCTGGTGTTTGACATAACCTTTTATAACAGTATGGCACTGTCTAGAACTTTTATTACTCACTATATGTTTTAATTCTAAAAGTAAATAAATAGACTAGATGGAGTTCAGCCACGGCAAGCAATCAGGTTCAGCCAGTTCCACAGCATCCATCAGATCTTCTCAGGAATGGTCTCTTCTTAAATATGGCAAAAGGCCAGAGTCAACTTTTTTTTTTTTAAACCTGCTTTTTTTTCCATGGGAGTATTTTTCTGGGTAATTCCTTCCCTTCCTCCCGTGACCTTTTTTCTTCCATGTTTTTTTTTCTTTGATTATCCTGCCTGGCATTGGTGTTCAAGAATACCTCAGGTTGCCATCAACGCCCCCTGTACCTGCCTGCTCGGAGGCGCCAGGCACTGCCCTGGTACGAATCTCCCATCTAATTGCCCCAGCTCAGAGACGCCTCTAAACATGGCTGGTTTAGGAAACGCTTGGAGCGGGGCTTGAACCCTAGCCCTAGCACTGCCCAAAGAGGTCACATTTAATAACACTTACATTATATGTTTGAGTTGCCGTGTTCCAAAATGTCCAAGCTATCAAGATGGTGTTAATTTGTTTTTATAAATCACTCATCCCTATTTCGTGGAACGTAATTATTCATTAATTTTTTTAAAGAACAGCAATTTGTGTGGCTACACAGGGCATCAGCATTCATTTCCTTTCAGCCTGCAGCCTCGCACCACATTTGCGCTGTAAGTCAGCCTAAATCAACTAATAACAATGTAAAGATTCATTTAAACGCCCTTAAAAAATTATTTTTTACACCAAATGTGTGTCAAAAACTGAGCACACCATGGAAATCGATAGGTTATGTATCTAAATCATTTATGTCAGACATCTGAAACACTGCTTAATTTTTTTTGGCAAACCGTGGCAGGCCCTCTAAGCAGACCATCTCCCTTTATTTACCTTCAGTTTTCCTTGCTCCTCTCCTGAAAGTGCAGCTTCATGCTGCACTGATCACCCAACGACCATTGCGCACGTGTGACCCTGAGCAGCGAGTCTATCTGACCGCCTGTGGCATCACAGCCTGATTCGATCCTTACGTGATGTTCACACTTGTGGATTTTCCAGCAGACAACACTCGGTATTGGTGAAGAGTGAGAGACCCGGCTGATATTTTTCCCTCTCTTTAGCCTGAGATCGCTGAGGCCAATTGTAGTGCCCTCGGAACTGTTGCGATTCAAGTCAGCCAATGCAGCACAGTATGGCTATTGAACCTGATCCTAGTCTGTGTGGCTGATGTCACTGCATTTATCAATGAGGTCTTTCCTTCTTTGAATGAAAGCAATGCTAAAATTGCACCTTCGAATATTGATATTTAGTGATTTTTCTCTGAAACTCCTTCACCTGCTATTTTAGTGGAGGTATTAACCCATTTATTTTAGCCTGGTATAGTGGTTAGCACTGTTGCCTCACAGCGCCAGGGACCCGGGTTCGAATCCGGCCTCGGGTGACTGTCTGTGTGGAGTTTGCACATTCTCCCCGTGTTTGCGTGGGTTTCCTCCGGGTGCTCCGGTTTCCTCCCACAGTCCAAAGATGTGCGGGTTAGGTTGATTGGCTATGATAAATTGACCCTTAGTGTTAGGGGGATTAAATACGTGGGGTTACGGGGATAGGGTGGGATATGTGTTGGTGTAGGGGTTACGGGGATCGGGTGGGATATGTGTCGGTGCAGGCTCGATGGGCCAAAATGGCCTCTATCTGCACTGTGGGGTTTCTGTGATTTCTGTGAATGAAGGAAGAAATTTTGGACAAGCACATTAAGCAGTTGTATGCGACTATTTCACAGTGTTACTTCAGGGCCATTGAAACATACAACAGCAAATTGAATCTGTATAGCACCTTTCATGTAGAAAAACATCCTAAGGTGCTTCAGTATAAACTCTCAGACACATACAGGAACAATTTTGAACGAGGCTGCACAAATACAATTTTTAAAGCACATGTCACACTGCCAGGAAGAGAGTCAGTACAATGATAACAGAGCTTTAACACATTGCGCTGATACCATGAATGAGTTAGCTTGCTGTAATGCCCAATATATTGTTACAGTCAACAACAACAACTTGTATTTATATAACACCTTTAATGTAGTAAAATGTCGCAAGGCGCTTCACAGGAGTGTTATAAGACAAAAAATTTGACACCGAGCCACATAAGGAGGAATTAGGGCAGGTGACCAAAAGCTTGGTCAAAGAGGTAGGTTTTAAGGAGCGTCTTAAAGGGGGAAAGACAGATAGTGAGGCGGAGAGGTTTAGGCAGGGAATTCCAGAGCTTAGGGCCGAGGCAACAGAAGGCACGGCCACCAATGGTTGAGCGATTATAATCAAGGATGCTCAAGAGGGCAGAATTAGAGGAGCGCAGATATCTCGGCGGCGGGGCGGGGGGGGGGGTGGTGGGGGGGGTTGTGGGGCTGAAGGAGATTACAGAGATAGGGAGGGGTGAGGCCATGGAGGGATTTGAAAACAAGGATGAGAATTTTGAAATCGAGGCACTGCTTAACCGGGAGCCAATGTAGGTCAGCGAGCACAGGGGTGATGGGTGAACGGGACCTGGTGCGAGTTAGGACACGGGCAGCCGAGTTTTGGATGACCTCAAGTTTACGTAGGGTAGAATGTGGGAGGCCAGCCAGGAGTGTGTTGGAATAATCAAGTCTCGGTATAACAAAGGCATGGATGAAGATTACAGTAGCGATGAGCTGAGGCAAGGACAGAGATGGGCGATGTTACAGAGGTGGAAATAGGCGGTCTTAGTTATGCTGCAGATATGTGGTCAGAAACTAATTTCAGGGTCAAATATGACACCCAGGTTGCGAACAGTGTGGTTCAGCCTCAGACAGATGTTAGAGAGAGGGATGGAGTCAGTGGCTAGGGAACAGAGTTTGTGGCAGGGACCGAAAACAATGGCTTTGGTCTTCCCAATATTTAATTGGAGAAAATTTCTGCTCATCCAGAACTGGATGTCGGACAAGCAGTCTGACAATTTAGAGACCGTGGAGGGATCGATAGAAGTGGTAGTGAGATAGAGCTGCGTGTCGTCAGCGTACATGTGGAAACTGATGCTGTGTTTTCGGATGATGTCGCCAAGGGGCAACATGTAGATGGGAAATTGGAGGGGGCCAAGGATAGATCCTTGGGGGACACCAGAGGTAACGATGCAAGAGCGGGAAGAGAAGTCATTGCAGGTGATTCTCTGGCTACGATTAGATAGATAAGAATGGAACCAGCCGAATGCAGTCCCACCCAGCTGGACGACGGTGAAGAGGCGTGGGAGAAGGATGGAGTGGTCAACCATGTCAAAGGCTGCAGACAAGTCAAGAAGGACGAGGAGGGATAGCTTGTGACTTTGATGAGAGCTGTTTCAGTACTGTGGCAAGAGCGGAAACCTGATTGGAGGGATTCAAACATGGAATTGCGGGAAAGATGGGCATGGTTTTGGGAGGCGACAACACGTTCAAGGACTTTGGAGATGGGGCAGTAGTTTGCAAGGACTTTGCTTTATGAATGTTTAAAGCTCCTCTCCCAATTCAGGCACATATAGTTACGATGGGAAAATGAATATGAGTGCAGAAGATGAAGTGAAGGTTGTAAATTATAAAACTTTAGACCTATAAACATCTACACTGTTACTTTATTGGTATTTTAAAACATACACCAGGAGACATTACACATGTCTCCTTCCAAGATGGTAACTAACTATGAGAACGTCCTGTGTATCCTTTAATATTTTTCCTCTTCGTGTATTTGCCCAATTCTCTTTTAAATGTCGTTACTGTGTTGATTTGGTTTCAATGGTCACTCGCGGTCATGCATTCTATATTCTAATAACTCTTTATGTGGAAAAAAAATCTTCTAAGCTCTCTTTTCTAGTACTAATCCTTAGTTCAAGCCCTTGATTCATCAACCAGTGGAAATAATCTTTCAATATTTACCCTCTCAAACCCTTTGATCACTTTTATTAGATTTCCTCCTTAAATGTTTCTGCTCTGTCGCAGTCTATTAGGAACATGCCTAGGAACTCTCTTAACAAAAACAAACCGTCCTTTCTAGTCACAGCCAACATGACTAAATTCAGTTTCCCTTCACACAAGGCTACCTCAATCTAAAATACATGTATAGGAACATAATTCTGTTGGAAAAGCCTATTGTTCTCGCTTAATTACTTCCCAGAAAAACGCTTCTGTTTGTTAGACAGCGACACCATTTAATTTTGCTGTCTCCCTATCTCTGTAACCTCCTCCAGCCCTACAATCCTCCGAGATCTCTGAGCTCCTCCAATTCTGGCCTTTTGCGCATCCCCGATTTCCATGGCTCCATCATTGGCAGCTGTGCCTTCAGGTGCCTAGGCCCTAAGCTCTGGAATTCCCTCCCTAAACCTCTCCGCCTCTCGCTCTTCCTTTAAGACGTTTCTTTAAACCTACCTCTTTGACCAAGCTTCTGGTCACCTATCCTAATGGCCCGGAATTTGCGGTGGGTTGTAGACAGCGTCAGGCTTGACTGTGATGTCTCTTGTGGTCTCACGGGGTGGGAGGTCAATGGGAAGCCAATGAATTGCACGCTGATGCAATTTTAACCCCATTCTCCTTGGGCATGTGGTGTGGGAGGAGGGATAAAAGCAGGCATTTACCGTCAAGGCTGGAATATGGCACTGTACACCAGCAAAGAGGCAACCCCTGCAGCAGAGGAGTGAAGGGGTAAAAATTGGCGAGAGATATATATATTGTATATTTTTCTCTCACTCACTGTCATTCAATGTACTTCCTGTCTGTTGAATTTACTGCACAGACTCATTGAGGCTTTAAATAATCTCTGATGATACTGGAAATCTCGACAACTTCTGGGAAGTTTCCCATTTGAAGCAGCTCAGGACAGGAATATTTTAATTTCCCATCAAGGTATTTTGGGCATTCCCATTGTTTCTAATTGGAACTCATAACTGCTTTGTTCCCCTCTGAATGGGAAACAGCGAGACGAGAACAAGATGACATTTAACCTATGGTAAGGATGAACCCTGTAATACCACAGTGGAGTTAAAGTCTGTGGGGTCTATTTTCCGACCAGCGAAGTTTATGTATGAATGATTAATGCAGTTTAACGACTGCCTAAAAACAGCAGACAAAAGAATATACCACGGGAAAGTGTCCATGTTTGAACTTTTACTGATCCTATATAACCTTATGTTACAATTGGAACAATCCAAGGTTCTGTTACACCCTGAGGTACTAGAGTAGTGTTCAATAAATTATTATATCCAAGGTATTTCCCGTAAAAGACACCTTTGTCAGTCTTTTTGCAATGTTCTCCCCTCCTCTCCTGAAGCTATAGGGGCCAATTTGGGGGGAGTAGAGAAACGGTTCCACCAGTGTTAATATTAGTGGTGCAATGTTGCCCCAATCCAAGATAGTTGCCTTTGCTTCTCTCTGGACATACTCATTGCCAGGTCAGGAGTAGCTTGTCTACTGCAGCCAGTCAATTCAAAGTTCCCATGCTTCAGGGAGAGCCGTGTCAGTTATAGACACTCCCTGGAGTGTGAGCAATTTAGAGTTGGCTGATTTTGACTGGCTGCAAGGGCAAGCTGGTTGGCAAGTTCTGACCAACAGAGACAAAGGCCCATTGGGTTGGACCAGAACTGCAATGTGGATGACTTGGATAGCTGTGGATTTGTTCAGTCGAATCATTGGGAATTGCACAAGAACAGAGACAGGGAGGGGCTGGCTGAATTTAGACCCACAAAGCTTCTGGATTCAGCTTGTGGTAAAGTTGAACAAATGCTGGTAACGCTTTAATACTTCACGTGTAAGCCTAGGCAATGAGTGCCAACAGGCTACTCAGCAGTGGGAAGCATCGCAGCTCAGCTCAACTTTGTCTTCATCGGACTTCCACATATATACACTTTCCAGCAGGGTTCACTGGTAGGAATCAGCACCCTGGCTGACTTTTCCCCAGGAGCATTAAAGCCAATTATAGTATCTCAGCCACCTTTCCCCCATCTTCTGGCTGAGATCTACTAACTCAGCATAGACAGGGGGACTGAACCTGGGCAACTCAAGTTCAGTATGGACACTACCACACTGTGTGGCAGAATTATTTCTCAAGCAAGTCATTCCACTTTATGTTTTGCTGCAGGTCTCCTTTTTCTCAAATATAAGTTGCCAGCAAAGCAAACGAGTGGGGGGGGGGGGGGGAGGGGGGGAGGGAGGTGTCGACTAATTAAAAAACTTTTACTAACCTCCCCACCTCCTTTCCGCCACCATTTTCATGATGCCAAGTTTCACCTGGGATAACATGAGTGCACGAATGGGAAAAAAACATTTGTTGTACGCGAATATGCAACAAAAACAAACGAAAAATTCCAGCCTGGCCCAGGGTCACAAAATCTCCCTTTAATATATAAAGAACTTTCTTTTCTGTCAACAGCCCCATTTTCTAACTCCCCGGTGGCACTGTGAATAGCACAACTGGCACGCTCATTTATCTTCCGCCTCAGTTGAATATTTCCCTCTTGGGAAAAGCATGGGAACATTTCTCGGCCGAGCTTTCCTGGTTTATAATGGGCTCCAAATGCCTTGATATAGTCGCTTGGAAAAGCTTCCTCCAGCTTGACTGTGATATCTGACTGACAAACCCCGGCACCAGAGTACAGTCTGAGGAAGCCCCTCAGAGCCCAGAAAACCACAACCACTCCCGAGAATTGAACAGCCCCGGCAGCTGTCGGACGCGCCCTCATATTCGAGCACACACCTGTGAGTGTGGGCTGACGAACCCGCACACAAACGAGCAACAGGAGCGCACGAGGTGCATTTGCATTATATACCGGACCACTTTTCTCTCTGTTTTCAACACGCAGTCTTATTGCTGTTTATTGAGATCTAATCTTCAAAGGGCTAAATTGTTACAGTATTTTGCGTTTGAAACAGAGGGGTGTGCACCCGCTGTTCTCCTGCGAGCGGGGAGCTGTTCTCCTTCAGTGCACTGGGCCCAGCTTTTATATTCAGCCTCACAGACAACAGCTCGATGTGACGGCCTTGCCATGCTTACAAGATAAAACCAGCCCCCTTTATCCCAATGCAGACTTGTAGACCCATAGTTTCAAGGGTTTCATATGCAATCGGGATAAGACAGGCAGGATTGATTACCTTGTAGGGCAAGGTTTGCACTACATATATAACTTGGCTGCACTCATATATACTGTAACTATAGCGGGCTGGATTTTACCAGCCCTGAGGAGGCGGGGCTGCCAGGAAAGTCAAAAAGAATGGGAGCGGTCCCGAACCCACTCCCAACCCGCCTCCAACCAATCTTCCTGGGAGTCGGGTCCCCGATTTGCGCAGGGACCCGACTCCTAGCGGCGGGAAGAGGATTATAGCCACTTAACTGCCTGTTAACAGGTAGTTAACAGGCAGTTAAGTGGCTTTTTCCAATTTTTAGACTTCTGCTGCGGGCTTCCCGACGTCGGGGAACCCCGCCAGGGTAAGTGAGGCGTACTGTGGGTCTGTTGTTATGTTGGTGTAGAGATGACAGCTGCAGAAGTGGTGTGAAGGATCCAATGGGACACTGGTGAGTATCAGAAGTAAGGAAATGTTCGGAAAGTCATTTTTAATGTGTTTAGATTTTTCTGTAGGTGACAAGCTTTGAAGTGTTGTGTAGCCTCACCTCAATGGGAGAAGTGCCAGATCGCGTCTGTACTCTCACCTGCAGCTGCCATCTGTTTCATCCTAAGGAGAGAGTCACTGGAGAGCCTGGGTGCAAGGGCTCACCTTTGTACAGTGATTGTCAGTGTTTGACAGCACCTCAATGCTGTCAAACACTTTCAAAAATGTAAGGTTCATGTGCCTTTAAGAAAACCTGCAGATGAAGCATCATCAACTGACGTCATCTGACACCGGCTTTCCCTTAATTGGCCAGTAAGACGAGTTTACCAAGGCCAATCAGGGGAAAATAGCATCTGTGTGTCGAACGTCGCTGGAGGCGGGACTAGAATCCGGAAGGCAGCAGTCCTGCCCCCAACTCGTCTCAGTAAGTAAAATCCAGCCCAGCGTATATATATAAAATAATGTAAATATAGCATATATACTAGTGTAAATATTGTGTATATCAAAAATCTAGGCTGACACTCCAGTGCAGTACTGAGGGAGTGCTGCACTGCCAGAGGTGCCATCTTTCATATGAGGTGTTAAATGGTCTGCTCACCCAGGTGGATGTAAAAGATCCCATGGCACTATTTCTTAGAGGAGCACGGGAGTTATCCCCAGTGTTCTGGCCAATATTCATCCCTCAATCAACATCACTAAAACAGATCACCTGGTCATTATCACATTACAGTTTGTGGGAGCTTGCTGTGTGCAAATTGGCTGCCACATTTCCCACATTACAACAGTGGCAAAAGTACCTCATTGGCTGTAAAGCGCTTTGGGATGTCCTGAGGTCGCGAAAGGTACTATAGAAATGCAAGTCTTTCTTTTATATAAAACAGATATATAGATTTAAATATAAAACAGTGTATAGTATATATAACTTTAAAAAAAAAGCTGCTGCTATTCTGGAATTTCTACTAATTGAACCGCGATAACAATCTTTTTAAAAGTCTCCTCCATACACAGCGCACAAGTGAATATTCCTGCTGTATAGCTGCAATTTTTCTGGTGAGCAAGGTCTGCTACAGGAAATGAGATGCACAGGATGAGATATGTTGAAGAGGAAATGGTGTAGGTATAATCCTTCACCGTTCAGAAGCCATCACTCTCAGTCTAACTGGAGCGATGTTGTTCTTTGCAAATTATTGATTGAAATATGCTGCAGAAATGTTGGGAACACCTGCAGTGAAGGCACCGGTGATTCATATCAGCCAAAGAGGGGTAGCAGCCAGATTAACATGCACCATTAACCGTGCCAGGCAATGATGCATTGCAAAAATAACCACCGTATGGTGTGGGGATTTTTAAACTAGCTATTCAAAAACTAGACTTTTCCTGTCAGTTTTCAATCATTAACAATCAACCAGCAGTGAAATTAGATTTTCATCTTTACAAGCCCACAGTCATCTCTTGTGGCCTGGTAAATATACCAAACTGATACATGTCAGCACGCTTGTCTCATGATTCAAAATAGTGTTGTGGTGTAAGCACGTTGATGCGAGTGACCAGCTCACTGTTACAATCGTTAATCGCTGATTGGAAGGCCCCGATTTTTAACTGCACCCACCTGGCGGAAATCGGGCGGGGAGGCAGCTAAAATAACGGGAGTCACTTACCCTCCCCCCCCCCCCCCTCCACCAACCACCGATCCCGCTTTCTTCCCACTGTGTCCCCCATTATAACCTGCTCCTTTGAGCAGGTGAGCAGGACACCCACAGGAAAGAGGCGGGGGTCCTGTTTTAATATGCAGATAGGGTCCAATGATGTCACCAGGACCCGATCTGCAATATCAACCAGAGGCCTGAGCGGGGAAGGGCTGAGGGTGGTGACGGCTAACCCCCCCCCCCCCCCCCCCCCTCTGACAAAACCTATTTTTCAGTTTTTCTTGTGGGCCGGGAGGGGTAGGAGTGCTCCTCCAGACCTCACAAGGCAGCCGTGGGCCTCCCTTGCGCTGGGCGCTCCCCCGTACCCTCCCCACCATCCCATTAATATCGAAGCCAAAGTCTTTCAAAAATAAACATTAACAGCTATAATTTTAGGGTTTGTTGTAGGTCAGCTGTCAATGTATTTGGAAAATAGAATTCTATTGGGGAATAGCACACACACACACAGATGGAACGTGCCAAGCCGGAAAAGGGCACAATAGCATCGTGGTTCTAATACTGGACCAGCAGCCCAGGGATGCTCAAATCCCACCATGGCAAGTTGTGAAATTATATTCAATAAATCTGGTAATTTGTGATCTGGCACCAGCAAAAATGACCACAAAAGCAGTTGGACTATTTAAAAAACCCAACTGGTTATTAATGCCCATCTGTGAGGGAGCTGCAAACCCCGCCTGGTCTAGCCTACATGGGGCTCCAGTCCTACACTATGTGGTTGGTTCCCCTCAGTGCAACCAGGGATGGGACATAAATACTGCATTGTAAGTATTGCCTTTAACAAATAATAAAAAAGTCTCTGTGCAGCCAAGCGTCCTCCAACGAGCCTGCAAGAGATCAGTAGCTAGCTTCAAAACCAAAAACTGTAGAGTAACACAATAAGATCGCTTTGATATTACTATTTCAGATCTCAGACTACATTATCAAGAGTCCTCTAATCTCCTTTCAACAGACGATCACAGGATAATTATGGATGAGGAAGACCGTTTGATCCATAATAGGTCCTCCATCTAAAATGACCCTTAAATTCCCCTATTGCAGCATCCACTTGGGACTTAATTAATTCCAGGGTTTTCGCCTCGAGTACTCGTTATAAATTAGCTTCATGATTTATTTTAAACTGAAAGTTTTTTTTTTCCTTTTTTTTTCAATAATTTCTGGCAGCTGTTAATCCCGACCTAAAGCCCTGGCTTCTTGCAAACATTGTAGCAGCCCTGACTCCTGGCAGGTACTCGGAGTGGCAGATAATGGCAGTGTGGGTAACTGAGAGCGCAGATTCTCAAGGTTCCACAGAATTTCTATGGAAATTGTCTCCATTACAGGAGGATGTTTTGAGGAAGTCCAAACTCTGCTGGAAATTCATTGAACTGATAAGGCCATTTAGATGTAGACCCCCAATTCTATGTCTCTTTAAATTCTGATAGCGAATGACTTCCTTCTTCACAAAAGGAGCAAAACTGTTGTTTCCCCAACCATGGAGGTTATCAGGCATCACTCAACCTGGGGGCAGCTGCCATTTCCAACTGTCCTTGAACAATCATTCTTAGCTTGAACTCTTTCACATATGATTGTTGCCACCCAGTTCAAAAGTTCAAAATACTGAACCAATACCGTTAATATTGTTGTCAAGATGCTGTTGCTTTTGTCTTCTCGTAAGAACTGTTCACTGCCATGATTTACATGCATGAGGGCTCCTCCGATGACTCACTGAAGTTGCACTTCCCGATGTGCTCTCAAGCCATACTAAGCATGAAGTTGCATATCTGATCCCTGCTCTGTGCTAAGTTGGTTACTCTTAGCCAGGGCGGCAGTGGGGGCATTAGAATTGCCTTCAGTATCCCCAGTCTAAGAGAGGATGAATGAGACAGGGCTCCCACTGGTAATCACTCTCCAGGGACCCACTTGGTAGATACAAGCCCAAGTGGCTATTGATGTGTGCGTTGGTGAGGGGAAGGCGGGTTGGGGGGGGGGTGGTGGAACACAGCAATTTCTGTCCTCACAAAGTCCACAAACAAGTACTTTATAGCAGGGGTTACAGAATAGCAATCAGGAGCAAGATCCTCTCTAGCCCAAAGGTAAAGAAACACTATGGGTGCTAACTTCACCGGTCACCTCTGTGCCCGAAATTTAATGGTAGCGCCCCAAGAAGGAGGCGGGGCACTACTGGAAGCGCACCCCCTCCCTCTTGGGGCGCTCCCAGGGAATATCGTGGCGCTATATGCCGCAGCGCTACGCACACCGGCACGCCGCGCCGCAGTACTCCCTCCCCTTATTAAAGGGGAGAAGCCTTGTGCAGCGTGACCTGGGGCCCAGCTGGGCCACCAGGGAGCGGGGTGCTGGCAAAAGAGCCCGGCACTCAAGAGGAGTGCCGGGCTGCCCGATCGTGGCCAGCAGCCCACGGGGGGATGGCAGAGGGGGCAGGTGCTGGCAGGCGGTCCAAAAAAAATTGTGGCCGCCCCGCCCGGCACCTCCACTTCAAGTATCACCACCCCGGCCACACGTACGCCCCACCCCCGACCCTGTCGGACATAGCGCCCGGTGGTACATCAGGGGGCACGACCGAAGTTTGCTGCCAGAGCGTGAGCGGGGCGCTGCGCACGGTCGTGATGTCATCACAGGAGGAGTTAGCGGCACCGTGTCCGGGCGCTAGTTGCTTTGTGCAAAGTAACCGAATTTTGCCCCCTAGTAGTCCTTCCAGTGGGTCAGCTAACTCAACATAGGCTTGGGACTGAATTTGGAACCTGCCTGCTGTGATCAGACCACTGCGAGGCAGTACATTGACTACCAAGTCCAAACATTATACACGTATTAACGGTTCCATTGGTCATGTGTATTCAAAAGTATCCCCATTGGGGATTTAGGTTAGGAATGCCCTTTAAAGGAATCTTCCAAAACCACCAGTGTATCATTAAGAAGATTATCTCCACCCGCCGCCCCGCTCCTGTTTTGTGAAATGCCAATGTTTTTACAGTTAATTCTTAAAGCCACACCTGCACAGTTTTCAGAGGTTCAGCAACAACAGCCTAGGATCACATGGAGGCTGCCGTAATCTAGCCACCTCACTGTAGGTTTGGTCTCTGAAAAAAGCCATCACGGTAATCAACACCCAATAATTTTCATGCAAAGGGTTTTTAGTCCAGAATTTCCTTCCTGAATTTCCTCTCCTTACTGCCAGCAAAGGTTTTGTGCTCAATTTGCCTCATTAGGAGGCCCGATGATCCAAGATGAACCCTGCTGATTGCTCTATGCTTGTAATAAAAAATGTTCTTACTCATTTTTTCTGCCAATTTTCTCCCTTCCCCTCCTGAAGGCATTTATATTATCTGCCGGAGTTTGGTGCTCAGTGGTTCCAGGCATCCTCCATCTTCACCCAAGTGGCCTTTGTTCACTTGTTAGCCGTGGCAGTGTCTGTCAGCAAACTATTCAAGCTCGATCTGTCCTCAACTAATAGCCACGCATGCACCATTTGCAGCATGAATTGCTGGATAGCAGTCAGGAGCAGGAATCCCAGCTGATTTCCCACCCCCTCTCTAACTCAGCGGTTGTAGCGCACCTGCTGCTGCCTAGGCTGATATCAGTTAAGTCAGCAGTTAAGTTTTATTGTGCAGGCATTCTCAAGTCACTGAATTAAAGTAGTCTTTCTTTGCGAATTCTCTTCCCTGCAATAGTATTTCAATGTTGGACCTGTCTGGTTGTGGACCTCGCCCAATATCAGGAAGACCTGTGCAGACAGTAATGCAAGAAACACCGTGTGAGCCTGCACGAGTAGGCCAGAGCCAGAGCCCACTCTTGACCAGGAAAGGCGGCTGCTTGCAACCCCTGGAAGCAACTGTCATTGTGGGGGGGAAAAAAGCATCTCTTAATGTGGCCCTGTGCTCCACTGAAGGCGCTCACTCCACCTCACTTATATTACAGAGAATTGTGTGCCAATGTCAAGGCTGCTGTCGACGGCAGCACTATAATATAAATGCAGCACGACCTGGAGCAATAATGCTTCAGTCTCATTCGCTGGAGTCTCTCTAACTGCTGTCTTTGCTCTGCTCTGACTGGTGCAGTGGCACTAGATGGCAGTATTACAGGTCATTCTGGTACCTTACGGGACTTTACAAACTGGGCATTTGGTGGAATTCGTACCTGTCTGGAAACATTATATTCTGCACAAGCGTGGTGCCCCATAATAAGATAATCTATTTAAGAAAGAAAGAAAGAAAGAACTTACATTTATTTAGTGCCTTTGATGACCTCAGGACTTCACAAGGCACTTCACAGCCCATGAAGTACTCCTGAAGGGCAGTCACTGTTGTAAAGTACGGAAAATTTAGAATATGTAGTGGCTGTTATTTTCCTATAGCGTTTAGAGCTACTGTTTTCTGTCACATAACGTAGCAGCCCTTGATTACTCCTGGTTGACAATAGTAGACTCTACACCAACGGAGGTCCAGGTAATATCTCAATGGCTGCGCTGGAGTGTTCTTTGAACCCCTTGATTTTATTACAGGGTACCACACTGCAGCCCCTCTGATATTCTTCTGTCTCTGTCCCTCCAGTCCTCCTCTCCTAAAGGTGGTGACTCATGCTGAATTCCATGCTCACCAGCTGCTCTGTGATCAGTGATCGTTCCTCATGTGTGAGCCCAGAAAAGTGAATGGTGACAGGCAATACTCTGCGGGGTTTTTTTTAAATTCGCTTATGGGATGTGGGCGTCGCTAGCAAGGCCAGCATTTATTACCCATCCCTAGTTGTCCTTGAGAAGGTGGTGGTGAGCCGCCTTCTTAAACCGCTGCAGTCCGTGTGGTGAAGGTACTCCCACAGTGCTGTTAGGGAGGGAGTTCCAGGATTTTGACCCGGCGACGATGAAGGGTTGGCGATATACTTCCAAGTCAGGATGGTGTGTGACTCGGAGGTGAACTTGGAGGTGGTGGTGTTCCCATGCGCCTGCTGCCCGTGTCCTTCTAGGTTATTGAGGTCGTGGGTTTGGGAGGTGCTGCCGAAGAAGCCTTGGCGAGTTGCAGCAGTGCATCTTGTAGATGGTACACACTGCAGCCACTGTGCGCTGGTGGTGAAGGGAGTGAATGGTTAAGGTGGTGGATGGGGTGCCAATCAAATGGGCTGCTTTGTCCTGGAAGGTGTCGAGCTTCTTGCGTGTTGTTGGAGCTGCACTCATCCAGGCAAGTGGAGAGTATTTCATCACACTCTTTACTTGTGCCTTGTAGATGGTGGAAAGGCTTTGGGGAGTCAGGAGGTGAGACACTCGCTGCAGAATACCTTGCGTGCATCGCAGCCAAGCTGAAACCTGTGCTCACCAGATGTCCATATGTTCACTTTCCAGCGGGAGTCACTGGACAGCAGTCTGGAGTGGGAACTCTGGTTGGTTTCCCATTTTTCAAGCATGGGTCCTGAGGTCAATTGTAGCACCCCTATTACTGTTCTGGCTAAAATCAGTAACTCAGAACAGACTAGAGATAGACCTATGGACATATCATAATCGTTATGGCTCAGTTCCACAGTGGCGAATTAATTAACCAACTGAGCTATCATGGGAGCTGAACTTTATGTATTTCATTCAAGAATTACAATTTCCAGACGTCATTATTTATTGCATGCTGGGATCACAGACGCAGCTCCTCATAAATCCTCGATCTGTCAGAAATAGGAACGCCAGTGAAATAGTTTGAAGATTTTCTGTTTCTTAGAACATATATGGAGTAAGAAAGTTCAAAAAGCCTATCAAACCTGTTCCTTCCACAAACCATGTACAATTTATCAGGAATTCTACCCTGCCAGCTTAACCTCTGTAGGGAAAATTTGAAACAACTACTTGATGCTCAAAGAGGTAATCAGTTGAAACTCCAGGCAATCTATCAATTTTTATGTCTCCAGGCTACCCTGCCCACAGCCAAGAGCACAGGAACTATCATACCCTTGGATTACTTCATCATCTCGATCTATACTTTTAACCTTTCCCACATTACAACAGTGACTACACTTCAGAAGTACTTCATTGGCTGTAAAGCGCTTTGGGACGTCCTGAGGTCATGAAAGGCGCTATATAAATGCAAATCTTTCTTTTTCTTTTTTTCCCCCCAGATATTTATCCAACTCTTTTTTTGAAGGGATTAGAAGAAAAAATTGCAAATACTGGAAATCTGAAATAATAATGCAACATGCCCCAAATAAACAGCTGGCCCCAAAAACATCTGTAAAAGAGAAACAACAGGATAATTTGCAGTTCTGATGAAGGAAGGCGGTTACAGTGCCAACTATAGAGAACTCCAGTCAACAGTGATTCATAATCCTCTGGATTTCCATTAGCATGTACTTTGTGATGTTATAACAAGGCTGGAAATTATGACTGGTGATCAGGGCAGATGAACAGTTAACATTCCTCTGTTGGGTGGAGACCCTCAGACTGAAGGATGTGCTGTGTATTTCCAGCATTTTCTACATTCAGTTCAGATATCCGGCAGTTTATTTTTATCTTTACTAATTTGAACCCCTCATTACAGTACTAATCCCATCGGTCACATCAGGGGAATACACTGACATCTCCTGCAGGCTGTATTCCATAGATGACCCCCATCCCCCAACCTGCCATGTTTTTCCCCAGTCTGCACTTATCCATTCTTACTTCATTTAGGCATTGAAGCCTGTTTGACTAACTGCTGAGGTGCATTTATATATTTTTTTATTCGTTTATGGGATGTGAGCATCGCTGGCAAGGCCAGCATTTATTGCCCATCCCTAGTTGCCCTTGAGAAGGTGGTGGTGAGCTGCCTTCTTGAACCGCTGCAGTCCATGTGGTGAAGGTACTCCCACAGTGCTGTTAGGGAGGGAGATCCAGGATTTTGACCCAGCGACGATGAAGGATCGGCGATATACTTCCAAGTCAGGATGGTGTGTGACTCGGAGGCGAAATTGGAGGTGGTGGTGTTCCCATGCGCCATGTTGGTACAAACGACATAGATAGGACTAGGAAGCCGGTTCTGTTAAAGGAGTATGAGCAGCTAGGGGTCAAATTAAAAAACAGAACCTCAAGGGTAATAATCTCTGGATTATTACCTGAGCCACGAGCGAATTTGGCTAGGACAAATAAAATTAGAGAGTTAAATGCGTGGCTCAAAGACTGGTGTGGGAGAAATGGGTTTTGCTTCCTGGGACACTGGCACCAGTACTGGGGCAGGAGGGAGCTGTTCCGTTGGGACGGGCTTCACTTGGCCAGTGCTGGGACTAGAGTCCTGGCGGATCATATAACTAGGGCTGTAGAGAGGGCTTTAAACTAACTAGTGGGGGGGGGAGGTTCCTAGAGAGCAAATAATAAAAATGACAACAGAGAAGGTCATAGACTTAGGTAGCAGTGGGGAAATTAAAAACCAGAGCGTGTCAGGAAGGGGCAGAAGGTATGGAGTAAAAGGTAAAGTAATAAAAAGGGCAAAAGCAGGAACTAAGTGTCACAAAACATATTTGAAAGTTCTCTATCTGAATGCACGTAGCATTCGTAACAAAATAGACGAGTTAATGGCACAAATAACTATATATGGGTATGATCTTGTGGCCATTACAGAAACATGGCTGCAGGGTGACAATGCCTGGGAATTAAACATACCAGGTTATTTAACGATCAGGAAGGACAGGCAGGAAGGAAGGGGAGGTGGGGTGGCTATGTTAATAAAGGAAGGAATCACTGTAATACAGAGAAATGATATTGGGTCAAAAGATCAGGATAATGAAACAGTTTGGGTGGAGGTAAGGAATAATAAGGGGAAAAAAACACTAGTGGGCGTAGTCTATAGGCCTCCGAACAGTTGCAACTCTGTTGGACGGAGTATCAATCAGGAAATAGTTGAGGCTTATAATAAGGGAACATCTATAATTATGGGGGATTTTAACTATCATATTAATTGGACAAATCAAATTGGGCAGGGCTGCCTTGAGGATGAATTCATTGAGTGTATTAGGGATGGGTTTCTTGAGCAGTATGTAACTGAACCGACCAGGGGGCAAGCAACCTTAGATCTGGTCCTGTGTAATGAGACAGGATTAATTAAAAATGTCCTAGTAAAGGATCCCCTTGGAATGAGTGACCATAACATGGTTGAATTCCATATTCAATTAGAGGGTGAGAAGGTTGGATCTCAAACAAGCGTGCTAAGCTTGAATAAAGGAGACTATGAAGGTATGAGAGCGGAATTGAGTAGAGTGGATTGGGAATATAGATTAAAGGGTAAGACGATACATGATCAGTGGTGTACATTTAAGGAGTTATTTTACAACTTCCAAAAAAAAAATATTCCACTGAGAAGAAAAGGGTGTAAAAGAAAAGACAGCCATCCGTGGCTAAGTAAAGAAATTAAGGATAGTATTCGACTAAAAACAAGGGCATATAAGGTAGCCAAATCTAGTGGGAGGATAGAGGATTGGGAAAACTTTAAAAGACAGCAAAAAATAACAAAAAGATTGATTAAGAAAGGGAAGATAGATTATGAAAGTAAATTAGCAAAAAATATAAAAACAGATAGTAAGAGTTTTTATAGTTATATAAAAAGAAAAAGGGTGGCTAAAGTAAATGTTGGTCCCTTAGAGGATGAGACCGGGAAATTAATGGTGGGAAATATGGAGATGGCAAAAACACTGAATGAATATTTTGTATCAGTCTTTACAGTAGAGGACACTAAGAATGTCCCAACACTGGACAAACAGGGGGCTATAGTGGGGGAGGAGCTAAACACGATCAAAATTACTAAGGAAGTGGTACTCGGTAAAATAATGGGACTCAAGGCGGATAAATCACCTGGACCTGATGGCTTACATCCTAGGGTCTTGAGGGAAGTGGCGGTAGGGATTGTGGATGCATTGGTAATAATTTTCCAAAACTCCCTGGACTCAGCAAAGGTCCCGGCAGACTGGAAAACTGCTAATGTAACACCCGTTTTAAAAAGGGCAGTAGACAGAAGGCTGGAAACTATAGACCGGCTAGCCTAACATCTGTGGTAGGTAAAATTTTGGAGTCCATTATTAAGGAGACAGTAACAGGACATTTGGATAATCATAATTTAATAGGACAAAGTCAGCATGGTTTTATGAAGGGGAAGTCATGTTTGACAAATTTGCTGGAGTTCTTTGAGGAAGTAACATATAGGGTGGATAAAGGGGAACCAGTGGACGTAGTGCGTTTAGACTTCCAAAAGGCATTTGACAAGGTGCCACACAAAAGATTATTGCTTAAGATAAAAAATCACGGGATTGGGGGTAATATTTTGGCATGGATAGAGGATTGGCTATCTAACAGAAGGCAGAGGGTTGGGATAAATGGTTCATTCTCAGACTGGCAATCAGTAATGAGCGGTGTTCCGCAGGGGTCAGTGCTGGGTCCCCAACTCTTTACAATCTATATTAACGATTTGGAGGAGGGGACCGAGTGTAACATATCAAAGTTTGCAGATAATACTAAGATGGGAGGGAAAGTAGTGAGTGAGGAGGACATAAAAAACCTGCAAGGGGACATAGACAGGCTAAGTAAGTGGGCAGAGATTTGGCAGATGGAATACAATACTGGAAAGTGTGAGGTTATGCACTTTGGCAGGAAAAATCGTAGAGCAAGTTATTATCTTAATGGCAAGAAACTGGAAAGTACTGAAGTACAAAGGGATCTGGGGGTCCTGGTGCACGAAACTCAAAAGGTTAGTATGCAGGTGCAGCAAGTGATTAAGAAGGCCAATGGAATGTTGGCTTTCATTGCTAGGGGGATAGAATATAAAAATAGGGAGGTATTGCTTCAGTTGTACAAGGTATTGGTGAGACCGCACCTGGAATACTGCATACAGTTTTGGTGTCCATACTTAAGAAAAGACATACTTGCTCTCGAGTCAGTACAAAGAAGGTTCACTCGGTTAATCCCGGGGATGAGGGGATGGACATATGAGGAGAGGTTGAGTAGATTGGGACTCTACTCATTGGAGTTCAGAAGAATGAGAGGCGATCTTATTGAAACATATAAGATTGTGAAGGGGTTGAATAGGGTGGATGCGGGGAGGATGTTCCCGATGATGGGTGAAACTAGAACTAGGGGGCATAGTCTTAGAATAAGGGGCATCTCTTTCAAAACTGAGATGAGGAGGAACTACTTCACTCAGAGGAATATGCTGCCCCAAAAAGCTGTAGAAGCTACATAATTACATAAATTTAAAACAGAAATAGACAGTTTCCTAGAAGTAAAGGGAATTAAGGGTTACGGGGAGCGGGCAGGAATTTGGACATGAGTCTAGGTTCGGATCGGACATGGCCCTGTGGGTAGCGGAGCGGGCCCAGGGGCCGTGTAGCCTGATCCTGCTCCTATTTCGTGTGTCTAATTCTGTTAGATTCAGGAGATGGTTCTGTGATAGTAGATTGGCGGTTAGGATCAGATCAGCCATGATCTTATTGAATGGCGGAGCAGGCTCGAGGAGCCGATTGGCCTACCCCTGCTCCTATTTCTTATGTTCTTATGTTGCTCTTGTCCCTCTAGGTGGAAGAGGTCGTGGGTTTGGGAGGTGCTGCCAACAAAGCCTTAGCGAGTTGCTGCAGTGCATCTTCTGGAGTACACCAAGGGGTTGAAACCATACAATATTATTGTATGAACGCTTATTTGTTTTTGTGTGAAATTCTTTTGACTGCTATTTTAACAGAGGTATTAAAACATTTATTTAAAAATTTTAAATAATACACAAAGACATTTCATACAAACGTATTAAGTATCCACACACGAATATGGGACACCTCGATTTCACCTCATAAGGTTAGACTTGGTTTTACAGGAAGAAATTAAAATTAAAAGTAGGAGGGATCTAGCAACTAAAAAGAGGACACTGGCTTATTCTCGGGGAGGCAGCACAACTAACTCCACCGCTGTATTGTGAATATTCTTTTAAAAAAAGAAACTACAGCAACTTTTTTTTCCAGAACATTTCATGTTTGTATTTAAATGGCTCAAAAAGAACAGTACACCCTTAAATTTAGCTTAAGACCAATTTACAACACCGAGCTCTTACTTCCTGTGATAAGGAGAAGTGAAAGAGAATGCAGTGCCAGTGATCAACCTGCAGTCAGGGTGAAGAACGCCTTGTGATGTGGAGAAAAACAGGAACATTGAGAATTTCATAGTGAATACCCACGTTGAGAATGAACAATGAGGTGTTTTTAACAAAAAAACACTTTAACTACATATTAGAGAACATCACACAATATCAAAATTCAATTTTTGCTACCTTTTTTCATAAATCTGTGGCTTCTTTCATATGTTCTATTTATTTGTCTATATTTTTTTGCTCAGCCAGGTGTCTGACACGTGAAAACCCATTACAGGAAACTCTCTTTTAACTGGCACCTAAATAGCTGGAAATCTCTCTTAACTGGCAAAATTCAGGAGTAGGTTCAGGTAAGTTTTACTATGTATTAGTGGCCGTGTAACCGGGGTTCCTGGATCTGTGGCCGTGTAACCGGGACTCCTGCACAAGTGCCGTGTAACCGGGGCTCCTGGATCTGTGGCTGTGTACGGGGCTCTCGTACCTTGGTAAGTATACCTCTCTGTAATCCGGACTTTTTGATCAACCGGCACCACGCCAGTCCCGTCGGTGCCAGATAAAAAAGAGTTTCCTGTATTCTGTTTTAGAATCTCCAATTGTGGCTATTGAGAAATCTACACCAATCTGCCAGACTTCTGTTTGGCCAATATGAAGGGCACACTCTCTTCCCTGTAGGGAGGTACCTAGTCCAAAGAATTTTGGTGCAGATTAGCCAATATTTAGGAACTGTCAAATGTGCAAAGGGAGTACTGGTGGAGCTTAACCAGCTAAAACCATGCAGCTTACCAGAGCAAGGCACTGGGAAACTTCCTGCAGCTCATCAAAACTAGGACCAGCCTAACTATTAGACTTTGACTGGCAAGGTTATCTGGAGCCCAGTGGGAAGAATCCCAGCGGCCGGTGGCAGCCCTGCCCTTCCAGGCTCCATTAATGAGCCCGGTTGGCTCAACATCAACAGATTCCTGGAGTGCTGCCGGCCTGCCTGGATTACTTAGGGGGCGATTCTGTCAGCCCTGGGGAGGAAGGTTTGGAGGCGGGACTGCCGGGAAAATGGCAGAATTTGGGGGCGGGTGCCCAACCCGCCTCCATGCCATCTTGCCAGGAGGCGGGTAGCCGTCCTGCACCGGTCCCGTCTCCTTGGAGGCGGGAAGGCAGAAAATGGGATTATCCCCATTTTACTCACACAAGTGCGGGCTTCCTGAAGGCTCTGAAACCCGCCAAGGTCACCGAGGTGAATAGTGGGTCTGCGGGGGTCGGATGGGTCCAAAAGTGTGCTGTGGAGGTGAGTGATGGGTGCAAGTGTGGAGAGGTGAGTATCTGAGGTCAGTGAAAAGTGTTAGAAAAAGTGTACTTACCTTTGCTTCTTCCTGTAGGCTTCAATCGGTGGGTATGCGGAGAGTCTCGCACCTCCGCGGTAAAGATGACAGATGGCCATTGCATTCTCCAATGCAACAACCATCTAATTTCTACAAAAGAAAGAGGTTTGATGAGGTCTTGGATTCAAGAACTTATCAAACTACAGAGAATGTCAGTGTTTGACAGCTTCACACAGCTGTCAAACAATGACAATTCATCTGTCAAAAATGTTTGACAGATGAAACGTCATATGTTGACATTCTCTGTAACTGGCTTTCCCTTAATTGGCCTGCTAAGCCCGCTGGGCAGGCTTAACAAGGTCACTCAAGGGAAAATAGCGTGGGTTGGCCAGAAGCTGATGGAGGCGGGACTGAAACCCGACAAGTGGGAGTCCCGCCTCCAAAAGCTCCCCATTGGCAAAATCCAGCCCTTAGTCTGCCACAGAGGGCTGACTTGGTTCTGGACTCCCATCGTCAGAGGCACCCTCTTGGAGTCAACTTGACTGTGTCTGCCCCCCACTCCGCCAGTGAGGACAGTCACTAGTTGGTCATTAGACAACTGACAAAAAACAGATTGGAGCACCCACTAGATGGACAGCAGACACCAGGAGCTCCTATCAAACGCCACGGTGAGCATCATAACTCACCATAAAATGTGTGAGGGCATCGCCACCATCCTCCTGATCACAGCAGTTTATGGAATATGTGTTTTTCATGAGTTCAGGACTCAGAATTTTTTTTTAATTGGTTTAAATTGCAAACTAAAATGAGAAATTCAAGGCTTCCCAATGGCTTAGTGGTTAAATGGGGTGGTACTGTACCATAGAGCACAGGAAGGTCCCGTGTTTGATTCCCAATCTGCAGTGAGCTAGCTGGTTTTGGCAGGGGAAACAGTGAGGGAGATGGGGAGTTACAATTGGGGAATCTCAAGTTCCCTAGGAGGGTAGTGAGGAAAGAAATCAGTCAGCATACCCATTCCTGAAAAAGGGCCTGTGTGTGGATGTGAGGTGAAGGAAGGATCAGGCTCGGTTTTGATGCTTCCCAAAGGCGAATTTCCTGCTGACATTCAACAGTTGGGCTCACACATGAAGAATGGCCACGCAGAGGAGGCACTGAAGGTCTGCTGGAATCATAGAATCCTATTCCATATTAGATACTAATGGTCATTTGGGGCCAGCCACTGCCTGAAATCATCGTCATGTCTGATGCTTATGAAAAGGCCTCCTTGTTGCTGTAAGTGACCAGCAGTGAGAAGTGCAACTCATAATGATATAAATGCACAGTCAATGCATTTAGAAATGACCACAGTGTGTTGCCCTTGGGGTACACTGAATCATGCACATAATGACAGATACAGACACTCAATACCACTGCTGAACTTTATATAAACTGTTCGTATGCAGTATGTTCACTCAGAAACCAAAGAACCTTTGGCTTAAAAAATACATGGTTTTAAATCAAAACAAGGCTGTCTAGTTTTATGACAACTTCGTTGCCAATTAGTGAGCAGATCTCATTGTGACCGATGATGAGTCAGTCCTCTCAAATGTCAGTATTATTTTCAGCTTCAAACGCGACTAAATTAAATAATTACAAGTAAATGTGATTGTCTCCAATGTGCCTAGATAGATTGGGACCAAGGTTGCTTGGTTTTAGTCTTTTTGTTTAACATAGTTCAACATAGTTTGGCACTATAGACAGTAGCTTTGAGGCGTTATATATTTCCTAGTAGTGGTGTAGTCCCACACCACCTTTCAACTTCATTAACCTTTCGCCTGCTTCATGCCATCTCTCATACATTCAACAGACAACAACAACTTGCATTTATATAGCACCTTTAATGTAGTAAAACGTCCCAAGGCGCTATTTGTTATTGTGCTTGTATATAATCTGCAGTGAGTAGTTTTACAATTATTTATATTCCAGTTTATTTATATCACAGGAGCGATTATCAAACAAAATAAAGACAACAGAAAGAAAACTGGAATATAAATAATTGTAAAAAACTACTCACTGCAGATTATATGCAAGCACAATAACAAATAGCCAAGGATGAGGTTAAGGCACTTGTTCATTCTTGACGGTCTGCTGGTATTCAGAAATCACCCAAGCTTTACTACCTCTGTTTGTGACATGTTCAGAATCAGTCAAATGAATCTGTCTTGTAAATCACCAGCTATTTACAGTATTATTCTATATTATTCAAATATGTTCACTTGGAAGGCAGTCAGACATCTTTGAACCTTTACTGACTATTCCGCCATGCGTTAGACTTATCCTACAGGCTTGGGGGTTTGCCCACTATATTAATGTGATGTAAATGCAAAATGCTCATTGATTTCTTTGTCCCCAAGATTGAGACCACCTGGTAGGTAGTTTTCTCTGCCGCTACCTACCCTTCCTCTCTTCCCTCCCCTCACTCCTAAAATCTCTCCCAAGTCCTCCATCCTAGCCCTGGTCCCTCATTACTCTGCAGTTTTCCCTCCATCTCTCCCATGCCCATTCCTGGGTCACTTGCTCGAGGAGGCCCATCTCCCTTTATCTCCACCCCACTCGACCTCTGATCATTCAACTTCTCCTACTGGCCCCCAGCCTAACTGATATGGTTACCTCAGGCATTGTCTCCCTCCGTCCTCCCCAACTACCTCACCTCTCTAAACGCCCTTCCCTCTATGAGATTCTCAAATGAATCGTTGTCTCCAGCTTCATAACCATCGCTTCCTAAATTTCTTGTTTGAATACCTCTAGTCCAATTTCCACCCTGCTCACAGTAGTGAGTTGATCTTAGCCAACATCACAAACACCTTGTGAGACTGTGCTCATTATCCTTCTTTGTCCTCCTTGACCACTCTGCAGTATTTGATATGCTGGATCATGCTAGTATCCTCCATCATCTTTCCTTCTTTGTTCAGCTCACTGGGACTGCCCTTGCATGATTCCACTCATAACTTTCTGAATACAGCCATTTAATCTCCAGCAATGGCTTCTCTTCCCACCTTTACGCTGTCTCCTCCAGAAGTCCCCCAAAGTTCTATCCTTGGCCCCCTCCTTTTCATCATTTACATGCTACCCCTTAGTAACATCATCTGAATCTCTCCATCACAATTACCACTTGCGTGCTGTCAGACTGCCTGACCAACATCAAGTCATGGATAAGCCACAACCTCCTCCTAATTAACATTGGGAAGATCAAAGCGATCATTTTCGGCTCCCAATATAAAATCTGCTCTCTTGACACTGATTCCATCTCCCTCCCAAATCACTTGCTCAGACTGAATTAGATGGTGCATAACCTTGGTGTCCCTTTGACCCTGAGCTGGGCTTTAAACACCACATCCTCATCCCTCAGCAAGACCACCTATTTCCACATCTGCAAACTACCTCAGTCCCTCTGCAGCGGAAACCCTTACCATTTGTTCGTCATCTCTAGACTTCATGGGGATCAGACCCCTCCCCCACCCCCGGGGTCATGGATCGGATCTACCTTCTCCTGCCGTCTGCTCCGGAGTCCTCCCCGCCCGACTGAAAGCCAAGCCTGTCAATCAGGCTGACTTCCAGGTGGAGAACCCGTCAAGGACAAAAGACGCACACCGTGGAGTTAAAACTCAGCCTGCGGAGAATCCCGGACTTCTGGGTTTCCTGTCCGAAACTCCGCCCCCCCCCCTCCTCCGCCTATGTAACTGTTAACAGCCAGGCCCATTATTCCAATACAAAAGCAAAATACTGCGGATGCTGGAAATCTGAAACAAAAACAGAAAATGCTGGAAATACTCAGCAGGTCAGGCAGCATCTGTGAAGAGAGAAACAGAGTTAACGTTTCAGGTCGGTGACCCTTCGTCAGAACTGGAAAAAGCTGGAGATGTAACAGGTTTTTATGCAAGTGTAGGGGCAGGGAAAGGGGGCAGGGGAGGAAAGAACAAAAGGGAAGGTCTGTGATACGAGAGATCATTATTTCAATGCTCTTCTTGCCAGCCTCCCATTCTCCACCCTTTACAAACTCCAATTTGTCCAAAATGCCTATATCCTGTCCTGCACTAAGTCCTGCTCGCCATCGCCCACATCCTCACTGACCTACACTGGTTCCCTGCTCACCAAAGTATTAAACTTAAACTCCTCAATCTTGTCTTTAAACTCTGCCATGGCCTGCCAGCTTCTCCAGCCTTCTATTCCACCCCCTGCATCATTTGGTACTCTGACTCTGGCGTCTTGTACATCCCTCCCCCCAACCCTTCATCCCACCATTGGTGGCAGAGTCCTTCTGCCAACTTGGCCCAGCCCTTTGGAATGTCCTGCCTAAAGTCCTCTGCTCCTCCACTTCCCACTCCTGCTTTAAAATCCTTTTCAAAAAACAAATTTTCAGCCAGTCTTTCATCAACAACAACTTGTATTTATATAGCGCCTTTAACGCAATAAAACATCCCAAGGCACTTCACAGGAGCGATTATCAAACAAAATTTGACACTGAGCCACATAAGGAGATATTAGGGCAGGTGACCAAAAGCTTGGTCAAAGAGGTTGGTTCTAAGGAGCGTTTTAAAGGAGGAGAGAGATAGAGATGGAGAGGTTTAGGGAGGGAATTCCAAAGCTTAGGACCGTGGCAGCTGAAGGGACGGCCGTCAATGTGGAGTGATTAAAATCAGGAGTGCTCAAGAGGCCAGAATTGGAGGAGCGAAGATATCTCGTCACTCGGACCAAACCACTTCCCCATGGTTTGGCATTAGTTTTCCTGTCTATTTCTATTTATAAAACGCCGTGGAACTTTATTTTACATTAAAATCAATATATAAATGCAAGTTGTTGTTGCTGCTGCTGTTATTGCTCCATGGAAGAATTTCTAGCCACAACAATGAGAATGAAGGGATGATTTTGCAAAGTTTCGCTCCCAGCATGGAAATGTGCATTGTAGATTGGACCGTAACATTATAGGGCAGATTCTATGGGCTGGATTTTGTCAATGGGGGCACGTTGGGGGTGGGACTGCTGGTTATCGGGTTTTAGTCTCGCCCCCAATGATGCCCGGCCAACCTACGCTATTTTCCCTCGATTGACCTTGTTAAGCCCGCCCTGCGGGCTTAGCCGGCCAACTAAGGGAAAGCCGGTGACAGAGGACGTCAGCGTATGATGTTTCATCTGTCAAAAATTTTTGACAGATGAATTGACAGCGTTTGACAGCTTTGAGAAGCTGTCAATCACTGACAATCTCTGTTCTAAGGTGAGTCCTTGTACTGAAGACTCACCAAACCTCTTTCCTCAGCAGAAATCAGATGGCTGCTGCATCTGAGAATGCAGCATCCATTCTGTCATCTCTGCCGTTGAGATGAGGCACCTCCGGAGCCCCACGGGTTGAAGCCTGCAGAAAGAAACAAAGGTAAGTAAACTTTTTCCAACACTTTACACTCACCTCTCATACTTACCTCTCCACACTTGCACCCATCACTCACCTCCACAGCGCACTTTTCGATCCCTCTCACCCCTGCCAACCCACTGCTCGCCTCGCTGACCCTGGCGAGGTTCGCAGCCATCAGGAAGCCCGCACTTGCAGGGGTAAAATGGGGATAAGCCTCTTAACTGCCTGTTAACTACCTGTTAACAGGCAGTTAAATGGTTGTAATCCCCTTCCCGCCTTGAGGAGACGGGTCCCTGCATGACTTGGGGACCCCAGGAAGATGGCTTGGAGGCAGGTTGGGAGCAGGTTCGGTACCCACTCCCAGTTTCTGCTTTTTTCCCGGCAGTCCCACCTCCATACCCACCTCCCCAGGGTTGGCTAATTGTAGTGTATGTACCTTGAAGAAGGAACTATATTCTGCAGCCCCTGTATACTGCAGTACCAGTAGTAACCGCCCCTGTATATAAGCCTGTGCAGTAACTTTGTATAGTAGTTCCAGTTTTGTCTCCATTCAGTAAACACCTGTTATAACCAACTTCTGCAGTCCGTGTCTCAATTACACATGGACGTTACATTGGCGACGAACAGATCCGAACTTACCTACAGTTCTGCACCACCTCACGGGGATCCATCCCTGAAGCGAAGTTATTAGAGGTCGGAGCCAGAAGGAAGAAATCCAAAAAGAAAAAAAAAACAAACAGAAGAAACGGGCGTCGACCGTGGGCAACCGCCCTCTGATTCATCGAATTCGAAGATTTACAGGAGAGGCTGTCGAGAGCTGGGCTTGGTTATCCAGTCTATGGTGTTCCAGCTAATCGGGCTGGTGGCAGGTAGTACACTGATCCTTCCTGGGCTGCGGTGGGCTAGAGCTCGATTGGGTGGCTTTTCAACGGGGCCGAGCAGCGTTGTCGGGAAGAGGAGAGAGAGAGAGAGGGTGGAGCACACAGGGCGCGGCCGGTGCTATGAAGCCGGGCAGCGTACAGACCCGAGAAGAGTGAGGGAAGTGTCCCATAGGGTCTGCTCTGATGACGGGAACAGTAATTAAAATAAAAGAAAAAGAAATTAGAAGCGCAGAAAGTCGCGAGGAGCTGCAGTTGCCATAGGGACCGCGGAGAGCGGCGTTGGCAGCAGCGCGGGGGCAAGTGCGCAAAGACCATAGGGCGTCGCCATCAAGGCATAAAAACGCCAGCAACAGCGCTGGCAGCAGCGGAAAAGGCAGAAAGCGCGGGAGGCGCCATCTTAATCCAGCGGGGAAGAAGGCAAAGCGTGGGAGGCGCCATTTTGTTCAATCAGGGAAGAAGGCAAAGCGCGGGAGGCGCCATCTTAGATCTCCAAGATGCCGAAGACTGGCAATATCACTGCCTTCGATAATGCAATAGAAGACTGGACCACGTATGTGGAAAGAGTTGAAGTATATTGCAAAGCAAATGAAGTAGCCGATGAGAAAAAGGCATCGGTACTACTAAACTTAATGGGCGCAAGAACGTATGGCCTATTGCGGAACCTGATCACTCCAGTCAAACCGATGGCAAAGAGTTTTAACGAAATTGTTGATATCCTACAGGAACACCTAAATCCTACACCGCTGCTGATAGCAGAAAGATTTAAATTCCACAAGAGAAATCAGCATAAAGATGAGAGCAATGCTGATTACCTTACGGAACTACGCAAGCTATCAAAGCACTGCCAGTTCGGAGCAGGACTGGCAGATACCCTACGGGACAAATTTGTCTGTGGACTCCTGAGTGAAGGAACCCAGAAGAGGTTACTCTCGGAGAAAGAGCTGACGCTAGATAAGGCTTTCAGCGTGGCAGTATCGTACGAAGCAGCAGCAAGGGGAGCTGCGGAAATACAGCAAAAGCCACAGGAATACGGCACCCATGAAATGACACGGGGATTTGAAAAATGTTATCGCTGCGGCAGAACAACCCATGACCAGAAGGACTGCTGGTCCAAGGACAAAACATGCAGGCAATGCGGAAAGATGGGACACATTGCACGAGTTTGCAGGTCCGGGAAGAAGACTAACGACAACAAAAAGACTACTAAGGAACAGTACAGGAAAGTACAAAAGATGACGGACAGTAGTTCCGAAGACCAGAAGAGCGATAGTGAATCCGGGAACAAGAGACTGAGCTGTCTCAAACTACACAACATAATCGCAAAAGAGGATCACTGAACCATTTGGGTCACCCTCACGATAGCAGGGTCCCAAGTCAAAATGGAATTGGATACAGGATCAGCCCTGACCGTCATGAATCGACGAGACTATGAGCGGCTATTCTCACACATACCCTTGAAAGACACATCCATTGTCTTGAAGACATATACGGGGCAGAAAGTATACCCCAGAGGGAAAATAAGGGTGCCTGTCGAATACAACGGCAAGGAAATACAGAAATTGCATCTGTACATACTGCAAGATGGTGGACCACCATTATTGGGACGTGAATGGATCAGAAAGATAAGTTTAGGCTGGCACTCCATTCAGGCACTGACTGTGGCTGGTAAAAAGGATGACAACGTCACACCTGGACGATTGTCAAAAATCTTAGCTAACGCTAAAGAGGTATTTCAACAAGGACTGGGAACTCTTAAAGGCGTAACCGCCTCGATGAAAATAGAAGAGAATGCAATTCCCAAGTTTTTGAAAGCAAGACCGGTACCGTATGCAATTCGCCCAGCCGTCGAGGCAGAGCTGGAGAATCTGGAGTATGCAGGCGTGTTATCTAAGGTAGACTGGAGCGAGTGGGCGATACCCATCATTCCTGTCATGAAGAAAACGTTAAACAATAAGTCTGAGGAGCCAAGGAAGGTTCGCATCCGTGGGGACTTCAAGGTGACTGTGAACCCAGTCCTTCACACAGTACAGTATCCTCTTCCGAGGATAGAAGATATTTTCGCCTCACTATCTGGAGGGAAACGTTTTACAAAAATTGACCTAGCGCAAGCATATTTGCAGATGGAGGTTGAGGAATCCTCTAGGAATTATCTCACAATAAACACTCACAAAGGTCTTTACCAGTACAATCGACTGGTATTCGGAGTAGCATCAGCTGCAGCTATATGGCAAAGAGCGATGGAACAAGTCCTGCAAGGGATTCCAGGGACTCAGTGTTACTTGGACGACATCCTTGTGACAGGTGAAGATGACAGTGAACACCTTGCCAACCTAGAGCAGGTGCTCACTAGACTAAGAGAACATGGGCTACGAGCCAATCGCCCCAAGTGCAAGTTTTTTAAGAAACAAATATCGTATTGTGGCCACGTGATTGATGAAGAGGGGTTACATAAGTCCCCTGACAAAATTGAAGCGGTAGTTAAGGCTCCAGCGCCTGAAAATGTGTCGCAACTGAGGTCATTCCTCGGATTGGTGAATTACTACCATTCGTTTTTGCCGAATTTGTCCACAATTCTGCACCCACTAAACACCCTGCTACAAACTGGAGTAGCATGGAAATGGAGCGATGAATGTAAGCGGGCCTTTCAGGAGTGTAAAGGCCTGATCACTTCAAGAGAAGTATTGGCTCACTACAACCCATCACTACTGATAAGACTGGCGTGTGATGCGTCTCCCTATGGCGTTGGGAGCGGTACTGTCACATAAATCCCTTGATGGTTGAGAGAGGCCGATAGCTTTTGCGTCACGCTCGTTAACTGCAGCCGAGCGTAACTACGCCCAGATTGACAGAGAGGCCCTCAGCCTGGTGTGGGGGGTGAAGAAGTTCAATCACTACCTGCACGGACAGAAATTTACTCTACTAACTGATCATCAACCTCTTGTCTCCATTTTCAACCCTAAGAAGGGCGTCCCAATAATGACAGCACAACGGCTACAGAGGTGGTCCCTTTTCCTAGGGGCACACCAATATGACATCAAGTACAAAGGAACTAAACAGCATGGGATTGCTGATGGATTGTCGCGCCTACCGTTGCCGACGGTGGAAGAAGCACCTGCAGTGGATCCTGTGGAGATATTCCACTCGACCATAGTCGAATGTCTACCTGTGACGAATGCAAACATAGAAAAGGAAACACGAAATGACCCGACACTCTCCAGGGTCTATGATTTAACGGTGAAGGGATGGCCAGCACATGGCGAACCACTGTTGCCAGCATTCTCGCCAAGAAGAGAACAGCTGTCAGTGTGCCGAGGAACCTTGATGTGTGGATCCAGAGTAGTAATTCCACCCAAATTGAAGGATAGAGTGCTCAATGAGCTTCATGAGGGTCATCTGGGAGGGGTAAAAATGAAGAACTTAGCCAGAGCGTTTGTGTGGTGGCCGGGAATCGATAGAGAAATCGAAGAGATGACCAAGAGCTGTACAGGATGCCAGAAGGTCCAAAACGCCCCACCACAAGCCCCTCTACATCCATGGGAGTGGCCCTCATCTCCATGGCAAAGGGTACACATTGATTTTGCTGGTCCATTTATGGACTCGATGTTTTTAATTGCGGTGGATGCACATTCAAAGTGGACAGAGGTAATAAAAATGTCCTCAACCACCACAGAAAAAACTATCACAGTCTTACGAACCATATTCGCCAGAAATGGGCTGCCTGAACAGATTTGCTCCGACAATGGACCACAGTTTGTGTCTGAAGAGTTCCGGAGGTTCTTAAAGAACAATGGTGAGGTTCGTTCAAACCTTCAAGAAGGCTATCAAGGCAATGTGTAATGAAGACATACCCCTACAACACAAGGCGGATAACTTCTTGTTTGCCTACCGGAATGCGACACATACGGTTACCAACCAAACTCCAGCCATGATGTTCTTCAATCGAAGACTACGATGCCGCTTGGATTTGGTTAAGCCAAACATCAGAAGAGATGTGGAGAACAGGCAGTTTCAGAATATGAATGAAAGGCCAACCAGGAGCTTCAAGATAGGTCAACCAGTTTTGGCCCGGGACTACCGCACAGAGAAATGGCAGCCAGGAACGATCTGCACACGGCAAGGACCTCTAATGTATACCGTGGACGTTGGAGAGAGCATTGTAAGACGCCATGCTGACCAGATTCTAGAGTCACTGGAAAACGTCAAATCTACACCACGATCCTATACACCTGGTGATGAAACCGAAGTACCAATTGCATCTACCTCAGAATCGGTGATATTGGAAGCAGACGAACCAAACAACGACGTTGATCCCGAATCAACTTTGCCAGAAGAACCTGATACCCCAAAGAGGCGTTATCCAGACAGAATCAGGAAGCCTCCTCAAAGACTGAATTTATAATTGATTAACTTCAGCTAATGTATATAGCAACTGTAATTGTAAATATGTTATTTAATTATTAATCGAATGTTATGTACGGTTTAGCTAAAAGGGGAGGAATTGTCGTGTATGTACCTTGAAGAAGGAACTATATTCTGCAGCCCCTGTATACTGCAGTACCAGTAGTGACCACCCCTGTATATAAGCCTGTGCAGTAACTTTGTATAGTAGTTCCAGTTTTGTCTCCATTCAGTAAACACCTGTTATAACCAACTTCTGCAGTCCGTGTCTCAATTACACACGGACATTACACTAATCTTGCAAATTTACCACTTAACTATTTCGAACAAAAGGGTGAAATCAAGCACATATCAACTTTGGTTCTAAATTATCTGTCACTTTGGAGATAAATCCTTTTATATGTATCTCATTAATTTAGTACAATGATTGAAGCTGAAAACATTACTGACATTTGATAGGTCTAACCCACCCACCATCAATCACATTGTTTGACAAATAAGTCATCCCAAAACTATAATGAAGCTTCTTTTGAGTTAAAACTAAATTGCTCACAAACAAGTGTGCAGCATTTTAGTTTCAGTTTTACAAGGGACTCTTTTTCAAGATAGTTTCTGGAACATGCTGAGTACATGGCTTTCTCTGTCACCTCTTTGTTAAAGGGGAAGTTGTGAGCACCACAGCAACTTCTAACCACAGAAGTGAAGAGGTTTGCTGAAGATCTGTACAAGCCCTCTAAGCATCTCCAATTCTGTAGCAGAGTGAAGCTTGTCTTCAGGGACTGTACTTCACTGACTTGGGATCAATTCAACTATCCAATATTTGGCTCCTGAGTGGAATTTCCCCCCATTTGTCATGCAAGGGAGGAAAATTCCATTCCTGGAACCAATATGAGTTCCTACTGGAGGCACATTATTTAACTGAATGATGAATGCCTCCTCCACAAAAATGTGACGTATTGCCTGGCAAAGAAATATGATTCAGTTGATTAATAAGAGTGACTGCAGGAAATTATCATGTTTTAGACTCATTGCACAGTTTCATTCCACATAGCACATGTTAAACCCCTCAGAGACAGCCATCAAAGTGAACGATTAGCAAGATGGCACCGTGATGGGACTTCCCTTTACAGCTTACTCTGCAGGTTACAATGCTAGTGCTGAAACCCAGATCATTGGAGGTCAGCTCACTTCAACATTAGTCCACCCGTGAAAAATTGAAACACATGCACGCACACCCACATAGTGCATTAGAATGTAGGCGTTTGTTCAACTGCGAGGTTTGAAACAATAGAAAATAAATTTTCCATGGGTTACAAAGTGAAACAAAGTACACCCAGTGATTCTATTAGGCTCCAATCCTACAAAGATTAGCTAAATGCAGGATTTGGAAATAGCTACTGAACATCTAGTTTCAGACTTTGTCCATGAAGGATATTTCCTTAAAGCTTACTAACAGTCCAGCTGAATAATAGTTATTTTATTAATATGGTCATATATCAGGGACAATCTATTGAAGTAGACATCATTTTATTTCCCTGAACGAAGTCCTGCTGTAAACTCATCTAATAGTTACATTAAACTATTTCCTCCTTCACACTGTATTTTTTTATTATAATCTCACGATAATTGATATTTCCTGACTAAATGGGAAATATATCTGTACAACAATGAATAGTTGGCGCCTAATTCATGATTAAAGGGTGAACTCTGAAAATTCCAACCTTCTCTACCCAAACACTCTCTTTTTAAAATTTATATATATTTTAGGTGAACCTTTATTCACATGAAACTGGGAGATGTCAGCTGGGAAATAGAACACTTTCTCATTTTGGGAACCCCATGTGAGCAACAAGCACTCCCAGATTAGGTACAGCAAGGCCAAATGTAAAGTATAGCTCCCTCTACTCTGCCCAACAATGTGCTAACTCCAGTCTCAGCAAAGCAGCTCATGACTCTTTTTCTTCCCTTGACCACACTAGCTACCATTATGATATATTTTTTAATGTTCTTTCTTCCTAGTTTCTCTCCCAATTTGCTCCCATCACTCCTCATGTTTGAAGATACTGAGTTCCTTCTGGGTTCAGATCCACAGGATGCTCTCCAATACCTTACCCAAGTGGCATGTGCCTAGATAGTGTCAACGGTAAGTGACTATAGAGCGTATCAGGGCTGAACCTAATCCTGTTCTTATCTAAAGTCCACAAATGTGCACTTCCACCACCGATCATGGGATAGTGATCGGGAGCCACAAACCTGACCCATTTTCCCTTTCCTAAGGTGAGATCAATTTTAGCATCTCAACCACGAAGATGGCTGAGATCAACTAACTGAGCGCAGATCAAGGATAGAATCTGGGACCTTCTGGGAATGAACGGCTCAGCTACTTACTATCTTAACTAGCTCAGCCATGGGGGAGCCTGTTATGACCTCTGTAAATTTAGTTTCAATTAGTATCAAACTGTGTTGTGGGCTTATACTTGTCGGGAAGTAGCCTGAGACCCAGGAGACGTGAAATTTATAACTCGTGTGTTTGAGTTGAGTTCAAACTCAGGTTTCAGATATGAAATGGAAATGTTACATTTTTTAAATTTCTTTTTGCCAGTTTTCTCCCCCCCCCCCTCCCCCTTCCAGCTGGGTTACAATTCCATTTCCGTTGGTTGCTCTCTGGTAACCCTTCCAAGGGGCCATTCTTCATGTGAACGCAGGGTTTTAGCATGCTATAAAGTTGTCAGGGGATCCTCTCCTCACGCAACATCCAGAGATTTGCATTTTCCTATAGGAGTCACTGGCAGCAATTTTCTAATCCACTGCCCTGTCCAGTCCCCATCGTTCCTACTTTGATCATGTCATCAGGTACTAGCGTGTGCGTGTGGTGCCATCAACTATCTATCCTGAATCTATGGCCATATAGTAATAGGAAAATTCAAACTCCAGCAATGAGCTCAGTGTGAAGTCAAAACTAAAGTCCAACAGTATCTATTCAGAATCCCTAACAGTCCCTGAATTTCTAAGACAGTCCTCATTGTTTAGAAGCTTGACGAGTTTTATCACGGGTTGTGGTTTGCCCTGAAGGGAAATTCTCCACGTAATGAAGGACACCTCACTATGCACTGGCAGGAGCATCTTGGATAGTGGTGGCGGGGTCAGCAGTTGTAAGAACTATCCTTACAATGTGTCATTGGAACAGAATTTTGAAGATCGGGATGTGTCCCTTTCTGGAGACTGCTTTGCAAGTAAGAAATAAAAGAACAGTTGAAATATTTTGACCACTACAGAAGCACTATTTATGGTCGAGACACTTAGTGCTCTTAATACATGAAATCTTTTTGACCACAAATGCCACAAAGGTCAATATAATCCTTAAAATCGTACCATAAGAAGGATTTTAAAGTAATTTTCTGCTGATCTGGTAACGGCTGTGGTTTAGTTTCTCCTGATCTGTGTTTCCTGTTACTATAAGTAGCAGCTTTACTTGAAGACAGCAAATCTACACATTGACCAAGATGTATTTTTTTCCAACTAGTGAAGTTCATTATTTTTCTATTATAACACAGGCACGGTACGATGGGCCAAATGGCCTCCTTCTGTGCTGTATGATTCTATAACAGTTTTTCTTTGAGGAACTCTGGCTTTAGTGAGGAGTTCCACAGCAGTCCTTAGAGTAATAGGATGGTCACTAGTGGCAGTCCAATTTTACAAGCTCTCCGTGAGATCACCAAAAGGGAAATGGTTTGTCCGCAGGAGGTCGACTTTGCCTTCATTCCCTCGCCCACAGAAAAGAAGCGATTCTACTTTTCTAAAAAAGACTTCTTTGGATGAGGGGAAATTTTTTTGTCAAAAAACAAAATGTCTTATTAACTCCATTAATACATCTGATGCCTATAAAGATCACCCAAGATCTACGTGAAACTAAATGATTTTTTAAATTATGTAATACTAGGAACTGTTCCTTATCTTTTCAGACCAATATGTGTTAGAATTTTCCCTGTTCAATATTTATAGTGGAAAAAGTAGATGTGAGCATCAAGCAATGCTCCCTGATTTATACTTCTTTGCGAAAATTAGTGAATGAAGGAAAATATACCCTGCGTTCTTATTCTTACCCAGGTGCTGACACCCAACAGTGTTGATTGTCCATCAGCTGCTCAACATGTCCTGCCAAATAAGCAGTAAGCTCACAGAATGCTACTGGCTCATATCCTGCCTGGGTGAAAGGTCATCAGTCAAGCATCTTCATCACATGCCACATATCACCACAGGGCATTTGCTTGTATTAGAATTGTGCAAACATTAAAAATGCTATTAGAAAGACAACCTGCTGTCTGAAGTTTGTTGATACAGTAATCCCTCTTATAATGGTGTCTTTGGGAGCCATACAAAAATACTCCAATATTTGGGAAATATTATGGAATATGGAAATTCTTATGTTCTTGTGGATGTTATTGTGGCTTCTCCATTTATAAAAAATCATAAACAATGGATGCCACATCAGAACCTGTGGTGTATCAAAGAATGAGGAGCATTATATAGGATAAATAATGGGCTGTATTTTGCGACCCCCACGGGTGCGTGCGAAGCACATGCACTGAAAGCTGGCACTTGCAATCTGTCAAGAATTCTCTCGACAGATCATCTGCCTGCCCAAGAAAAGGGTCTTCGCCGGAGGAGAGTCACGCTTTTTGCACAACTTCCGCCTGGTAAAAGCAGGTGTAAGGCTTGCTTTTAGCAGCTTAAGAGTTTTAAAAAATAGAAAAATGAAATTTGATAACTCATTTATAAATTAAAAACACTCTTCAAAAAGGTACGTTTATTTTTAGCCCCGTAAAAACATTTTTTTCAAACAATTAAATTTTTGTTTAAAATATTTAATTAAGTGGCATTTTAATTTTAAATATGTAATGGTTTAAAAAAAAATGTATTTAAGGTGTTGGTGTATTTTTTAGTTGATCCCCATTCATACTTTTGACAGTTCCGTACGTACAGAACTGTGAAAAGATTGAATGGGGATTCCCTCCTTCCATTGGTTGGGCCGGCCCATGTGATCCCAGGAGCGCCCCAGGGATACATGGAGCTCTGCCCGCGCGGACCCAGAGAGGCCCAGGATCGCAAGCCACCATCGCAGGCCGCCAGGTACTTTTGTAGACATTTTTGCCGGTCGGAGGCATCCGCCTGCAGGAAGCCTCCGATCGCAAATGTTGGCCCAATGTGTTCAATTTGATGGGAGTGTGGTTTATTCCAGTGATAATACATTGTTGCCCGGCACAAGCATTAAAAAGGGTTTGTTCCAGAACGGACTGAGATAATATTTTGGGCCTTGTGATAGTGCCAGTGCCACGGAGCCAATGTTTGTGCCACACAAGCGGGGAAGGAGGCCACCACTCCTTTTTGTACCGGGTTCCCTAATAGAAAGAACAAAAAGGCTTCTTTCCTAATACCAGTTGAATATATATACATTTATGAATGCATGGAACGGTAAATATGAACATTTAAACTATAACAATAGAGAAAGAGACCACAGGTGAATAACAAATTTAGGTCTGATATCAGGAGTTCATCTTCACTCTAAAAAAAAAAAGAGGAAAGGACTCCTGGGTAGATTGTCAGAGGTAAAAACCCTGCAATCATTTGAAAGACAGCTCAATACTATGATTTGGGAGGGAGAACTGCTGTTTCAGGATTGATGAGCTTGGATGGGCCAAACAATTTCTTCCTTCATATCTATCTTGTGACTGCAGTCCTTGGAAGAATAGGAAGTCAAGACATTTTTTCCTTTCATAAATGGTCAGACATTTCGCATAACTTTTTTTCCCGTATCAGTAATTCCAATGTGGTTCTTGAAGCAGAACAAAAGCTTTTTATCCTGTACAGTCAGTACCTTAGTTAGCCTTGTGGTGAAAGTCAGTCCTAGTACCACACAAGGCAAGAATTTTGTTCAGAATGCTTCATATTTGTTAGTGAGAGAACCATAAAATATACATATGATATCAACGGTTGCAGCATATCCCAGGCCATTATAATAAGGGGCTACTGTATTTATTAAAATGAAACCAGCATGCAGTGACTTCAGTGGGTTGCACACTTGCAGTCATCTGGACCTGATTGTAATCCTCAATGTACATAAAGCTAATTGAAGGCAATCAATATTTTACTGTAGTGGGCCAGTGATTAGCTCCAGTATTGCATAACCCATCAGCACACAGAGCTCTTGTGTTATGTCGTGCTAACGTAATGTTAAATTGTTTATCTCATTTATAACACATGTTTTAGTGGCAGTGATGTCATTCGAGCAGTGGCTCCTGACAGCAATAAATCTTTGTTCTTGTGAGGCATAAAGGTCGCTAGGCGAGTGCTGTAGGATGCCTAACCCCTTCCTTTCATTTGCAAAACTTTCAGGCATTAGTTTGTGTCTTCCACTATAGATTACATTCCTTTCATACCTGATAGATTCTCTCAGTATGTGAAACATTTCAATTATCAACACACCTTGCAACCTGACAGGATAATTTGCTGTATTGTTGCTGATGGACTATTACTACAGTTATGTTCTTAGCTCCATTATAAACTCACTGGAAATTATAAGGGCAACCTGATATAAAATAGAGTAGAAAAAGACAGGAGCATTGCATAACTCTGTATAGAGATTGTATCATGTGTAGATCCTCTGTCCTGCCCCAAACATTCTTACCTAAGCCCACATATTATATATATATAGGTATATAATGTAGAGACAAGTTATGTGAAAATTTAAACGGAAGGGGAAAAGCAAGGTGCTATTAACTTGATAGCATCGCATTTGAGCGCAGTTATATTGCCACAGAAGGTGTTTATTTGGAGGGTCAGTCATTCCCAGGTCACTTGCACACAGGTGCTCATGGCTGCTTTAACCACGGCTGGCTCAACAGTTCCTCATAAACCTGCCGTAAACACAAGTCCAAAGCATAACACTGGCCATAATTTGCTAAGCTGCCAATCTAACTCAGAGGTAGCGTTCTCCGGTAGGGTAGTGGTAAAGCCTTCAATCTTTGTCTCCCATTTTAATACCGTCATGGCCTGTTTAAAAGAAAAACAGAGATGCCAGACTAGTGTTCTCATAAATTTATTGAAGTGATGCCAAGAAAACTTTATTATAAATCAAATCCATACTAAGTACATACTTGTACTGAAGGATATTACACTGACAGCAAGTGCAAAAGGTGGGACAATGTTCCATTCAGTCGCACTGTCATCCCTCATCTTTCTAAGCACAACGTAAAAAAATTATTAAAATAAAAATTTAGAAAGGAAGGGAGTGGCTTCCTGTTTACATTGGTGCAAGCTAAATTAACAGCTTGGCGTTGGTAATTTTTCTTTATTAGGTGTGAAATGTATTGATAAGACCTTATTTAATGAGAATAATTTTCAACTAAGCTTTTTTAAGCATTTTTTTTCTTCAACAGTAGTTGTAAATGCTTATCTAGGTGCTGCTGACTGTCAGATGTGCAACACTCTACAAGAGAGTAAACAGGAAACTGTGACTGCAAAAATAGTGCAGAAACAGGAAATGCTGTCATCTTGACCAGACCCTCTCCCAGTCCACAGTCATGCTCCAGCACAGTGATATTACATGAAGAAAAATCCCAAAATATTGGCAGCTGAAGTAAACAGCCAAAGCACAACATGTCAGAAGAACATTTACTATCTGGTTCCTCAAACAGTCAAGCCCATTTTCCGGCTGTTTGTTGACAAGCCACACCGACTGCTTTGTTTTCACCTCGTTCCCTGTTGCTTTGGACATTTAGTGGCTTAATGATGACTGTTCTGTTTCTGAATTTCACAGCACAGTCTGAATGAATTATCTATTGTAGCAATTTAATTTAGAATCTGCACGTGACTCACTGCATTAGAAACACAAACCTGTTCATTAAATGAACCTTTGGCACACGATTCCTTAAAGTAAACCTTGGATGTCACAGTACACATTTTCAATTCTTACTTGCAACCTATAAATCGGTTAAAACCCAGTGTTCAATAGTTCAAAAAATCCTGGATCTGAACCTTAAATCTCATTACTAAACCTACATTGCTCCCCTCTCTTTGGATGAACCATTCCACCGAGTAACAGGTTGAACGAACAGTTGGGTTGAAATCACACCGTGTGATGGATGCATTAAGACGCTTGCGTGAACTTCTTTGCTATTTTAATGAAAGTGTTGACTCATTTAGCATTCTTTAGTGGCATTCTTCTAAGATAGTGCATCCCCGTAAAATTAGTTTTGTTTGTTTAATTCTAGTCAAGTCTAGAGGTAACAAAGGCATGGATGAGCGTTTCCTCTGTCCTAATATCTGCTTATGTGGCTTGGTGTCAAATTCTGCTTGATAACGCTCCCGTGAAGCGCTTTGGGACGTTTTACTATGTTAAAGGTGCTATATAAATTCAAGTTGTTGTTGTGGAAGGCTAGAAAGGTCTGTCGTGCTATGAGTGGGCAGGTGAATGTCTCTCAGTTGTTTGATTTGTAAGTAGTGGAAGATGGTTAAGTTGGCCTTCAACTCTGAGAACTTCAAAAGACTCGATGGACCCAGCTCAGATGAGTTACAAGACTCTTTCTATGCCATTATTGTGCCATAACCCAAAGCCTTCCCAGGTTGCCAACAGAGGCCGCGATTTTGCCAGCACTGAGAGTGTGGCTTTGGAGACGGGTCCGCTGTCAAAATTGAAATGATTGACAGCGGGTTGGGAACACGCTGCGAACCCGCCTCCATGTAAGTTTCCAAAGTGTCGGGTCTGCGATTTCAGAATAGACCCGACACCAAGCAGCGGGGGAGGCATTTAAGATACTTAACTGCTTGTTAACCACTATTTTGCCAGCCTTTTTCTATTTTCCCACTTTTTTAACGGGGTTCACGTCGTTCGGAGATCACGTCAGGTAAGTAGGTCGGGGTCTCTATGTCTCCCCATTGCTGTGAATAAGTGACAGCTGCAAAAGTGGTACAAAAGCTACCATTTCACAGCTGGTCACTTTCCAATGTCAGAAGCTTAAGCCTTCAGGACTTGGAAGACACTTTTGAGTGGTATGCAGTTTGGAAGTGTTTGGAGTAAACTCTCTATCCACTTTCACCTCCTTGGAGCAAGCTCTCTCACCATTGACATGTCGCTTCTGTCATCTCAACTTCAGCTGCCATCTATTCCAGCAACATCGGTGCCCTTGTAAAAATCTCAGAATCCCTCCATGATCAGCCCCAACACCAACACCACCAGGCACACCAACATCACCAACAACAATACCAACCTTCTCTGCAATCACCTGATGCTGCACAGGACACAGGGCAGCAGCACCCGACAACATTGCTGTCCGGGAGGCCAGCGATGGCCTCACCATGGCCAGATTTACTTCACTTGACGCTGTACACCCTGGATGCCACATGATGCGCCAGGTTGACACCACCCCACACCAGCACCATAAAGCATCCCTACAATGACCAGGGGGGGGGGGGGGGCGGTAGTTATGTCTCAACATTCACTGGAACTCACAAAGACACTTCCAAAGGTGAACATAGATCTGTACTGTAAGGCAAAGAGTTGAAAATATAGATTTCAATGTTTGACAACACATTAACAGGAACTTCATATGAACATTGGCTAAACCACCCAGGTGCCTACCCCTGTGTGTTGTTAGTTCGTATGCTTGCAGTAGGTTGAGGATGAGTGTGAGGGGTGGCTAGTGAGATGGGGAAGTGATAATATAGATAGAGAGGGATGGGTGAAGGTGCAAGGTAAGTTGGTGTGAGTAAAGATGTGCAGGAGTAGGGTAGGAAAGGCAGAGTGATGTGGATGTGATGAGTGGCACAGCAGGATGAGGTTGAGTGTGGCTTGGCTGTAATGTTTCATCATCTGCTCAGATCATTGAAAGGCTTGTGCCACTCAGCCCGGTCCTCCTGACGACATCCCTGCTTCTGTCCTCATGTGCAACGTGCAACCAGGCTGTGTTGATCTCCTGGGGAGGCCTTTTCTGCCCATGGGAAGGGAAGAGAACCTCCCTGCATGCTCTGACTCCCTCCATAAGCATATGGAGGGAGCCATGGGAGAGCCTGGGTGCAGCCGTGCACCTTTGTGCAGTGCTTGTCAGTGTTTGGAGCACCTCAATGCTGTAGAATTTGGATATGGCCCCTTTAAGGACATCGGCTGATGACACGACATCAAATGACATCATCGGACCCGCTTCCTGTTAATTGGCTGGGAACCTTGAAGGGCGGGCTTAACAATGTAAAATCACTTGGCGAGTGTGGGCTGCAGTAGGCAGCAGGCTGGGACCGCGACACCGACCCCGCCACCCCGGACCCACCTCGGTCGGCAAAATCACAGCCAGAGAGTCCAGATTATGGTAAATGGATGTTGGCATTGTTAACCCAGGCAAGGGGTACAAGTGGACCAAGGATACTGTTTGTGAGGAAGAACAGGAAACATTCTTATCCTGTTGCTTAATTAATATTATACCTTTTAAGACATGCTTGATGGAAAAATGCTGTCAAAGTTGACAACAGTGATCTAATTGCCCAGCTCCTCAATCTATGCATCAAAATAACTTGCATTTAAAATTTATGATTACATCCTTTTTTAAAATCATTTTAACTGCTGGGGTGGAAGACTTCGGGGTTGATTTTCCGTGTGCCGAGAGGCGGGCTTTTAGGTGTGCAGGGGGCTAAAATCCCGAATTCGGGGGTCCCGACACCATCCCGCCCAAAACCTGCCTCCATGTAAGTTTCAAAGGAGGCGGGTACCCGCCCCGCACTGGGACCCGCCGACCCGAGACGGGAAGGGATTAGTGCCAATTAACTGCCTGTTAACAGGTAGTTAACAGGCAGTTTTTAGCCTAATCCCTATTTTGAAGGTTGTCGTGTGGGATTCCCAACGGTTCCAAACCACGCCAGGTTAGAGGAGTCGGGCCATCGGGTTGAAGGACTTGGAGGGGTCGAGATGTCGGTGTTCAGGTGAGTGATGTGTGTATGAGTGCAAAGGTAAGTGTGTTTGGTGTGTCTAAAGAAGTTTAAATTACCTGTACTTACCTTTACAGCCTTCCTTCCTCTAGGCTTCGGGAGTCCATCATTCAGCCAGCACAGAAAGCAGAATGGCTGTGATCTGTCAAAAGTGACAGCCTGCAGCTTTCAGTGCCGACGAGATTTCTAACTGAGTCTGCGTAGAAGAACTCAGGTTAGAAGTAAGACTGTCAGTGTTTGACAGCTTCAAGCAGCTGTGAAACACTGATATTTCATCTGTCAACACATCTTCACAGATGAAATTTCAGTCTGTGACGTCACCTGTTGCCGGGTGGCCCTTAATTGGCCTGCTGAGCCCGCCCAGCGGGCTCAACAAGGTCAATCAAGTGAAAATCATGTGGATTGGCCGCATCTCGATGGAGGCGGGACTACAACCCGAAGGTTGTAGTCCCGCCTCCTTCCCGACTTCTGAATGAAAATCCAGCCCTTCCTCTGTGTGGTAAACACAGCAAAATTGTATACCCATTCTTTGTAAATGAATTTATGATTTTGGGACACCTAGTGCTCAAAGGAAATACATAATGAAGAGATGAATGAGATATTTGATCAGGCCACTCATGATATAAATCATATGACGTATCTCCTCACATATTCTCTATATTAAAAGACAGTTTGTAAACAACATAGAAACATAGAAGATAGGAGCAGGAGTAGGCCATTCGGCCCCTCGAGCCTGCTCTGCCATTCAAAGCAATCATGGCTGATCATCCAAATTCAGTACCCTGTCCCTGCTTTCTCCCCATATCCCTTGATCCCTTTAGCCTCAAGAAATATATCCAACTCCTTCTTGAATATATTTAGGTAATTGGCCTCTACTGCCTTCTGTGGTAGAGAATTCCACAGCTTCACCACTCCCTGGGTGAAGAAATTCCTCCTCATTTCTGTCCTAAATGGCTTACCCCTTGTCCTTAGACTGTGACCCCTGGTTCTGGACTCCCCCGCCATCGGGAACATCCTTCCTGCATCTAGTCTGTCCAGTCCTGTCAGAATTTTATAAGTTTCAATGAGATCCCCTCTCATTCTTCTAAACTCCAGCGAGAATAAGCTCAATCGACCCAATCTCTCCTCATACGTCATTCCTGCCATCCCAGGTATCAGCCTGGTGAATCTTCGCTGAACTCCCTCCATGGCAAGAACATCCTTCCTCAGATAAGGCGACCAAAACTGCACACAATACTCAAGATGTGGTCTCACCAAGGCCCTGTACAACTGCAGCAAGACATCCTTGTTCCTGTACTCAAACCCTCTTGCAACGAAGGCCAACATACCATTTGCCTTCTTAACCGCCTGCTGCACCTGCATGCTTACCTTCAGCGACTGGTGCACAAGGACACCCAGGTCTCATTGCACTTCCCCTTCTCCCAATCTATTGCCATTCAGAAAATAATCTGCCTTCCTGTTTTTGACACCAAAGTGGATAACCTCACATTTATCCACGTTATATTGCATCTGCCATGCTTCTGCCCAATCACCCAACCTGTCCAAATCATCCTGGAGTTTCTTGGCATCCTCCTCACAGCACACACACCCACCCAGCTTTGTGTTGTCTGCAAACTTGGAGATATTACATCTAGTTCCCTTGTCTAGATCATTAATATATATTGTGAATAGCTGGGGTCCAAGAACCGATCCCTGCGGTACCCCACTCATCACTGCCTGCCACTCGGAAAAAGACCCGTTTATTCCAACTCTTTGCTTTCTGTCTGCCAACCAGTTCTCTATCCAAGTCAATACCTTGCCCCCAATCCCATGTGCCTTAACTTTACACGCTAATCTCTTATGCGGGACCTTATTGAAAGCCTTTTGAAAGTCCAAATACACCACATCCACTGGTTCTCCCTTATCTATTTTACCAGTTACATCCTCAAAAAATTCCAGTAGATTAGTCAAGCATGATTTACCTTTTGTAAATCCATGTTGACTAATCTACATATTTTTATAACATAGGACTGCTCTCACTCTTAGCACTAATTAATCTGATCATTTCATGCAAACAAGTTTCGCACTGAATGATTTCAACATATTAACATCAGCCATTAAATAGGCTGGGAACATCATGAGCAAGCTTTTGTTACTGGATGGTGTTACCAAACTGTACGCAGAGAAATTAGAAATGCCAAACACATTAGAGCCTTTATTAGGAAATTTCATAGGAATAGGAATAATATTTTGGTGGGAAATTATAGAAAGAAAGAAGACGACTTGCATTTCTATAGCGCCTTTCACAACCACAGGACGTCTCAAAGCGCTTTACAGCCAATGATGTACTTTTGAAGTGTAGTCACTGTTGTAATGTAGGAAACGCAGCAGCCAATTTGCGCACAGCAATGTCCCACAAACAGTAATGTGATAATGACCAGATAATCTGTTTTTTTTTTAAATGTTGGTTGAGGCATAAATATTGGCTAGGACACCGGGGATAACTCCCCTGCTCTTCTTCGAAATAGTGCCATGGGATCTTTTACATCCACCTGAGAGAGCAGACGGGACCTCGGTTTAACGTCTCATCCGAAAGACGGCACCTCCGACAGTGCAGCACTCCCTCAGCACTGCACTGGGAGTGTCAGCCTAGCTTTATGTGCTCAAGTCCCTGGCCACTTGCTATAGTAAAATGCCAAACCTGTGTGCTATTGAGACATAGACCAGGTTCATTCCCAATCTATGCTGCATTACCTGGAGCAGCCACTGGGTTGACTCCAGTGAACCTGGGCAAGTGTAGGGAAAATCATCCTATACTGCAGCTCTTGCTCACCTATTGGAGGTCTTCAAAGGTGATGAGAAGTTAGGATGGGGTTAACAGTGATAGATCGTTTCCACTGCTCAGTGAGATGATAATGAAAGGGCACAAATTAAAGATAAAAAGGGGAGGTGATAAAAAAATCTTCACACAGAGGGTTGTTAGGATGTGGAATCCTCTGCCACAAACCATTGTTGAAGCAGAAACCATAAGTACTCTTAAAGGGGAACTAAATAGTTGCTTGAAAAAGAGGAATATTAAAGGGTATGGAGAGTGAATAGGATTAGATTAGGTGGCTCATGTGGGTAAAAAAAACCAACTGCACAGATTTAATGTGCTGAATTGTGCGTAACATTGAATTAATCTGTGATCAAATGACCCATGATGAAAAATGCAAGTGTGTGGACAGGATCGGGATTGAGTCTGGTACCCCTCACAATTAAATAGACGGCTGATAGCCACTGTCTAGGTTTGAACATGAAAATAGCAACTTGGGTGGTGAGCTGATGGGTTGCCAGAAAATATGAAAGCCTATCTCAGCACGAGACCGCTCCTTCAAGAGAGGAGGGGAAAGGTGAGAGAAATGAAAAAAATAGGATCTGTTGTGAGTGATTAAACAGCAGATTCTGTTTCTCATGGTCACCCTAAATCCTGCTGAAACAAAAATATGAACTTAAAACCCATAGAACTGCTGGATCTACATTTATTTTAGCCATATTTAAGCATTGATCTTGAAAACAAACATCCCTAGTCTGTCCCCTGGAGTGAAATACAGTGACTATAAGAAGGACCTCAATGATTCATCTTTAAGGAGATAATATTACTTTTATTCATTTGTACAAGTTCTATTAAAAATTACACTTTCTATTTGAATCCCGCCAAACCCACTGTAAGTAACTGAAATTCCCGAAATTCTTCAAAGTAAAGAGACTCATAACCAACTTGTACACATTCCTGTTTATATAGCACTGTCCTGCTACTAACTCTTAGACTACTGGCATCTTCAGGGATATTCCTACTTTGTTTTGTTTGTTTTTTAGCTCAGGCACCAGGACACTGAGAAAGTGTTAATATTACAGTAATAAAGGTGATCCTACTCTGTTTTTCCCTATTTTAAAGCTTTAATTTGACTCTCTTTCCAACTTAAATACTATATTCTACTTATTATAAACCTCCTTTCACATTTTGTTTCATTCTGAAATGTTTCGGTCTCCCTGCTCCCATTGTCCACTTTGGAGATTTGAGCATCTTTTCCTAAACAAAATGAGTTTTCATTGGCTGAAAACTAGCTTTGAAGGTCAGGTTTTCATCCAATCAACAGGGTTGATCCTGAAAATTGACCTGGTCTCATGAGAAAAATCACATCCAAACCAGAAAGTGCTGTTGCTGCTGATGATGAGTAAACGTGTTGATCGTTTTAACATCCAACAAAGCTCAGAGAAGGAAATTCAACTGCAGCGCCTGAAGGGTTAAAATTAATGTTGGGGAATGTCAAGGCAGAATGCTTTTTGTTCAAGAAAATAATAGACTCCCCGTAAATAGCTTTGACATTTTTGTAAATATGTCAGTTTTATTGTTGGCATGGCGACATCTGGTAGGGAAGCATCGCGGACCGGCTCTGGAGCAAATAGCAAAGGTGAGGGGGAGAAGGGTGACTTCAAAACCAACCTGAGGGCCTTTTAGGAGCTCCAGAACTAGGCCGGTTCAAAGCTGCACTCCCACAGTTTGTAATGGAACCATTCCAGGATGCCTGAAGGTGCTACTTATCCGTGATATTACCCAGACAGCCGAGCAGAGAGGGAGACACTACTTGAAGCTCTCCACGCCATCAATAAAATGAACATTTTTACTAATACTTCAAAGAAATTTATGGGGAGCCTGTTATTTTTGGCTACAATAATGTGGAGTACTTTGGGCTGCAAGCACCCTAGATTTTTCTTCCCCTTATGTTTTAAAGATGGCAACTAAACAAAACAAAACAAATTTGGCCTCGGTTATTGTTATAATAAACATCCTTACATTAAACTCTGAAAAACTAATCTATTCCTCATCATGTTAGCAATTCTGACTGAATCAACCAATGAAGGGCCCAAGCCTGTGTCACTTAAATCTCTTGGGAAGCAGATTAGTTTGATTAAAAAAATATTTTAGAGGGTGCAAAACAAAATTGATCTGGATGAAGTAATTACAGAATTTTCACCTGCAAAGAATTTTTGTCAAATTTGACTACAAGTTTGAAGGAAAAAGGCAATGATACTTTAAGAATTTTAAAAAATTCAGCATTAAAAGTAGCAACTCCCTTTAAGAGAGAGTAATGGATACCTACGAATGTAATCTCAATGAGGGCTTCAGGTGGCCTCATAAATTGCAACAGTGATACTTGAGTATTTTACAACCGGTGTCTGAACCCTTAGTTGAGATCTCATTCTTGTATTCATTCCCAACCATCTATCATTTTCTACATTATACCAGCACTTCCTGTAGTATTACTCACAGAAAGTCACTAGATAAAATGGAGGAGTACAGGTTGAGCGTCCCAAATTCGGCAACCTCGGGACTGAGGCCAAGCCGGTTTTTGGGTTTTTCCGGACTTCGGAACGTGTTTCTGATATCCAAAGTCCGGAAACTCCCGAGCCCAGGTTGCGATATTTCCGGACTTCAGACATCAGAAACACGTACCGAGTCCGGAAATGCCTGGTCCCAAGTTCCGGTTTTTGGTAAGCCTCCCTCAGGGTGTCCGGATTCCGGAACATTTTACGGATTCCGGACCCCTGCCACCAATCGACCCGGAGTCTGGATTCCGGAACTCTGGATTTGGGACACCCAACCTGTAATTGGTTAGTGCCCGACTACGGGTGAGAAGCAGGCTGCGTGACTGCGACGCGTGCCCGAAGAGCTTGGACCAAGGATCTCCTGAAATTGGTCCTCAGACATCATTACCATGACACTGGCGAGCTGCAGGCGCCAATCGGGCTTCCCAATGAAGCTAGCCGGTCAGGCCCACAGCAAGATCAGCCAGCCCGGATGCCGAGCACGGAAATTCTGCTGGTCCTGACTCCACTTTCACGTAAGTAAAAACAACTTTATTTACCTTGACTCCAGTGGTCTATAGAGGTCCTTAAAAGGACCGTTGGTAAGGCTGCTGTAGAACATGAAAAACTAGTTGGAGATTCTGCAGTGCAAGCTCCACCTAGTTTTGGACTAATTTCAGAGCGAGTCCTTAAACAGGTGTTAGGTTTATTAGCATATTTGGAAGAGACATTAAACCGAGGCCCTGTCTGCCCTTTTAAGTGGATGTAAAAGATCCCACAGCATTTTTGAACAAGGGCAGGGTGTCCTTGTCAACATTCATCCCTCAACCAAGATCACCAAAAACAAATTCATTGGTCATTATCATATTGCTGTTTGTGGGAGCTTGCTGTGCGCAAATTGGCTGCTGTGTTTCCCTACATTACAACAGTGATTACACTTCAAAGGCACTTGATTGGCTGTAAAGCGCTTTGGAACGTCCTGAGGTTGTGAAAGGCGCTGTAGATATGCAAGTTCTTTTTATATGCAAGGGGCCTAATATATTTTTAAGGCAGCCGCCAAGGATGCCTGAATATTGCCTGAGCCAAAATCGGAATCAGACATATTTCAGGCATCTTTGGGGTGCGAGACACAGCTCTGCAAAAATTGTCATTTTTGCTCCCACTTAACACTGGGAAAATGGGGAAAACTGGGTCCAATTTCTCACGCAATTACTTTTCTTAAAAAAAGAATTTGAAGAAATATTCCAGCTATCACTGGGATTTTCAAATGTTCCATTTACTTTTGCACCATCCAACAGCTTTCCCAAGCTCTTTGATCTTCCTCATGCTGCATCTATTTTTGGCGCCAGTTGACGTATGGATATTTCAATGATAATAGTTTCAAATTCCCTTTCATTGATCCGACAGACAGCTCTGTAATTATGCTGCATTTTGCAACTCTTCCCTATTTGAAAAGAACCTGTGACTCTACCAACGAAAAGAATTATATAATTATAATAAAATTAAAGAGGACGTCTTGTAGTCAGTGTTCTATTTTTAAAAAAATTAGCTATAAAGGGCCACAATAATTTTACTGTGCTTTTTGTTTTTTTTTTGATTTTATTTGAATTCTTTGAGCTGTGACGATATTTTAAGGCTGGCTGGAGCAGTTGCTGTTTAAAATAGCGGCAGCTCACTGGACCCACCCAGCATCCTTTGCTCTGAGACTGTAAGACGGCCCAGAGAAATTCAAGTCTCTCTGGTCTAGCCATTTTGTTTTACGTTTTTAGTTCATGCACTGTGATACTGCTACAGACACAAATATATTGCAATAAAGTTACTGGCGCATCAGGGCAAGTTTTATTGCTGTAATATTAATCTTAAACTACAAACATACATAAGAACATAAGAAATAAGAGTAGGCCATTTGGCCCTTTTTTAAAACTTGTTTATGGGATCTGGGCGTCGCTGGCAAGGCCAGCATTTATTGCCCATCCCTAGTTGCCCTTGAGAAGGTGGTGGTGAGCCACCTTCTTGAACCGCTGCAATCCGTGTGGTGATGGTACTCCCACAGTGCTGTTAGGGAGGGAGTTCCAGGACTTTGACCCAGCGACGATGAAGGATTGGCAATATACTTCTAAGTCAGGATGGTGTGTGATTTGGAGGGGAACTTGGAGGTGGTGGTGTTCCCATGCGCCTGCTGCCCTTGTCCTTCTGGTGGAAGAGGTCGCGGGTTTGGGAGGTGCTGCCGAAGAAGCCTTGGTGAGTTGCTGCAGTGCATCTTGTAGATGGTACACACTGCAGCCACGGTGCGCTGGTGGTGGAGGGAGTGAATGTTTAAGGTGGTGGATGGGGTGCCAATCAAGCGGGCTGCTTTGTCCTGGATGGTGTCGAGCTTCTTCAGTGTTGTTGGAGCTGCACTCATCCAGGAAAGTGGAGAGTATTCCATCATCATTTGAGCCTGCTCCGCCATTCAATAAGGTCATGGCTGATCTTCTACCTCAGCTCCACTTTCCTGCACTATCCCCATATCCCTTGATTCCCTTAATATTCAAAAATCTATCGATCTCTGTCTTGAATATACTCAATGACTGAGCCTCCACGGCCCTCTGGGATAGAGAATTCCAAAGATTGACCACCCTCTGAGTGAAGAAATTTCTCCTCATCTCAGTCCTAAATGACCGACTCCTTATTCTGAGACTGTGACCCCTGGTTCTAGACTCCCCAGCCAGGGGAAACATCCTCCCTGCATCTACCCTGTCAAACCCTGTAAGAATTTTGTATGTTTCAATGAGATCACCTCTCATTCTTCTAAACTCTAAAGAATATAGAACTGGGTTTTCTAGCCGAAGAATTGAGATCGACTCAGAAAATCAAAAACAATAACATTTAATGAACAAATGAAGCTGTACAGGAAACTGTAGGATACAATGCAAATAGGTCTAGTCTGCTTGAAAGCCTCTCTGGAAACTGCTAGAAGGTTCCGAGCTCAACTGCTAGCAGGTTCCGAGCTCAACTGCTAGCAGGTTCCGAGCTCAACTGCTAGCAGGTTCCGAGCTCTACTGCTAGAAGGTTCTGAGCTCTGACGTCATGTCATGACGTTCTTCCCGCCGTTGAGAGATCACGTGACGGACGTCATGACGTCATCACGCAGAGTACAGGAAAGAAGCCCTAGTACAGTTAACAGATACATTAACGGTGCAGCCCCCAGCTGTACTACATTGCTGTAAAAGGAATTATATAGAATTGTCCGTAATCCTCTGGTGGTTCCGCCACATCTAGTCTATTCAATCTGTCCTCATAGGACAACCCCTCATCTCAGGAACCAGTCTGGTGAACTTTCGTTGCACTCCCTCTATGGCAAGTATATCCTTCCTTTACACAATAAAAACTTTAATTAATGAACACTTTACTTCAGGCCGTCTTCCAATTTTTCCACAATCTATCTTTTAATTTTATTAATTTAACTTTACCTTTTTATAAAACTAGCAACACACATTCAAACGTTTCGACGACATATTTATCGATCAACTAGCCTCTAATTTTCTGATAATTCAGGTTTTTCAGACAATCAAGTTACATCAAAGACACATAGAATTACAGAAACAGGCCATCCGGCCCAACCAGTCCGTGCCGGCGTTTATGCTCCACACGAGCCTCCTCCCATCCAACTATCAGCAGAACGCTCAATTCCCTTTTGCCTCATATGTTTGTCTAGCCTCCCCTTAAATGCATCTATACTATTCGCTTCAACTATTCCCTGTGGTAGCGAGTTCCACATTCTCCTCACTCTCTGAGTAAAAAGGTTTCTTCTGAATTCCCCATTTGATTTCTTGGTGACTATCTTATATTGATGGCCTCGCGTTTTGCTCTTTCCCACAAGTGGAAACATTCTCTCTGTGTCTACTCTATTAAAACCTTTCATAATTTTAAAGACCGCTATTAGGTCACCCCTCAGCCTTCTCTTTTCAAGAGAAAAGAGACCCAGCCTGTTCATGCTGTCCAATCTCTGCAACCTCCCCCTGCTTTAAATCTTAGTACCTAATTTGCCTGTACTAGGGATGTCTGTTACACACTTTAAACTACAACAGTGCCCTACACAATGAATAAATAGATTCTAATTATGCATTCAATATAAAAAAACTTTAAATTGGAGGAGCCTGTATTTCTAAGGGTTACTCTACCTGACTAGTGTCACCCTGTCCAATCACTGCAATCTCCTCCAGCTTTAAATTGCCCCCCTGCAACCTTTAGTTCGCTGAATCTGGCCTTTTGTGTTTCCTGCCCTGCTTTCACCCCACGACCTTCAGCTGCTTCAATGATACTTTCTAGAAAACTTTCCCTAAACCCATCCATCTTAGACTGGGTATTATGTAATGAGAAAGGATTAATTAGCAATATTGTTGTGTGAGGCCCCTTGGGGAGGAGCGATCATAATATGATGGAATTCTTCATTAAGATGGAGAGTGAAGTAGTTGACTCAGAGACTAGGGTCCTGAATTTAAATAAAGGGAACTAGGATGGTATGAGGCGCGAGTTGGCTAGGATGGATTGGATAATGTTACTTAAAGGGTTGACGGTGGATAGGCAATGGCAAACATTTAAAGATCGCATGGATGAACTACAGAATTTGTTCATCCCTGTCTGGCATAAAAATAAAACAAAAAAGGTGACTCATCTGTGGCTAACAAGGGAAATTAGGGATAGCATAAGATCCAAGGAGAGGACATATAAATTGGCCAGAAAAAGAAGCAAACCTGAGGATTGGGAGCAGTTTAGGATACAGCAAGGGAGGACAAAGGGATTAATTAAGAGGAGGAAAATAGAATATGAGAGTAAGCTTGCAGGGAACATAAAAACTGACTGTAAAAGCTTCTATAGATATGTGAAGAGAAAAAGATTGGTGAAGTCAAGCATAGGTCCCTTGCAGTCAGAATCAGGGAAATTTATAATGGGGAACAAAGAAATGGCAGACCAATTAAATACATACTTTGGTTCTGTCTTCACAAAGGAGGACACAAATAACCTCCCAGAGATGTCGGAGAACATAGGGTCTAATGAGAGGGAGGAATTGAATGAAATCAGTATTTGTAGGGAAATGGTGTTAGGGAAATTGACGGGATTGAAGGCCGATAAATCCCCAGGGCCTGATAATCTACATCCTAGGGTACTTAAGGAAGTGGTCCTAGAAATTAGTAGATGCATTGCTGGTCATCTTCCAAAATTCTATAGACTCCGGAACAGTTCCCATGGATTGGAGGGTAGCTAATGTAACCCCACTATTTAAAAAAGGTGGTAGAGAGAAAACGGGGTAAGCCTGACATCGGTAGTGGGGAAAATGTTAGAGTCCATTATAAAAGATGTAATAGCAGAGCACTTGGAAAACAGTGACAGGATCGGACAAAGTCAACATGGATTTACAAAAGGTAAATCATGCTTGACTAATCTACTGGAATTTTTTGAGGATGTAACTGGTAGAATAGATAAGGGATAACCAGTGGATGTGGTGTATTTGGACTTTCAGAAGGCTTTCGATAAGGTCCCGCTTAAGAGATTAGCATGCAAAGTTAAAGCACATGGGATTGGGGGTAAGGTACTAACTTAGATAGAGAACTGGTTGGCAGACAGGAAGCAAAGAGTTGGAATAAACGGGTCTTTTTCTGAGTGGCAGGCAGTGACTAGTGGGGTACCCCAGGGATCGGTGCTAGGACCCCAGCTATTCACAATATATATTAATGATCTAGATGAGGGAACTAGATGTAATATCTCCATGTTTGCAGACGACACAAAGCTGGGTGGGCGTGTGTGCTGTGAAGAGGATGCAGAGAAACTCCAGTATGATTTGGAGAGGTTGGGTGATTGGGCAGATGCATGGCAGATGCAGTATAATGTGGATAAATGCAAGGTTATCCACTTTGGTGGCAAAAACAGGAAGACAGATTATTATCTGAACGGCAATAGATTGGGAGAAGAGGAAGTGCAACGAGACCTGGGTGTCCTTGTGCACCAGTCGCTGAAGGTAAGCATGCAGGTGCAGCAGGCGGTTAAGAAGGCAAATGGTATGTTGGCCTTCATAGCGAGAGGATTTGAGTACAGGAGCAAGGATGTCTTGCTGCAGTTGTACAGGGCCTTGGTGAGGCCACACCTTGAGTATTGTGTGCAGTTTTGGTCGCCTTATCTGAGGAAGGATGTTCTTGCCATGGAAGGAGTGCAGCGAAGATTCACCAGACTGATACCTGGGTTGGCAGGAATGACGTATGGAGAGAGATTGGGTCGATTAGGCTTATATTTGCTAGAGTTTAGAAGAATGAGAGGGGATCTCATTGAAACTTATAAAATTCTAACAGGACTAGACAGACTAGATGCAGGAAGGATGTTCCCGATGGCAGTGGAGTCCAGAACCAGGGGTCACAGTCTAAGGACTGAGATGAGGAGGAATTTCTTCACCCAGAGAGCGGTGAACCTGTGGAATTCTCTACCACAGAAGGCAGTTGAGGCCAATTCATTAAATATATTCAAGAAGGAGTTAGTTATATTTCTTAAGGCTAAAGGGATCAAGGGATATGAGGAGAAAGCAGGGACAGGGTACTGAATTTGGATGATCAGCCATGATCTCATTAAATGGAAGAACAGGCTCGAAGGGCTGAATGGCCTACTCCTGCTCCTATCTTCTATGTTTCTATGTAAAATCGGAGGGGGAGAGCAGAGCTTTCTACCAGCTTATGTGAATGGGCAAATAAGGCCAATGAGAAGACATGGGAGTTTTCCTCAGAAATCAGATTCGAGCAAATAACTTTCCTTAATTTCAACTACCTCAGTCTCTGCAACTGTGCAGTGAATTTACAACAGGAGTCTGCAGTGCAACTAGAAACAGAGTACGTATATGTAACAGCTCTCGTTCCAATGTATAACAACAGGGCTAGCAGGAAGTAACACCTAACACCAATCTAGTTAGATAAGCTACAGATGCCACAAGCTTCCAGTGAGCTGATGACTCATGGGAGTGTGCAGCCTCATACAAGAAAGCAAATAGTTAGTTGCCATGCATTCTTAAAAAATGGTTGCTCATTAAAAACCTACAGTAACATCCTGATGAGATACTTGCAGTGTACTTCAGTACAAGGATTTCCAGAAGCCTCCATATCAATGTCATCTCTCAACGTCAACATCCTATTTACCTGTATTTGCTTAATAGTGAATGAATTCTAATGGCAGTGCCACGTGAGGAGAGCACTGCATAAACCAAGCCTGGTGTTTTCTTGAAGGGGCTTTATCATCACAACAAGGATTTTCAGGTGAGCGTACTGCAGTTGGACTATCCACAAATACATTCCGGCCTAGAAACTCCACGGCTCCACGCCCATTTGCCGGGTGCTAAACGGGCACCGAAGCTGTATCTGACGGTGTGTTTCAATCAAGGTACTTGTCTGATTTTTGCCTTGAAGTTATCCAAGCTACGTGCCTCTACAAATCTCTTGTTCAACTGTTACAATAACCAACTACCCTGTACCCAGTCAGTAATGTTTCCTTAAATCTCCTCTGAATCTCCCAGCTTAAACCCGCGTCCCCTCATTATGCTGTCTTGTGTGTATGTAATAGCCCTGGCTGATGATCCATGTGCCTCAGAACACTTCAAAAATATCCCCCTCAGTCTTCTCCTTTCCAATGAGAAGATTCCAAGATCCTTGAGTCTAACACTATGCTTTATTTTTTTATCCCTCTTATTATCATAGTAACTCTTTTTTACACCTTTTCCAGTTCAGCTACATCCTTTCTTTAGTGTGCATTCCAGAACTTCACATCAATAACACAATTGTAAGGAAGGATATTAACTCTGATGATGTGGAATCTGTATGGGTAGAACTGAGAAATACCAAAGGACAGAAAACGTTAGTGGGAGTGGTATATAGACCTCCAAACAGTAATGCGGAGGCCGGGGATGGCATTAAAAGGGAAATTAGAGAAGCGTGCAATAAGGGCACAGCAGTTATCATGGGTGACTTTAATCTACATATAGAATGGGCTAACCAAATTAGTAACAATATTGTGGCGGAGGAATTCCTGGAGTGTATACGGGATGGTTTCCTGGACCAATATGTCGAGGAACCAACCAGAGATCAGGCCATCTTAGACTGGGTATTATGTAATGAGAAAGGATTAATTAGCAATATTGTTGTGCGAGGCCCCTTGGGTCGGAGCGATCATAATATGATAGAATTCTTCATTAAGATGGAGGGTGAAGTAATTGACTCAGAGACGAGGGTCCTGAACTTAAATAAAGGAAACTAGGATGGTATGAGGCGCGAGTTGGGTAGGATTGATTGGGGAATGTCACTCAAAGGGTTGACGGTGGATAGGCAATGGCAAACATTCAAAGATCGCATGGATGAACTACAGAATTTGTTCATCCCAGTTTGGCATAAAAATAAAAAAAAGGTGACTCAACCGTGGCTAACAAGGGAAATTAGGGTTAGCATAAGATCCAAGGAGAGGACATATAAATTGGCCAGAAAAAGCAGTAAACTTGAGGATTGGGAGCAGTTTAGGATTCAACAAAAGAAGACAAAGGGATTAAAGAGGGGGAAAATAGAGTTTGAGAGTAAGCTTGCAGGGAACATAAAAACTGACTGTAAAAGCTTTTATAGATATGTGAAGAGAAAAGGATTGGTGAAGTCAAGTGTAGGTCCCTTGCAGTCAGAATCAGGGGAATTTATAATGGGGAACAAAGAAATGGCAGACCAATTAAATACATACTTTGGTTCTGTCTTCACAAAGGAGGACACAAATAACCTCCCAGAGATGTCGGGGAACATAGTGTCTAATGAAAGGGAGGAACTGATAGAAATCAGTATTTGTAGGGAAATGGTGTTAGAGAAATTGATGGGATTGAAGGCCAATAAATCCCCAGGGCTTGATAATCTACATCCTAGGGTACTTAAGGAAGTGGCCCTAGAAATAATAGATGCATTGCTGGTCATCTTCCAAAATTCGATAGACTCTGGAACGGTACCCATGGATTGGAGGGTAGCTAATGTTACCCCACTATTCAAAAAAGGTGATAGAGAGAAAAAGGGGACTTACAAACCGGTAAGCCTGACATCGGTAGTGGGGAAAATGCTAGAGTCCATTATAAAAGATGTAATAGCAGAGCACTTGGAAAACAGTGACAGGATCGGACAAATCAACATAGATTTACAAAAGGTAAATCGTGCTTGACTAATCTACTGGAATTTTTTGAGGATGTAACTGGTAAAATAGATAAGGAAGAACCAGTGGGTGTGGTGTATTTGGACTTTCAAAAGGCTTTTGATAAGGTCCCACATAAGAGATTAGCGTGTAACGTTAAGGCACATGGGATTGGGGGCAAGGTATTGACTTGGATAGAGAACTGGTTGGCAGACAGAAAGCAAAGAATTGGAATAAACGGCTCTTTTTCCGAGTGGCAGGCAGTGACTAATGGGGTACCACAGGGATCGGTCCTTGGACCCCAGCTATTCACAATATATATTAATGATCTGGACGAGGGAACTAGATGTAATATCTCCAAGTTTGCAGACGACACAAAGCTGGGTGGGCGTGTGTGCTGTGAGGAGGATGCCGAGAAACTCCAGTATGATTTGGACAGGTTGGGTAATTGGGCAGAAGCATGGCAGATGCAATATAACGTGGATAAATGCGAGGTTATCCACTTTGGTGTCAAAAACAAGAAGGTAGATTATTATCTAAATGGCAATAGATTGGGAGAAGGGGAAGTGCAACTAGACCTGGGCGTCCTTGTGCACCAGTCGCTGAAGGTAAGCATGCAGGTGCAGCAGGCGGTTAAGAAGGCAAATGGTACGTTGGCCTTCGTAGCGAGAGGGTTTGAGTACAGGAACAAGGATGTCTTGCTGCAGTTGTACAGGGCCTTGGTGAGACCACATCTTGAGTATTGTGTGCAGTTTTGGTCGCCTTATCTGAGGAAGGATGTACTTGCCATGGAAGGAGTGCAGCGAAGATTCACCAGGCTGATACCTGGGATGGCAGGAATGACATATGAGGAGAGATTGGGTCGATTGGGCTTGTACTCGCTGGAGTTTAGAAGAATGAGAGGGCATCTCATTGAAACTTATAAAATTCTAAACAGGACTAGACAGACTAGATGCAGGAAGGATGTTCCCGATGGTCGGGGAGTTCAGAACCAGGGGTTACCGTCTAAGGATAAGGGGTAAGCCATTTAGGACAGAGATGAGGAGGAATTTCTTCACCCAGAGAGTGGTGAACCTGTGGAATTCTCTACCACAGAAGGCAGTAGAGGCCAATTCGTTAAATATATTCAAGAAGGAGTTGGATATATTTCTTAAGGCTAAAGGGATCAAGGGATTTGGGGAGAAGGCAGGGACAGGGTACTGAATTTGGATGATCTGCCATGATCGCATTGAATGGCGGAGCAGGCTCGAGGAGCCGAATGGCCTACTCCTGCTCCTATCTTCTATGTTTCTATGCTTCACACAATATTCTAGGTGGAGCTTGACTAGTGCTCTGAATAATGGTAGGATTTTTTCCTTTCATCTACTTTCAATTCTTCTTTTTATGCAACATCTATTTGACAGGAAATTGCCCAGCCCTGGGCTTCCCTCCCACTCCCCTGAACCACAATACCCTCCCAACCCTCCTCCTAACCACTTAATCGGAGTGCTGGGGGCTGTTCCTTTGGGTCTCCAGCAGTGGCCATAATGTAAAACCGTAATGGCTGAATGAAAAAGAAACCAAGCCAGAATGACTGAAAGGTTATGTGATTAACTGAAACTGTGCATTTCTGGACTAAAGACATTCTTCACTCAAAGGGTTGTGAATCTTTGGAATTCGCTACCCCAGAGTGCTGTGGGTGAGTATATTCAAGACTGAGAGCGTTACATTTTTGGAAACTAAGGTAATCAAGGGATAAGGGGATAGTGCGGGAAGGTGGAGTTGAGGTCGAAGATCAGCCTTGAGTTTATTGAATGGCGGAGCAGGCTCAAAGGGCCAAATGGCTCGTTCCTGCTCCTATTTCTTATGTTCTTATCTGTAATGGCTGCTGTTTTCACAAGTAACAATTTGCACTTACAGTATATTGCATCTTTAACATAGCAAAAGGACACAAAGTGCTTCACAGGGGGTTGGGCGGGCTGGGGCAGCAGTGGCACTGAATAGGAGTTGAGAGAATAGTTACGGCAAATGACTGTAATTAAGGTTGGAACAATAGTTTTTGAAAAGGGTATAGAAAGTGGAGAGAGAGCTACCAAGACAGAGAGTTTGAGAAAGTCAATTCCAGGGACACACGGGAGGCTGGTTTTGGAATAGTGGAGGGCGCACGCTGAGGGATTGTAGAGCAAGGCCACAGAGGGATCTGTGGACTAAAATGAGGATTTTTTAAACCCATACTCTGGGGGAAAGGAAGCAAGTGCAGCTCGCCTGAGTTAGCAGCCTGGAGGGGAAATGGAATCAGTGGATGAGATCTAAAGGTTGTGGCAAGATTGCTTTGCTCTTGTCAGGGTTGGGCTGGAGAAAGTTCTGGATCATCCACGGCTTGATATCAGGCAGGTAGTCAGTCAACACAGCAACAGTCGTGGCCTCAAGACTGATGGTGGAGAGGTAAGGCTCCGACTGAAACCTCACACTAGAATGGATTACAATCGCTCAGAATCCAAAGGAATCATTTATAATTTTTGGAAAGAAGCGAGGCCCTTGAGTCCTTTCATGTTGCACAACACTGCTCACATTCTCAGGTATGGAGTAGTATTATCATCTGACCAGCCAGTAACCTACAGTGACACATTCTGATTTGCCGACAGGAAACAAGCTCAACCATGTTTGATTGATCTCAACTCCACTCTCCAGCCTTCTAACAGTGTCCCTCAACCCCCTCTTCCTCAAGAAACATATCTTGATGTCTCTTGAAATCATTTATACAATGTATCAACTATCGATTGGGTTATACTCGCTGGAGTTTAGAAGAATGAGAGGGGATTTCAATGAAACTTATAAAATTCTAACAGGACTGGACAGACTGGATGCAGGAAGGATGTTCCTGATGGCCGGGGAGTCCAGAACCAGGGGTCACAGTCTAAGGATAAGGGGTAAGCCATTTAGGACAGAGATGAGGAGGAATTTCTTCACCCACAGAGTGGTGAACCTGTGGAATTCTCTACCACAGAAGGCAATTGTAGTGTATGTACTTTGCAGAAGGAACTATATTCTGCAGCCCCTGTATACTGCAGTACCAGTAGTGACCACCCCTGTATATAAGCCTGTGTAGTAACATTTGCATAGTAGTTCCAGGTTGTCTCCATTCAGTAAAGACCTGTTATAACCAACTCCTGCAGCCCGTGTCTCCATTATACACGGACATAATACTGGCGACGAGCAGATACGAACTTACCTGCAGTCTGCACCACCTCATGGGGATCCATCCCTGAAGCGAAGTTATCAGAGGTCGAGGCCAGAAGGAAGAAAGAAACAGAAGAAACGGGCGTCGACTGTGGGCATCCGCCTCTGAGTCAGCGGAGTTGAAGATTTGCAGGAGAGGCTGTCGAGATCGGGGCTTGGTTATCCGGTCGATGGTGCTTCAGCTAATCGGGCTGGTGGCAGGTAGTACACTGATCCTTCCTGGGCTGCGGCGGTCTAGAGCTCGAGCGGGCGGCTTTGCAACGGGGCCGAGCAGCGTTGTCGGGAAGAGGAGAGAGAGAGAGGGTGGAGCACACAGGGCGCGGCCAGTGCTACGAAGCCGGGCAGCGTACAGACCTGAGAAGAGGGAGGCAAGTGTCCCGCAGGGTTGTTCCGACGACGGGGAATTAATAAAAATTAAACGCGCAGAAAGCCGCGAGGAGCTGCAGTTTACCACGGGAACCGCGGAGAGCGGCGTTAGCAGCAGTGTGGGGGGAAGTGCGCGAAGACCATAGGGCATCGCCATCAAGGCATAAAACACCAGCAACAGCGCTAGCAACAGCGGAGAAGGCAGAAAGCGCGGGAGGCACCATTTTGTTAAATCGGGGAAGAAGGCAAAGCGCGGGAGGCGCCATCTTAGATTTCCAAGATGCCGAAGACTGGCCATATCACTGCCTTCGATAATGCAATAGAAGACTGGACCACGTATGTGGAAAGAGTCGAGGTATATTGCGAGGCAAACGAAGTAGCCGATGAGAAAAAGGCATCGGTACTGCTAAACTTAATGGGCGCAAGAACGTACGGCCTATTGCGGGACCTGATTACTCCAGCCAAACCGAAGGCGAAGAGTTTTAACGACATTGTTGCTATCCTACAGGAACACGTAAATCCTACACCGCTGCTGATAGCAGAAAGATTTAAATCCCACAGGAGAAATCAGCATAAAGATGAGAGCCGAGCGTAACTACGCCCAGATTGACAGAGAGGCCCTCAGCCTGGTGTGGGGGGTGAAGAAGTTCAATCACTACCTGCACGGTCAGAAATTTACTCTACTAACTGATCATCAACCTCTTGTCTCCATTTTCAACCCTCAGAAGGGCGTACCGATAATGACAGCACAACGGCTACAGAGGTGGTCCCTTTCCCTAGGGGCACACCAATATGACATTGAGTACAAAGGAACTAAACAGCATGGGAATGCTGATGGATTGTCGCGCCTACCGTTGCCGATGGTGGAAGAAGAACTTGCAGTGGATCCAGTGGAGATATTCCACTCGACCATAGTCGAATGTCTCCCTGTGACGAATGCAAACATAGAAAAGGAAACACGAAATGACCCGACACTCTCCTGGGTCTATGATTTAACGGTGAAGGGGTGGCCAGCACATGGCGAACCACTGCTGCCAGCATTCTCGCTGAGAAGAGAACAGCTGTCAGTGTGCAGAGGAACCTTGATGTGTGGATCCAGAGTAGTAATTCCACCCAACTTGCAGGATAGAGTGCTCAATGAGCTTCATGAGGGTCATCTGGGAGGGGTAAAAATGAAGAACTTAGCCAGAGCGTTTGTGTGGTGGCCGGGAATCGATAGAGAAATCGAAGAGATGACCAAGAGCTGTACAGGATGCCAGAAGGTCCAAAACGCCCCACCACAAGCCCCTCTACATCCATGGGAGTGGCCCTCATCTCCATGGCAAAGGGTGCACATTGATTTTGCTGGTCCCTTTATGGACTCGATGTTTTTAATTGCAGTGGATGCTCATTCAAAGTGGCCAGAGGTAATAAAAATGTCCTCAACCACCACAGAAAAAACTATCACAGTCTTACGAACCATATTCACCAGGAATGGGCTGCCTGAACAGATTTGTTCCGACAATGGACCACAGTTTGTGTCTGAAGAGTTCCGGAGGTTCTTAAAGAACAATGCTGAGGTTCGTTCAAACATTCAAGAAGGCTATCAAGGCAATGCGTAATGAAGATATACCCCTACAACACAAGGTGGATAACTTCTTGTTTGCCTACTGGAATGCGACACATGCGGTTACCAACCAAACTCCAGCCATGATGTTCTTCAATCGAAGACTACGATGCCGCTTGGATTTGGTTAAGCCGAACATCAGAAGAGATGTGGAGAACAGGCAGTTTCAGAATATGAATGAAAGGCCGACCAGGAGTTTTAAGATAGGTCAACCAATTTTGGCCCGGGACTACCGCACAGAGAAATGGCAGCCAGGAACGATCTGTACACGGCAATGAAATCGACGTACCAATTGCAGCTACCGCAGAATCGGTGATATTGGAAGCAGACGAACCAAACAACGACATTGATCCCGACTCAACTTTGCCAGAAGAACGTGATACCCCAATGAGGCGTTATCCAGACAGAATCAGGAAGCCTCCTCAAAGGCTGAACTTATAATTGCTTAACTTCAACTAATGTATCTAGCAACTGTAATTGTAAATATGTTATTTAGTTGTTAATCGAATGTTATGTACTGTTTAGCTAAAAGGGGAGGAATTGTAGTGTATGTACTTTGCAGAAGGAACTATATTCTGCAGCCCCTGTATACTGCAGTACCAGTAGTGACCACCCCTGTATATAAGCCTGTGTAGTAACATTTCCATAGTAGTTCCAGGTTGTCTCCACTCAGTAAAGACCTGTTATAACCAACTCCTTCTATGTTTCTATGTTTCTATCTTTGTCTGTTGTGAGAAATATTCTGTGTGAATTCCATGGCTACGAATCAGAATGGTGTGATACCATTTGGCCCATTCACCTCACCCCATCATTCAAGGCTTGTCCAGACCATATTCACCTCCCTTGGTGTCAAGCCAGCACCCTTTTACTCCCTGCTAAATTAGAAATCTGTCCACTTCCTTAGTCAACATTTCAACTTAATCAGCATTCACTGTATAGATGGCAGTCTATCCCATAAATTAACTGACGTAATGAACAACATTGATGTGAAATCACTCAATAAGCTTTATTTATATTTGTCAGTTAAAGTGCTTCAATGATCTGTGAAAGTTATCTCAGAAATATAGCTTTAAATGTACTAGTTCCTATTATGTCCGTGTATAATTGAGACACAGACAGCAGGAGTTGATTTTAAAAAGTCTTTACTGAATGGAGTCAATCGGGAAACTGAAACTACAGAGGCTTGCTAGCGCCATTTATACAGGGGTGGTCACTGCCGGTATTGCAGTCTGAGACCAGTTATTCTCTTAAAAGGTACATACACAACAATTCCTCCCCTTTTAGATAAACAGTACATAACATTCATTTAACAACTAAATGATAACTAATTACAATCACAATTACGGTTGCTAGATACATGGGTTGAGTTTAAGCAATTATAAGTTCAGTCTTTGAGGAGGCTTCCTGATTCTGTCTGGATAACGCCTCTTTGGGGTATCAGGTTCTTCTGGCAAGGTTGAGTCGGGATCAATGTCGTTGTTTGGTTCGTCTGCTTCCAATATCACCGATTCTGCGGTAGCTGCAATTGGTACGTCGATTTCATTGCCAGGTGTATCAGATCGTGGTGTGGAGTTGACGTTTTCCAGTGACTCTAGAATCTGGTCAGCATGGCGTCTTACAATGCTCTCTCCAACATCCACGGTATACATGAGAGGTCCTTGCCGTGTACAAATCGTTCCTGGCTGCCATTTCTCAGTGCGGTAGTCCCGGGCCAACACTGGTTGACCTATCTTAAAACTCCTGGTCGGTCTTTCATTCATATTCTGAAACTGCCTGTTCTCCACATCTCTTCTGATGTTCGGCTTAACCAGACCCAAGCGGCATCGTAGTCTTCGATTGAAGAACATCATGGCAGGAGTCTGGTTGGTAACTGCATGTGTCGCATTCCGGTAGGCAAACAAGAAGTTGTCCACCTTGTGTTGTAGGGGTATATCTTCATTACACATTGCCTTGATAGCCTTCTTGAATGTTTGAACAAACCTCTCGGCCAATCCATTAGTGGCTGGATGATATGGGGCGGATGTGTAATGCTTAACACTATTGTTCTTTAAGAACCTCCGGAACTCTTCAGACACAAACTGTGGTCCATTGTCAGAGCAAATCTGTTCAGGCAGCCCATTTCTGGCGAATATGGTTCGTAAGATGGTGCTGGTTTTTTCTGTGGTGGTTGAGGACATTTTTATTACCTCTGGCCACTTTGAATGTGCATCCACCGCAATTAAAAACATCGAGTCCATAAAGGGACCAGCAAAATCAATGTGCACCCTTTACCATGGAGATGAGGGCCACTCCCATGGATGTAGAGGAGCTTGTGGTGGGGCGTTTTGGACCTTCTGGCATCCTGCACAGCTCTTGGTCATCTCTTCGATTTCTCTATCGATTCCCGGCCACCACACAAACGCTCTGGCTAAGTTCTTCATTTTTACCCCACCCAGATGACCCTCATGAAGCTCATTGAGCACTCTATCCGTCAACTTAGGTGGAATTACTACTCTGGATCCACACATCAAGGTTCCTCTGCACACTGACAGCTGTTCTCTTCTCGGCGAGAATGCTGGCAGCAGTGGTTCGCCATGTGCTGGCCATCCCTTCACCGTTAAATCATAGACCCGGGATAGTGTCGGGTCATTCCGTGTTTCCTTTTCTATGCTTGCATTCGTCACAGGGAGACATTCGACTATGGTCGAGTGGAGTATCTCCACTGGATCCACTGCAAGTTCTTCTTCCACCGTCGGCAACAGTAGGCGCGACAATCCATCAGCATTCCCATGCTGTTTAGTTCCTTTGTACTCGATGTCATATTGGTGTGCCCCTAGGAAAAGGGACCACCTCTGTAGCCGTTGTGCTGTCATTATTGGTATGCCCTTCTGAGGGTTGAAAATGGAGACAAGAGGTTGATGATCAGTTAGTAGAGTAAATTTTTGACCGTGCAGGTAGTGATTGAACGTCTTCACCCCCCACACCAGGCTGAGGGCCTCTCTGTCAATCTGGGCGTAGTTACGCTCGGCAGAAGTTAACGAGCGTGACGCAAAAGCTATCGGTCTCTCTAAACCATCAAAGAATTTATGTGACAGTACCGCCCCAATGCCGTAGGGAGACGCATCACACGCCAGTCTGATCGGCAGTGCTGGGTTGTAGTGAGCCAATACTTCTCTTGAAGTGATTAAGTCGTTACTCTTCTGAAAGGCCCACTTACAGTCATTGCTCCATTTCCATGCTACTCCAGTTTGTAGTAGGGCGTTCACTGGGTGCAGAATTGTGGACAAATTCGGTAAAAACTTATGGTAGTAATTCACCAATCCGAGGAATGACCTCAGTTGCGACACATTTTCAGGCGCTGGGGCCTTAACAACCGCTTCAATTTTGTCAGGGGACTTATGTAACCCCTCTTCATCAATCACGTGGCCACAATACGATATCTGTTTCTTAAAAAGCTCACACTTGGGGCGGTTGGCTCGTAGCCCATGTTCCCGTAGTCTAGTGAGCACCTGTTCTAGGTTGTTAAGGTGTTCACTGTCATCTTCACCTGTCACAAGGATGTCGTCCAAGTAACACTGAGTCCCCGGAATCCCTTGCAGGACTTGTTCCATCGCTCTTTGCCATATCGCTGGAGCCGATGCCACTCCGAATACCAATCGATGATACTGGCAAAGACCTTTGTGAGTGTTTATCGTGAGATACTTCCTAGAGGATTCTTCAACCTCCATCTGCAAATATGCTTGTGCTAGGTCAATTTTTGTAAAACGCTTCCCTCCAGATAGTGAGGCGAAGATGTCTTCTATCCTTGGAAGAGGATATTGTACTGTGTGAAGGACTGGGTTCACCGTCACCTTGAAGTCCCCACAGATGCGAACCTTCCTTGGCTCCTCAGACTTATTGCTTAACGTTTTCTTCATGACAGGAACGATGGGTGTCGCCCACTCGCTCCAGTCGACCTTAGACAACACGCCTGCATTCTCCAGGTTCTCCAGCTCTACCTCGACGGCTGGGCGAATTGCATATGGTACCGGTCTTGCTTTGAAAAACTTGGGAATTGCATTCTCTTCTATTTTTATCAAGGCGGTTACGCCTTTAAGAGTGCCCAGTTCTTGTTGAAATACCTCTTTGGCGTTAGCTAAGATTGTTGACAATTGACCAGGAGTGACGTCTTCATCTTTTTTACCATCCACCGTCATTGCATGAATGGAGTGCCAATCTAAGCTTATCTTCCTGATCCATTCACGTCCCAATAACGGTGGTCCACCATTTTGCAGTATGTAGAGATACAATTTCCATATTTTCTTGCCGTTGTATTCGACAGGCACCCTTATTTTACCTCTGGGGTATACTTTTTGCCCCGTATACGTCGTCAAGACGATGGATGTCTCTCAAGGGTATGTGTGAGAATAGCCGCTCGTAGTCTCGTCGATTCATGACGGTTAGCGCTAATCCTGTATTCAATTCCATTTTAACTTGGGACCCTGCTATCGTGAGGGTGACCCAAATGGTTCGGTGATCCTCTTTTGCGATTACATTGTGAAGTTTGAGACAGCTTAGTCTCTTGTTCCCGGATTCACTATCGCTCATCTGGTCTTCGGAACTACTGTCCGTCATCTTTTGTACTTTCTTGTACGGTTCCTTAGTAGCCTTTTTGTTGTCGCTGGTCTTCTTCCCAGACCTGCAAACTCGTGCAATGTGTCCCATCTTTCCGCATTGCCTGCATATTTTGTCCTTGGACCAGCAGTCCTTCTGGTCATGGTTAGTTCTGCCGCAGCAATAACATTTTGCAAATCCCCGTGTCATTTCGTGGGTGCCGTATTCCTGTGGCTTTTGTTGTATTTCCGCAGCTCCCCTGGCTGCTGCTTCGTACGATACTGCCACGCTGAAAGCCTTATCTAGCGTCAGCTCTTTCTCTGAGAGTAACTTCTTCTGTGTTCCTTCACTCAGGAGTCCACAGACAAATTTGTCCCGTAGGGTATCTGCCAGTCCTGCTCCGAACTGGCAGTGCTTTGATAGCTTGCGTAGTTCCGTAAGGTACTCAGCATTGCTCTCATCTTTATGCTGAGTTCTCCTGTGGAATTTAAATCTTTCTGCTATCAGCAGCGGTGCAGGGTTTAGGTGTTCCTGTAGGACAGCAACAATTTCGTTAAAACTCTTCGCCTTCGGTTTGGCTGGAGTAATCAGGTCCCGCAATAGGCCGTACGTTCAAGCGCCCATTAAGTTTAGCAATACCGATGCCTTTTTCTCATCGGCTATTTCGTTTGCCTCGCAATATACCTCGACTCTTTCCACATACGCGGTCCAGTCCTCTATTGTATTATCAAAGGCAGTGATACAGCCAGTCTTCGGCATCTTGAAAATCTAAAATGGCGCCTCCCGCGATTTGCCTTCTTCCCCGATTTAACAAAATGGTGCCTCCCACGCTTTGCCTTCTTCCCCGCTGATTAAGATGGCGCCTCCCGCGCTTTGCCTTCTTCCCCGCTGTTGCTGGCGCTGCTTTCCGCAGTTTCCGTTGCAACCTGCAGCTCCTCGCGGTTTCCTGCGCGTTTAGTATTTCTTTTTTTTATTATTTTCCCGTCGTGGAACAACCCTGTGGGACTCTTGCCTCCCTCTTCTCGGGTCTGTACGCAGCCCGGCTTCATAGCACCGGCCGCGCCCTGTGTGCTCCACCTTCTCTCTCTCCTCTTCCCGACAACGCTGCTCGGCCCCGTTGCAAGCCACCCGCTCGAGTTCATGACCGCCGCAGCCCAGGAAGGATCAGTGTACTACCTGCCACCAGCCCGATTAGCTGAAGCACCGTCGACAGGAACCAGGTCCCGCTTTCGACAGTTTCTCCAGCAATCTTCAACTCTGCTGACTCAGGGGCGGATGCCCACGGTCGACGCCCATTTCTACTGCTTCTTTCTTCCTTCTGGCCTCGACCTCTGCTCACTTCACTTCAGGAATGGATCCCAGGAGGTGGTGCAGACTGTAGGTAAGTTCGTATCTGCTCGTCGCCAGTATTATGTCCGTGTATAATTGCGACACGGACAGCAGGAGTTGATTTAAACAAGTCTTTACTGAATGGAGTCAATCGGAAAACTGAAACTACAGAGGCTTGCTAGCGCCTTTTATACAGGGGTGGTCACTGCCGGTACTGCAGTCTGAGACCAGTTATTCTCTTAAAGGTACATACACAACAGTTCCCAATACTGAGATGCATGTTTTGAGAAAGCCTAGGCTCTACTGTTAAAGCCACCTGGCTGCCCTTCAACTTTTACCTGAAGTTTATGTTAAGTAAATCATAACTTGCAGTCTACATTCTACCCCCAACAGTACACCTCAGGCGCAATCTCAGAAAAGTTCCCTCCACTGCACCAGGCTGGCACTTCCATTGCTCACATTAGACATTCTTCTGCCTCCTCTAATTGCAATTGCTAATTTAGGGTTAATCAGGGCAGTCTTGTGCTGTTGGCTCTCATCCATGAGGAACCAGGTTGAGAGTGCCTGAACTCATTTCACATTGCACTCTTATAGTCAGAAGAGACCTTCAACTCACCAGTCTGGATTGGATTGGTCTCTGAAGTGAACATGCAGTGGGCACTATCTTAATCTATAATCAGCACATTTTAAATCTCAACTATCTTACGAAGACAAAAAAAACCAACTTCTTCTACAAGAATACCATAGTCCTGTAACTGTTGTCCTTGTGATGCATGGTCTTCCCTTCCCCAATAGAATGGTTCAGGCTAACATACTCAGGGTACAGCAGGGTGATCCACAATATTTAAACTATCTGTCAGAGCTCGAGAACATTTTAGTTAAGGTGTTTGCTTCAGAACTGGTTATTGTATAGTTTACAGACTGAGTGAATAAAGGAGAATTTCCTGTTTCATTGTGGCATACCACAGAGTTGCTGAAAGGAAGCTGAAGGTCACCATTGTGCAAGTTAACATTGTGACAAGTAGAAAAACATCATTTAAGGGAAGGAAGAGAAGACACTTTGGATTGAAAGTGTTAGAATTTGCCTCTGAAGTTTTACAGCAGATATATCTCACTTTAATTATCTTCTTATTGATAACCACCATGATTTTCCTCGTAATAATTCTCTGCTTTAAAAATCTTACTTTGGAAGTAAGATAAATTTCAAAAGTCCCCTTAGCTACCACCATGATTTTCCTCGTAATAATTCTCTGCTTTAAAAATCTTACTTTGGAAGTAAGATAAATTTCAAAAGTCCCCTTAGCTACCTCGGTTGCAAACCCTCTTGCTGCTTTAAACGTGCACTTTGCGCAGATTTAAATAAAATGTCTCCTGTGGAGTGAGACTTGAACCCATGACCTTCCAGCTATGAGGTGGCAGTGTCTCCTGTGGACGGATTTTCACCGGCATCACTATGAACAGTACTGAGGTTCCAAACAACTGCTGTCAGTGGGTTCTTTGCACTGATTTGCTTTTGCTTGAGATCCAAGCATTTTCAGAATCAGTAAAATCACGTCACTATTAAACTGTTCAAAATGGATACCACCACTTCTAGATTAACGCATTTTTTTTTGAAAAAGCGAAGGTGGCTCAGTGGCACAGGATGTTGGTGTAGATAGTAGAGTTGCCAACCCTCCAGGGGTGTCCTGGAGCCTCCAGGAATTGAAGATTAATCTCCTGGACACTGCTGTGAGCAACCCAGGAGAAAAATCATGCTGGTTTTAAAACAAATGAAGTGGGGTTTTTTTTCATTTTCTTTGAACACTTTCATTTATTAATTATACAAAATATTGGCTGATGGGAGCAAAGCCTGTTTGAGTGGGCGGGGCAGTTGGAGGTGGGAGGTCATGTGATGAAACCGCCAGGAATATGGCCAATCAGAGTTGGCAACTGTTGTATCTATGCTTTAATGCGTTCAATCAAGCATGTAGATACGTCGAATTAAATCAGTCAGGCAGGCAGACTTATAACTGCGATGTTCACGTTATTGCGTAAAATGGCCGACTGCCGTTTTCCCGGGTAATTCCCATAATGCAATGCACATTACATTACCGTATTGACTGGTGTCAAACTCGCAATCAATACACGACATCCCTCTTTTCCTTGGAAACAAACTTGCAGTTTACAAACAGTTGCTTACAATAACACTGCATAACTTATTCGGTTTATAAACTTTTTACAAACTTGTGTCTTACCACACAACTAAATAATTCCCAGATTTAAACATTTAACATCACCCATGCAGTTCTCGCACAGTTTATGTTGTGTCATAATCAGACAGTCTTTGGGGTTTTCTTTTAACCCTTTGAGGTCTGGCTGTATTGGGTGTGTCTGACATGTTGGTGTCAGTGGGTATTGCCTGTGTCACAGTGGTATGTGTGTCAGGGTCTACTATACTGTCCTCAGTCCCTTGTGTTTCCTTCTGCTCATGGAGTGTCTCCTTTGGTCCATTGGTTCTGTATTTCTTCACAAACGTAGTGTTTCTCGAGTAGCGTGCTCCGTCTGGAGATTCTACTACTACTTGACTCCCTGTTTTACTCAAAACTTTGTGGGGTGTGGCATTAAAAGGAGTGATGAACTTGTCCACTTTGTCCTGCCGTACCAGCACCGTGTCGCCAACTTCCACCTCTGAGTATTGTGTTCTCCGCTGTTCATCTGCGTACAGTTTGGACTTGCCTTTTTGTTCTGCGTCCCGGTCACGTACTTCCATGTCTGCGCGCGACTCTGTGATATCTGGCAGCTTTCCTCTCATTTTCCGTTTAAAGAGCAGCTCTGCCGGGCTCTTTCCTGTCGTGGCATGGTCAATGCTCCTGTACACAGTCACATATTTTCTAAGTTCACATTTCCAATCTAGTCCTTCTGACTGAGCAATTCTGATTCTCTTTATCAGCGATGCATTCTGGCGCTCGACTTCTCCGTTAGCCCGAGCCCATTTTGCTGTCGTGTTCAGGTGTTTGATCCCGTTGTTTTCACAGTATTCTTTGAATAATTCAGATCTGAATTGGGGACCATTATCAGATTTGCAGGTGATTGGCAAACCATGACGGCTGAAGATTGACTCTAATCTATCAATAACCTTCTCTGTTGTTGTGGAGGTCATGATGTCATATTCATAGTAGCGACTATAATAATCAACTACCACAAGAATGGAGTGGTTGGATGGCAAGGGTGCCAGTAAGTCTATAGCTACATCCTGCCAGGGGCCCTCCGGTAATGGTGTTGGTCTCAACGGTTCAGGTGGGTCGGGTCTGGCTACTATCTGACAGCCGTGGCACGCTTTACAGTGTTTTTCAGCTGTCTTGTCCATGCCAGGCCACCAAACCTTGGTTCTGAGATGTTGCTTTGTTCCAACTATTCCCAAGTGTCCTTCGTGTGCTAACACCAGGGCTCATGCGTGTAACACTGTGGGTAGCACGATGTGTGTTCCCCGAAGAACTAGGTACCCCACTACGCACAGCTCGTTTGCAATTGCTGCATAAGCTTTACAGTTCTCAAAATGTCCGTTTGTGATTGCCTTCTGTACCTCAATCAGCTCTGGGTCGGTAGCAGAGGCTTCCTCCACCTCTCTAGTAGTGAGTGCTTTTGGTGTCACACTCACAGCTACATATCTCACGTATTCATCTGAGCCATGAGAATGTCTCTCCTGTTTTGCTGTCTCCCCCAGCAATCGTGACAGTGGGTCTGCAATGTTTTGCTTGCCTGGAATGTGTATCATCTTAAAATCATACGGCTGTAATCTAAGTACCCATCTCTCTATACGGGCACAGGGTTTAGAGTGTGGGCCGTATATCACTTGTAATGGCTTATGGTCAGTTACCAAGTTAAATTTTCGGCCATACACATATGGATGCAGCCTCTCACAAGCCCATACAAGAGCTAAGGCCTCGCTCTCTGTTTGAGAGTATTTCCTCTCACAGTCTGTTAAACTACGACTTATATAGCATATTGGCACCTCTTGTCCCTGTTGGTCCTGAACTAGTACTGCGCCTAAACCTACAGGACTGGCATCTGCTATCACCTTGGTTGGTGCATCCTTGTCAAAATATGCTAAAGTGCCGGCTCTGGCCAACTCTTCCTTGAGTGCACTGAATGACTGTCTCTGTTGTGATCCAAATTTAAATGGTGTGTCTTTTCTCGTCAGGCATCGCAGTGGCTCTGATAGCGTTGCAAACTGCGGGATGAATCTGCTACTGTACCCAACGAGTCCCAAGAAACTCCTCACTTCTGTAGCATTCTCTGGTTCCCGAGCTTCTGCCACCGCTCGCACTCTCTCTGCTGTTGGTCCGATGCCCTTTTCAGACAACAGGATTCTCATGAAAATCAATCGGTCCATGTTGAATTGGCACTTCTTTGAGTTTAGTGTCAGTCCACTTTCCATTAGTCTGGTCATGACAGCGTGCAGGCGTCTGTCGTGCATTTCCTGGTCGTGTGCATGCACGATAATGTCATCTGAGATGTTTTCAACACCCTCTATTCCAGCTAAGGCATTCGCTATCTCGTGCTGATATTGCTAACTAGCTGAAGATACACCGAATATCAGCCTCTTGTACCTGTATACTCCGTTATGTACTGCAAACGTTGTGATTTCTCGTGACTCAGGGGTCAGTTCTAGCTGGTGATAACCCCATTTCAGGTCTAGCTTACTAAACACCGTCGAGCCGTTCATACCTTGGAGTATCTCATCAACGGTGGGGATTGGATATCATTCCCTCACTATTGCCTGGTTTGCTCGTCTCATGTCTAGGATAACCTTACATCCTTATCTGCTTTTAGTACAATAACCACAGGATTTACCCATGGGGTGGGACCAGTTACAGGTTTGATAATTTCCATGTCCCTCAATTGTTTTATTTTGGCCTCTACTGCCCCCCTTAAGTTGAATGGTATACGCATGAGTGGCTGGGCCACAGGCTTCACTTGTGGGTCGATATACAAACTGATCTGTTTTGTGTTCAGCCTTCCTACTCCCTGGAACACCTTTGGATACCGCTGTTCTAGTAGCTGTCTTACATCTACCACAGCTGAGACATCTGCGCCTATTTTTAAAACTCCCAGTTTCATGGCTGTCTCCCTTCCTAGCAACGGCTCTCCATGGCCTTTAACCACAATGAACTCCGCCTGCTCAGTTCTCTTACCTATTGTAATCCCACATGTGAATACACCTTTAACTGACAGTGGTTGGCTAGAAGCATAAGAGAATAACTTTCTCTCTGTCTTAGGGACATGTGACTGACACTTAATGTGTTCTGACTTTAATCCTTCCCATGTATTCTCATCTATCACATTACTAGTGGCACCTGAATCAATTAACATTCTCAGGTTTACTCCCCCCACACAAAAGGTAAGTCTCTCTGTCACGTTATTTCCAGTAACAGCAAATGCAAAGTTATTTTGTTCCTCTACATTGTTCACACTGTGTTTCTTAGTACCTTTTGTGCGGCATACTTTGGAGAAATGATCCTTTCCCTTGCACTTATGACACGTTTGTCCGCGTGCTGGGCATTTCGGATCTCTGCCCATGTGGTCTGTGTGTCCACATCTGCAACATTTCTTTTCCTTCCTATCGCCATTTCCCTTTGGTTTCTCTGTCGAGCTTTTCGCATAATACCCTCTTTTCTGTGTAACACGACGAACAGTATCTGTCTCCGCCTTCTCTGTACATGACATGGCTGACATCTGCTCCTCGACGTTTTCACATTGTGAGGCCAATTGTAACGTGCGGGCGAGCGTTAGATCTTGCCCTTCCTCTAGCAATTTCCTCCGCACATAGGCTGACGTGCACCTACTCAGGATAGCGTCTCTTATTTGATTATCCGCATCCCCCCAAAAGCACAGTCTTTAGCAGCCTGCCGCAAGCGAGTAGCAAATTGTTGCACAGTCTCACCTGTCTTCTGGGACAACTTATGAAAAGTCTGTCTAGCAAATGCTGCGTTGACCTGGGGCACGAAGTAGTGATTCAAAGCACTAACCGCCGCCGTGTAGTCTGCTGGCTCTCCTGTGTCCATTAGAGTCGAAAAGATATCCTGGACATCTGGTCCTACTAGGTGTAGAAGTAGAGCTCTTCTCCTCTGCTTCGTGGCAGCTGTAGAGGTATCGTCGATAATGAGTCCTTTGCCGTCGGCATAAAGCTCAAAAGACGTTAACCACCTCGTCCATCTTGGACCCAACATGGCTGGCTCGGCGAAGCATGCAAAATTTTGAATGCCGGTCTTCTCCATCCTAGCTAACTAAAACTTGGGCAACTACCTATCTAAAATGATTCCGTTCGTTATCCTCGTCGCCAATGTTATATCTATGCTTTAATGCATTCAATCAAGCATGTAGATACGTCAAATTAAATCAGAGTCAGGCAGACAGGCTTATAACTGTGATGTTCACTTTATTGCATAACATGGCCGACTGCCGTTTTCCCGGGTAATTCCCATAATGCAATGCACATTACATTACCGTATTGACTGGTGTCAAACTCGCAATCAATACACGACAGCAACCCAATTAGAGAGTAACAATGGCAGATCCCTGAGCGACAATCCCATTCCTACTCCAGTGGCCAGCAGTCGGTGTGTAATTGAGAGGACAGAAAAATTACAGGTACAGAATTTTGATTCAGGAATTCTCCTTAGAGCAGAGAAGGTTGAGAGGAGATTTGATAGCGGTGTTCAAAATCATGAAGGGGTCTGGACAGAGTAGATAGAGACAAACTATTCCCATTGGCGGAAGGGTCGAGAACCAGAGGACACAGATTTAAGGTGATTGCCAAAAGAACCAAAGGCGGCATGAGGAAAAACTTTTTTACGCAGCGAGTGGTTAGGATCTGGAATGTACTGCCTGAGAGGACGGTGGAGGCAGACTCAATCATGGCTTTCAAAAGGGAATTGGATTAGTACCTGAAGGAAAAAAATTTGCAGGGCTACGGGGAAAGGGTGTGGGAGTGGGACTAGCTGAGGTGCTCTTGCAGAGAGCCAGCTCGGGCTCAATGGGCCGAATGGCCTCCTTCTGTGCTGTAACCATTCTATGATTCTACGATTTACATTTTGGCATTCAGCCACCAAACAGACTCCCTGCACTGTTGTGCTTCACTGGGAGGCACTTTTGCATGAAAAAAAATAGTATTTTCGTGTTTACTGTTCTCCATCATTTTAGTTCACGCTGAGTGGCAGAACGAAGGATTAAATGGGTTGTGGTCGAAGGAATCTTAAATGTTGCCTTTTATGTCAGCATGGCGCAGTTGGTTGCAACCGCAGAACTACAAGGTCATGGATTCAAGTCTCATTCCAGAACTTGGGCACACGATCTAGGCTGACACTCCAGTGCAGTGCTGAGCGAGTGCTGCATTGTTGGGGTATTTTTCTTCGAATGAGAAACTAAACCGACTCCCTCTTTGCACGTTGGACATTGAAGAGCCCATGGAACTAGGTGAAGAAGAACAGGGAATTTTCCTGGTGTCTTAGTCAACACTCCTCATTCAACCAACTCAAACAAATTAGACTACTCGTTTTTTTTAATCGACTAGCCATCCATCACTTTTTATATAAAAAGTTCCTGGCATCAGTCCTATTTGAACCTGTGACTTTTTGTCCTATTCTCACAGTTTACTTTGAAGTAATTTTTTGGAGCTACTTTTTCTGTACTGTTCACTATCTTATATCGTCACATCGTCCGCATGTCCGATACGAGACTCCCAAAACAAGCGCTCTACTCGGAGCGCCGACACGACAAGAGAGCCCCAGGTGGGCAGAGAAAACGCTTCAAGGACACCCTCAAAGCCTCCTTGAAAAAGTGTAACATCCCCACCGACACCTGGGAATCCCTGGCCCGAGACCTGAAGGAAGGAAGGCTGTAAAGGTAAGACAAATTTCTTTAAACACTTTACACACACCAAACACACTTACCTTTTCACTCATGCGCCCATCACTCACCTGAACACCGGACATCTCGAACCCTCCAAGTCCTTCAGCCCGACGGCCCGCCTCACTAACTTGGCGTGGTTTGGAGCCGTCGGGAATCCCACACTTCAGGAATAAAAATAGGGATTAGGCTAAAAACTGCCCGTTAACTGCCTGTTAACAGGCAGTTAATTGGCACTTATCCCCTTCCCATCTCGGGGAAGCGGGTCCCAGCACAGGTCGGGTATCCGCCTCCTTTGAAACTGGCATGGAGGCGGTTTGGGGGTGGGATGGGTTCGTGCCCCCCGATTTTGAGATTTTAACCCCCCACACGCCTCCAATCCCGATTCCACGGCCCAATGAAAATCCTGCCCTGTAGGTCCCACTTTGGACTCATCAGTCACCTGCAAACTCATTTTTAATGAGGAAGCAAGTCATCCTCGGCTCCCGAGGGACTGCCTAAGAAGAAGAAGATAAGGTCACCTCTAATCACTCTTTTCAAGACTGAAAGTTTCTCCAATGTTTTCTCACACCTCAGTCCTATGATGCTGGGGAATAGTTTCGTGGCTCCATGGCTTGAATATCTATTGATGACTAGAACTAGACACACTGCTCAAGGCATGGTCTGACCAGAGCACTATTCAGTTTCAGCATGACGGTTTCCAACTTGTATTCTACTGTTTTAGCCATGGAGTTAAGAATTCTATTGATTGTTGCTCCACAGTGGTTGGGCATCTTGAGTGTGAAGTCTACTAAGATCCTTGGACTTCTTTCTATTTCATGTTTAGCTATTTCAGCAACAGCCAGGGAGTATTTATGTCATCTATTGTTCCTTTCTGTGTTCAATACTGTGCACTCATTGCACTTCAGTATAGTTCATAGTGTGTGAAACACTTTGAGTCGTGATAAGGTGCTCGACAAACGCAATTATTTTTTCCATTTATAGAAACCCTGATACACAGAAAAAAAAATTTTTTGGCACACAATAGGCACAATCTTGCCAGCCCTGGGGAGGCGGGTTTGGAGGCGGGACTGCCGGGAAAATGGCAGAATCTGGGGGCGGGTGCCCATCCCGCCCCCAACCCGCCTCCATGCCATCTTCCCAGGAGGTGGGTAGCTGACCCACGCCGGGTCCTGTCTCCTGGAGGCGGGAAGGGGATTACAGCCACTTAACTGCTTGTTAACAGGTAGTTAACAGGCAGATAGGAGGATTATCCCCATTTTACCCACACAAGTGCGGGCTTCCCAAAGGCTGCGAACCCCACCAGGGTCACCGAGGCGAGCAGTGGGTCTGCGGGGGTCGGACGGGTGCAAAAGTGCAATGTGAAGGTAAGTGATGGGTGCAAGTGTGGAGAAGTGAGTATCTGAGGTAAGTGGAAAATGTTAGAAAAAGTTTCCTTACCTTTGTTTCTTCCTGCAGGCTTCAACCGTTGGGGATGCGGAGGGTCTCGCATCTCCGTGCCAGAGATGACAGATGGCTGCTGCATTCTCCAATGCAACAACCGTCTAATTTCTGCTAAAGAAAAAGGTTTGATGAGTCTTGAATACAAGAACTCATCAAACTACAGAGAGTGTCAGTGTTTGACAGCTTCACAGAGCTGTCAAGCGATGACAATTCATCTGTCAAAAATTTTTGACAGATGAAATGTCATAGGCTGACATTCTCTGTAACCAGCTTCCCCTTAATTGGCCTGCTAAGCCCACTGGGAAAATCAAGGGAAAATAGCGTGGGTTGGCCAGAAGTCGATGGAGGCGGGACTAAAACCCGACAAGTGGGAGTCCCACCTCCAAAAGCTCTCCAATTGGCAAAATCCAGCCCAATGTGCCGGAGATTCTGTAGGGGTGGGTAACCTATCGGCAGAAGAGTAACAAGCTGGATCCCCGGTCCGCTCTTGTAGTAGGCTGCAGACCCCGTCCAAAATTGCAGGGAAGGGGGTCATTTGTATGGTTGGAGTTGGCTGCCAGTGCCTTCAAGGATCCTTCAGTAGCACCTACCCCAATCTGTCCTTATAAAGAGAACAGCCCACAGCCACTTTGCCTGAGGTTCCCCCGGGCACTTTTGGGACAAAGGTAAAAATAAACTTAGGAGTATTTGGCTCCAGAAAGTGGAATCTTGCCTCCAGGGTTAGGTCCTTCTAAAAGACCTCAAAAGGAATGAATTCTACTGAGGCCTTTTAAGGGCGTAAAGGGTGTCAGTCCCATGATAGGCTGGGAACTCCTTGACGTGGGGGTGTGCAGGTGGATTCAGCAACAGCCCCTTTTTACCAGAAACCAGCTGGAGTGAAAAAACAGGGCAGCGTAACCGAGTTCTGCCCCAAATTCAAGCTGGAGGTGGCCGAACCATCTGCTCTCCGCCCCGTTACCTGGGCCAGAAATTTGGGGACCGATGTGTTTATCAGAATTCAACTGTACAGACTCTCAAAAATGAAATTAACTGGGCAAAACCTATTTTAATATAATTCCAATGTAATTATACGTGGGATTCTTTTACATTATTAGCTTCTATAAATACAGTCATACCATCAAATTTTAAGCAGGAAGCCTTCTACAGTATAGTAGAGTATTAATTATTCTTGTAACTATATGGAACTAGCAACTAGCCTTACTGAAATTAACTACATGTTACAAATCCTGCTATATTTGTCTTTGCCTAGTGGGAGACATAAATAACTACAATGCAAGCCAAGAACAGACATCATTTTGAAGTCTATGAGTATGCGATTATGAGCCTACACCATGATTTGTACAGTAAACCTTAATTTCACCGTGTTAGTAACATCACTGTTTGAAGTACATATAAATTATAATTAGGGACATGGTTACCTATGTGCTCTGAAAATTAAAAGCAGTTAGAAATGTAAAAATGGTACAGTTTATTTTCTGAGCACTCAGAAATACCTTTTGTATGGTTTCCTTATGATATCATTATGCATCTTACTTTCCACCATGTTGAAATGTAGTTTCTAGGAAGAGGAGCAGAGAGACAAGCAAAAGCAAACTCTCTGTGGACCTGTATCCATGGGCGCGATTTTGCCAGCCCTGGGGAGGTGGGTATGGGGGCGGGACTGCCGGGAAAATGGCAGAATTTGGGGGCGGGTGCCCAACCCGCCTCCATGCCATCTTCCTTGGAGGCAGGTAGCCGTCCCGCACCAGGTCCCGTCTCCTTGGAGGCAGGAAGGGGTTAAAGCCACTTAACTGCCTGTCAACAGGCAGAAAATAGGATTATCCCCTTTTTGCCCTCACAAGTGCGGGCTTCCCGAAGGCTGCGAAACCCGCCAGGTCAGCGAGGTGAGTACTGGGTCTGCGGGGGTCAGGGGAGTCCAAAATTGTGCTGTGAAGGTAAGTGATGGGTGTAAGAGTGTAGAGGTGAGCATCTGAGGTAAGTGGAAAGTGTTAGTAAAAGTGTACTTACCTTTGTTTCTTCCTGCAGGCTTCAGTCAGTGGGTATGCGGAGAGTCTCGCACCTCAGCGGTAGAGATGACAGATGGCCGTTGCATTCTCCAATGCAACAACTATCTCATTTCTGCAAAAGGAAGCTGTTTGATGAGGTCTTGAATTCAAGATCTCATCAAATTAGAGAATGTCAGTGACAATTCATCTGTCAAAAATTTGACAGATGAAACGTCATACGTTGACGTTCTCTGCAACCGGCTTTCCCTTAATTGGCCTGCTAAGCCCGCTAGGCGGGCTTAACAAGGTCAATCAAGGGAAAATAGCGTGTGTTGGCTAGAAGTTGATGGAGGTGGGACTGAAACCTGAAGAGGGAGTCCCGCCTCCAAAAGCTCCCCATTGGCAAAATCATCCCCCAAGTTTCACTGAGCTTACAAGGCCCGCCCCAACCATACAGAACATTCTCTTTATACTGTATTAGGATTTGTACGCAAGGGTAGCCTCTACTATAAGAACATAAGAACATAAGAAATAGGAGCAGGAGTAGGCCAATCGGCCCCTCGAGCCTGCTCCGCCATTCAATAAGATCATGGCTGATCTGATGCTAACCGCCAATCCACTATCACAGAACCATCTTCTGCATCTAACAGAATTAGACACACGAAATAGGAGCAGGATCAGGCTACACGGCCCCTGGGCCCGCTCCGCTACCCACAGGGCCATGACCGATCCGAACCTAAACTCATGTCCAAATTCCTGCCCGCTCCCCGTAACCCTTAATTCCCTTTACTTCTAGGAAACTGTCTATTTCTGTTTTAAATTTATGTAATGATGTAGCTTCTACAGTTTTTTGGGGCAGCATATTCCATGGACCTACCACCCTCTGAGTGAAGTAGTTCCTCCTCATCTCAGTTTTGAAAGAGCAGCCCCTTATTCTAAGACTATGCCCCCTAGTTCTAGTTTCACCCATCATCGGGAACATCTTCCCTGCATCCACCCGATCCAACCCCTTCACAATCTTATATGTTTCAATAAGATCGCCTCTCATTCTTCTGAACTCCAATGAGTAGAGTCCCAATCTACCCAACCTCTCCTCATATGTCCATCCCCTCATCCCCGGGATTAACCGAGTGAACCTTCTTTGTACTGACTCGAGAGCAAGTATGTCCTTTCTTAAGTATGGACACCAAAACTGTACGCAGTATTCCAGGTGCGGTCTCACCAATACCTTGTACAACTGAAGCAATACCTCCCTATTTTTATATTCTATCCCCCTAGCAATGAAAGCCAACATTCCATTGGCCTTCTTAATCACTTGCTGCACCTGCATACTAACCTTTTGAGTTTCGTGCACCAGGACCCCCAGATCCCTTTGTACTTCAGTACTTTCCAGTTTCTTGCCATTAAGATAATAACTTGCTCTACGATTTTTCCTGCCAAAGTGCAGGGACAATCTCTAAATTCAACTCTGGATGACGTTTGTGTCTACAATATACCTCTATTATTTGAGAATTGTTAATGCAAGACAGAGAGATTCTGTTACTTTGCATCAGCACTGAATTAGTGAGTTCAAATACCATCACAAAGAATGTGTAGGCTCAAGGATAACAACAACAACAATTTGTATTTATATAGCGTCCCAAGGCGCTTCACAGGAGTGTTATAAAACAAACTTTTGACACCAAGCCACACAAGGAGAAATTAAGGAAGCTGACCAAAAGCTTGGACATAGAGGTAGGTTTTAAGGAGCGTCTTAAAGGAGGAAAGAGAGATAGAGAGGCGGAGAGGTTTAGGGAGGGAATTCCAGAGCTTAGGGCCTTGTCAGCTGAAAGCACGGCCACCAATGGTTGAGCGATTAAAATCAGGGATGCTCAATAGGCCAGAATTAGAGGAGCGCAGATATCTCGGGGGGGTTGTGTACAAAATTGACGTTTGCTTTTTGACATTGCAGCACTTTCACGCTGAAAGCTGGGATGGCCTGGCCTTCTGTCTAAAATCTCGCCCTCCTCCGACCATCCTTTAAACAAACCACAACTCCGGATGAGTAAAGAGAAGTTTGGAGAACTGTAACATTTACACTGGAAGGGAATATGTGCTTGAAAGCGATTTCATTTAGTCAGGTTTTGAGATTTAGTAAATCCTTCTGGAGCCTCAGACTCAGGGTATCACTGCACTAGATCTATTGTGACTTTCATTTCCAATAACTATGGTCCCCAGTTATTTAATTTTCCAATTCCAAAATGTTACTGTTACTCCATAATAAATTTCAGCAAAATATTACGGAAGCGAATTTGGGAGATTCCAATTGGAATTGAAGCCTTTGCTGACTTTCATACCCAGCTATGCTGCCAGTCTTGGGCAGGTCAAGTATAGAAGCAACTTAAAGCATGATACTGTGTACGAGACCACCGCACCCACCGCCCCCCCCCCAATCCCTCCTTGATCTAGCACAGTGCTATCCTGAGATTGAGACTCCAGAATGTTTTACTGAATCTCAAAACCTGCCAAAATGAAATCACATTCAAGCAGCCACGATCCCCTTCAATCAACATCACCAAAACAGATTATCTGGTCATTACCACATTGCTGTTTGTGGGAGCTTGCTGTGCGCAAATTGGCTGCCACATTTCCTACATTACAACAGTGACTACACTTCAAAAAAGTACTTCATTGGCTGTAAAGTGCTTTGGGACGTCTGATGGTTGTGAAAGGCGCTATCTAAATGCAAGACTGTCTTTCTTTCTTCTGATTTCACAGTTCCCCCGGCTTCTACTCTTTACTAATCACCTTACTTTATCAGGAGTTGTGCTTTTTTCTTCAACCCCTGTAGTACAAATGGCCAAACCAGGAGTAGTACGGATGGTATTTGTATGAATGCAGGAGACACAAATGGGTGGAGAGAAAAAAAAAGGAAAGGAATTGCAAAATAATTCAGAATATAACAAGACAAGAAAAACATAATTGTGGCTTGTTTTTGCAGCCAGATTTTAGCCAGCCCTGCAGTACCATTGGGTATGGATAGAAGAACGATTCAATCAGAATGAAATCTATATGTTATAAAGCATAAAGGACATCAGTATTAATCAGTAAGAACAATTCACAGTGGTTAATGATTATGTGGACAGCTGAATGCATTCTAAACCTTTGACCAGTGTTTTCTTAAAACTGCCAATCTAAATAATTTTACTAAATTCAATATTGGCTTCAACGGAAACAAAAATGGGTAGAGGTGTTTAACAGGTGGTCGAGCTGATATCATTCATTTTATGCTATCGTCCAAAGTCAAAATTAAGCCTAACATGTTTGTAAAGGTCAGGAATTAACTCCAGCAAATAGGCAATTTGCTTACTTCCTCCCCACCTCTCCTGAAAGCACTCATTCTAGCTGGGCTACAGTCCCACAGTTACCAGCAGCCATCTGGTACCTCATTATTCACTCAACTGGCTATTTTCATATGTGATATTAGACAGTGAATGTCAGCAGGTTATTGAATGTCATGCCGCAGTCAAACCCAATCCTGACACGCAAGTATTTATTCCAGCTGGAGGTCCTGGATAGTAATCAGGCTCAGGAACCACTTTCACCCTAGGCCGGGCACATTGTGGCCAATCATATCTACCCAACTGCAGCCCCTAGTGAGATCGGCTAAGTCAGCACAGGGAGGGAATCAAACCCAGGATTATCTGGTCTGTATGTCTTACTACTACACTGGCAGCAGCTGTCAGCCGTGGCTTGGTTGGTTGCCTTGGAGTCAGAAGGTTATGGGTTCAAGTCCCACTCAGAGACTTTTGAGCACAAAAATCTATGCTGACGTGCAGTGCTGAGGGAGTGCTGCACTGTCTGAGGGGCTGTCTTTTGGATGAGATGTTAAACTGAGGCCCCATCTGCCCTCTCAGGTGGGTGTAAAGGATCCTGCGGCACTATTTTGAAGAAGAGCAGGGGAGTTATCCCTGGTGTCCTGGCCAATATTTATCCCTCAATCAACATAATTAAAAACAGATTATCTGGTCATTATCACATTGCTGTTTGTGGGAGCTTGCTGAGTGCAAATGGGCTGCCACTACTACAGTGACTACACTTCAAAAAGTACTTCATTGGTTTGAAGCGCTTTGGGACGTCCGGTGGTCATGAAAGGCGCTATATAAATACAAGTCTTTCTTTCTTAACCCACTAGGCCACCAAAAGAGCTACCAGTTCTATTGTAAAGTGACGTATGTACTGTGGTACTATGTATTAATGCCTTCACGGACTTAGACAATACAGAAAATCATGAAATAAACAATTGCATGCTTCAAACTCTTGACAGACTACAAGCTGGAGAGATTGTTGATGTGTAACACATTATGCTATCTCACTCTACTGAGGATCAGATTAAAGTCTCAAGTAGTAACTCTGAGCTCTGTCTGAGTGATAAATCAGATGCCACCTGACAAGTTACTAACATTGAAATGCATTCGTTTCGAGGAAAGAGCAGTTCAATTCATCAAAGTCTGCAGTCAAAAGAGTATCATCAGATTTGGCATCTGCAACTCAAATGTGCTGTTCTTAAAATACATAGAAATACATAGAATGTACAGGACAGAAACAGGCCATTCAGCCCATCTGGTCCATGCCGGTGTGTATGCTCCACACAAGCCTCCTCCCACCCCTCATCATCTAACCCAATCAGCATAACCATACCGTACATGAATGGTGGGCCAAGGCAAAAGGTAACAATGACAGGTATACTGCAGTTAGAGAACTGAAGCTGAAGATAAACCAACTATCTAGTACACAATAGCACTTTCAACAACTAACAGGATGTGACTTTTGAACATGAAATTGTAATTTAAAAAAATTAGCACGTGTTCAGCATCTACAGTGAGTGTATCTGCTAAAGCAGATCACGATTTCTGAAGATCTCCACTCACCTTCTAACACAATGTCCTTCAGTTTTTCCACTGTTTCAGCAAACCTAGCCACGTCAAATAGCAACTGTGTGATCTCCTCCACCTCAGGTCCCTCATAGCTTTCTGAATTGGTACTGTACACTGGAGTGGCTTTATACCCTTTGCTGTATCCCCATGTTCCAGAGCCTGCTATCGAGAAACCAGCAGCACTGGAGTGTCTACTCAGGGTGGTTGGCCTCTTGAGAGCGTTGGCAGCACTCGGGCTACTACTGAGCTTCGTCAAGGAGGTGTTCCCAGCAGATAGTTCAGATAAGGTGCCAGTCTGCGGGGCAGGTATCTCAATAGCATCTTTACGAGGCAGTTCCTAAAAATGTAATAGGAAAGAATCATAAACCATGATAATTGGAAGACTGGAAACCAATTATGCACAAACAAGGACAGTTGGGAGGCATGTTTTGATGTAAACCCACACTTCCCACACTACTTTCCTCTCTTTATCTGGAAAATTCACATTACTGCAGTTTCCCATCTGCACTTCCTTGCAAATGTGACTTCCATCTCCGCTTCTCTGCTGTCACTAATGGCAGAAAACTAAGCATTCGGTGTGTTAGCAATTAGATTAATGGCGCAAACGAATGCACAATAACAACTCATTCCTACTGCGTAGAATTCACTGCTAGCACAGCATGGTTTCATGCAGAACTTAGCGCATCCTCCTTACAGTACCAGCAACCACCAGCGGCTCCGAGTTCAACGGCCGCACTGTAAATAAGCTGGTTTTCTTGCTTCCGACAGTACAGGGAACTATCTCTCAAGAGAGGCTCTGTTCTCATGCCATGGGAGGCATGGAAAACGTGTGGCAATGTAAATGACTGCCATTGGTGGCGCCATCCACCATTTGCTTTGGCGCTGGACGCTCAGTCGCCTGTACAGGCCAGTGGCCCTGACATTTGTGTTACTGGAGTCTGCTTGACAATCCAAACAGGATGGTTTCCACAGCACCAGGAGCCAAGACTTTGAATAGAAACAGCCTTGTACATCATATAAACTTGCCATGAACGTTACTCTTTATTTTAACTATGTTAGAAATCACTGAAAACACCAAAATAAATGACAGACTTTTATTTTTAGTACCTACAATGAAGTGTATTCGTAAGCCAATTTTTACATAATATCTAGTTTTCTTCTTAGCTCTCTTTTTTAATCCTGAAATATAATGTCAACTAATAAATGCAATCAGTTCATCATTTTAATAAATATAAAGGATAAGAACCTAACAAAGGTTGGAACAAAGCCATTGAGCTGTCAAGCTCATTTCTTCCACATGCAATGTCAGTCAGTCATCATAAATAGTTTGGCAATAGACACCTTAAGACCTCGCCATTTCACTCTCCCCTCTGCCAACTTCCCACAGCTGTCTGGCCATCCACAATACAAACTGCTCTATCACAGACTCTATGCAACCCAATTGATCACCAGAGGAAATATCCTACCAAGTTTCTTTCTGTCCCTAAAGCTAAATCAAGCAAAACCCCAGAACTGCAGCTAACCTGACTGCCTGTGTCACACATGCCTGGTCTCAGCAGCCATCACTTTCAACTCAATTATCTCTATCTGCATTTAGCCTTATAATCCCCCAATTCCGTTCTGGACAAAATGTTTATCCAATTCATTCGACGGAACACAGTATTAACCGTTTTAACTGGTATTAACCATTCCACATATACATCGCTCTGTGGGGAAAATAAAACCCACATCTATTTGTTGGGGCAATGCTCAGGATCTTGCCTGAATTTAGTAGAGAAAAATAATGCTTCAAAAGCAGTTACTTTTTCAGCTCTTAAAAGAAATTTCTCAACTGAGAGCGAAATCAACCAGAAGGAGAACGCAAGTGAGGACAGGACCCAGATCTAAGATGACCCCACGTCCCATTTTAAACCCCCCCAAGTGTTGGCATAGACTTCTCATCTTACATGTGAATATGTAGGCCTAGAAATTCGGTATGGCTCCGCCAGGGCTTTAGCGCCCAACATTTTGCGCTCGCCAGAATTGCCGTAGCGCCCGCCTAAAATTCAGTTGCCCTGGGCCAAGACGGCGGCGGGCGCTAATGCAGGGTTTTTGCGCCTCGCTAGGGGCGTTGAATGTAGCTTTCAGGCGTTCATCCCCCGCTGCGGCACCCGATGCGGTGCGGCAGGCTGGGGTACTGCAGGCCTCCTCCTTCTGTTAAGGAGGAGCTGCCTGCAGCCGTCAGATCACCGGTGGATTCCCCCGACAAATGAGCCCGGCACCACGGAGAAGTGCCGGGCTCGCGGGACACACACATCAGTGCCGCGGGGGGGTGGTGCAGGAGTCCAGGGAGGGAGGTGCGGGCAGGCGGCCGCCGGGAAAGCGGCCGGCCGCCGCTCCACCTTTATGCGCCGGCCTTACGGAGCTGCAACATCCCGTTTCACAAACGCTGTTTGCGGCTGCCACGGGCGAGGCGGCCGCAACTGAATTTGGCCATCGGGCCGGAATAGCATTGCAACCGGGGCGCTGCGCACACCAATGACGTCATCGGTGCCGGCGCAGCGCTACCGGGTAACGCCGATGTTAGGGTCCATCGGAATTTCGGGCGCAGCGATACTTCCGGCGCAACCCACTCTAACGCCCCTAATTGGGCGCTAACCCAACCGAATTTCTAGGCCGTAGTATTTAACTCTTGGCATACTGAGGACTAGTTTACTTGTCCATGACCATGATTAGGTTTTGGGTGCCGACTTCTGTTGCCATGTGTTTTGAAATGACTGCACCAATTTTCAGACTATCAGCTTTTAACTGGCTGGCAAATGGTCTTTGTAACTGTTTGTCAGCCAATTAAAACCCAATTTTTGGAAGATTGCTTCCACCTCCAAAACAGATGCTGAGAGCCGAGAGGGGAAAAGAAAAGCAAAGGACTCAAAAGTTATTTTTTTTAAAGGAAAAAGGTTAGTATATAAAGATTAGACTAAGCTAAATATCAAATAATAAAGTAATAGAAAACAGGCTGGTTGATCAATCGCCGACAGTGGCTTGGCAGGCCTGATTGGAAACAGAACGTGGAGAAGGGGAGGACAGGCGTAGAATGGTTTATTTTTAATTAAACTTGTTTAGTGTTTATTTTTGTCATTCAGGGTTAATATTAAAATAATAGTTATTCCTACATATCAGTAGCTTCATTACTGTAACATTAATTTTAGCACCACAATGTGGGTGAACTAAAATACATTGTTTTAAATAACCAGTTTAGAGAAACTGGAATTTTGCTGGATGTGCCATCAGCTAAGGGGTTAATATAATCTGCAGAGCTGAGTTGAGATGGGCTAGGTCTGATTTGAAGGGATGTGAAATAGATCCATATGAGGAAAGCTTGTATTTGTAGTTTGACAGTTGATTGCTCAACCTACTTCCTCAGTCGATGCCAACAGTCTGCCAACAGGCAGCTCACATTAGACTCGTTCTCAAAATGTGGACAGCAATTGAAAGCTTCTTGGGATCTTTAATTTGTTAACACATGGGGTGTATGTATGCCTGGTTGGTAAAAAGAGAAACTGGCAACTGTTTAGGATAAAGTTAGAGACACTTCAAATCCTTGTGAATATTAAACACAAGACAGGAAAAGTGCAGTTTTATGCTATATTCTTGTGTTTGCACTAACTCGGTGAAATCTGTCTTAAACATCAGCAATAAACCTTGAATTTGCACATTTTTGATAGAAGCTCAGGTGGAATAGAAATGCAGCAGTAGAGAGCTGTGAAAAGGAGTAAATACAGATTATGGTATTACTGTTGGAACTAAATTAAGCCACACAAAAAGGCAATATTATGTCAGACCCAGTAAGTAAATGAATCTAACCTGAACCTGTAGAGTAACAAATGGCCTAAAATCAAACCCGAACAGGCCCATCATACACATGCTTCACTGATGACTTCCACATCTCACACTTGTAATTCTTCATTTTACGGACCTATTGTTAATAACTGACTCTTCGCACTTACCTTATTCTAGAAATCCTTATCAAAATGCCAGATTATTCAAAATGACTTTCTGAAATGTCTTGCAGGATCTTTCCACATCATATAAGATCTACTGGGTAATAACTGGTAATAAATGTGGAATCATTCTGGACTCTAAATTGTGACTCGATTAAGGATACACAGTACTTGTACTTGAATAGTAGACATGCACCTTCATTGCAGCTCCTAGGTGGCCTATTATAGACACCTTCTCTTGGTCCGGAGGACCTACAAGCAACCAATTTCAGCTAAACCTGTAACCTGCATTATTACAGAAATAAAATGAAAGGAGCTCATTTACCAAACCCATTTGCAATGTGATCTATGGAACAGCATTGTCATTCTTCCTGATATGGTGGAGAACTCTAACGTAGTACAGTGTTTTACCAGCTGGAATTACTGGCCCTGAAACTGCGGTGCCTGTGACAGCGTACGCTCAGAGTGCACCCTCGTAATCCCTTTGAATGCCCCGCAAGTTCCAAGCGCGTGCGCGAAATCCGGAACTTGCGGCCAGTCAACGTACGCATTGACAGGCTATCTGCGGGGGCCCCAATAAAGCAATCACTGGCGTAGTGTTGGGCTATTTGCCCAGCAACTGGCCAGCAATTGCCCACATAAATCTGTGCCTGCTTGCATCAGCGTAAGGGTATGTATAAGGCTTAAGTAAAACATTTAAAAATACAAAATTATGCACATACACTTTAAATGAGTTTATGCAAATATTGGCCTGGATTTAGGATGTTTAAAATGATCAAAAAATTAAATTTTTACTGAGGTTGGTGCAATGAAGGAACGTATGAATAAAACTTCAATTCTGTACATTGTATAATTATTAGAATTCTGTACATTGTGTAATTATTTGGGGATCCATTGCATATCATTAGGAGATTCCCATCATCAATGATTGCAATGGAATTCTCCTTTGTCATTGGAGGACCGGACCCACGTGATCCCAGGGACGCTTCCGAACCGCCTGCGTCCCTGGGATCCGTGGGCCATTACGCTGTCGTCCGTCTCGAGGCTTGAGACCGAAACTCTTCGCAGCAGGAGGTAATTTCGTAAACGTTTCGCGGATCGGAGGCGTACTCTGGAGGTGAGCCTCCGGCCACAATTTCTAGGCCAATGTTAATTCTGCAATGGAAAGTCTTCTCTTTTGGTAGTCAGAAACAGTTGTCACAGTATTAGTGGCAGTGCACTCTGTTTATATTAGTGGTCCTAATTTCTCCCATAAAAGCTTAAAACATTCCTGTTGGCAGATAATGTTGGATATGTGATTTTTATCCTCAATGCCGGTGGGTGCCATGCCAATTACGGGGTCTCCGAGTTTCAAATGCATGCCCAATAAGTGAATATTTCTGTTAATGGCTCTCAAACCCCAATCTCCTAGCTACACTCATACTATTCACTTCTGCTAGGTTGAACTTTTTGTTAAATGAGAGCATTCGTCTTTCCAATTATCCTCTCTCCTCTCTAGAGGACATTGACTCATGCTGCTTTTAAAAAAAATGTATTTGCTCATGGGATGTGGGCGTCGCTGGCAAGGCAAGCATTTATTGCCCATCCCTTATTGCCCTCAAGAAGGTGGTGGTGAGCCTCCTGATGAGTGGTTTGGTACAACTGAGTGGCTTGCTGGGCCATTTCAGAGGGCAGTTAAGAGTCAACCATATTGCTGTGGGTCTGGAGTCACAAATAGGCCAGACCAGGTAAGGACGGTAGATTTCCTTCCCTAAAGGACATTAGTGAACCGGATGGGTTTTTACGACAATCCGGTAGTTTCATGGTCACCTTTACTGATACTACTAGCTTTTTAATTTCAGATTTATTTAATTGAATTTAAATCTCCCAGCTGCAATGGTGGTCTATGATTTCACGTCTCCAGATCATTAGTCCAGGTCTCTGGATTACTAGTCCAGTAACATAACCACTATGCTACCGTACCCCATGGTGAATGACACCATGAGTGCCAGCAAGCTCTGGTAACTCGCCCAAACGGCCACTGTTAACATAAGAACATAAGAAATAGGAGCAGGAGTCGGCCATTTGGCCCTTCGATCCTGCTCCACTATTCAATAAGATCCTGGCTGATCTTCTACCTCATCTCCATCTTCCACCACACTCCCCATATCCCTTGATTCCCTTAATAGCCAAAAATTTATCGATCTCTGTCTTGAATATACTCAACGACTGAGCCTCCACAGCCCTCTGGGGTAGAGAATTCAAGTATGAGTGTAGCCCATGAGTACCAGCATCTATTCAGCCCACCAGAAGGGCATCAGAGCAGAGACCAATCCTGTCATCACCCAATGTCCACACAGGAAGGCTCATTAGATAATAATCAAGACCGTAACTTATTTTCTCCCTCCCCAGTCTAGAGGCATTGAGCCCAATTTTGATGCCCCCATTGTTACCTCAACTGAGATCAGCTACCTCAGCACAGAGAGATTGAACCTGGAACCTTCCTGGTCTCTATGGCTCAGAAACACACCAGATGTTTCTCTTACCCACTGGACATCCGATTTTCTTATAGAGTTTGTATTTAAAGTTACACCCAGTTACATTGCACCAGCACTTTCTCATTGCCGTATGTGTTGTGTATTTTTGTATTTTCATATTCATGTGGGTTGGTAGGTGTGGCAATGTTTTCCACATTTCCACAGCTGTAATGTTGCAATGGCTTAGTGACGGTTTTCTCCACTTTTCCTGTTTTCAGTAGTGTAGAAAAATGTTTTAAAATATAATTTTTGAAAGCTAACCGAGACACTGAAAGTCCAAATATTTGGTGCCTGTGGATATCCAACACATCATTGTCTGAAATGCAATTTTTATTCCGACTCATGACATTGAGTAATGCACCCTTACTACATCATCACCAGTTATCCAGTTCACCTCAAACATAGACACAGGAACCATACTTCACAAAGAGGCATTGTACATCTTCCAATTATCCACAAATATACAGCACATCAATGTAAGTTAATGGTTTTTAATTTCTGAAAGACTCCCAATATTGCTGAATCCATAGCAGAAGTGTTGCAATGCAGCACCAGTACTGATGCACAGCGCAGCCTGCACTACTTAAAGCAAGTCTCATGAGACCAACTTCTATGATGAAATTTGCTCTGTGAACGGACTTTTCTCCATTTTGTTTCGATAACATTTCATTGCCTTTAAATACTCAGAAGAGAAACATTTTAAATGCAGCTTCAAGCTCCTCCAGCACTGAACTTTACAAATGGCATTGCGTCACTGGGATTAGCATTCAGGAATGGGAATTTTTCTGATCCCTGTCCAACATAATGAGAGTCAGTCGTAGATGCGGCTACCACGTACATCACCCAAGCACCTCTGTTCTGTCCTTGAGACTTGACAGGGTTGCCTTTAGCTGGCTGCTTTGCCAGTACAGGAAACTGACATCCATCTCAGGCAAAATAGATCAGAAACATATTTTTTGACATTTTTATGGGAGAGGGGGTTGTGGAGTGCGCTGGCTGACACACAGCAGCAGGTTCCAGGATGGCTCAGGGACCGAGTGAGAGGGCGCACAGGTTCTCCGACACGGCACTGGAGATCCTGAGCAGGAGGGATATCCTGTACCCGCAGGATCCTCCCAGAGGCTTGTTCTGTTTGAAGATTCAAATCTATTTCACATCTAAGCAGGGCACAGTTTTAGATCACAGCAGATGGCGAAAATGTGAATTACTCATAACAGCAATTCCTGCTAAGAACGCATTTTTGTTGGAAAATTCCACTTATCTTTAAAAGTAATTTTTTTGTGATCTCATGATAAGGAAACAGTTAAGTGGCAAACAGCTTATTCCTTTAAAAGGTGTCATCCGTGCTTCTGTGTAATGTAGGTTTATCAAACCCACTATACTTGAGCGATCTCGATTTCCTGTCTCAATACACCTTGCTGTCACATTGGCCTTTTGCATTTCACTTCATTGCATTTTGTAGAAGAGATCACAAGAATTCTACTGGGTATAATTAGGCACATTCCAACCTAGAAAACTTGCAACAGCTTCAAAAAATTATACAGCCCCCAAAAAGTTAACAGCTGAAGATCAGCCCTTCTTTATAAACCTATGAAATGTAAAAACAAGTAACTACATGGACGTTGCAATTAAAGCTGCAAGTATGGCCAACATTCCTTGTAATGGAGGGAAAATAAACATAAGTCATGGAAGTCTGAAGGGGGAAAATTCGAATGTCGAAGGCACTAAATTGGTGATGCATTTCTGAAGGAGGGACCAGGAGGCAAGTTCTCTTGGAAAGGTTGAGGGGCAATTTTTGGCAGCTCCTTCAGGCGCTGAAGAACCTCCAAGGTGGCCAAGATGGGGCTCTTGAGCTGTAGCACCGGTTTAGCCCACATTTAGTGCAAGACACCATCTTGGTAAAGTAGCTGAAGCTTGCACTAGGAACGGCCGCCTAGTGGATCGTTAAGCGGCTGGTTGCCACTTAAATTGCTTGCTGGCGCTCATTAACGAGGCTGCATGGAATTTTGGTGGATAGCGCTTCAACTAACGCCCTCTCCTAACAGCGACCAGCTGATTGGGTGTAAACAAGTTGTTGCTGAGGATTTTGAGTGCTACTTAAAGGTATATCACCTTTTACTGTTCACTTGCTGCTGGAGGTTTGAAGAGGACTTTTCAAAAACATCGGGAAATGTTCCGGGACACTTTGTCAAGGCTTCACCAACACTCTATCAACATTTATTCTGGAAATTCTCTGAGGACTTCACCTGAAAAGAGTGAGTGCTGAGCTACTCCACCTTATTGGACACTTTCTCGGAGTCACCAGGAGAAATAGAGTGCTCGGTCATGGGCATCTTGCCCGGGGTCCCCCTTACTCTGCAGAAGGAATGGGAGGAGGACATGAGGCCAGGCAGAGCAGCACCAGCTGCTGCAGGAGAGAGGGTCAGGAGGGAGAGGAGGGCGAGGTGAACTCCTTGCCCCCCCCGTGGGTACAGGACATCCCTCCTCCTCTGGATCTCCTCCACCAGGACCTCCAGTGCCGCGTCCGAGAACCTGTGTGCCCTCTCCCTCAGTCCCTGAGCCACCCTGAAACCTGCTGCTGTTGGTCAGACAGCACACTCCACACTTTTAGTGGCAGTGGGTGTGTGGAGGCTTCATATACTGCTCCATGGAAATTGCATCTAATCAGCGCTTGAGTGCTAAACCTGCAGGTGTCTGTTTTTAGCCCCCCCAGGCAAGTTCAAATTATGATAATCAGCAAATAGGCCCAAAATTGCGTGCTAAAACCATCCTTTCAAACAAGCGTGTCTTATTAACACCCATTTAGCGCCTGTTTTCATCCTCTCACCAAAATAACCTCCTGAATTTTTACAATAAAAATTGTGCATTCTGGTTCATTTTAAGCACATATACTTCACAACAAAGTATCGTTTGGAATTTAAAACATGCAAACCAGATCATTCCAAAAGTTACCCTAATGGTCAGTTTTCCACATCCAACCTCCACTGCCTCAGTTCACAGAGGCACTCTACCCCCTTCAGACCCAGTGGCCCATCCAACTTGCACTCTGACACTCTCCTTCTTCCAGTTCTTACTGCTATTCTTCCTTGCCCCCCCTCAATTCAAACTGGTGCTCTTCCTCCCCTCCAACCCAGTTCAAACTGATACACTTTCTCCATTCCCCAATTAAGGTTTCTTTCCCCCCCCACCCCAGTTCATGCTGGCACGCTCTCTCCCTATTCCCTCACAGTTAATACAGTAATGACACTCTTCTACCTCCCTCATGTCAAAGTGTCACCCTCAGCTTCTCCCCTCTTCCCCACCCCCCCCCGCTGACACCAAGCACCACTCCTAGCTTCAGCCCTTCCCGCTCTTCATTTCTCCATTCCATCTCCCCTTCACTGCGATTCCTCTCCCCCTCTCCATCTTCTCCTCATTGCTATCTGTTTCCTCATTCCCTTTCCTCTTTATTGCCATCCATTTCCCTCTCCTTGTTAACTCGGCTCTTCATTGCCATCCAGTTTTCCTTCCTCTACTCTTCATTGGCATACATTTCTCTTCTTCTCTTTCCCTTCAGTGCTACTCCTACCCGAGTCCAATTGCTAATAAAAGAGGGTTACCATGCATTGTATACTGCCCTGTTCTTGTAGGAATGCCTGACAGTGGCCAGAATCCCTCAAGTAGCAGGTCATGACGAGCAGCACTGAAGAAGGTAGGACCGTCCAATCCACACAACTGCACAGGGCCCCCGAGCCAGTCAGGGGCCCCGAGTGGCTCCAGATTAATTTGGTAGTATTTAGTATCATTGTCTAATAAAATAGAGGGGTCCCAAACCGAGAACATTTGCCTGGGACCCAGCAAGGCAAACACTGCTCCTGCTTCTTCCTTTGAAAGCTGTTTGCCACCTTAATACCTGCAAATGATGTCCCATGACCTACTTTAAAAAGAATGATTCAAGTGAGGCAAAAATCAGCATGACATTTTCTCCCTCCCCAAAGTTACCATTGGTACCCTGTGATACTCCAACAGTCTGGCTAGGAGCTGCGTAAGTACATTAAAAAGCGTATGTTCAAGGTAAGCTGAATTGCTTGGGAAAGAAGTGGTCAAACAACTGAGGTTAACTCTGAGACAAAGTATTTAATTACTGCTCCCCCCTCCACAATTTTCTTCCCCTTGCAAGTTCTGCAGATGCTAGAAGTCTTCCCTTACCTCACCCAAGTAGCCATTCATCTCATGCCCACATAGTGAGTGTTGGCTGTCTACTTGGCTATGAAGGGTATCAGAGAAAAGCTTGACCCTGTTCTAATGTGATATCCACTCATGCCATTCAAGCAGGAGTCACATGATAGGGATCAGGAGCAGGAACTGTGGCTGATCTTCTCCCTTCCAAAACAAATTCCCGCTGATATACATGAAAGAAAGGGAATTGATTTAAAAACTTCTTTAAAGAGGTTTAATACCCCAATGCATGCACCAGTTTCTATTTTACATTCAGATTAGGTCTGCTTATGTCTGCCATTTATGTGTTTATATTTCTGTTTCTGTACCCATTTATCAATTTGTTTCTGTGTATCTGTAAATGTTTGGCATCTTCAATACTTGGCACCAATCTTCACAAATCCAATTCTATCAACATCAGAGATATTCCTTTTTCTTCAAGTTATAATCTGAGGGAGGGATGTTAGTGCTGGAGAATTTTGAGCATCAAGTGTTGGCTTCAAACAGTACGAGAAATGGTCTAGCACTGTTGGATGCAGAGTAAAGTTCCCGACATCCTGCCCTAACAACATACCTCAGCCCCCAACCTCAAAATAGCGCTCCCTACTGCACCGGTGTGGCATCTTTACATTTTCAACACCAGCTACTCTACGGTTGGTCTGAAGTGGGATTTCTAATTTAATGCTGAATTAAGGATTGTTTGTGCTCTAGGAGCTGGATCAAGATTGGTCACACTCATGTTCTTTTTAAAACTGATGCAGTAAGAACTGCTTGTAATTATACACATACTGGACCGCGCCCGAACCTATCCTCACTCAAAAATTCAACATAGAAACATAGAAGATAGGAGCAGGAGTAGGCCATTCGGCCCCTCGAGACTGTTCCGCCATTTAATGAGATCATGGCTGATCATCCAAATTCAGTGCCCTCTCCCTGCTTTCTCCCCATATCCCTTGATCCCTTTAGCCTTAAGAAATATATCTAACTCCTTCTTGAATATATTTAAATAAGTTGGCCTCAACTGCCTTCTGTGATAGAGAATTCCACAGGTTCACCACTCTCTGGGTGAAGACATTCCTCCTCATCTCTGTCCTAAATGGCTTACCCCTTATCCTTAGACTGTGACCCCTGGTTCTGGACTCCCCCGCTATTGGGAACATCCTTCCTGCATCTAGTCTGTCCAGGCCTGACAGAATTTTATAAGTTTCAATGAAATCCCCTCTCATTCTTCTAAACTCCAGCGAATATAAGCCCAATCGACCCAATCTCTCCTCATACGTCATTCCTGCCATCCCAGGTATCAGTCTGGTGAATCTTCGCTGCACTCCCTCCATGGCAAGAACATCCTTCCTCAGATAAGGCGACCAAAACTGCACACAATACTCAAGGTGTGGTCTCACCAAGGCCCTGTACAACTGCAGCAAGACATCCTTGTGCATTTTCCAGTAAGGAATAGTATTCAAGAGGCAGAAGCATGTCTAATTTTTCCCTCCCTTAGCCCAGGGGCACTGAGGCAAATGGTAACACACTGACTGCAGTCCTAATTCCGAGAGCAGGAATGGAAGCTAAGATCATTCTTGCTTGGTGCCATAGCAAAAGTGCATCTTCTCACCCAGCCAGTGGAGCAGCATGCAATTCCTCTTCACATATATTGGCTAAAATTAAAACTGTTACATTCAATAAATGAAACAACAAAGGTGTAAAATCTGCTTATGCCATTAATAATTCTCTGGACACAACTTCTCTGATGTCTTTTGTTAACTTATGGTTAGACCAAGGACATATGTAGAGATGGCAGTGTGACTACAGCCTGAATCTATTTCCTCCCACAGTTCATATCTCAGGCTGATTTCCTTCCCTTTTGGTAAATACTATATATCATAACAGCTTAGAGATATAAATACAAACTATATAATAAAACAGACAAAATGTAAGAGTAAAGAGTCCTGACTCCGTTTCCATTTGCTATTTGAAGGTCGTGTAAAACATGGTTATATGACTGCGACATTCAAGTAGTTGAATTGAAATGTCAGTTTAGATACACTTTATAAACTTTTTTTTAACTAGCACTACACACTTGCATCGTTACCCTTGCCAAGTGTGCAGAATGTTGATAAAATGCAACAAAAAATTGATATTTAAAAACTGTAATTTATGAACTGACTCCACCTACTTTCTTTGCGTTACCTAAAATAGGTGTTGTGGTGGTCTGACAGTGTCAGGTGCTACGAGCCATTGGCTGCTGGCACTGCTTGAAGCATCACCTGACGGGTCTGACTCTTTCCTGGTGATTAATTGGCCGACATACAGGCAGTGCCACCAAAGGACTGAACTCCTGGTCCCCTTTGAGCGGATATTGCACACTTTAACCGTGAACAGACTCGTACTAAAATATTACAAAAACTGCTTCCAAGCAGCTTTAACTATTAATGAAATATCACTGGCGAGCAAAAATGCACACACTACTTAATATAACAATGATGATGTGGGCTTGAGATCATCGCTGCGAGTTACAGAGTTACTGCTAGCACTTATTAGGAAGGATTAAACAGAGAAAGGGGGAAAAAGGCAAATTCACTGAGTTTCTTGTTTAAAAAAATAAAAGTATCTTCCCAAGTTTCTTCTACCTACCGTGAGCCATACTCTGGGGCGGTTGGGTAACAGGTCCAGGCCCGATTTTGATCTCGTTTTCTTGCCCCTCAGTCCTACATTATAAGGACTGTAACTGCTTTTCCCAGTGCTCCGCTTGCTCAGCATCCTTCTCCCAACTTGTCTCTCATATATATAATATAGTTCCAAAATCTGACTAAAAACTTAATAGAATCCGCTCACACACACACACAAATAAAGAGGTGTCTAAATATTCAAACGTTATCTTTTGCCAATTTTTCATTGCACGATTAATTTGAGTTGAAAGGATCCTGCTTATGTCCAGTTAAGCCTTCATCAGTTCATTACTTTCTGCCCAGACCTGCCCTGACAGCTGAAACTGCAAGTGCTGTGTATTTTGCAACCTCCCCAAGATCATTTAAATACATTCCTATGGGCCAGAGAGGATGCTTGCAGACTTACAGATGTGTTGTGCGGTACGGGACTTCCTGTTCTGTTCTTCTTAGATATTGAAGGCGTTTTCATCAATTCCCTTTTCTTGCGTGAAAACATTTTCTTGCGAACGGCGAATGCTGTGGCTTTTTTCTTTTTAATTTCTGGCACACACCCCCCTCTCTTCCCCTCTCCCTTCCAGGACGGTCCGATTTCTCCCCTTCCCCTCGTGGCCAGCGACTGCTACAAACTTCTGCCTCTTGTTTTATTCCATCAAAACTCCGCAGCTCAATCGCGTTGCGCTGAAACCGCAGCGATCAGCCAATGTGCAGAGAGAGAGAGAGAGAGAGCGCTGGTGACAGTAACCACATTCCGTTACTTTGTTCTCCCCTCTCTGAGTAGCCATGTGACACCCATCCACTCATCTCATTGGCTTCGAAACAGAAACATGCACCTCTTCATGTAACATTTCCATACATTACTCCACCTAATCTTTGTTGCATGAGTTACCTAGGGAGCTACACACACACACACATATATTTATTCCCTATGCAGTCACCATCTTATGCATTTGCTGTTGATATTATGGAGGATAAAAGAAAGACTTGCATTTATATAGCACCTTTCACAACCTCCAGACGTCCCAAAGTGCTTTACAGCCAATGAAGTACTTTTTGAAGTGGAGTCACTGTTGTAATGTAGGAAACGCAGCAGCCAATTTTCACACAGCAAGCTCCCATAAACAGAGAGGGTTCGAGTACAGGAACAAGGATGTCTTGCTGCAGTTGTACAGGGCCTTGGTGAGGCCACACCTTGAGTATTGTGTGCAGTTTTGGTCGCCTTATCTGAGGAAGGATGTTCTTGCCATGGAGGGAGTTCAGTGAAGATTCACCAGACTGATACCTGGGATGGCAGGAATGACGTATGAGGAGAGATTGGGTCGATTGGGCTTATACTAGCAGGAGTTTAGAAGAATGAGAGGGGATCTCATTGAAACTTATAAAATTCTAACAGGACTAGACAGACTAGATGCAGGAAGGATGTTCCCGATGGCGGGGGAGTCCAGAACCAGGGGTCACAGTCTAAGGATAAGGAGTAAACCATTTAGGACAGAGATGAGGAGGAATTTCTTCACCCAGAGAGTGGTGAAGCTGTGGAATTCTCTACCACAGAAGGCAGTGGAGGCCAATTCATTAAATATATTCAAGAAGGAGTTAGATATATTTCTTAAGGCTAAAGGGATCAAGGGATATGGGGAGAAGGCAGAGACAGGGTACTGAATTTGGATGATCAGCCATGATCTCATTGAATGGCGGAGCAGGCTCGAGGGGCCGAATGGCCTACTCCTGCTCCTATCTTCTATGTTTCGAACAGCAATGTGATCATGACCAGATAATCTGTTTTGGTGATGTTGATTGAGGGATAAATATTGGCCAGGACACCGGGGAGAACTCCCCTGCTCTGCTTCAAAAGAGTGCCGCGGGATCTTTTACGCCCACCTGAGAGGGCAGACGGGGCCTCGGTTTAACATCTCATCCGAGAGATGACACCTCTGACAGTGCAGCGCTCCCTCAGTACCGAGGGAGTGTCAGCCTAGATTACGAGCTCAAGTCTCGGGCTTGGGACCTGAACCCACAACCTTCTGCCTCCGAAGCAAGGGTGCTACCAACTGAGCCACAACTGACACTTTACATGCCCCATATGCAGTCAATGTCTTGTGCATTTGCTCTGTATATTCTGGAGGCTAGCTGATGTCTAAATTCAATACCCAAATTATAGAATCATACAGCACAGAAGGAGGCCATTCGGCCCATCACCACCGTGCCGGCTCTTTGAAAGAGCTATCCGATTAGTCCCACCCTTCTGCCCTTTTCCCATAGCGAAGGAAATTTTTCCTGTATGTCCAATTCCCTTAATAACCCTCAATAACCCGCTAGAGCTCATCGGCCGGCAGCTCCTCAGTGGGAAGGCATTCCGACTGGGAGGAGGGGAGCTGAGCATGGCGGCCAGAGGCCGGACCGGAAGCGGGAGAAGCAGGCCCCGGGCCGTCGGACCGTGGAGCCGGCGACGGTGAGGCACAGGCCGCGGCGACCGGAGGATGTGTTCGGCGAGTCGGGCGGAGGCAGCGCAGCGCATCAAGCAGCAGCAGCAGCCACGCCGACTCGCAGTCCAACTGGGAGGAGGGGAGCCGGGAATGGTGGCCAGAGGGTGAGCGGGAGAAGCAGGCCACCACCCGTGGAGCCGAGCCGGCAACAGTGAGGAGGAGGCCGCGGTGACGAGGAGGACGGAGCGGCTGAGGGACATCGTGCTCCCACTGCCACTGGATGCCAGAGAATTGACTTTCTGAACACGGCGCTGTAAGTAAGAATAGCTGACGTGTCCCCACGGGGAGTAAGCATTCCATTGTACTAGTTACATATGGCAAATAAAATTGAATTGAATTGAATTGATATCCTGTGAGTTGCTGATTCACATCCTAACATTACAATTTCATACCCCACTGTTTGACATCTTGCCCCAAAGCTATTTTGCTGAAAATAAAGCATTTTTTGAATGGTGCTGAGACTTACAGACCAAGCAGATCCCAAGTTTGATCCCCCAGTCTCTGTTGAGTTAGCTGGTCTCTGCAAGGAGAATGGTAGGAGTGCTATAACTAGTATCACTGCCCCCGGGTTAGGCAGGGGGAAACTCAGCTAGGTCTCCGCTCCTAATCACGATCCAGTGACCCCGAATGGATGTGTGGACAAGGACGGAATCAGGTTTGTCGTGATGCCCCCCATGGTGGAATATCCTGCTGAAACTCACTGTCCAGGCTCATATATGAAGAAAACCACTTCTGCGAGGTACCAAAGGACTGTTGCCATATATATAACTAGCCCAGGAAGTGTCAGCACCTTCAGAAATAGGGGAAGCAAAGCAATCACGAACACATATAGGGCGAGAAATTCGGTGACGCCCCCGTTGGGGCGCTAACTTCGTCAGGGCGCTACTTTTAGTGCCCCGAGAAAGTTAGCGCCCCTGCACCGTAAATTCAGTGCTAGTGCCCCAAGCAGGAGGTGGGGTGTTACTGGAAGCACTCCACCTCCTTCCTGGGCGCTACAACTGAATATCGTGGTGCTACGTGCAACAACACCACGAGTGTCCGCACATAGCGCCGCGTCATTGCAGGCCTCCCTCCACTGCGCGCACCGGGGCCCTGCTGGACCACCGGCGAGCGAGGTGCCAGGAAAGCAGCCGAGCACTCAAGAGGAATGCCAGGCTGAGCGATCATGGCCAGCACCCCAAATAAAAAAGGGGAAGGGGACAGGTGCTGGCAGTCGGCCTAAAAAAAAGGCCGCCCGACAGCTGCCCTTTAACTTGCGCCGCCGTGGCTGCAAAAACGCGCCACCCTGATCCTGTCGGACATATCGTCCGGAGATAGGCCAGGGGGCACTACCGAAATTTGCGGCCGGGGCGCAATCGGGGCGCTGTGCACGGTGATGACGTCATCGCCGGTGGCGCAGAGCCACGGGGCGCTACTGGCTATCACCGCCGCTAACCTCCCGCTGTATTTCGCAGGCAGCATTAGCAGTGCTGCGCCCTGGCACTAGGGGCTTTGCGCCCCATTAGCGCCCCCCGGGGGTGCTAACAGGAGGCGCAAAGCAACCCAATTTTTCCCCCATAACATAAATACTGGAAAACTGTCAGGTAATTAAGATCAGCAGTATAATTTCAGGATTCAGTGCTGAGGTTTCTGATGTTATTTGAAGCCTTGAGAGCACTACCATATAATGCAATGACAGCCTGGACAGCCCAATATATAATGATTACTGGACCCTGTACATTTCAATATCAGATTGCAGAATTATATTATGATAGATCCCTGTGCCGTGCAGTAAAATTAAATATCACTGCAGTTCAAATCATGTGGAAACCTGTTGGCCTGTCCACCATAACACCAGCTGCAACACAGATGTCCCAAAAAATTAAAAGCCCCATCTATGAACTCCACCTCTACATATTATAAATATTAACTGAAATAAAAACAGAAAATGCTGGAGATACTCAGCAAGTCAGGCAGCATCTGTGAAGAGAGAAACAGAGTTAACGTTTCAGGTCGATGACCTTTTGTCAGAACTGGGCAAATATTAACTGATTGGACTCCTTTTGAATAATGCGATTCACTTCAACCTGTGCATTACTTTACAGGCAATGCACTGGCATGAGTCATATAAATTTATTCACAATGTCACAATGCAGTGACCACAACACAATTCACTTAGTAGCATCAGTTGGTCGCGCCCTCACCTCAAACGCTTATGGGTTCAAGCCCATCTGCAGGACACTAGCGGGTAATTCCGTCTGACATTTCAGAGCAGTACTGAAGGAGTGCTGCATTGTTTCAGATGCCATCCTTCAGATAAAGTATTAAGCCAAGCTTCAGGTGAACATTAAAGATTCCACGGCAACATTAAATGAGAAACAGAGAGTTCTCCTAGTGTCTTGGCTAACATTCCTCCCTCACCACCACCACCCAAAAAAGCAGATTAACTGGTCATTAATCTCATTGTGGTCAGTGAGCACAATAGCTGCTGTTTTTGCCTTCACGAGAACAGCGACGACTTGAGAGCAATCAACTAACTCAGTTTAGGCCAGCGATTGAACCTGGGACCTTATATGGCTCAGTACCATAGCAGGAAATTAGCAGCACTAGCTTAATATTACATCATTAGGCCATTGGAGACACTGCAGCCAATCCGCCTCCATGCTGTGAACACATCCTTTGTGTCTTGCTCCTCTCCAATCATATCCTATTGATTTATTAGCTCTCTGGCTGCATTTCCCATCTCTGTAAGCACAACAAAATGTTGAAAAAAAAGCAAATATGTTCCAGTAAGAGTTGCAGCCTTGGACAGACTCCTAGGTGAGGCAGCACAATGATGGAGGAGGCTGTAGCAACAGCACAATACACAACGTAATCCTGAATGTGAGATTGTACTGGGATAACCTGAATGGTGAGCTCCTATCCCAACTATGCCACTATGGGAGGCACAAAACAGAGGGCAGGTTCTTCTTTTATGGAGGGATGGAAAATTGGGTGACCATTTCCTGAGGAGGATTAGTATACACCTCCTGGTGGCCAGTTCACAGAATCACAGAATCCCCACAGTGCAGATAGAGGCCATTTCGGCCCATCGAGCCTGCACCGACACATACCTCACCCTATCCCCGTAACCCCATGTATTTAATCCCCTAACACTAAGGGTCAATTTTATCATAGCCAAATCAACCTAACCCGCACATCTTTGGACTGTGGGAGGAAACCGGAGCACCCGGAGAAAACCCACGCAGACACGGGGAGAATGTGCAAACTCCACACAGACAGTCGCCCGAGGCCGGATTTGAACCCGGGTCCGTGGCGCTGTGAGGCAACAGTGCTAACCACTATGCCACCGTGCTTCAACCAAGGAAGGTATTTGGCCAGAGAATAGGAGAGGAATATTATAGTAAGTGTCAGCTGTGGCTCAGTGGGTATCACTCCTCCCCTCTAAGTCAGGAAGGTTGTGGGTTCTAGTCCCACTCCAGGGACTTGAGCACAAAAATCTAGGCTGACACGCCAGTGTAGTGCTGAGGGAGTGCTGCAGTGTCGGAGGTGCTGTCTTTCAGATGAGATGTTAAACCATCTGCTCTCTCAGGTGGATGTAAAAGGTCCCATGGCACTATTTTGAAAGAAGAACAGGGGAGTTATCCCCGGTGTCCTGGCTAATATTTATCCCTCAAACAACATCGCAAAAAAAAAACAGTTTACCTGGTCATTATCACATTGCTGTTTGTGGGAGTTTGCTGTGTTTCCTACATTACAACAGTGACTACACTTCAAAGGTCCTTCGTTGGCTGTAAAGCGCTTTGGGACATGCAATGGTCGTGAAAGGTGTTAATAAATGCAAGTCTTTCTTTTTATAAATGGTAAAGTTCATCACAAAAGAAACAAAATCGCACTCCCAAATATAATTTATTTCTTAAACATATACAGGCATTGTATGGTTTCCCATGTTTCATTACCATTACATTTGTCACACAGTTCAGCACATGAGAGGGAAAGGGGGCATTCCACAAGACTAGGAATTCAATGGAACCAGAGGAAGGAACAAATAGTTTTACTGAGAAACAATTCGCTTTGTTTTGGGAGTTATCTTTTTCTCCTATGTGACTTCTTGTTCCGGAGGTGGGCTGCCAATGCACTCCGTGTTTTCCAGTTTCTACACTCGTGGATTGTATCAGTCCAGGATGTTATATGTGGCCATTCTATCACACAAATCTAACACCGTCATCTTTCACCATCACCTTTACCAGACGGTAACAACCACAACAACATGCCTTGTGCTTCCATAGAAGCATAGAAGATAGGAGCAGGAGTAGGCCATTCGGCCCCTTGAGCCTGCTCCGCCATTTAATGAGATCATGGCTGATCATCCAAACTCAGTGCCCTGTCCCTGCTTTCTCCCCATACCCCTTGATCCCTTTAGCCTTAAGAAATATATCTAACTCCTTCTTGAATATATTTAATGAATTGGCCTCAACTGCCTTCTGTGGTAGAGAATTCCACAGGTTCACCACTCTCTGGGTGAAGAAATTCCTCCTCATCTCTGTCCTAAATGGCTTACCCCTTATCTTTAGACTGTGACCCCTGGTTCTGGACTCCCCCGCCATCGGGAACATCCTTCCTGCATCTAGTCTGTCTAGTCCTGTTAGAATTTTATAAGTTTCAATGAGATCCCCTCTCATTCTTCTAAACTCCTGTGAATATAAGCCCAATCGACCCAATCTCTCCTCATACGTTATTCCTGCCATCCCAGGTATCAGTCTGGTGAATCTTCGCTGCACTCCCTCCATGGCAAGAACATCCTTCCTCAGATAAGGTGACCAAAACTGCACACAATACTCAAGGTGTGGTCTCACCAAGGCCCTGTACAACTGCAACAAGACATCCTTGTTCCTGTACTTGAACTCTCTCGCTACGAAGGCCAACATACCATTTGCCTTCTTAACTGCCTACTGCACTTGCATGCTTACCTTCAGCGACTGGTGCACAAGGACACCCAGGTCTCGTTGCACTTCCACTTCTCCCAATCTATTGCCGTTCAGATAATAATCTGCCTTCCTGTTTTTGCCACCAAAGTGGATAACCTCGCATTTATCCACATTATACTGCATCTGCCATGCATCTGCCCAACCTACCAACCTGTCCAAATCATACTGGAGTTTCTCGGCATCCTCCTCATAGCACACACGCCCACCCAGCTTTGTGTCATCTGCAAACTTGGAGATATTACATCTAGTTCCCTCGTTTAGATCATTAATATATATTGTGAATAGCTGGGGTCCTAGCACCGATCCCTGCGGTACCCTACTAGTCACTGCCTGCCACTCGGAAAAAGACCCGTTTATTCCAACTCTTTGCTTCCTGTCTGCCAACCAGTTCTCTATCCAAGTCAGTACCTTACCTCCATTCCCATGTGCTTTAACTTTACACGCTAATCTCTTATGCGGGACCTTATTGAAAGCCTTCTGAAAGTCCAAATAGACCACATCCACTGGTTCTCCCTTATCTATTCTACCAGTTACATCCTCAAAAAATTCCAGTAGATTAGTCAAGCACGATTTACCTTTTGTAAATCCATGTTGACTTTGTCCGATCCTGTCACTGTTTTCCAAGTGCTCTGCTATTACATCTTTTATAATGGACTCTAGCATTTTCCCCACTTCCGATGTCAGGTTTACCGGTCTATTATTCCCCGTTTTCTCTCCACCACCTTTTTTGAATAGTGGGGTTACATTAACTACCCTCCAATCCATGGGAACTGTTCCAGAGTCTATAGGATTTTGGAAGATGACCAGCAATGCATCTACTTCCTGAATAAGGCATCCAGAATATGTCATTTATCTTAGCCTCATCACTTCTCTCTTTTCCTGTGCCAGCTCAAGGACCCTCATTAGTTATTCTTCTTGCCCAGTTTCAATGTATGTCTGTCGCACCAGAACTCATTATGTAAATTGTCTTTACTATATTAATAGTCTTGCATATAGCATGTACTTCCTGCCTGCGTCATGCTTACTTCCTGTAACAATTCCCCCTTCACAGATTGTTGATTTGATGAAACAGAATTTAACTTATTCAGGCGCCATAAATCTGTGGCCCTGATAATTATACATTGCTGCATTACATAGCATAATATCCCCCGTTGTTATAATACCGCATATTCCCTGACTCATCTTAAGCAACGTCTCAGGAGATCTGCTAGTATATAGAAAAATTGATTCAAGTAGTGATTACAAGGCATTGACTTGATAAAGAGTTGCAGACAATATCATAACCAACATCTAAACTAGTGCAAGGCTCCCTTATCCTGGTGTCAGAATTGTCGGTCCTCTGGGTTCTGTTCCAATGCTATCTCAATTAAACCATTGTTATAAATCTCATCATCGTGAAGAAACAACTCATGAAATAACACTGGACGGCCAGCTGGTGGCGCCGTCCAAGGAGTATAAATACTCAGGTGTGGGCCAACTTGCCCAGGGACATTTTGTAAGACAGGAACTAATGAAGTACAACTAGACCTCCATGTTCTGAAACAAGTTGATTAAAGCCTTGCTTTATACTCGAACCAGGTGCGTAGTGAGTTTTATTACATCAACCATCACCCATGTAAAAGCACCACTTCCAATTTTGGAAGGGGCTGCTCCTAAATTTTTGGTTGCACTTCAGTCCCACGCTCCTGATCCTTGGGCACCCGGTGCAGAGGGAAGCTGGCAGATCGGAGGACCTCCTTGTTGGACTGCTCCTGGGCCTGGCCAAGGTGGCCTTTAACAGGTCCAGGCAGCAGGCGGTCGAGAGGGTCGTTCGGCCCGACTGCTTGCCTCTCTTCCGCGGTTATGTTCGTGCCCGGGTGTCCTTGGAGAGGGAGCACGCGGTGTCCGCTGGCACACTCGAGGCCTTCCGCGACCGGTGGGCACCAGAGGGACTGGAGTGCTTCATCAACCCCGGAAACAAAATTTTGATTTGATTTGTTAGGTTTCATTTAAGTTCGGGTTCATTTGCGGTTTAAAGGTTGTGCCCTTTTAAAAGGGAGACTTGATCCCTTTTTTATTGGTGACGGCACCAGCCATCAATCACCGAATTCAACATAAAAAGTGTAAAAGCACCTTTAATCTTCACCGGTTAGCAATTAAAAACAAGCTATTAGATCTGTACTGAAAGGCTAAGCATCAACAGCACATCTATATAGGCAAAGAACTGAGTGTGTTGGTTAAATTGTTCTCTTATATACTCCGGATGGGATAAATGTCAGAGTGAAAGAAAAGGAATTCACACCATTAAAAAGATAATTGGGGATGAAGAAAGGGAAACAAATTTCAAGGTTTTTTTGGGGGGGGGTGGAGCTTAACATTAAGGAAGGACAAGAAAAATGTTTTCAAAATTCTTAAGGAAACGAGGTGGAATTGGGAGGAGCTGCAACTGACATTTTTTTTCTGCAGTTCATTTGAAAATGGCTAATGCTTTAAAATCCAACAGAAGCGTGATCCGAACAACCACGGACGGAAAAATGCATTCAACATGAAGGGTGCATTTCAAAAGCATTTAACAAAAGTAATGGTGGAAAGTTCAAACCAACATGGGTTTGCGAAAAACAGGTCGGTCATGGCCAATAAATTTATTGGGATTCTTTTAGGGATGTTACAAAATTAGCAATGCTTTTCTTAAATGATCCATAAGGAATGGCACTGGGTTGCCCCAGTGTCTTCAACAGAAAGATTTTTTTTTAACACGTGTCCCCTTTTTTTAAGGGGTGCAACTAATAAAGACATTTAAACATAAAGCAAAACAATAAGAAACTTATAAATCTAAATCATAACATTGTTGCTTGTTAGACACCTGTGTAGTGCCCACCAGTCGGGGAAGGCGTATGGTGGTGTGGCAGAGGTTTTACATATATATATATAGATTTTTTTCAAGAGGCTTTCGATCAGGACCCTGCAACAAGAGTCTTGCAGTTAAAGTAAAATCTCTAGGGGATAAAGGAGGAAGTAGTAAATTGGATAATAAATTGGCTAAATAATAGGAAATGAGGGCCAGTGAGCAATGATAACAATTATAATTAGAAGCTGTCATCAGACGATTACCTCAGGCTTCTATCCTGAGAGCCCTGTTTTTTGCCACAATTACAAATGTTCTTGATAAAGGTGTTAAAAGCAGAATGTGCAATTGTATAATTGTGCAGGAAAGAAGGACATTCAGAGGATGGGGTTAACATTAAAAGAGATCTACAGGGCCTTAGTAATTGAGCAGATGAATTGTAAGTGGAATTCACATTGAGAAATACAAGTTGGTACTCAATGTGATTACAAGAAGACAATAACTAATTTAGATGTAATCGTTGGCCAAACATTGAATAAAAATATACCCCAGTGTATGGCTGAATTTTTTTCTTCCTCCTTTTTCCATGAATGTTCTTCTCTTCCTTCCTCTCTCGTTCTAAAGGTTTAACTCTTTGATGGGGTATGGTTACACAGGCACCAGTCACCCTCCAGCTCCTCACTTAAATGCCCATATGACATATTTAAGTCTACACAGTGTCAAGCTTCATTCTGTTCTCAGCCAGTATCAACAGTCATGCGCTTCCAGCATGGGGTCACTGGATAGCAATCAGGAACTGGAACCCAGGCTGACCTTTTTCCCCCTTCCCAACAAAAGATACTGAGGCTAATTGTAGCACCGCTGCTGCCAATCCAGCTCAAAGCAACGTGGATGTCAGGCCTGGGGCTATTGTGGCCTGTGTGGCTCGATTTCTACAAAAGCAAAATACTGCGGATGCTGGAAATCTGAAATAAAAACAGAAAATGCTGGAAATACTCAGCAGGTCAGGCAGCATCTGTGGAGAGAGAAACAGAGTTAACGTTTCAGGTCAATGACCCTTCGTCAGAACTGGAAAAAGTTGGAGATGCAACGGGTTTTTAAACAAGTGCAGAGGCAGGGAAAAGGGGGAGGGGAGAAAAGAACAAATGGGAAGGTCTGTGGTAGGGTGGAAGGCAGGAGAGATTAAGAGGCAAAAGGGATGATGGTGCAATACAAAAGGAGATGGTAATGGGACAAGTTAAGAAACAAAAGATGAGTCTAGATGAAGTGTAAATGGCAATCGCAGAATGATCGACAGTTGCCATGTGGGAGAGAGAAAAAAATGGAAAAAAAAGAGGAAAAAAAAGGATAGGGGACAAGGTTATGGTCTGAAATTGTTGAACTCGATGTTGAGTCCAGAAGGCTGTAAAGTGCCTAATCGAAAGATGAGGTGCTGTTCCTTGAGCTTACGTTGAGCTTATGCCTCGATTACTCACTGCCTTAACAAGCTGAACCATTGGGGGAGCTCTAAGGACAGCAAACAGGGAAACATAGAAACATAGAAGATAGGAGCAGGAGTAGGCCATTCGGCCCCTCGAGCCTGCTCCGCCATTCAATGCGATCATGGCTGATCATCCAAATTCAGTACCCTGTCCCTCCTTTCTCCCCATATCCCTTGATCCCTTTAGCCTTAAGAAATATATCCAACTCCTTCTTGAATATATTTAATGAATTGGCCTCTACTGCCTTCTGTGGTAGAGAATTCCACAGGTTCACCACTCTCTGGGTGAAGAAATTCCTCCTCATCTCTGTCCTAAATGGCTTACCCCTTATCCTTAGACTGTGACCCCTGGTTCTGGACTCCCCAACCATCGGGAACATCCTTCCTGCACCTAGTCTGTCCAGTCCTGTTAGAATTTTATAAGTTTCAATGAGATCCCCTCTCATTCTTCTAAACTCCAGCGAGTATAAGCCCAATCGACCCAATCTCTCCTCATACGTCATTCCTGCCATCCCAGGTATCAGCCTGGTGAATCTTCGCTGCACTCCTTCCATGGCAAGAACATCCTTCCTCAGATAAGGCGACCAAAACTGCACACAATACTCAAGATGTGGTCTCACCAAGGCCCTGTACAACTGCAGCAAGACATCCTTGTTCCTGTACTCAAACCCTCTCGCTACGAAGGCCAACATACCATTTGCCTTCTTAACCGCCTGCTGCAATGCATGCTTACCTTCAGCGACTGGTGCACAAGGACGCCCAGGTTTCGTTGCACTTCCCCTTCTCCCAAACTATTGCCATTCAGATAATAATCTGCCTTCTTGTTTTTGACACCAAAGCGGATAACCTCGCATTTACCCACGTTATATTGCATCTGCCATGCTTCTGCCCAATCACCCAATCTGTCCAAATCATACTGGAGTTTCTCGGCATCCTCCTCACAGCACACACGCCCACCCTGCTTTGTGTCATCTGCAAACGTGGAGATATTACATCTAGTTCCCTCGTCCAGATCATTAATATATATTGTGAATAGCTGGGGTCCAAGGACCGATCCCTGCTGTACTCCACTGGTCACTGCCTGCCACTTGGAAAAAGACCCGTTTATTCCAACTCTTTGCTTTCTGTCTGCCAACCAGTTCTCTATCCAAGTCAATACCTTGCCCCCAATCCCATGTGCCTTAACTTTACATGCTAATCTCTTATGCGGGACCTTATCAAAAGCCTTTTGAAAGTCCAAATACACCACATCCATTGGTTCTCCCTTATCTATTTTACCAGTTACATCCTCAAAAAATTCCAGTAGATTAATCAAGCACGATTTACCTTTTGTAAATCCATGTTGACTTTGTCCGATCCGGTAAGTCCATGGAAATTACTGTGAGAAGCTATCGAGCTTTAGTGAGACCAACACATGGATTATTGTGTCCAAGTGTTATCACCTTACTTCTAAAAAGATACTTAAGCAGCAGAAAGGATTCAGAAATGGAAAATAAGGACACTTCCAGGATTCAGATCATTGAACTATGAAGGGTTAGAAAACTAAATCTATTCTCATCACAGAAAATAATATTATAAAGGAACAGCAGTGATTTTTTTTAAATTCCAGTAATTATTAAAATGGTCAAGTTATCTTAAATGAAAATGAGCATCTGAATATTCATCTCAATCTTCACTTTAGAATTTTTAAAAATTTAATCTACAGAGGAAAGCAGTTGACCTGGTGCCTTGAAATACACTTTTAGCACAAATGTAGAAATTTTAAAAAGCTCTTTGATATATGAGAAAATTCTATTGTGTATTTTTAGACCGTTTTTCAGAGTGGAAATCTATGTTGCTCAGAAGATGAATTTAATGTCAGTGCAATCAATGGAGCGATAAGCTGAGGACAGACATTTAAAATGGGATAAAGAGTCAGATATTTTTCAAAAGTTCAAGCAGACACGTCAATGTAAGATAAAAGTCACGAGAGCATTGTCACTGGTTTAAATGGAAAGGCCTTTGTAAAATAGAATTACTGGAAAATATATAATGAATGTGGTTTCTCTTTTCTGCCAGTTGATGGCAGTGCAACCTGCAATCAAAGCTGACTAAAGACACCTGTCGGATTGTAAGGACATACAACTTACAGGACTGAAGTGTTCATCGAGCACCATATACTGCTCCATCTCTAATGCCCTTCAGTCATTTTCTTTGTAAAATATTCATCCAGTTTCCTCTTGAGTGTAAGGAGTAAAAACCAATTATTCTCTCTTTTACCTGAGGCAATCATTTATATGTTTCATCTTTTACTTTTAATAACGAACAGTTTAAAAGCTGTTTGCAACATTGGCATCCCATTTGACCCTGAGCTGAGCTTCCAACCCCATCACCGAGACCCCCTATTCCCACCTCTGTAATATCGCCCATCTCTGCCCCTGCCTCAGCTCATCTGCTGCTGAAACCCTCACCCACGCCCTTGTTAGCTCCAGACTCGACTAATCCAATGCTCTCCTGGCTCGCCTCCCATCTTCCACCCTCCATAAACTTAAGCTCATCCAAAACTCAGCTGCCCACATCCTAACTCACACCAAGTTCTGTTATCCCATCACCCCTGTGCTAGCTGACCTACATTGGCTCTGCTTTGATTTAAAAATTCTCATCCTTGTGTTCAAATCCCTCCGTGGCCTCACCCCTCTCTGTAACCTCCTCCAGCCCTACAACCCTTCGAGATCTCTGTGCTCCTCCAATTCAGGCCTCTTGCACATCCCCGATTTTCTTCGCTCCACCATTGTCAGTCGTGCCTTCAGCTGTCTAGGCCCTAAGCTTTGGAATTCCCACCCTAAACCTCTCTGCCTCTTTACCTCTCTCTCTCTCTCCTCCTTCAAGAGGCTCCCTAAAACCTACCTCTTTGACTAAGCTTTTGGTCACGTGTCCTAATATCTCCTTAAGTGGCTCAGTGTCAAACTTTGTCTGATAACGCTCCTGTGAAGCCCCTTGGGACATTTTAGTACATTAAAGGTGCTATATAAATAGAAGTGTTGTTGTATTTCTGAACCTAGTGTTGGAATGTGGCTTAAGTGCAATAAAATGACTGACTTCAACCAATAACTGAAGTGCTCTGTTTTATTGGTGTAATGGTGCATGCAGTGTAAGCATGGTCAGCGTGCTGCTGTCCCTTTGTGCTGTGTGAGCTAGTGCGTTGTTCTGTAACTCATGAAGTTACATAAGAACATAAGATTTAGGAGCAGGAGTAGGCCAATCGGCCCCTCGAGCCTGCTCCGCCATTTAATAAGATCATGGCTGATCCAATCTTGGCCTCAACTCCACTTTCCCGCTCTCTCCCCATACCCCTTGACTCCCCTGTAGTTCAAATGTCTGTTAATCTCCGCCTTGAATATATTCAATGACTCCGCCTCCACAGCTCTCTGGGGTAGAGAATTCCAAAGATTCACGACCCTCTGAGAGAAGAAATTCTTCCTCATCTCCGTCTTAAATGGGCGATCCCTTATTCTGAAAGTATGCCCCCTAGTTCTCCTAGGTGATCTCTAAATGAAGAATTAGGTATGTCGGATGACCCTGTGGAGACCTTGCCCACTACTTGGGATTCAGATGGCCAACTACTGCCCTGTGCAAGTAGTCTAGAGGGCCTGCATCAGCAACAGTACCTGGTTGTGATATACTCACTGTTGGAAGGCAGCACACTTCTGAGAGTATATATTATCACAGCTGCTGAGGCATGTGATGGAATGAGATCAACACCAAAATGAGAGCCCGGTCCTGTGCGACTTCCACCATGCCCCATAGCAGACGACAAATCATCATGTAGCATCACTGATCTGATTGAGCACGGACTATTATACTGCCGCCGCATCTCTGGATCCTTTCCTCATTATTGTATGGATTCTGCCTTGAAGCCGGTCATTATCACGTGGCTATTAGAATTCCCAATACCCTTTACAGCGTCAGGAGGAGTGTTACTATTGGAGCTTTTTCCCAACAACTTTCCTCATGTAAACAGACATCTGACAGTATCTTACTAGCCCTATGTAGCGATTAGCATAGTCCACAACTAACAAATAACCCTGAATTGCAGACAATTGCTTACTGGAGAAAATTATTTGTCCAAATTTATGCACAGATAAAATAATGTACCGAAGTCATGATTGATGAGAAACCAACAGTACAAGAATCAAATTTACATTTTATAGAAACTGGTTTGATTGTTTGAACTGAAGAGGGCATTTTTTAATTCTTACATCTCCTCTCAGCAGGTTCTTAGAAACACACAGGGACAGATAATCTGATGGCACATCAGGTGCCTGCTGCCCATATTACGTACCAGGTGCGGAGGCCTGAGGCCTTCAATGTACCTGAGGCACCAAACCTGCCGCTATGGGGGCAGCCAGTGCACGGGGAGCTTGATGCCTGTGCACAAGCTGTGTGCAGGCATCGGGTCCAATAATAATATAATTAGACAGCTGTCCCATGATGTGGTCTGTGCCATCTACCCCACGATAGAAAATCAGCCAACACTGAACAGGCAGTCAGGAACACTTCACTGTTGGCCAGTATCTAAAATTCCAGCTCTGGCACTTCCATCGCATCGTGAGCAATGCACCTGGAGCAGGAGAACATTTTTCGGTGAACAACGTTAGTCCTGCCCAGTGTTGCTCAGGGGCGGGATTATCGGCAGCGCAGTGCGTTAAATTGTTCACTGAAGAATGCATAAGGTACCCACCACATTCTTCTGTCACATCAGAAGTTAAAAAATACCACACTGGCGTCCAGGCTAAACGACTGCAATGGATTTGTTTACAAATATAATGAATCATCAAAGCAAAAAAAAAACGCAGCAAAATAAAAAGCAGCACAACATTTAATGAGAGAAACAGTCCACGACAGGCTGATATACCCTTCTCAGAAAGTAAAACCCTTTACAGTCTCCTGGAAAGTAACGGTTCCTTGAAATGACTCAGCTGACTAGTCCAAAGTCTTTTGTAATATTCCAAAAGCAGGCAGGTGCAGCAGGCGGTTAAGAAGGCAAATGGTATGTTGGCCTTCGTAGCGAGAGGGTTTGAGTACAGGAACAAGGATGTCTTGCTGCAGTTGTACAGGGCCTTGGTGAGACCACATATTGAGTATTGTGTGCAGTTTTGGTGGCCTTATCTGAGGAAGGATGTTCTTGCCATGGAAGGAGTGCAGCGAAGATTCATCAGGCTGATACCTGGGATGGCAGGAATGACATATGAGGAGAGATTGGGTCGATTGGGCTTGTACTTGCTGGAGTTTAGAAGAATGAGAGGGGATCTCATTGAAACTTATTAAATTCTGACAGGACTGGGCAGACTAGATGCAGGAAGAATGTTCCTGATGGTCGGGGTGTCCAGAACCAGGGGTCACAGTCTAAGGATAAGGGGTAGGCCATTTAGGACAGAAATTAGGAGGAATTTCTTCACCCAGAGAGTAGTGAACCTGTAGAATTCTCTACCACAGAATGCAGTAGGGGCCAATTCATTAAATATATTCAAGAAGGAGTTGGATATATTTCTTAAGGCTAAAGGGATCAAGGGGTATGGGGAGAAAGCAGGGACAGGGTACTGAATTTGGATGATCAGCCATGATCTCATTGAATGGCGGAGCAGGCTCGAGGGGCCGAATGGCCTACTCCTGCTCCTATCTTCTATGTTTCTATGTTTCTATGTTTCAATATGTGCTGGCTGCCTGTGAGAAGTTATGTTTTTCCGATATGCGCGGGCTCTCTACGAGGCCTCGCCAGCAGTGCCGATGGGATGCGCCTTGCATTGTATTTTGGAGAGAACAACAGGGTCCTGGGAGGGGTATTGTCTCAATGCAATTAATAAAAGATACAATTCTTGCAATTTAGTATAGCGCATTCGCTGCTCACAATGCTGTCTCCTCTACATTGGGGAGACCAAACACAGATTGGGTGACCACCTTGCGGAATACCTCCATTCAGTCTGTAAGCGTGACCCCGAGCTTCCGGTCGCCTGTCACATTAATTCTCCGCTCCACTCCCACTCTGACCTCTCCGTCTTCGGCCTCTTACACTGTTCCAATGAAGCTCAACGTAAGCTCGAGGAACAGCACCTCAGCTTTCGATTAGGCACTTTACAGCCTCTGGACTCAACATCGAGTTCAACAATTTCAGACCATAACTTCGGCCCCTTTTTTTTCACATGGCAGCTGTTGATGATTCTACCATTCCCATTTACACTTCATCTAGACTCATCTTTTGTTTCTTTACTTGTCCCATTACCATCTCCTTTTGCCTTGCACCATCAACCCTTTTGTCATTTAATCTCTCCTGCCTTCCATCCTATCACAGCCCTTCCCTTTTGTTCTTTCCCCTCCTCCCCGCTTTCCCTGCCCCTGCACTTGCTTAAAAACCTGTTAAAGCTCTAACTTTTTTCCAGTTCTGACGAAGGGTCATCGACCTCAAACGTTAACTTTGTTTCACTCTCCACAGATGCTGCCTGACCTGCTGAGTACTTCCAGCATTTTCTGTTTTTATTTATAACAAAAGATACAGCCGGTGACTTTCTTTTTCGCAGATCAGGATGTGAAGTTCAGAGGAAATTGAGTGAAAAACTTAATCTTATTTTCAATGTGGATACCCCATGGTTTTATAACATGGACCTAACTGTGCAATATTTGAGCGAGTATGTCTTAGACTCAGCTTCTTTCAGTGTATAACTACAGGATCAGCTCCCCCGCTGAGTGCTTGGAGGGTGGTTTTTGCCCACAGAATCATGGCCAGCAAGCTGTCAATGTTTTCAGGAGAGGAGGAAGAAAAATTGACAGAATTCGAGTTCATGTAAAACGATGCATCATTATTACATGGAAGATCAAACAGATAAACAAAGATACAGCCTTCCGGACTCAATATCGAGTTCAACAATTTCAGATCATAACCTCGGCCCACATTACGTTTTTACTTATATTTTTTTCCACCCCTTTGTTTCGGGTCTTCCCTTCCCCCCCACCTTTCCTTTTTCTCTCTTCTCTCTCCCACATGGCAGCTGTCTCTTATTCTGCCAGTACACTTCACACCTAATCTGAGCCGTCTTTTGTCTCCACTGTCCTATTAGCATCTCGTCTGGTTTTGAATACCTCTTAATGTCGCTTTTACTTCTTTTGTTCGATCGCAGCCCTGACTTCGATCTATTTTATTTCCTTTCCAGTTTTGAAAAAGGGTTTCGACCCGAAACGTCAACTCTAATTTCTCTCCACGGATGTTGCCTGGCCTGCTGAGTTTTTCCAGCATTTTCTGTTGTTATAATAAAGATACATTGATTGTTTTGTTCAGTTGGTCACAGGCCATGCTACGGGGGTTGACACTGTCAACGTGAGGGATTATGAAGTGTCCTCCTCAAATTCGGCTGCCCTCAAAAGTTTGTCACCATCCTCCGCCTGCTTCATGACAACATGCAAGCCGTGACCCTGATCAACGGTTCCACCACAGACCCAATTCACGTACAGACCGGAGTCAAGCAAGGCTGTGTCATCGCACCAGCGCTCTTCTTGATCTTCCTTGCTGCAATGCTCCATCTCACCCTCAGTAAGCTCCCTGCTGGAGTGGAGCTAATTTACAGAACAAACGGGAAACTGTTCAACCTCCGTCGCCTCCAGTCCAAATCCAAGGTCGTCCCACCCACTGTCGTCGAATTACCGTATGCAGACGACGCTTACGTCTGCGCACACTTGGAGGTCGAACTCCAAACCATCGTCAACACATTCAACGAAGCGTACGAGAGCAATGGCCTTACACTAAACATCCGTAAGACAAAGTTCCTCTACCAACCTGCCCCCGGCACACAGTACAGCCCCCCGATTATCAAAATCCATGACGAGGCCTTGGACAACGTGGACCACTTTCCATACTGTAACATTTGCATATTGAATTATCATTGGCCCGCAGGCATCTGTAAGGAATACCTATTATATTCACATGTGATCACATGCTGAGTTGTCATTGGTCTGCAGGCATCTGTAAGGACTGCTATTGTTTAGAAGACCCAGGGGTCCTGACTCCATCTTGTCCACACGGTGCTATATTGATTGAGAAAGCTTACAGACCTGATGCTTCATTAAAAGAGTTTAAACTGTAATACTCCGCTGTCCTGCAATTTATTATTTTTGTATAAAGTGTGCAAAACAAGACATGGTGTCAGAACAGGGATTTGAAATGGACATCGTTGGAGCTCCCTTACCCCAAATTAATTGGGAATCTTTGAACTTACCTAGAGAATGGAGCAAGTTCAAGCAACACGTGGAGTTGATGTTTTCGGGTCCACTGAAAAGCAAAGGGGAGGAAGAAAGATGCAGCTACCTACTCCTGCAGCCCTGCAGCGGGTAGTCAAAACTGCCCAACGCATTACCAGCACCCGGCTACCGACCATAGAGCACATATACCAGAAACGCTGTTTACGGAGGTCACGGTCCATCATCAAAGACCCAACCCACCCCAGCCACAGTCTGTTCGCCCTCCTGCCATCTGGGAGACGCTACAGATGCATTCGCACCCGTACGACCAGATTTAGGAACAGCTTCTTTCCCAGGGCTGTCATCCTACTGAACTCCACAAATAAACTCTAAAGCCTGCACATCTGCCAATGCACTTTATTATGGTTATGTTTATGTTAATGTATTACAAGCCAAATGTATGTTGAATGTTTAAATGTCTTAATCTAAATGTACACTCTCGGGAGCCGCAAGCCTACATTTCGTTGTACTGCACTTATAGAGTCATAGAGTTATACAGCACGGATAGAGGCCCTTCGGCCCATCGTGTCCGTGCCGGCCATCAAGCCCTGTCTAATCTAATTCCATATTCCAGCATTTGGTCCGTAGCCTTGTATGTTATGGCATTTCAAGTGCTCATCCAAATGCTTCTTCAATGTTGTGAGGGTTCCTGCATCCACAATCCTTTCAGGCAGTGAGTTCCAGACTCCAACCACCCTCTGGGTGAAAAAGTTCTTTCTCAAATCCCCTCTAAACCTCCCGCCCTTTACCTTGAATCTATGCCCCCTAGTTATTGACCCTTCTACTAAGGGAAAAAGCTCCTCAGTATCCATCCTATCTATGCCCCTCATAATTTTGTACACCTCAATCATGTCCCCCCTCAGCCTCCTCTGCTCCAAGGAAAACAAACCCAATCTGCCCAGTCTTTCTTCATAGCTGAAGCGCTCCAGCCCTGGTAACATCCTGGTGAATCTCCTCTGCACCCTCTCCAAAGCGATCACATCCTTCCTATAGTGTGGCGACCAGAACTGCACACAGTATTCCAGCTGTGGCCTAACCAGTGTTTTATACAGCTCCATCATAACCTCCTTGCTCTTATATTCTATGCCTCGGCTAATGAAGGCAAGTATCCCATATGCCTTTTTTACCACCTTATCCACCTGTTCCGCCGCCTTCAGGGATCTGTGTACTTGCACACCCAGATCCCTCTGCACCTCCGTCTTGCCTAGGGTCTTACCATTCATTGTGTATTCCCTTGCCTTGTTAGTCCCCCCAAAGTGCATCACCTCGCACTTTTCCGGGTTAAATTCCATTTGCCACTGTTCCGCCCATCTGACCAACCCATCTATATCGTCCTGCAGACTGAGGCTACCCTCCTCGCTATTTACCACCCTACCAATTTTTGTATCATCCGCGAACTTACTGATCATACCTTTTACATTCATATCCAAGTCATTAATGTAGACCACAAACAGCAAGGGACCCAACACCGATCCCTGTGGCACCCCACTGGCCACAGGCTTCCAGTCACAAAAACAACCTTCGACCATCACCCTCTGCCTTCTGCCACTAAGCCAGTTTTGTATCCAATGTGCCAAGGCACCCTGGATTCCATGGGCTCTTACCTTCTTGACCAGTCTCCTGTGCGGGACTTTATCGAAGGCCTTACTGAAATCCATGTATACCACATCCACTGCGTTAGCCTCATCCACACACCTAGTCACCCCCTCAAAAAATTCAATCAAATTAGTCAGACATGATCTTCCCTTGACAAAGCCATGTTGACTATCCCTGATTAATCCTTGTCTCTCCAAGTGGAGACTAATTTTGTCCCTCAGAATTTTTTCCAATAATTTTCCTACCACTGATGTTAGGCTCACTGGCCTGTAGTTCCCCGGTTTTTCCCTACTTCCCTTCTTGAATAATGGTACTACATTAGCGGTTCTCCAGTCCTCTGGCACATCACCTGTGGCCAGAGAGGTCCTGAATATATGTGTTAGAGCCCCCGCAATCTCTTCCTTTGCCTCACACAGCAGCCTGGGATACATTTCATCCGGGCCTGGGGATTTATCCATTTTTAGGCCTGCTAAAACCGCCAATACCTCCTCCCTCTCGATGTTAATATGTTCGAGCATATCACAGTCCCCCCGCCCTATTTCTATGTCTACATCGTCCTCCTCCATAGTGAAAACAGATGCAAAAAATTCATTTAGAACCCCTCCTACATCTTCCGGCTCCACACACAGATTGCCACTTTTGTCCCTAATGGGCCCTATTTTTTCCCTAGTTATCCTCTTACCCTTAATATACTTATAAAACACCTTAGGATTTTCCTTTATTTTGCTCGCCAGTGTTATTTCATGGCCCCTCCTTGATCTCCTAATTTCTTTTTTAAGTATCCCCCTGCACTTTTTGTACTCCTCTAGGGCTTCCTCCGTCTTTAGCCTTTTGTATCTGCCAAAAGCCCTCCTTTCTTTCCTAATCCATTCTCGTATATCCCCTGACATCCAAGGTTCCCTGTGGTTTTTGGAACCACCCTTGACCTTTACGGGAACATGTTGCCATTGTATGATCTCAATCTCCCTTCTGAAAGCCTCCCATTGCTCCGATGCGGATTTTCCTACAAGTAGCTGATCCCAGTCCATTTTGGCCAGATCCTGCCTTATCCTATTAAAATCGGCCTTCCCCCAATTTAGAACCTTTATTTCCGGCCCATCCCTGTCCTTTTCCATGACCACCTTAAATCTCACCATATTATGGTCACTGTCACCAAAGTGCTCACCTACTAGCACTTTTTCCACTTGGCCGGCCACATTCCCTAGAATTAGGTCCAGTACTGCCCCCTCCCTTGTAGGACTTTCTACATGCTGGCTCAAAAAGCTCTCCTGGATGCACTTTAAGAATTCTACACCCTCTGAGCCTTTCACACTTTGACTATCCCAGTTAATATTGGGGAAGTTGAAATCCCCCATTATTATTACCCTATTATTTGCACATTTCTCTGAGATTTGCCTACATATCTGTTCCTCTATCTCCCCCTGACTGTTTGGAGGCCTATAGTACACTCCCAGCAAAGTGCTTGCCCCCTTTTTGTTTTTAAGCTCCACCCATATGGCTTCATTAGAGGAACCTGCTAATATATCATCCCTCCTTACTCCAGTAATTGACTCCTTAATTAATATTGCGACACCCCCTCCTCTTTTACCTCCCCCTCTGTCTCGCCTGAAGATTCCATACCCCGGAATATTGAGCTGCCAGTCTTGCCCCTCCCTCAACCATGTCTCCGTGATAGCAACAATATCATACTCCCATGTGTTTATCAACACCTTCAGTTCATCCACCTTATTTGCAAGACTCCTTGCATTAAAATAGATGCCATCCAGCCTTGCCCTTATATATTTGCCCTGTCTACCAAGCTGACTTGTTTTTTTCTCTATAATTGGCAGCACATCACCCCCTATTTCAGCTCCCCTCTGTATCCCATCCCCCTGCCAAGTTAGTTTAAACCCCCCCCAACAGTGCTAGCAAACCTCCCCGCAAGGATATTTGTCCCGCTCTGGTTCAGGTGCAACCCGTCCGACTTGTACAAGTCCCACCTTTCCCAGAAGCAGGCCCAGTGATCCAGGAAACTAAAACCCTCCCTCCTACACCAACTCTTTAGCCACACATTCATCTGCACTATCCTCCTATTCCTATACTCACTAGCACGTGGCACTGGGAGTAATCCAGAGATTACAACCTTTGAGGTCCTGCCCTTTAATTTGTTACCTAGCTCCCTAAATTCTTGATGCAGGACCTCATCCCCCTTCCTACCTATGTCGTTGGTCCCAATGTGGACCACGACCTCTGCCTGCTCACCCTCCTCCTTAAGAATGCCCTGTAGCCGCTCAGTGACATCCATGAGCCTGGCCCCAGGGAGGCAACAAGCCATCCTGGAGTCACGTTTGCGGCCACAGAAACGCCTATCTGTTCCCCTTACGATAGAATCCCCTACCACTATTGCTCTCCCACTCTTTTTCCTCCCTTCCTGAGCAGCAGAAGCATCCCTGGTGCCAGGAAGCTGGCTGCTGCTGCCTTCCCCTGGTGAGTCATCCCCCTCAACAGTATCCAACTTGGTATACCTGTTTGAAAGGGGGATGTCCGCAGGGGTTCCCTGCACTTCCTGCCTGCCTCTGTTGCTCCGCCTGATGGTCACCCCCTGTGCAGCCCTACCCTGAGGCGTGAACAACTCGCTAAATGTGCTATCCACGACCCTCTCAGCATCGCGCATGCTCCAAAATTCATCCACCCACAGCTCGAGCGCCGCAATGCGGTCTACAAGTAGCTGCAGCTGGATGCATTTCCCGCACACATGGTCGCCAGGGACACTGGCAGCGTCCCTGACTTCCCACATGGAGCAAGAGGAGCAGAACACGGGTCTGAACTCTCCTGCCATGACTTACTCCTTTAATTAATTAAAAAATTTATTCAATACCCCAGTTACAGGTATACTCTAGGGCGCTTTATTTACCAACTGGCCCCACTACACTAGAGACCCTAGAAATTTAACCACAGAATTCAAGCTTGTATTGAAAAGAGAGAAAATACTCCAACCAATCACTTACCTGCTACCTGCTGACGTCACACTTGGACTACTATTTACCTCTCTCCTGGAACCTGGATTGGTATGCCTCGGGCTGCTCCCTCTCAAACCTTTAAGCTCTCCCGCCTCGGGCTGCTCCCGCGCAGGTCCGCTGCTTCTCCGGTCTCGGGGCTGTGGGCCTCGGTGCCTCGGGCTGCTCCCTCTCAAACCTTTAAGCTCTCCCACCTCGGGCTGCTCCCGCACAGGTCCGCTGCTTCTCCGGTCTCGGGGCTGTGGGCCTCGGTGCCTCGGGCTGCTCCCTCTCAAGCCTTTAAGCTCTCCCGCCTCGGGCTGCTCCCGCGCAGGTCCGCTGCTTCTCCGGTCTCGGGGCTGTGGGCTAACTTGTGCACTAACAATGACAATAAAAGTTGATTTGATTTGATTTGATTGATTTTGTGCATCGAAGAAAAAGGGAGAGACATTTTTAACACATGGTCTCTCACCGCAGATGAAGCAAAGGTACTGAAAAGTAATTTTGACCGTTTTGAAGCATATGTGATGCCCAAGACAAATACGATATTTGCTAGGTACAAGTTTCTGGAGAAAGTACAAGGAGCTAGTGAGTCGTTTGAACAGTTCGTGACTGAGTTAAAACTGCTGGTAAATGACTGTGCATATGCAGATAAAGATGAGATGGTCAGAGACCGCATCGTGTTTGGAATACATTCAGCTAAAGTGAGAGAGAAACTTTTGAATGTTGGGTCTGGGCTAACGCTGGACAAAGCTATGGACATAGCTAGATCCTAGATTGCACGAGATAGCCCAAGCACAGTTGAAAACCATAACCAGCGCCACGAACAGCTCGAGTGAACAGACAGTGCACACAGTTAATAGACACACGCCAAAGAACACCGCCCAGAGAGCGCGTTTGAGTTCTAAAAATGAGCGACACAGACATAAAACGCTTCAAAAACTGTGGATATTGTGGAAACAACTGGCATGGAGAAAAGGAGTACTGCCCTGCCAAAGGAAGGCAATGTACTAAATGTGGTAAACGGAACTGATGCGCTATCAATTACTCATAAAAGACTGAGAGTTAGAAGAGTAACTAAAGGCTTTTATTAACAAAAGAATGGAGGTCTGCCTCGAGTGGTCGACCGGTCCAGAAATACAAAGGGCTGGGGAGCAGCCACCTTTATACTAGGACTTGTGGGAGGAGTCAGCCGAGGCATGTCCAGGCATGTACACAATGGAATGCAAACAGTATACAAACAGTGGTTTACCACATTCACCCCTTGTTTAAAATTGAGTCCGGCGGGGTGAAGTGTATTAAAAGTTAGTGTATTGGAGTCTCTCCGGAGGTCTTGTCTGCCGCTGTGATCGGCGTGGCGACGGCGGGGGTAGTGAAGCTTCCGGCATCAAGTCCCGCGTAGGCTGTGGCGCTGGCGTGTCGTCCTCGTAGATGTTGAGCGGGTCGCGGGACCCAGGCCTGCCGTCTGCTGGGGCTGGATATCGGATCGTGGGGGGGGGTGGTAGTGGGTAGTGGGTTACTGCAGCCCCCGAGGGTGCAAGGTCTCTTATGGAGACTGTGTCCTCCCGCCCGTCCGGGTACGCAATGTAAGCGTACTGGGGGTTGGCGTGGAGGAGGTCGACCCTCTCGACCAGGGGGTCCGTTTTATGGGTCCTCACGTGTCTTCTCAGTAGGACCGGCCCTGGGGACGTCAGCCATGGCGGTAGCGATGTCCCCGATGTGGACTTCCTTGGGAAGACAAACATTTTCTCATGAGGGGTGGCGTTAGTGGCAGTGCAGAGCAGTGACCGAATAGAGTGGAGCGCATCGGGTAGCACATCCTGCCAGCGGGAGGTTGGAAGGCCCCTAGACTTTAAGGCTAGCAGGGCGGCCTTCCAAACTGTCGCATTTTCTCTTTCCACCTGTCCGTTCCCCCGGGGGTTGTAACTAGTGGTCCTGCTTGTGGCAATACCCCTAGTTAGCAGGTACTGACGGAGTTCGTCGCTCATAAACGATGAGCCCCGGTCGCTATGGATATAGCTGGGGAAACCGAACAGGGTGAAGAGGTCATTTAGGCATTTAATGACCGTGGCACTGGTCATGTCCGGGCAGGGGATGGCGAACGGGAAACGGGAGTACTCATCAATAATATTGAGGAAGTACATGTTGCGGTCGGAGGAGGGGAGAGGCCCTTTAAAATCGACGCTCAGGCGCTCGAAGGGGCGAGTGGCTTTTATCAGGTGGGCCCTGTCTGGTTTATAAAAGTGCGGTTTGCACTCAGCGCAGACTTGGCAGTTCCCGGTCATGGTCCTGACCTCCTCAATGGAGTAAGGTAGGTTGCGGGCCTTGACGAAGTGGAAGAACCTGGTGACCCCCGGGTGGCAGAGGTCATTGTGGAGGGCCCGCAGTCTATCGATCTGCGCGCTGGCGCAGGTGCCACGCGATAGAGCATCCGGGGGTTCGTTGAGCTTCCCGGGCCGGTACAAGATCTCGTAATTGTAGGTGGAAAGTTCGATTCTCCACCTCAAGATCTTGTCATTTTTGATTTTGCCCCTCTGCTTGTTGTTAAACATGAAAGCGACTGAACGCTGGTCAGTAAGCAGGGTAAATCGTTTTCCGGCCAGGTAGTGCCTCCAATGATGCACAGCCTCCACAATAGCCTGGGCCTCCTTCTCAACAGCGGAGTGTCTGGTCTCCGGGCCCTGGAGGGTTCGTGAAAAGAAGGCCACGGGTCTCCCCGCCTGATTGAGGGTAGCGGCCAGGGCAAAGTCGGACGCGTCGCTTTCCACCTGGAAGGGGATGGATTCGTCCACTGCGTGCATGGTGGCTTTGGCGATGTCCTCCTTGATACGGTGGAAGGCTAAGCGGGCCTCTGCCGTCAAGGGAAAAGAGGTGGACTTGATCAGCGGACGGGCCTTGTCCGCATAGTAGGGGACCCACTGGGCGTAATAGGAGAAAAACCCTAGGCACCTCTTCAGGGCCTTGAGGCAGTGGGGCAGTGGGAGTTCCATAAGGGGACGCATCCGGTCGGGGTCGGGACCGATGACTCCGTGTTCCACAACACAGCCAAGGATGGCGAGGCGGTTTGTGCGGAATATGCACTTCTCCTTGTTATATGTCAGGTTCAGGAGTTGGGCGGTGCGGAGGAATTTTTCGAGGTTTGCGTCATGGTCCTGCAAGTCACGGCCGCAGATGGTCACATTGTCCAGGTATGGGAAAGTGGCCTGCAACGCATTTTGATCTACCATCCGGTCCATCTCCCTTTGGAAGACGGAGACCCCGTTGGTGACGCCAAAGGGAACCCTAAGGAAGTGATAGAGGCGGCCGTTTGCCTCAAAGGCAGTATACTGGCGGTCCTCAGGGCAGATAGGGAGCTGGTGGTATGCTGATTTCAGGTCAATGGTCGAGAAGACGCGGTACTGCGCGATCTGATTGACCATATCAGCTATGCGGGGGAGTGGGTAAGCGTCCAGTAGGGTGTAGCGATTTATTGTCTGGCTGTAGTCGATGACCAGGCGCTGCTTCTCGCCGGTCTTAACGACCACAACCTGGGCTCGCCAGGGGCTGTTGCTGCCCTCAATAATCCCTTCCTTCAGGAGCCGCTCCACTTCGGTTTTAATGAAAACCCTGTCCCCGGCGCTGTATCGTCTGCTCTTTGTGGCGATGGGCTTACAGTCGGGGGTGAGGTTAGCAAACAGTGGGGGGGGGGTGACTCTGAGTGTGGAGAGGTTGCACCTGGTGCGCGGCGGGCAATTTGGAAGCTGCTGGCTGCGGACTGTGAGTGGGGGTAGGGGTCCACCGTACGCCATCGTAACACTTTTAAGGTGGCACTGAAAATCTAACCCCAGTAGAACGGCAGCGCAGAGGTCGGGCAGGACCAGAAGTTTAAAATTATCGTACACAGTCCCGTCTACTATGAGTGTCACCACGCAGTAGCCGCCAATGTCCGCTGACTGGGACTCGGAGGCCATAGAAATCCGCTGGTGCGCAGGCAGGACTGGGAGAGAGCAACGCCGCACCGTGTCAGGGTGGATGAAGCTCTCCGTGCTCCCAGAGTCAAAAAGGCAGATTGTATCGTGACCATTTACCTTAATGTCCATTGTGGAACTGGCCAGTTGGTGCGGTCTCGCTTGGTCCAGTGTAACGGATGCCAGCGTAGGGGTCGGTGTGTCGCTGCGGGTATCAGATGAGGCGGTGTCGGGGGCCTGCTGCGTCCCGGCTGTCGTCCAAGATGGCGGCGTCCATGATCCCCATGTGGCTGGAGGCGTCCAAAATGGCTGCTGTACCGGTGATTCGCACATGGCCGAGGAGGCCCAAGATGGCGGCCCGCATGGTCCACACGCGGCGCTGCTGGGGTTCGGGGTGGCTTTGGCCCTGCAGATGCTAGCGTAGTGTCCCTTCTTCCCGCAGCCCGAGCAGATCGCGTTTTTCGCCGGGCAGCGCGCTCTGGGGTGTTTTGCCTGGCCACAGAAGTAGCATTTCTGGCCTTGGGGCACTGCTGTCTGGCCTTGGGACACTGCTGCGGTAGTTCGTCCATTGCTGGGGTGTGGCTGGGGTGGCACGGCGCTATGAGGCGGTCCTACCGTGTCCCAGGCTGTCGTTCCCCGCGGCGTCCACGGTGCAGAGGAGTAGGCATCCATGCCCTGGTAGGCTGCATCCAATGATAGTGCGAGTTCAGAGGCCTTGTTGAGGTTGAGGTCACTCTGCTCCAACAGTCGCTGTCGGGTGTAATTGGATCTGTGGCCCGCTACAAAAGCGTCCCGGATAAGTTCCTCTGTGTACACGGCGGCCTTTACATCCTTACACCCACAGGCCCGGCCAAGCACGGACAGTGCCTGAAGATATTCCACGGTCGATTCCCCAGGTTGTTGTTTACGACTCCCCAGAAGGTGCCTGGCGTACACTTTGTTCACTGGGCGCGTGTACTGGTCCTTGAGGAGCTTGATAGCATCCGCGTATGAGGTCGCGTCTTGGATGACCGAGTACACTCGGTGGTTCACTTTGGAGGTCAGGACATCCAGTTTGTCCTCTTCCGATTTGATTGCTTCGGAGGCGGTCAGGAATTTTTCGAAACACTTAAGCCAGTGAGTAAACTTGGTGGATGAGTCCGCCTCCCGATGATTTAAGTCCAGGCATGCTGGTGTGAGGATCTTTTCCATTATAAAAATTTTGTTAATAAAATTGATGCGCTATCAATTACTCATAAAAGACTGAGAGTTAGAAGAGTAACTAAAGGCTTTTATTAACAAAAGAATGGAGGTCTGCCTCGAGTGGTCGACCGGTCCAGAAATACAAAGGGCTGGGGAGCAGCCACCTTTATACTAGGACTTGTGGGAGGAGTCAGCCGAGGCATGTCCAGGCATGTACACAATGGAATGCAAACAGTATACAAACAGTGGTTTACCACAGGAACCACTTTGCTAAAGTTTGCAAGACTGTTTTTGGAAAAACAGTACACACAGTGAGTGACAGCCAAATGCCAGATAGAGAGCCAAATGCAGAGGAACTGTTTATTGATTCTGTGTCACAGAAAAACAGATTTCAGAGACTGAGCAAGCCTTTGCCGATAAGGAGATAGGAAAACAGGGCAAAGAGCTTAAGTTTAAACTAGACACTGGATCTCAGGTTAATGTAATTCCTGTGAGTGAGTATCACAGCTTGAAGGATGAGTGTGAGCTACAGCCCACCTCATGCAGACTGACCGGCTATGGGGGGGAGCAGCTCATTGTAAAAGGCACATGCGTGATGAAATGCAAGTACAAAGAAAGCGACATGATGTTGGACTTTTACATTATTGACACTCGAGCACCGCCAGTGCTAGGTCTAAAGGCATGTTTAGACATGGACCTCGTCAAGCTAGTGCTATCATTGACAGCACCAGTTGAGAAGCAGACAGTCATGGAGGAGTTTGCTGACGTTTTCAAAGGAATCGGACTATTCCCAGGTGAATGCACTATTCACCTTGACCCAACAGCAACCCCTGTGGTTTGCCCACCGAGAAGGATACCCCTTGCTCTACATAGTCGCCTGAAGGAGGAGCTGCAGAGCATGGAGTATACAGAAATCATCGTTCGGGAAACAGAACCGACAGAGTGGGTCAACGCGTTAGTAATGGTTGAGAAACCACGTACAGGCAAGCTCAGAGTCTGTCTCGACCTCAGAGATTTGAACAAGGCTATCAAATGCCCTCACTACCCTCTACCAACGCTAGATGACATCACACCCAAGCTAGTGGGAGCACGTTACTTCAGTGTAATGGACGCATGATCAGGATACTGGACTATCAAGCTCACGGAAGAGTCATCTAAGCTAACAACGTTCAACACACCATTTGGACGCTACCGATTCCTGCATTTACCATTTGGTCTTATCTCAGCTCAGGATGAATTCCAGCGGAAAATCGACGAAACCTATGAAGGCCTCGACGGAGTAGTCGCAATCATAGACGACATCCTCATCTATGGCAGGAATAGAGAGGAACATGACAGGAACCTCCGTGCGATGCTACAAAGATCACGGGAGAAAGGTATCCGGCTCAATCCCGAGAAAAGCATAATCGGATCCACCGAGATCAGTTATTTCGGGCATCGCCTCTCAACTGATGGCATTAAGCCAGATCCAGAGAAAATCTCTGCCATCAAGAAGATGGAGCCGCCGAAGAACCGCGCAGAGCTAGAGACAGTACTAGGCATGGTTAACTACTTAGCCAAGTTTGCCCCGAGCCTCTCCGAAATCAACGCACCCATGCATCAGTTGCTCAAACAATCCAATGAGTTCCTGTGGGACAAACAACACGACACAGCATTTCAGAAAATAAAAGACCTAATCACCAGAGAACCAGGACCAGTTCTTGCCTACTTCGACCCCAACAAAGAGCTCAGTCTACAAGTGGATGCGTCAAAGTACGGACTAGGCGCAGTATTACTGCAAGAAGGAAAGCCCATCGGCTACGCTTCCAGATCTCTCTCAGACAGTGAAATCAACTATGCTCAAATCAAGAAAGAGCTATATGCAAGTCTGTTTGGATGTAAGCGTTTCCACCAGTATGTCTATGGCCGACAAGTCATTGTGGAATCCGAACACAAGCCCCTCGAGTCAATCATGAGGAAACCACTAGCCGCAGCCCCACCAAGGCTACAGAGAATGATCCTTCAGCTACAGAAGTACGACTTCACACTCATTCACCGTCCAGGCAAAGACATTCCTGTCGCAGACACGCTCTCCAGAAAGTCTCTTAGCTACCAGGACAGCAGCCTCAGTGAAGGCATGGATGTGCAGGTACACATGGTGTACAACAGCTTACCTGTGAGTGACTCAAAACTGAAGGAGATCCGAGCAGCAACAGAGAAAGATGCACAACTCACACTGCTGAGCAAAGTCATACATGAAGGATGGCCTGAGGAAAGGAGGAAATGCCCTCAGAGCATATCTGAATTCTGGAACCACAGAGACGAACTGTCACAAATCAACGGAATCATCTTCAAAGGGGAGAAAATCATCATTCCTACCAGTCTCAGAGAAGAGATGTTGACAAAAATTCATGCTGGACATATGGGCATGGAAAAATGCAAACAAAGAGCACGTGACATTATGTTTTGGCCCGGAATGTGTAAACACATTGAGGACATTGTCGGAAAATGTTCCATTTGTCTAGAATGCCGCCCATCAAATGTCAAAGAGCCCATGATACCTCACCGTATCCCAGACAGGCCCTGGCAGGTCGCGGCAATGGACCTGTTCACATGGAACAACGAGGACTACATAGTGACTGTTGATTACTACAGCAGATTTTTTGAATTGGACAAGCTTCACAGCACCACATCTGCAGCTGTGATCCACAAGCTAAAGGCAGCCTTTGCCAGACATGGTATTGTAGAGACTTTAGTCTCAGACAATGGCCCCCAACACAAATCAAAAGAGTTGGAGTCGTTTGCCAAGACATGGGATTTCACACATGTCACATCAAGCCCACATTACCCTCAAAGTAATGGCCTTGCTGAAAAAACTGTCCAGATTGCAAAAACACTCATGGACAAAGCCAAAGCGGACAAAAGAGACCCCTACATCAGTCTCCTTGAGTACCGCAACACTCCGGTTGACAACTTCAAGTCGCCAGCACAGCTGTTGATGAGCCGCAGACTTTGCTCAATCCTTCCAAGCACCAACCAGCAGCTGCAGCCAGAGGTCGTCAGCTGCAAGCAAGTGTATGCAAAACATGTACAGAGACAGCAACACCAAAAGAGATATTATGACAGGTCAGCTAGACTACTGCCGCCGCTGCACAATGGAGAATCCGTCAGAATGCAGGAGCATGACTACTGGAAGCCAGCAGTCGTCATCCAGCCAGCTGACACTGAGCGATCGTATCACGTCCGCACCCCAGAAAGACAGGTGTACCGCCGCAATCGCAGGCACCTCCTGAACACCAAGGAACAACACTGTCATTCCGACGAGAGAATCAGTTCAACAGAGTGTGATGAACAGAGCAATACACAAAACACATCATACTTACCTGAACCTAAACCTGAACCGGAATTGTTGACCGATTCAGGAGCATGCTCAGTTCCATACCACACAAGGTCTGGATGAGAGGTCAAGTCTAGAGTTATCCTTGACTTGTGAACTGTCAAAGGGTGTAGGCGGATCACTGCCCTAAAAAAAAACTGTACATCATTATTGAAACGTTGAGATGTTTTCAGCGCCAGTTAAATGCTGAGTTTACTTATATGTTTATGCTACCTAGAACATTATGTAGAAGAAAGGTTTAAAAGTAATGCATAACATTTTTCTTTTAAAAGAAAGGGGATGTAACATTTGCATATTGAATTATCATTGGCCCGCAGGCATCTGTAAGGAATACCTATTATATTCACATGTGATCACATGCTGAGTTGTCGTTGGCCTGCAGGCATCTGTAAGGACTGCTATTGTTTAGAAGACGCAGGGGTCCTGACTGCATCTTGTCCACACGGTGCTGTATTGATTGAGAAAGCTTACAGACCTGATGCTTCATTAAAAGAGTTTAAACTGTAATACTCCGTTGTCCTGCAATTTATTATTTTTGTACAAAGTGTGCAAAACAAGACACATACCTCAGGAGCCTACTGTCAACAAGGGCAGATGTCGATGACAAAGTCCAACACAGCCTTCAGTGTGCCAGTGCAGCCTTCGGTCGCCTGAGGAAGAGAGTGTTTGAAGACCAGGACCTCAAATCCAGCACCAAGCTCATGGTCTACAGAGCAGTAGTGATACCCGCCCTCCTGTATGCCTCAGAGACATAGACAATGTACAGCAGGCACCTCAAAGCACTGGAGAGGTACCACCAACGCTGCCTTCACAAGATCCTGCAAATTCATTGGCAGGATAGGCACACCAACGTCAGTGTTCTCACTCAGGCCAACATCCTCAGCATCGAAGCTTTGACCACGCTCAATCAGCTACGATGGATGGGTCACATCGTCCGCATGCCCGATACGAGGCTCCCAAAACAAGCATTCTACTCGGAGCTCCGGCACGGCAAGAGAGCCCCAGGTGGCCAGAGGAAATGCTTCAAGGACACCCTCAAAGCCTCCTTGAAAAAGTGCAACATCCCCACTGACACCTGGGGATCCCTGGCCCACGACCGCACAAAGTGGAGGAGAAGCATCCGAGAAGGCGACGAACACCTCGAGTCTCTTCGCTGGGAGCAAACGCAAGCCAAGCGCAGGCAGCGCAAGGAGCGCACGTCAACCCAAGCACCCCGTCCGCCCCTTCAACCATCGTCTGCCCCACCTGTGACAGAGGCTGTAGGTCTCGCATTGGAATAATCAGTCACCTGAGAACTCATTTTTAATGTGGAAGCAAGTCATCCTCGGTTCCGAGGGACTGCCTAAGAGAGAGGGATAATATGGGGGTTGTAGGAGGGAAGGCATCGTTCAGACATGTTATTTACTAGGTACAAGCGTTAAGTGTGGTCTGGGTATTGAGTGGTTGGAACAGGGGACTGGGGAATTGGCAGTTTTGTATTCCTTCTGAGTTTTACCTGGAACAATGTATTTCACTAATACATCCTGCAGTTTGATTAAATTATACTTTTACGGTTTTAGGAACATAGGAACAGGAGTAGGCCATTCACCCCTTTCCCTGTTCCACCATGCAATTAGATCATGGCTGAACTGTATCTTAATTTCATCTACCCACTTTGTTTCCATAACCCTAATACCCTTGCCTGACAAAAATATATCAATCTCAGGTTTGAAATTTTCAATTCACCTAGCATTTACATTTATTTGATTGTCAGGAATTGAGTTTAACTTCAATCTTCACTGGGTGTGAGAGGGAGCTGATAGGACTAGGAGCACATGGAGCATGCCAGGGTCTAGGAGCATTTAGGGAGGGACTACAATGTAATTTGGCAGGATTTTGTTTTACCATTGTGTGATTGGTGGAATACAACTGGAGAAAGAATTCTGGAGAAAAATTTTGCACAAAATGGTTGGTGAGCAATGACGAGAACTAATTAGAAAGGAGAAAATACAGGCTGTGAAATTCGGAGGTCTAGCGCCGGCTGTTAAGGCCGGTTTTGCTGAAAAAATGGCAGCACCTTGCTTCCGCCCGCTTCCGGCACAGAACACGATGGCCGCCATTTTAGGGAGGTCGTTAGCGCTGCCGTTGCCTGCGCGCACCGCCCACATGTAAATATACAGGTTTTTAGCATTTTTTACATATTATTGGAGTAGTGGCTTGGTGCAATACATTTTAAAAGTTGATAAAGAGTGCAGGGAGTACAGGGAGTGCGAAAATAGGCAGACTGCCTATTTTTAAATGAATTTTAGTTTTTTTTGTTCAAAAGGCAGTTCAGCTTTAAGTGCTAGAGGCTGCCTTGAAAATGAACAACCTAGCTTTAAGGAAAGGCAGCCTCACTCCAGCAACACTAACTTGGGCCTCCTGCTGAGTGCACAGCCCGTCAGCATCGCGATAGTCACTGGGCTGTGCTGTACAATCATTTAAATTAGCAGCCAGCACCAATTGACATGCCGCCTGCGCTTTTTGAATGGGTGCGGGCATATCTCGCATCGTGGTGCCCGGGTCACATTTCCTGGCCACAGAGACTTAACTAATGGGGGAGGAAATCAGCTTAACCAATGAGGAGGAAGGAAACGGATAGACAGACTCGATGGTCACAGTGGAGATGACAGTCACAAGATTTTCCAGAAATGTTATTGTAAGGATTTGTGCAAAGCTAGAAACTTAGAGGAAATAAAATGAATCATTACTTTGTGCCAAATAGATTGTCTTTGCTAATTGCACGGAACACTCCCTTTACAACATTAAATAAGGAACATTAAATCAAAACCTCACTAACTATAAATTGCCAATTCAATCATACTATAATTAATCACTGGAGGGCACTATACAATATCATCCTAATGTGATAATATATGAAACAAAATGAAATACAGGGACTCCACATGGAATTAAATTAGATTTTCATATCCCCAGCTTCAAATTCTATCATATTTGTACAAAGTGAATCATTTTAAAGTCATTAATTTTGTCAACGTTATATATATTCTCATTACGGTTCATTATTTTATCTCCTTCCTTAGGGACAGCACGTTGATGTGGTGGGATGACCCTGAAAGTTATGCTGGTGGGAGTATAACTGTTGTTGTGTAGGCAAATGTAGCAGCCAATTTTACACACAGTTAGGTCCCACAAAACAGCATGTGAGATATATGACCAGTTAATCTGTGGTGTAATCTTGTGCAGACAATGTTGTGAAAGAATGATTTTACAACCAACCCATAAGCACCACTTGTAAAAGGAACACAGTTGGTTTGAAAACTGTAAAGTCTGTGGGTTGTTTAGTTAATTAATACACAGACTCCAAGAGTAACTTAAAACAGGACTTTACTATTTGAAGGTCAGGGCGAACCTGCCCAATAAATCCTGACACAACACTTATATACTGGTGTGGTCACCGTCGGTATTACAGTATACAGAAGCCAAACAAAGTAGTGCCACACCTAAAATAGTTCTCTTAAAGGTGAACGGTTACATACAATAGTTCTCTTAAAGGTAGACGGGTACATACACTACAATCCTCCCTTTTTAGCTTACAACATACTTATTCCCCATTAAACATAACATATAATCAACTTCATGTAAAACAATTCACAGATATAGTCTCTGCGGGAAACAGTTCACAGATTCAGTCTCTGGTCTTGACTCGGTCCGAACAACATCTCTGTGGTGTAGCCGGTTCACATTTCTAGCGTGACTCATCCAATAGTCTTTCCCTTGGCTTAACAGCTTGAACTTCCGTCCTGCTGAACCAGCAGTGCTGACTTTTACAAACAGCTGGACTGCCTTGGTAATTTTTCCTACTTTCCAACTGATTTGGCCTCCTTCGTAGGGCCCACGTGCATGATCTGATAGAAGTGATAATGATTTAGATGGTTATCGTCTTCTGCTTCGTCTTTTTCTTTTCTGCTTCTTGGAGACTCTCGGGGCTCCCTTATCCGCTGCCAGCTGTAGCGCCACCATCTCCCTATGTTCCTTAGACTTTAAGTGCTTCATCCTGATTTCTGCACTTTGGGAGTTTTCATCCCAAGCTAGGCAGACCAAGTCATCGTAATATTCCGTGTCACTCAACAAGTCATGGTAATATTCGGTGTCGTCCTGAGCTAGTCTAGCGAGAGGGCCTGCTACTTCTTCCTTACCCAACTGGACGTTAGCCGACTGTTGTTCCCTCCCTAGACATCTTTCCTGAAGAGACTTCTTCATGCGTTCATATTCATCCCGCTCTTCCTGGGTTTCCTGCCAATCCTTCACTAATGACCTCATTTGTGATTCCAATACTTCCCCTTCCATCGGGGATTGATTGATCGGGCTATTCAATCCTTCTACTGGAGCAGCTGTTGCAACATTCTGTAGTTCACATTGACGTGATTCAGCGTACTTTCGGCAGCCCCGTAAAATCTGTGTTGCAACCTCAACTATTCCCCAAACTTTTGAGAGCTCCGAACCCCTTCCCTTTGAAGATTGAAGCTCGTGTTCAAATGGTTCCCATTGCAGAGTCTTGTCTCTCAGCATATGAAGGAGTTGGCTGACCGTTAACTCTTCCACGGGGACCCTGTGGATCAGAGTCTTCTCCATTTCATCCACCTTTTCCTCCAATGCTTGCACCTTTTTTTCCTCTTGTACTTTGGCTTTAAGCGCTCGGAGAAGTTGCGCCTTGATGCTCTCTAGCTCATGTTCAGGGGCCATTCTTACAGTCTCTGTGTTTCTTACAGTTGCCTTTTCTTTCACTGAAAGGATTCCCAGTTGAATCTGTTCTTCAAGTTGTTGAACCTCGGTCATTGCCGCCTCATATTTGTCTTGGGTTTCCTTCAATATTTTTATGAGTTCTTGGACATCTTGACTTTCATGTTCTGCCATGTCTTTCACCTCTAATTTCTCATCTATGGATGGAACTTCTACCGATGAGTCTGTCTTGGCCTTGAGCTCATCAAGAATTTCCTGCAGCCTTTGGACTTCTTGCTCATGTTCAACCTTTAGTTGCTCATATGCTTCCACTGAAACTAGCTTTTCGGAGGTTGCCGAGTTAACCCCCTCCAGGATTGTAGCCTGGGCCTGTTCATACTGTTCCTTCAACTTCTCAAACTCTGCTTGTAAGGAGTCGTAGAGAAGAACTGGAATAAAATCCTGGCTTCCTAAAGATTCCTCTTCATTTGCTTCTTTCTGCAAATATTCTAACTCCTGAACATCATAAGGGAGAGGTGATCGGTGATTGGTCACGATGGCTCTATGGTCGCTCTCTGCTTGAGCTAGCTGCTTCTGTTGTCTTTCCAGAACGATAGCATTTTGTTGTTGTCGAGGTAATTTGATCCACACTGAGTGCCGCTGTCTTTAGCTGCATTTCCGCAGTTCCCTTCGCTGCGGCTTCGTGCGATGCTGCAATAAGGACAGCCCTGTCAAGTGTAAGGTCGTTCTCTTCGAGTAGTCGCTTTTGCGTTCCTTCCTTTGCCAATCCGCACACGAACTTGTCTCGCAATGCCTCTGTCAGATTCCCTCCAAACTGGCAGTATTTCGCTAGTCTACGCAGTTCGACCAAGTATTCTGCGTTGCTTTCGTCTTTCCGTTGCGTTCTCGCATAGAATTTGAATCGTTCCGCCAACATCAACGGTGTGGGGTTCAAGTGATCCTTCAGAACAGCCACAATATCATCGAAAGTCTGATCCGCCGGTTTAGCCGGTGATAGTAGATGCTTCAAGAGCCCGTATGTCTTCGCGCCCATCAAGTTTAGCAAGGTTATAGCTTTGTCATCTTCTTCTATTTTATTGGCCTCACAATAGATCTCAATGCGTTCCACATACGTGGCCCAGTCTTCTACCTCGGAATTAAAATCATTGATGTTACCACGCTTAGGCATCTTCCTCTCTTCCTGATAAACACCACGAATTATTTCTTTAAAATTTTTATTTTTTTTCCAAGATGGCGGTTCCCGCGAAAATGGCAGTTTCCCGCGCTTATCTTCTCTCCCCGCCCACTTCAATGACGGTTTCCCACTTCTGTCTTCTTCCCCTCCTAATGGCGGCTTCCCGCGTTTCTTCCCTGGCGGGAGGGGTACACTTTCCCCACGGGCGACGGCCGCTGGCTTTCAGGTTCACAGCCTGCGCGTCGGCTTCAGTGCTTTCCCTTTTCTCGGCAGGGCAACCGGCGCTGGGTACACCCCGTTGACGGCGAACAGTTTCAGCCGCTGGGCTGGCTCTCGCTCAGTTCCCCTTGCTCGGGCTCTGTCTCTCTCCCGCTCGCTCGGTTCTACCGGCGCTGGGTACACCCCGTTGACGGCGAACAGTTTCAGCCGCTGGACTGGCTCTCGCTCAGTCTCCCTTGGTCGGCTCTGCCTCTCCCGCTCGCTTGGTTCCCAATCGCGCCTCCCAGCCCTCTCGCAGTCCGGTGCTTCCCTCCCCGGCTGCGGCTGAGTTTTTATATCTCCCCGCGCCTACGCTCCCGGTCGCAGCGCTTCGTGGCTTCGGTCGCTGCCCGGCCTTTTTCGCCGGTCGCGGTCTAGCTGTCTCACGACGCTGTTGCGTCCCCAGCCTGTCTGTACCGCGGCTTCCTTGCTCCACGCTGCCCCAGTCTCAGCGCCTCTGGGCCCGACTTCTGTCCGGCTCCTTTCCCCCTCGACCGTGGTCGAGTGCACCGCCCTTATCCTCCGGTTATTCTTTTTACTTTTCCCTTACTCACAGTCACCGTGGCCGGCTTGCTTCTCGTGCTGATCGGCTCACTCCTCACCGTGGCAGAAGGGACAGTCAGTGCCTGTTGCTGATGGAAGTCTTTGTCTCTGAATTCTTCCTCCTTTCCAGCTCTGCAGACTCGAGTTTTCTCCCAGCAGAATGACGAGGGCGGTTGCCTCTTCTCGACGCTCGTTAACTGCTTCGGAAGTATTGTTGCCGCAGGGTACGATCGGACTCGTCGCCACTGTAAAGTCTGTGGGTTGTTTAGTTAATTAATACACAGACTCCAAGAGTAACTTAAAACAGGACTTTACTATTCGAAGGTCAGGGCGAATCTGCCCAATAAATCCTGACACAACACTTATATACTGGTGTGGTCACCGTCGGTATTACAGTATACAGAAGCCAAACAAAGTAGTGCCACACCTAAAATAGTTCTCTTAAAGGTGAACGGTTACATACAATAGTTCTCTTAAAGGTAGACGGGTACATACACTACAAAAACACAATCTGAGAAAGTAGGTTAAGATAGAGATGTCCAAACTATTTGTCCTCATGGCATGTGAAGATGTGTACCATGGAGCCTTGGTGACTACATTTTAATAAAATCCATATTCCCATTAGATTGTATAAGTCTCAACTTGCAGATACTAATAGAACTCGGTGTTCCAAATTTGGGTATATACACCAACGAGGCAATGGTGCTAGGAATAGGCCTTTCCATTTTTCCACAAAATTCAAACAGGATGAATGAAGGAATAAGAAATGTAAGCGTAAGGACTGAGTTGCCTGTGCTTTGGTTAGGGGGGTGGATTGCCAGGGTTCACAGTTTGGATGCCCCTGGGTTAGAAGATACTACAGTCTGGTCAGCTTGGCGTTACCCATCTTTATTGCTTCTCACCAACATTACCAGCAAATTTTGATCCATTCTCTCTCAGTTACATCTCTAGTTTTCCTTATATTTTGAAATGTTTGAGAGTTGTTCCCCTCCCTCTATTTATTATTTAGATATAGCTGGATTATCTTTCTCCTCCTTTTATACCCTTGTTCTATCCTCCACTTCTCCTTTTCTAGGTTGATACCTGGGATGAGAGGGTTGTCCTATGAAGAGAGATTGAGTAGATCGGACCTATACTCTCTGGAGTTTAGAAGAATGAGAGGTGATCTCATTGAAACATATATGATTCAGGGGGGGATTGAAACATATATGATACTGAGGGTAGATACTGAGAGGTTGTTTCCCCTGGCTGGAGAGTTTAAGACTAGGGGGCATAGTCTCAGGATAAGGGGTCAGCCATTTAAGAGATGAGTAGGAATTTCTTCACTTAGAGGGTTGTGAATCTTTGGAATTCTCTACTCCAAAGGGCTGTAGATGCTGAATCGTTGAGTATACTCAAGGCTGTAATAGATACATTTTTGGACTTTGTAAAATGAATTCATGGGATGTGGGCATTGTTGGCAAGGCCATCATTTATTGCCCATTCTTAGTTGTCCTTGAGAAGGTGGTGGTGAGCCGCATTCTTGAACCGCTGCATTCCGTGTGGTGAGGGTACTCCCATAGTGCTGTTAGGGTGGGAGTTTCAGGATTTTGACCCAGCGACGATGATGTTGTGTGACTTGGAGGGGAACTTGGAGGTGGTGGTGTTCCCATGCGCCTGGTACCCTTGTCCTTCTAGGTGGTAGAGGTTGCGTGTTTGGGAGGTGCTGCCGAAGAAGCCTTGGCGAGTTGCTGCAGTGCATCTTGTAGATGGTACACACTGCAGCCACGGTATGCCAGTGGTGGAGGGAGTGAATATTTAAGGTGGTCGATGGAGTGTCAATCAAGCGGGCTGCTTTGTCCTGTATAGTGTCGAGCTTCTTGAGTGTTGTTGGAGCTACACTCATCCAGGTAAGTGGAGAGTATTCCATCACACTCTTTACTTGTGCCTTGTAGATGGTGGAAAGGCTTTGGAGAGTCAGGAGGTGAGACACTCGCTGCAGAATACCCAGCCTCTGACCTGCTCTTGTTGCCGCAGTATTTATGTGGCTGGTCCAGTTATGTTTCTGGTCAATGGTGACCCCAGGATGTTAATGGTGGTGGATTCAGCGATGGTAATGCCGTTGAATGTCAAGGGACAGTGATTAGACTCTCGCTTATTGGAGATAGTCATGCCTGGCACTTGTGTGGCACGAATGTTACCTGCCACTTATCAGCCCAAGCCTGAATGTCGTCCAGGTCTTGTTGCATGCGGGCATAGACTGCTTCATTATCTGAGGAGTTGTGAATGGTACTGAACACTGTGCAGTCATCAGCAAACATCCCCATTTCTGACCTTATGTTGGAGTGAATACCATTGATGAAGCAGTTGAAGATGGTTGGGCCTAGGACACTGCCCTGAGGAACTCCTGCAGCAATGTCCTGGGGCTGAGATGATTGACCTCCAACCACCACCATCTTCCTTTAAGAACATAAGAATATAAGAAGTAGGAGCAGGAGTAGGCCATACGGCCCCTCGGGCCTGCTCCGCCATTCAGTAGGATCATGGCTGATCCGAACCGAGACTCACGTCCACTTCCCTGCCTGCTCCCCGTAACCCCTAATTCCCTTATCAGCTAGGAAACTGTCTATCTCCTTTTTAAATTTGTTTAATGTCGCAGCTTCCACAGCTCTCTGAGGTAGCAAATTCCATAGATTTACTACCCTCTGAGTGAAGAAGTTTCTCCTCATCTCAGTTTTGAAACGGCAGCCCCTTATTCTAAGATTATGCCCCCTAGTTCTAGTCTCACCCATCAGTGGAAACATCCTCCCCGCATCCACCCGATCAAGCCCCCTCACAATCTTACATGTTTCGATAAGATCGCCTCTCATTCTTCTGAATTCCAATGAGTAGAGGCCCAACCTACTCAACCTTTCCTCATAAGTCAACCCCCTCATCTCCGGAATCAACCGAGTGAGCCTTCTCTGAACTGCCTCGAGAGCAAGTATATCTTTTCTTAAATATGGAAACCAAAACTGTACGCAATATTCCAGGTGTGGCCTCACCAGTACCCTGTATAACTGAAGCAAGACTTCCCTGCTTTTATACTCCATCCCCCTTGCAATAAAAGCCAAGATTCCATTGGCCTTCCTGATCACCTGCTGTACCTGCATACCAACCTTCTGTGTTTCATGTACCAGGACCCCCAGATCCCTTTGTGATGTAGCACTTTGCAGTTTCTCTCCATTTAGATAATAACTTGCTCTTTGATTATTTCTGCCAAAGTGCATAACCTCACACTTTCCAACATTATATTCCATCTGCCAAATTTTTGCCCACTCACTTAGCCTGTCTATGTCCTTTTGCAGGTTTTTTATGTCCTCCTCACTCACTGCTTTCCCTCCCATCTTTGTATCGTCGGCAAACTTGGATACGTTGCACCTGGTCCCCTCCTCCAAATCGTTAATATAGATTATAAAGAGTTGGGGTCCCAGCACTGACCCCTGCGGAACACCACTAGTTACTGATTGCCAACCCGAGAATGAACCATTTATCCCAACTCTCTGTTTTCTGTTAGATAGCCAATCTTCCACCCATGCCAGTATATTACCCCCAATCCCGTGATTTTTTATCTTGTGCAGTAATCTTTTGTGTGGCACCTTGTCAAATGCCTTTTGGAAGTCCAAATACACCACATCCACTGGTTCCCCTTTATCCACCCTGTTTGTTACATCCTCAAAGAATTCGAGCAATTTTGCCAAACATGATTTCCCCTTCATAAAACCATGCTGACTCTGTCCGATTAAATTATGCTTATCCAAATGTCCTGTTACTGCTTCCTTAATAATGGACTCCAACATTTTATCAACCACAGATGTTAGGCTAACTGGTCTATAGTTTCCAGCCTTTTTTCTACCTCCCTTTTTAAATAAGGGCGTTACATTAGCAGTTTTCCAATCTGCTAGGACCTTTCCTGAATCCAGGGTGTGGAGATGCCGGTGTTGGACTGGGGTGGACAAATGTAAGAAATCACACAACACCAGGTTATAGTCCAACAGCTTTATTTGAAATCACAAGCTTTCGGAGCACTGCTCCTTCGTCAGGTGAAGTGGAGAGATGCATAAAAACACAGCTTATATAGTCAGAGAATAATGTCAGACGTTCGAGCAAGACTTCTTCGCTGCACAGGACCTCCAACCAACGCTATACACCAGAAACATCGACGACATTTTCTTCCTATGGACCCACGGCGAAGAATCACTGAAAAGACTACACGATAACATCAACAAGTTCCATCCCACCATCAAACTCACCATGGACTACTCCTCAGAATCGGTTTCATTCTTGGACACACGAATCTCCATCAAAGACAGACACCTCAGCACTTCACTTTACCGCAAGCCCACGGACAACCTCACGATGCTCCACTTCTCCAGCTTCCACCCTAACCACGTTAAAGAAGCCATCCACTATGGACAAGCCCTGCGAATACACAGGCTCTGCTCAGACAAGGAGGAACGCGATGGACACCTACAGACGCTGAAAGACGCCCTCGTAAGAACGGGATATGACGCTCGACTCGTCAATCGACAGTTCCGACGGGCCACAGCGAAAAATCGCATAGACCTCCTCAGAAGACAAACACGGGACACAACCAACAGAGTACCCTTCGTCGTCCAGTACTTCCCCGGAGCGGAGAAACTACGCCATGTTCTGTGCAGCCTTCAACATGTCATCGATGACGACGAACACCTCGCTAAGGCCATCCCCACGCCTCCACTACTCGCCTTCAAACAGCCGCCTAACCTCAAACAGACCATCGTTCGCAGCAAATTACCCAGCTTTCAGGAGAACAGCGACCACGACACCACACAACCCTGCCACAGCAACCTCTGCAAGACATGCCAGATCATCAACACAGATACCATCATCACACGTGAGGACAGCACCCACCAGGTACATGGTACATACTCATGTGACTCGGCCAACGTTGTCTACCTCATATGTTGCAGGAAAGGATGCCCCGGAACATGGTACATTGGCGAGGCCATGCAGACACTGCGACAACGGATGAACGGACACCGCGCAACAATTGCCAGGCAGGAGTGTTCCCTCCCAGTCGGGGAACACTTCAGCAGTCAAGGACATTCAGCCTCCGATCTTCGGGTAAGCATTCTCCAAGGCGGCCTTCGAGACACACGACAACGCAAAATCATCGAGCAGAAACTGATAGCCAAGTTCCGCACCCATGAGGACGGCCTGAACCGGGATCTTGGGTTCGTGTCACGCTACATGTAACCGCACCTGACGTAGGGTCATCCAGACTCGAGTCGTCGTTGGCTTGTTCTCTCCACACAGATGCGGCCGGACCTGCTGTGATTGCCAGCAAAAAAAAAAAGTTTTTTGTCTGGTTTTTTGTTTTTCATACAGACCCCAGCATCTGCAACATTTGACCCCTTGTGACCCCACCTCATTGTTCTTTGATGTAATGTTTTCCTGACTGACCTGTTTGGACACCATTTACACCTTTGATTGCTGTGATTATCTCTCTGCCGAGGTGTGATAAATGGCAGTTAGAAAGATTACTTGTAAACATCTGACATTATTCTCTGACTATATAAGCTGTGTTTTTATGCATCTCTCCACTTCACCTGACGAAGGAGCAGCGCTCCGAAAGCTTGTGATTTCAAATAAAGCTGTTGGACTATAACCTGGTGTTGTGTGATTTCTTACATGAATCCAGGGAGTTTTGGAAAATTACCACCAATGCATCCGCAATCCCTACCGTTACTTCTCTCAAGACCCTAGGATGTAAGCCATCAGGTCCAGGGGATTTATCCGCCTTAAGTCCCAATATCTTGCCGAGTACCATCTCCTTAGTGATTTTAATCGTGTTTAGCTCCTCCCCCCCATAGCCCCCTGTTTGTCCAGTGTTGGGATATTTTTAGTGTCCTCTACTGTAAAGACTGATACAAAATATTTGTTCAGCGTTTCTGCCATCTCCATGTTCCCCACCACTAATTTCCCGGTCTCGTCCTCTAAGGGACCAACATTCACTTTAGCCACCCTTTTTCTTTTTATATAACGGTAGAAACTCTTGCTATCTGTTTTTATATTTTTTGCTAGTTTACTTTCATAATCTATCTTCCCTTTCTTAATTAATCTTTTAGTTATTCTTTGCTGGCTTTTAAATGCTTCCCAATCTTCTATCCTCCCACTAGATTTGGCTACTTTATATGCCCTTGTTTTCAGTTGGATACTATCCTTTATTACTTTACTTAGCCACGGATGGCTGTCTTTTCTTTTATGCCCCTTTTTCCTCAATGGAATATATTTTTCTTGAAAGTTGTGAAATATCTCCTTGAATGTACACCACTGCTCCTGTACTGTCTTACAGCTTAATCTATTTTCCTCGTCCACTTTAGTCAACTCTGCTCTCATACCTTCATAGTCTCCTTTATTTAAGCTTAGTACGCTGGTTTGAGATCCAACTCTCTCACCCTCCAACTGAATTTGGAATTCAACCATGTTATGGTCACTCATTCCAAGGGGATCCTTTACTAGGACATTTTTTATTAATCCTGTCTCATTACACAGGACCAGATCTAAGATTGCCTGCCCCCTGGTTGGTTCAGTAACATACTGCTCAAGGAACCCATCCCTAATGCACTCTATGAACTCTTCCTCAAGGCTGCCCTGCCCAATTTGATTTGTCCAGTCAATATGAAAGTTAAAATCTCCCATGATTATAGCTGTTACCTTATTACAAGCCCCAACTATTTCCTGATTTATACTCCGACCAACAGAGTTGCAACTGTTAGGAGGCCTATAGACTACGCCCACTAGTGACTTTTTCCCCTTATTATTCCCTATCTCCACCCAAAACATTTCACTATCCTGATCCTTTGACCCAATATCATTTCTTACTATTGCAGTGATTCCATCCTTTATTAACACAGCCACCCCACCTCCCTTTCCTTCCTGTCTGTCCTTCCTAATAGTCAAATACCCCTGGATGTTTAGTTCCCAGTCATGGTCACCCTGCAGCCATGTCTCCGTAATGGCCACCAGATCATACCCATGTGTATTTATTTGTACCATCAACTCGTCTATTTTGTTACGAATGCTGCGTGTATTCAGATAAAGAACTTTAAAATATGTTTTTTGACAATTTATTCCTGCTTTTACCCCCTTTACTACTTTACCTTTATCTTTATATATTCTGTCCCTTCCTGACACGCTCTGGTTTTTAATTCCCCCACTGCTACCTTGCTCTATTGCCTTCTCCATTGACATTTTTATTTTTCGCTCTCTTGAAACCTCCCCCCCACTAATTAGTTTAAAGCCCTCTCTACAGCCCTAGTTATTCGATTCGCCAGGATTCTAGTCCCAGCACTGGCCAAGTGAAGTCCGTCCCAACGGAACAGCGCTCTCCTGTCCCAGTACTGGTGCCAGTGTCCCAAGAAGCAAAACCCATTTCTCCCACACCAGTCTTTGAGCCATGCATTTAACTCTCTGATTTTATTTACCCTAGCCAAATTTGCTTGTGGCTCAGGTAGTAATCCAGAGGTTATTACCCTTGTGGTTCTGCTTTTTAATTTGGCCCCTAGCTGCTCATAATCCCTCAGCAGAACCTCTTTCCTTACATAGAAACATAGAAACATAGAAACATAGAAGATAGGAGCAGGAGTAGACGAGGTCAGCAGAGAGTGCTGTGAGTTTGGGTAAGTGTGAGAGTTCTTTAATTGATATTTCTCTTTAAATCATTCTTGATAAGATTACTTAAGCAGTTTAAGTAAAGGGGAAAACTTAAGTATTTGGGATTCTGTTGGTTTAAGAAGAGTAAAACAAGGTTACACTGCAGTAGGAGTAAATTGGCACAGCAGGCAGTGAAAACCAGTTTTCTAACCAATCAGCAGGGGTGACTCATTCGGCTGTAAACAAACAAACAGTATAAAAAGACCATTGCTAGTGCGAGCAAGCACTGAGTGCGAGGTCAGCAGAGAGTGCTGTGAGTTTGGGTAAGTGTGAGAGTTCTTTAATTGTTATTTCTCTTTAAATCATTCTTGATAAGATTACTTAAGCAGTTTAAGTAAAGGGGAAAAGTTAAGTATTTGGGATTCTGTTGGTTTAAGAAGAGTAAAACAAGGTTACACTGCAGTAGGAGTAAATTGGCACAGCAGGCAGTGAAAACCAGTTTTCTAACCAATCAGCAGGGGTGACTCATTCGGCTGTAAACAAACAAACAGTATAAAAAGACCATTGCTAGTGCGAGCAAGCACTGAGTGCGAGGTCAGCAGAGAGTGCTGTGAGTTTGGGTAAGTGTGAGAGTTCTTTAATTGTTATTTCTCTTTAAATCATTCTTGATAAGATTACTTAAGCAGTTTAAGTAAAGGGGAAAAGTTAAGTATTTGGGATTCTGTTGGTTTAAGAAGAGTAAAACAAGGTTACACTGCAGTAGGAGTAAATTGGCACAGCAGGCAGTGAAAACCAGTTTTCTAAACAATCAGCAGGGGTGACTCATTCGGCTGTAAACAAACAAACAGTATAAAAAGACCATTGCTAGTGCAAGCAAGCACTGAGTGCGAGGTCAGCAGAGAGTGCTGTGAGTTTGGGTAAGTGTGAGAGTTCTTTAATTGTTATTTCTCTTTAAATCATTCTTGATAAGATTACTTAAGCAGTTTAAGTAAAGGGGAAAAGTTAAGTATTTGGGATTCTGTTGGTTTAAGAAGAGTAAAACAAGGTTACACTGCAGTAGGAGTAAATTGGCACAGCAGGCAGTGAAAACCAGTTTTCTAACCAATCAGCAGGGGTGACTCATTTGGCTGTAAACAAACAAACAGTATAAAAAGACCATTGCTAGTGCAAGCAAGCACTGAGTGCGAGGTCAGCAGAGAGTGCTGTGAGTTAGGGTAAGTGGGGTGTTAGGTGCTCTTTTCAAACTTTAACTCTGTGGGTTGCAGTTAATAAGGCCTTTCTGGTGCAGAGTGACTGTTGGTGAACCATTTAACTGGTGTAATTAGAGGGATTGATTTAATTTAAATCCAATAAATTAAAGGGGATACTAGCATCTATAATCGGGCAGAGGGTGCCCATAACTAACAATAAAAAATTTAATTAATTACATAGAATGGAGCAGGTGATGTGTTACTGTTGCGAGATGTGGGAGCCGGTGAACCCCATTGAGGCTCATGGTGATTACGTCTGTGACAAGTGTCTGCTGCTACAGGAACTGCAGCTCCGTGTTGATGAGCTGGATGCTGAGCTTCAGACACTACGACACATCAGGGAGGGGGAGAAGTTCCTGGACTCTGTGTTTCAGGAGATGGTCACACCTATGAAGTTAATTAATTCAGATGTAGCCCATGGTCAGGGACAGGACGGTGTGACTACGAGTGAGGCAGGTACGGGGATCCAGGAGGTAGTGTTGGAGGAGCCGCAACCCTTGCTCTTGTCCAACAGGTTCGAGGTTCTTACTCCCTGTGGGGACAGGAGCAGGGACTGCAGGGAGGATGAGCAACCTGGCCACAGCACCGTGGAACAGGGGGCCATTCAAGAGGGGGGAGTAAATAGAAATGTTGTAGTGGTAGGGGATAGTATTATTAGGGGGATAGATAGAGTTCTCTGCTGCCGAGAGCGAGAGTCCCGTAGGCTGTGTTGCCTACCCGGTGCCAGGGTTAAGGACATCTCCTCTGGGCTGGAAAGAAACTTGCAGTGGGAGGGGGTGGATCCAGTTGTCGTGGTCCATGTTGGTACAAACGACATAGATAGGACTAGGAAGCCGGTTCTGTTAAAGGAGTATGAGCAGCTAGGGGTAAAATTAAAAGACAGAACCTCAAGGGTAATAATCTCTGGATTATTACCTGAGCCACGAGTGAATTTGGCTAGGACAAATAAAATTAGAGAGTTAAATGCGTGGCTCAAAGACTGGTGTGGGAGAAATGGGTTTTGCTTCCTGGGACACTGGCACCAGTACTGGGGCAGGAGGGAGCTGTTTCGTTGGGACGGGCTTCACTTGGCCAGTGCTGGGGCTAGAGTCCTGGCGGATCATATAAATGGGCTGTAGAGAGGGCTTTAAACTAACGAGTGGGGGGAAGGTTCCTAGAGAGCAAATAATAAAAATGACAACAGAGAAGGTCATAGACTTAGGTAGCAGTGGGGAAATTAAAAACCAGAACGTGTCAGGAAGGGGCAGAAGGTATGGAGTAAAAGGTAAAGTAATAAAAAGGGCAAAAGCAGGAACTAAGTGTCACAAAACATATTTGAAAGTTCTCTACCTGTAGTTCTCTATTCATAACAAAATAGACGAGTTAATGGCACAAATAACTACATATGGGTATGATCTTGTGGCCATTACAGAAACATGGCTGCAGGGTGACAATGCCTGGGAATTAAACATACCAGGTTATTTAACGATCAGGAAGGACAGGCAGGAAGGAAGGGGAGGTGGGGTGGCTATGTTAATAAAGGAAGGAATCACTGTAATACAGAGAAATGATATTGGGTCAAAAGATCAGGATAATGAAACAGTTTGGGTGGAGATAAGGAATAATAAGTGGAAAAAAACACTTGTGGGCGTACTCTATAGGCCTCCGAACAGTTGCAACTCTGTTGGACGGAGTATCGATCAGGAAATAGTTGAGGCTTGTAATAAGGGAACATCTATAATTATGGGGGATTTTAACTATCATATTAATTGGACAAATCAAATTGGGCAGGGCTGCCTTGAGGATGAGTTCATTGAGTGTATTAGGGATGGGTTTCTTGAGCAGTATGTAACTGAACCGACCAGGGGGCAAGCAACCTTAGATCTGGTCCTGTGTAACGAGACAGGATTAATTAAAAATGTCCTAGTAAAGGATCCCCTTGGAATGAGTGACCATAACATGGTTGAATTCCATATTCAATTAGAGGGTGAGAAGGTTGGATCTCAAACAAGCGTGCTAAGCTTGAATAAAGGAGACTATGAAGGTATGAGAGCGGAATTGAGTAGAGTGGATTGGGAAAATAGATTAAAGGGTAAGACGATACATGACCAGTGGTGTACATTTAAGGAGTTATTTTACAACTTCCAAAAAATATATATTCCACTGAGAAGAAAAGGGTGTAAAAGAAAAGACAGCCATCCATGGCTAAGTAAAGAAATTAAGGATAGTATTCGACTAAAAACAAGGGCATATAAGGTAGCCAAATCTAGTGGGAGGATAGAGGATTGGGAAAACTTTAAAAGACAGCAAAAAATAACAAAAAGATTGATTAAGAAAGGGAAGATAGATTATGAAAGTAAATTAGCAAAAAATATAAAAACGGATAGTAAGAGTTTTTATAGTTATATAAAAAGAAAAAGGGTGGCTAAAGTAAATGTTGGTCCCTTAGAGGATGAGACCGGGAAATTAATGGTGGGAAATATGGAGATGGCAAAAACACTGAATGAATATTTTGTATCAGTCTTTACAGTAGAGGACACTAAGAATATCCCAACACTGGACAAACAGGGGGCTATAGGGGGGGAGGAGCTAAACACGATCAAAATCACTAAGGAAGTGGTACTCGGTAAAATAATGGGACTCAAGGCGGATAAATCACCTGGACTGGATGGCTTACATCCTAGGGTCTTGAGGGAAGTGGCGGTAGGGATTGTGGATGCATTGGTAATAATTTTCCAAAACTCCCTGGACTCGGCAAAGGTCCCGGCAGACTGGAAAACTGCTAATGTAACACCCTTATTTAAAAAGGGCAGTAGACAGAAGGCTGGAAACTATAGACCGGTTAGCCTAACATCTGTGATAGGTAACATTTTGGAGTCCATTATTAAGGAGACAGTAACAGGACATTTGGATAATCATAATTTAATAGGACAAAGTCAGCATGGTTTTATGAAGGGGATGTCATGTTTGACAAATTTGCTGGAGTTCTTTGAGGAAGTAACATATAGGGTGGATAAAGGGGAACCAGTGGACGTAGTGTATTTAGACTTCCAAAAGGCATTTGACAAGGTGCCACACAAAAGATTATTGCTTAAGATAAAAAATCACGGGATTGGGGGTAATATTCTGACATGGATAGAGGATTGGCTATCTAACAGAAGGCAGAGAATTGGGATAAATGTTTCATTCGCAGACTGGCAATCAGTAACTAGTGGTGTTCCGCAGGGGTCAGTGCTGGGTCCCCAACTCTTTACAATCTATATTAATGATTTGGAGGAGGGGACCGAGTGTAACATATCAAAGTTTGCAGATGATAGTAAGATGGGGGGGAAAGTAGTGAGTGAGGAGGACATAAAAAACCTGCAAGGGGACATAGACAGGCTAAGTAAGTGGGCAGAGATTTGGCAGATGGAATACAATACTGGAAAGTGTGAGGTTATGCACTTTGGCAGGAAAAATCGTAGAGCAAGTTATTATCTTAATGGCAAGAAACTGAAAAGTACTGAAGTACAAAGGGATCTGGGGGTCCTGGTGCACGAAACTCAAAAGGTTAGTATACAGGTGCAGCAAGTGATTAAGAAGGCCAATGGAATGTTGGCTTTCATTGCTAGGGGGATAGAATATAAAAATAGCGAGGTATTGCTTCAGTTGTACAAGGTATTGGTGAGACCGCACCTGGAATACTGCATACAGTTTTGGTGTCCATACTTAAGAAAAGACATACTTGCTCTCGAGTCAGTACAAAGAAGGTTCACTCGGTTAATCCCGGGGATGAGGGGATGGACATATGAGGAGAGGTTGAGTAGATTGGGACTCTACTCATTGGAGTTCAGAAGAATGAGAGGCGATCTTATTGAAACATATAAGATTGTGAAGGGGTTGGATCGGGTGGATGCGGGGAGGGTGTTCCCGATGATGGGTCAAACTAGAACTAGGGGGCATAGTCTTAGAATAAGGGGCTGCTCTTTCAAAAACTGAGATGAGGAGGAACTACTTCACTCAGAGGGTGGTAGGTCCATGGAATATGCTGCCCCAAAAAGCTGTAGAAGCTACATCATTACATAAATTTAAAACAGAAATAGACAGTTTCCTAGAAGTAAAGGGAATTAAGGGTTACGGGGAGCGGGCAGGAATTTGGACATGAGTCTAGGTTCGGATCGGTCATGGCCCTGTGGGTAGCGGAGCGGGCCCAGGGGCCGCGTAGCCTGATCCTGCTCCTATTTCGTGTGTCTAATTCTGTTAGATTCAGGAGATGGTTCTGTGATAGTAGATTGGCGGTTAGGATCAGATCAGCCATGATCTTATTGAATGGCGGAGCAGGCTCGAGGGGCCGATTGGCCTACTCCTGCTCCTATTTCTTATGTTCTTATGTTCTTATTCGGCCCTTCGAGCCTGCTCCGCCATTCAATGAGATCATGGCTGATCATCCAAATTCAGTACCCTGTCCCTGCCTTCTCCCCATATCCCTTGATCCCTTTAGCCTTAAGAAATATATCCAACTCTTTCTTGAATATATTTAATGAACTGGCCTCCACCGCCCTCTCTGGGTGAAGAAATTCCTCCTCATTTCAGTCCTAAATGGCTTACCCCTTATCCTTAGACTATGACCCCTGGTTCTGGACTCCCCGGCCATCAGAAACATCCTTCCTGCATCTAGTCTGTGCAGGCCTATAGGTTTCGATGAGATCCCCTCTCAATCTTCTAAACTCCAGTGAGTATAAGCCCAATTGACACAATCTCTCCTCATACGTCATTCCTGCCACCCCAGGTATCAGCCTGGTGAATCTTCGCTGCACTCCTTCCATGGCAAGAACGTCCTTCCTCAGGTAAGGCGACCAAAACTGCACACAATACTCAAGGTGCGGTCTCACCAAGGCCCTGTACAACTGTAGCAAGACATCCTTGTTTCTGTACTTGAACCCTCTTGCTACGAAGGCCAACATACCATTTGCCTTCTTAACCGCCTGCTGCACCTGCATGCTTACCTTCAGCGACTGGTGCACAAGAACACCCAGGTCTCTTTGCACTTCCCCTTCTCCCAATCTATTGCCATTCAAATAATAATCTGCCTTCCTGTTTTTGCCACCAAAGTGGATAACCTCACATTTATCCACATTATACTGCATTTGCCATGTTTCTGCCCAATCACCCAACCTGTCCAAATCGTACTGGAGTTTCACGACATCCCCTTCACAGCTTACCCTCCCACCCAGCTTTGAGTCATCTGCAAATTTGGAGATATTACATCCAATTCCCTCGTCCAGATCATTAATATATATTGTGAACAGCTGGGGTCCTGGGACCGATCCTTGCGGTACCCCACTAGTCACTGCCTGCCACTCGGGAAACGACCCATTTATTCCAACTCTTTGCTTTCTGTCCGCCAACCAGTTCTCTATCCAAGTCAATACCTTGCCCCCAATCCCATGTGTCTTAATTTTGCACGCTAATCTCTTATGTGGGACCTTATTGAAAGCCTTCTGAAAGTCCAAATACACCACATCCACTGGTTCTCCCTTATCTATTTTACCAGTTACATCCTCAAAAAATTCCAGTGCATTAGTCAAGCATGAGTCACCTTTTTTGTTTTATTTTTATGCCAAACTGGGATGAACAAATTCTGTCGCTCAACCATTCGGTCTTTGAATGTTTGCCATTGCCTATCCACCGTCAACCCTTTGAGTGCCATTCCCCAATCAATCCTACCCAACTCGCTCCTCAGACCATCGTAGTTTCCTTTATTTAAATTGAGGACCCGAGTCTCTGAGTCAACTACTTCATTCTCCATCTTAATGAAGAATTCGATCGTATTATGATCACTCCGACCCAAGGGGCCTTGTACAACAAGATTGCTAATTAATCCTTTCTCGTTACATAATACCCAGTCTAAGATGGCCTGATCTCTGGTTGGTTCCTCGACATATTGGTCCAGGAAACCATCCCGTAATCACTCCAGGGATTACTCCTCCACAGTATTGTTACTAATTTGGTTGGCCCAATCTATATGTAGATTAAAGTCACCCATGATGACTGCTGTGCCCTTATTGCACGCTTCTTTAATTTCCCTTTTAATGCCATCCCCAACCTCCGCCTTACTGTTGGGAGGTCTATATACCACTCCCACTAATGTTTTTTTCCCCTTAGTATTTTTCAATTCTACCCATACAGATTCCACATCATCAGAGCTAATATCCTTCATTACAATTGTATTAATCCCTTCTTTAACCAGCAATGCTACCCCACCTCCCTTTCCTTTTTGCCTATCTTTCCTGAATATCGAATACCCCTGGATGTTGAGTTCCCAGTCTTGGCCATCCTTGAGCCACGTTTCCGTAATCCCAACCAAATCATATTCGTTTACCTCTATTTGCGCAGCCAATTCGTCCACCTTATTACAAATGCGCCTTGCATTAAGACACAAAGCCTTCAGGCTTGTTTTTTTAACGCTCTTAGACCTATTAGAATTATTATTTACTGTGGCCACGTTTGATTTAAACCGTTGATTTCTCTGACTGCCACTTTTGTTTTTCTCCTTCCTATCTTTTGCTTTTATCCCTGTTTCCCTTTCCTCTGTCTCCCTGCTCATGTTCCCAACCCCCTGCCATTTTAGTTTAAACCCCCCCCGAACAGTGGTAGCAAACCTCCCCGCAAGGATATTTGTCCTATTCTGGTTCAGGTGCAACCCGTCCGACTTGTACAAGTCCCACCTTCCCCAGAAGCAGGCCCAGTGATCCAAGAAACTAAAGCCCTCCCTCCTGCACCAACTCTTTAGCCACGCATTCATCTGCTCTATCCTCCTATTCCTATACTCACTAGCACGTGGCACAGGAAGTAATCCAGAGATTACAACCTTTGAGGTCCTGCTCTTTAAACTGCTACCTAGCTCCCTAAATTCGTGCTGCAGGACCTCATCCCTCTTCCTACCCATGTCATTGGTCCCAATGTGAACCACGACCTCTGACTGTTCACCCTCCCCCTTCAGAATGCCCTGCAGCCGCTCAGTGGCATCCTTGACCCTGGCACCAGGGAGGCAACAAACCATCCTGGAGTCACGTCTACGGCTACAGAAACACCTATCTGTTCCCCTTACGATAGAATCCCCTACCACTATTGCTCTCCCACTCTTTTTCCTCCCTTCCTGAGTAGCAGAAGCACCCCTGGTGCCAGGAAGTTGGCTGCTGCTGCCTTCCTCTGGTAAGTCATCCCCCTCAACAGTATCCAAATCAGTATACCTGTTTGAGAGGGGGATGGCCACAGTGGCCCCCTGCACTACCTGCCTGCCTCTACTGCTCTGCCCACCCATTTCCCTTCTGCCTGTGCAGCCCTTACCTGCGGTGTGACCAACTCACTAAACGTGTTATCCATGACCCTCTCAGCATCGTGAATGCTCCAAAGCCCATCCATCCACAGCTCCAGCGCCGTAATGCGGTCTGCTAGTAGCTGCAGCTGGATGCATTTCTGGCACACATGGTCGTCAGGGACACAGGCAGCGTCCCTGAATTCCCACATAGAGCAAGAGGAGCATAACACGGGGCTGGGCCGTCCTGACATGATTTACCCTTTAATTAATTTAAATTAATTCACTATCACCAATTAAAGATAAACTCTAAGGCGCTTGTATGGTTTACCAACAGTCCCCGCTACACCAGAAAGACCTTAGCAACTATAAACCACAGAGTTAAAGTTTAAAAAATAGAGAAATACTCACCAACCAATCACTTACCTGCTCCCTGGTGACGTCACACTCTGATTACTTTTTACCTCTCTCCCCGCTGCTGAGTTGGTCAGGCCTCGCTGCTCCCTGGAACTGGTCGGGCCTCGGTGCTCGCACCGGTTTTTATACCGGGCTCCTCCTCGCCTCACTGCTCCCTGGAACTGGTCGGGCCTCGGTGCTCACGCCGGTTTTTATACCGGGCTCCTCCTCGCCTCACTGCTCCCTGGAACTGGTTGGGCCTTGGTGCTCGCATCGGTTTTTATACCGGGCTCCTCCTCGCCTCACTGCTCCCTGGAACTGGTCAGGCCTCGGTGCTCGCGCCGGTTTTTATACCGGGCTCCTCCTCGCCTCACTGCTCCCTGGAACTGGTCGGGCCTCGGTGCTCGCGCTGGTTTTTATACCAGGCTCCTCTTCGCCTCACTGCTCCCTGTCCTATCTATGTCATTGGTACCAACATGGACAACGACAACTGGATCCTCCCCCTCCCACTCCAAGTTTCTCTCCAGCCCAGAGGAGATGTCCTTAACCCTGGCACCTGGCAGGCAACACAACCTTCGGGATTCTCGCTCTCGACTGCAAAGAACCCTATCTATCCCCCTAATGATACTATCCCCTACCACTACAACATTTCTTTTTACTCCCCCCACTTGAATGGCCCCTCGTTCCACGGTGCTGTGGCCAGGTTGCTCATCCTCCCTGCAGTCCCCGCCCCCGTCCTCACAGGGAGTAAGAGCCTCGAACCTGTTGGACAAGTGCAAGGGCTGCGGCTCCTCCAACACTACCTCCTGGATCCCCGTACCTGCCTCATTCATAGTCACACCCTCCTGTCCCTGACCACGGACTACATCTGAATTAGTTAATCTAATTGGTGTGACTACTTCCTGGAACACAGAGTCCAGGTAACTCTCCCCCTCCCTGATGTGTCGCAGTGTTTGAAGCTCGGACTCCAGCTCATCAACACGGAGCCGGAGTTCCTCGAGCAGCCAGCACTTACTGCAAATATGATCACTGTGAACATCAATGGTGTCCACCAGCTCCCACATATTGCAGCAGTAACACATCACCTGCTCTCCCATTCTATGTAATTAATTAAATTTATTATTATTATTTTTAAATACCCTCTGCCCCAATTCTAGATGATGAATATCACACCTCTATTTAATTGACCGTACCAACTTATAAAGATTTAAAAGGGAAGGAAAAGTACTCACCAACCAGCCAATCACCTACCAGCTTGGTTGTGATGTCACTTTTGAATTCTGACCTCCCCTTGGAATGTTGCCTGTGGAGCCTGTTTAGGCTGCCTCGCCTTGCTGCTCCGACTCGACTCAACACCCGCTGCTGCTCCCGGCTGCCTCGACTGGGCCTCACCTCGCTGCTCCGCCTCCGTGATGTCTGCTAATCCTGAGACTGGCAGGAAAAACAAGGCCAGAAACAAGACAGAAAGAGCACCTAACACCCCACTTACCCTAACTCTCACTTACCCAAACTCACAGCACTCTCTGCTGCTCGCACTAGTACTGGTCTTTTTATACTGTTTGTTTGTAACCAATTGAGTCACCCCTGCTGATTGGTTAGAGAACTGGTTTTCACTGCCTGCCAATTAACTCCTACTGCAGTGTTACCTTGTTTTACTCTTCTTAAACCAACAGAATCCCAAATATTTAACTTTTCCCCTTTACTTAAACTGCTTAAGTAATCTTATCAAGAAACTACTGGCAATTGCCACTAACAATTTGCACCACTCCAAATGATTTAAAGAGAAATAACCATTAAAGAACTCTCTCACTTACCCAAACTCACAGCACTCTCTGCTACTCGCACTCCTTGTGCTAGGTATGACTCCAGTCAGTGGAGAGTTTTCCTTCCGATTCCTATTGACTTCAATTTTACTAGGGCTCCTTGATGCCACACTCGGTCAAATGCTACCTTGATGTCAAGGGCAGTCACTCCCACCTCACCTCTGGAATTCAGCTCCTTTGTCCATGTTTGGACTAAGGCTATAATGCGGTCTGGAGCCGAGTGGTCCTGACGGAACCCAAACTGGGTATCAGTGAATAGCTTATTGGTGAGTAAGTGCTGCTTGATAGCACTGTCGATGACACCTTCCATCACTTTGCTGATGATTGAGAGTAGACTGATAGGGCAGTAATTGGCTGGATTGGATTTGTCCTGGTTTTTGTGGGCAGGACATACCTGGGCAGTTTTCCACATTGTCGGCTAGATGCCAGTGTTGTAGCTGTACTGGAACAGCTTGGCTAGAGGCGCGGCTAGTTCTGGAGCACAAGTCTTCAGCATGACAGCCGGGATGTTGTCGGGGCCCACAGCCTTTGCTGTATCCAGTGCACTCGGCCGTTTCTTGATATCACATAGATTGAATCGAATATGCTGAAGACTGGTGATGGTGGGGACCTCAGGAGGAGGCTGATATGGATCATCCACTTGGCACTTCTGGCTGAAGATGGTTGCAAACGCTTCAGCCTTGTCTTTTGCACTCACGTGCTGGGCTCCACCATCATTGAGGATGGGGATATTCATGGATCCTCCTCCTCCCGTTAGTTGTTTAATGATCCACCACCATTCACTCTAGGGGAATCAAGTTATTATGGAGATAGAGCGGGAAAGTAGAGTTGAGTTCGAAGATCAGCCATGATCTTTGTGATGAAATATGTAATTCATCAGACTCTGTATTTAACTACATATATTGTATTGCCTGCTCCTGTGTTTTACCTTGTATTGTATATAGTGCACCGCCCCCTTTCTCCCCATTGGGTGTGTCGGCTCCGCCCATACCTGGCCCTACTTAAGACAAGCCCAGGCTTGTCTTGCAGCAGAACAGCAGAATGCTAGGTGAAGCTAGGTGAAGACACAGGCATCTTTCTTTGCTAATAAAAGCCTTGTTTTATCCAGTTAACTTTGAGCCTTGAAGTTATTGAGGCGCATCAATTCTATTAGCAAACTTTCAACGATGGATCAACTTTTGAAACCGGAACGCTTGGATTTGGACCCACATGCTTCGGATGCATCGGCACGGTTTGGACACTGGTTCCAGTGCTTGGAAATTTTTATGGCCAACTCCAAAGCCATCACAGCCTCTAAAGCCACCGGAGATGTGAAACTCGGGATCCTGCAGAATCGGGTAAGCCACTGGGTTTTTCCACTCATCCAAGACGCCGCCACCTACCTGGATGCCTGCAACACTCTAAAGGCCCACTATCAGCGGCCTACCAACGAGGTGTACGCCAGGCATCTGCTTGCTACCTGCACACAGCGACCCGGAGAGTCGCTAGAGGACTTTCTAGTCACCCTAAAAGTGCTTGGCAAAGACTGCAAATGCAAAGACGTGAAAGCCACGGTATACACAGACGAGCTCATTCGGGATGCCTTTATCGCAGGCCTTAGCTCCAATTACATCTGGCAGAGACTGCTAGAGAAAATGGGCCTAGATCTGACACAGGCTGTGGACACAGCGCGATCGCTGGATGTGGCTCAGAAGAACTCTGACTCCTACTCTTCAGGCCGCGCGGCCCACGCCGCCTCTGCTTCCCCGCCCGGTAGCCCAACACCGTCGGGGCCCTGCTCTCCCCCCAGAAGCCCTACGACCGCCGCGACGCATCGGGGCCCCAAATGCTACTTCTGCGGGCAGCCGAAGCACACCAGGAACCTGTGCCCGGCGAAAGGCACCACCTGCTGTAAGTGCGGTAAGAAGGGGCACTTTGGGAAGGTGTGCAGAGGGAACCCCGCAGGCAAACCCGCCACCGCCGCGTGCGCGCCGTGGGAGCGGCCATCTTGGACGCCATCTTGTCCGACCTCGTGGGGTCCGCCATCTCGCGAGCAGACATCGTGGACGCCATCTTACCCGGCCTCGTGTGGCCCACCATCTTGTCCCGATCAGGGCCCTACAGTGGCGTCGATCACAGTGGACCAGTCCAGACCGCACCCACTATCCAAATCGATGGTGGACATCGAGGTAAACGGGTGCAAGGTTAAATGTTTAATTGACAGCGGGAGCACGGAGAGCTTCATTCACCCTGGTCTGGTACAACGACTCTCTCTAACTATAGTCCCTACTCAGGGCACGATCTCTATGGCCGACAAAACCCAGATATCGACTATTGCGGGTTACTGCGCGGTACGATTGTCTGTTAAAGGCACTGTATATAATAATTTTAAACTGTTAATTATGAAGGATTTATGTGTGAGCGTGATCTTGGGCCTGGATTTTCAGTGCCACCACCAAAGCATCACGCTCAATTTCGGTGGGACCCAGCCGCCCCTCACAGTGTGCGGTCTGGCTACCCTGAAGGTAAAGCCGCCTTCGCTATTCGCGAACCTTACCCCTAACTGCTGGCCAATAGCGACCAAAAGCAGGAGGTACAGCTGGGAGGACAGGCGGTTTATCGCGACCGAGGTAGACAGGCTCCTGAGGGAGCGCATTATTGAATGCAGCAACAGCCCGTGGCGCGCCCAAGTGGTGGTGGTGAGGGGTAGCGAGAAGAAGCGGATGGTGATTGACTATAGTCAAACAGTCAACATCTATACCCAACTAGACGCCTACCTGCTACCCCGCATATCCGAGATGGTGAACCAAATCGCCCAATACCGGGTGTTCTCCACTATCGACCTCAAGTCAGCGTACCACCAGCTCCCTATCAGACCAGAGGACCGTTTGTACACCGCCTTCGAGGCAAACGGACGCCTCTACCAGTTCCTCAGAGTCCCCTTTGGGGTGACGAATGGGGTCTCGGTCTTTCAGAGGGAGATGGACCGCATGGTCAATGACCACCACTTGCAGGCAACCTTCCCCTATCTCGACAACGTCACCATCTGCGGCCACAACCAACAGGACCACGACTCAAACCTCGCGAGGTTTCTGAAAATCGCACAAAAACTCAACCTCACTTACAACGAGGACAAGTGCGTTTTCAACACCACGCGCCTCTGCATAATAGGCAGCGTGGTGGAGAATGGGGAAATCGGACCAGACCCCGACTGATTGCGCCCCCTACGGGAGCTGCCCCTGCCCAACACTCCCAAAGCCCTGAAAAGGTGCCTGGGGTTATTCTCGTATTATGCCCAATGGGTCCCTAACTACTGCGATAAAGCCCGCCCCCTCTTGAAAGCATCCTCTTTCCCGCTCTCTGCTGAGGCCCATGCTGCCTTCAAAAGCATTAAGCAGGATATTGAGCGGGCCACGCTACAGGCAGTGGACGAGAACACTCCCTTTCAAGTGGAAAGTGATGCGTCTGACTTTGCCTTGGCGGCCACCCTCAACCAGGCGGGGCGGCCCGTAGCTTTCTTCTCGAGGACCCTCCAGGGGCCTGAGATCAGACACTCCTCCGTGGAAAAGGAGGCCCAAGCCATCGTGGAGGCAGTGCACCACTGGGGCACTACCTAGCCGGCAAACGCTTCACCCTACTTACCGACCAGCGGTCGGTAGCGTTTATGTTCAATAATAAACAGAGGGGGAAGATTAAAAATGATAAGATTCTTAGGTGGCGGATCGAGCTCTCCACCTTCGAGTACGACATCATATACCGGCCGGGGGCCCTTAACGAATCCCCCGACGCCCTCTCACGAGGGATGTGTGCCAACGCCACCGGGGATCGGCTACAGACCCTCCACAACGACCTCTGCCACCCAGGGGTCACACGGCTGTTCCACTTCATAAAGTCCCGCAACTTACCCTACTCGATTGAGGAAGTTCGGTCTCTGACCAGGAACTGCCGCACTTGCGCTGAGTGCAAGCCTCGGTTCTACCTCCCTGATAGAGCCCACCTAATCAAAGCTACACAGCCCTTTGAGCGGCTTAGCTTAGATTTCAAGGGCCCCCTCCCGTCCGTCGACCGCAATGTTTACTTCCTGAACATTGTGGACGAATACTCCCGTTTCCCATTCACCTTCCCCTGCCCAGACATGACCAGCGCCACGGTCATTAAATGCCTCAACAGCCTGTTCTGCCTGTTCGGTATGCCAAGCTATATCCACACGGATAGGGGGGCGTCCTTCATGAGTGAAGAGCTACGCCAGTACATGCTGTCCAAGGGGATTGCCACGAGCCGTACCACCAGCTACAACCCCCGGGGTAACGGTCAGGTGGAGCGAGAGAACGGGACAGTATGGAGGGCAGTCACCCTAACTCTAAGGACCAAGGGCCTCCCTATCTCCCGCTGGCAGGAAGTCCTCCCAGATGTGCTCCACTCAATACGGTCACTATTGTGTACCGCCACTAATGCCACGCCTCATGAGCTAATGTTTGTGTTTCCCCGGAAATCCACCTCAGGCGTATCCATACCATCATGGCTCTCCACCCCAGGTCCGGTACTTTTGCGGAAGCATGTGAGGGGCCACAAGATGGACCCTCTCGTGGAGCCAGTGCACCTGCTCCACGCCAACCCACAATATGCGTATGTCCGGCACGCCGACGGACGGGAGGACACTGTGTCCATAAAAGACCTCGCCCCAGCCGGTAACAACAGCAACAACGACAACGACTACAACAACAACAGCAACAATGACAACAACCACAACAACTATTACCCACCCACTCCACCCACTATTCTTTCATCACCCCCAGAAGAACACCAGCCAACGGTACCCCCCACCACCTACTCCTTCAACAACCCCGGTGGCGCCCCCGGCAGAGACCCAGGAGGTCACCCGGGACACCCAGCCGACACCCGCGGCACCGCAACCGTTACGTCGGTCACAGAGGACTATCACACCCCCGGACAGACTAAATCTATAGAAGGGGTGAATGTGATGAAATATGTCATTCATCAGACTCTGTATTTAACTACATATATTGTATTGCCTGCTCCTGTGTTTTACCTTGTATTGTATATAGTGCACCGCCCCCTTTCTCCCCATTGGGTGTGTCGGCTCCGCCCATACCTGGCCCTACTTAAGACAAGCCCAGGCTTGTCTTGCAGCAGAACAGCAGAATGCTAGGTGAAGCTAGGTGAAGACACAGGCATCTTTCTTTGCTAATAAAAGCCTTGTTTTATCCAGTTAACTTTGAGCCTTGAAGTTATTGAGGCGCATCAATCTTATTGAATGGCGGAGAAGCCTGGAGGGGCCTAATGGCCTATTCCTGCTCCTAATTCTTATGTTCTTAAAGGAGCCTGACTCAATTCCAAGGGAACATCACCCTGTAATACTCCATCTAAGTGACAATTCATCCTGCATGAGCTGAGATAATGTTAGCAGTCTCACCCACTGTCCCAATATGTGCACTTCCCTGCAGGAATTACCAGCTGAGGAGCAAGAACCCTAGCTGATTATTTTCTCTTTGGAGCAGGAGCCATTTTTTTATCCTGAAAGCAAGGCCCTGAGATCAATTGTACTGTCACCTTAGCCGAGGTCAGTTAACTCACAGTAGAGTGAGGATTGAACCAGGGACTTTCTTTCTCTGTAGGAACTAGCTGTTCACTCCAATAAGCAGCTGAGCCATTAGGAGAAGCAGCTATCATATCCCTTTTTATAATCCTGTTTCCCATGGTGTGAAACCTCCAGTATGGCTGGGAATCTTCAGTTCTGTCCTGTGATACATATACTGTGTAACTTCAGATCCTGCGTTCTGGATTCTAGGGAATGCGACTCAATTCTAATTGGATACAATGATACTTTATGTAAGACTTGTAAAACTTAACACATTGCAGTACATGAGCGATAGTTTACAGAACCAAGCAGAAAGTATATCACCCGCTCCGTCCTGGATAGAAGTGTGCCTCTTGATGTCTGTCCCCTTCCTCCTGGATGCTTCGCCTCTTGCCTGGAAATTCTTCTACACTAAACAGCCTCGAGCGCTTATTCCTTTACACACCAGAAAACGGAGCTATACACAGCCTAATCCAATCAGCACGTACTATACTTACTTCCCTTATTCCTGATCATGTCCTCTCTTTATAGCTTTGTAGCTGAGGTTTGTTCTGGCTTCAATAACAGGATACATTTTGCTGATTTTACTGTCCTCTACACAAGAGCTGCTATGTTAGTTGGTTAGTTATAAATGCTACTGCCAAGCTTTCGAGCAAATTAACCCTTTCTTACAGGTTTTATGATGTATGTGTAATACTGCAGCCAGAACTATATCAAAGCAATAGCAATGCTGTGATGAGCTATCACAATATTGTAAACCCTAGTTAGATGCGTCTTGTTTCAAATCAAATGTCAGCTATTGCTTCTGCACGGTATTTCTTGCACTTCTTTATCCCCTTTTACTCTCAATATTTTTTGCAGTTTAGTTGCAAATGATAGCCTAGAATTTACTACTGGCGATATTCGCAGTCGAATGCTTAACACGTTCACAAGGCATTCCTCAGATTGTTACAGCAGTATGTAACTGAACTGACCAGGGGGCAAGCAACCTTAGATCTGGTCCTGTGTAACGAGACAGGATTAATTAAAAATGTCCTAGCAAAGGATCCCCTTGGAATGAGTGACCATAGCATGGCTGAATTCCATATTCAATTAGAGGGTGAGAAGGTGGGATCTCAAACAAGCGTGCTAAGCTTGAATAAAGGAGACTATGAAGGTATGAGAGCGGAATTGAGTAGAGTGGATTGGGAAAATAGATTAAAGGGTAAGACGATACATGATCAGTGGTGTACATTTAAGGACTTATTTTACAACTTCCAAAATTTATATATTCCACTGAGAAGAAAAGGGTGTAAAAGAAAAGATAGCCATCCGTGGCTAAGTAAAGAAATTAAGGATAGTATTCGACTAAAAACAAGGGCATATAAGGTAGCCAAATCTAGTGGGAGGATAGAGGATTGGGAAAACTTTAAAAGACAGCAAAAAATAACAAAAAGATTGATTAAGAAAGGGAAGATAGATTATGAAAGTAAATTGGCAAAAAATATAAAAACAGATAGTAAGAGTTTTTATAGTTATGTAAATATTGGTCCCTTAGAGGATGAGACCGGGAAATTAATGGTGGGAAATATGGAGATGGCAAAAACACTGAATGAATATTTTGTATCAGTCTTTACAGTAGAAGACACTAAGAATATCCCAACACTGGACAAACAGGGGGCTATGGGGGGGAGGGGCTAAACACGATCAAAATCACTAAGGAAGTGGTACTCGGTAAAATAATGGGACTCAAGGCGTATAAATCACCTGGACCTGATGGCTTACATCCTAGGGTCTTGAGGGAAGTGGCGGTAGGGATTGTGGATGCATTGGTAATAATTTTCCAAAACTCCCTGGACTCAGCAAAGGTCCCGGCAGACTGGAAAACTGCTAATGTAACGCCCTTATTTAAAAAGGGCAGTAGACAGAAGGCTGGAAATTATAGACCGGTTAGCCTAACATCTGTGGTAGGTAAAATATTGGAGTCCATTATTAAGGAGACAGTAACAGGACATTTGGATAATCATAATTTAATAGGACAAAGTCAGCATGGTTTTATGAAGGGGAAGTCATGTTTGACAAATTTGCTGGAGTTCTTTGAGGAAGTAACATATGGGGGGGATAAAGGGGAACCAGTGGACGTAGTGTATTTAGACTTCCAAAAGGCATTTCACAAGGTGCCACACAAAAGATTATTGCTTAAGATAAAAAATCACGGGATTGGGGGTAATATTCTGGCATGGATAGAGGATTGGCTATCTAACAGAAGGCAGAGAGTTGGGATAAATGGTTCATTCTCGGACTGGCAATCAGTAACTAGTGGTGTTCCACAGGGGTCAGTGCTGGGTCCCCAACTCTTTACAATCTATATTAACGATTTGGAGGAGGGGACCGAGTGTAACATATCAAAGTTTGCAGATGATACTAAGATGGGAGGGAAAGTAGTGAGTGAGGAGGACATAAAAAACCTGCAATGGGACATAGACAGGCTAAGTAAGTGGGCAGAGATTTGGCAGATGGAATACAATACGGGAAAGTGTGAGGTTATGCACTTTGGCAAGAAAAATTGTAGAGCAAGTTATTATCTTAATGGCAAGAAACTTGAAAGTACTGAAGTACAAAGGGATCTGGGGGTCCTGGTGCACGAAACTCAAAAGGTTAGTATGCAGGTGCAGCAAGTGATTAAGAAGGCCAATGGAATGTTGGCTTTCATTGCTAGGGGGATAGAATATAAAAATAGGGAGGTATTGCTTCAGTTGTACAAGGTATTGGTGAGACCGCACCTGGAATACTGCATACAGTTTTGGTGTCCATACTTAAGAAAAGACATACTTGCTCTCAAGTCAGTACAAAGAAGGTTCACTCGGTTAATCCTGGGGATGAGGGGATGGACATATGAGGAGAGGTTGAGTAGATTGGGACTCTACTCATTGGAGTTCAGAAGAATGAGAGGCAATCTTATTGAAACATATAAGATTGTGAAGGGGTTGGATCGGGTGGATGCGGGGAGGATGTTCCCGATGATGGGTGAAACTAGAACTAGGGGGCATAGTCTTAGAATAAGGGGCTGCTCTTTCAAAACTGAGATGAGGAGGAACTACTTCACTCAGAGGGTGGTAGGTCCATGGAATATGCTGCCCCAAAAAGCTGTAGAAGCTACATCATTACATAAATTTAAAACAGAAATAGACAGTTTCCTAGAAGTAAAGGGAATAAAGGGTTATGGGGAGCGGGCAGGAATTTGGACATGAGTCTAGGTTCGGATCGGTCATGGCCCTGTGGGTAGCGGAGCGGGCCCAGGGGCCGTGTAGCCTGATCCTGCTCCTATTTCGTGTGTCTAATTCTGTTAGATTCAGGAGATGGTTCTGTGATAGTAGATTGGCGGTTAGGATCAGATCAGCCATGATCTTATTGAATGGCGGAGCAGGCTCGAGGGGCCGATTGGCCTACTCCTGCTCCTATTTCTTATGTTCTTATGTTCTTATGTTGACAAAGGTGTAAAACCATTGTTTGTATTAAATGGGTTAATGCTTCCACTAAGCTAACAATGAGGGAAATATCATATGAGCACATTAAGCGTTCATCCGCAAATATTTACAACAGTAATTTGTAGCGTAATATGTTAAATGACGAACTTAATGTCACAAATTTCAACAAGGGGAACTCTGATGATTTCTAGCTGGATGGTGCCATTCATTATTGCCTACTCCAAGTTCGCATATATGTTCTCTTGTGTGCTGGGGTAGTTAGTATATATCTCATCTTGTGGGGTTTCATTATTCTGACATGGAGTTGGTAGTACATATATGGAATGACTTTCATATGCCGACATCTTCTGTTGCAATGGGCTAGAAAACAAATTGTGAAGGTTGATTAATTTTCTTTCTTTGAGAAAATAAGTGCACAAAAAATCCAGGTTAAGAATTTTATTCGGTCTAATGCATGTGACAAATCCTGCTAATAATCCAATATCTTCCTTGAGGAGAAAGACAATCCAGGACACCCTTTTTCAAAGACCAATGAACTCCTCAAACCCTTTACACCTACCGAACCCCTCCAATCTCACCTGTAGAGGCATGTGAGAAGCTTATGGACATTTTAGTTTCAAAGATCAAGGGGGAAAATTCAGTTGTTTGCGCCTCCCGTTAGCGCCTTAAGAGGGCGCTAATGGGGCGCAAAGCAACTAGCGACCGGGCGTGGCGATGTTTGAGCCGCTCGCAAAATGAACTAGACATTTTGCGACGGCGCTAATCACTACCGCCACGAACTCCTGCGCCGGCAGATTGTGACGTCAGTCGAGTGCGCAACGCCCCGGTAGCGCCCCGGACCGGATATTGAGTGGCGCCCCCTGCCTTACCGCCTGCCGCTAGCAACGACAGGTTGAGTGGAGCGTTATGCTGTCAGAAAGGGACTAGGGGAGCGCTATTTAAAGGCGACCGCTTCCTGCCTTTTTTTTGTGGGTGACATTTTTGCACCACGCATTCTGAGAGAGAGAGAGAGAGAGACTTCTGGAGAGATTCAATGCTGTGTGAAGGAGTTTTGGGTACTGAGCAGCACTTTGCAGGTTTATTTTGATTTGCCCTTCCTTGCTTCACCAGCGCTCTGAGGTAGCACCTCGCTCCTCGGCCTTTGCGCCTTAAGACAGGTGTGAAGCGCCTGATTTAGCACTCCAATCACCTCCAGGGGCGATAAAAGCCATGTTTGCTGTCGGAGGCGATAATTAGCGCCCCAAATGGGGCGATACCAAATTTTTCATCCCAAGACTTCTCCTCTCCATTCCTCCCACCCCATGCACGGCTTTTCCCTCACCCCAGCCCTGATTGCATTTCACAGAAACTTCGCCTGTTTTATCTTTTCCCGGCTCAGCAGACACCTTCTCTATGCGACCCATCGCCTGCTCTTTCAATCTGCTCAGGCTGACCATTTAGCTACCTCTCCTTACCCCAATGCTCACTGATATCATAAATGGCTCCTTCTAAACAGACATCATTTCAAAACTGCCATCATCACTCCCATCATTGTGGTAAACCACTGTATTGTATATTGCCACCTCTGGGTGGCGCTGTGTATGGAGGCATGCCTCAGCTGACTCCACCCACCACTGTGTGGGTTTCGTTCAGACTTGTTCAGTCACTCACGAAGAAGCATGGTCTCTTCTTAGCTAATAAAAGCCTTATTCATCTCTTCTTTCGACTCATCATCTCTTCTTCGACTCATCACCTTTTATGAAGTAATTGATAAGCGTATCAATTTTATTAGCTAAAAGTTAAATGGCGACACCTGAGGAGCAACAACAGCAACGGATACAGCAGACATTGCTGAGAGCCCTCAGACCACCACGCCTGGACCTCGACCCTCAAGATGTGGGTGCATCAGCCAAGTTTGAACACTGGCTGAGCTGCTTTGAATCCTTCCTCGCAATCTCACAGGTTACAGAGGAGGATCACAAACTGAAAATTTTGACCGCCCAGGTGAGCCATCAAGTATATATGCTAATCCGGGACTCTAATACGTACGTGGCGGCCCTCGAGCTACTAAAAGGGCAATATACGCGCCCAGTGAACACAATTTACGCCCGACACCTCTTGGGATCCCGCAGGCAGCAACCGGGAGAATCGGTAGGGGCATTTGCACGGGCGCTACTGGCACTCTGCAGAGACTGCGATTGTAAAGCGGTAACGGCTGTGGAGCACGCGCAGGGACTCGCCTGTGATGCCTTCGTCAGGGGCCTCCAGTCAGACCACACCCGGCAGAGACTGCTAGAAAGCAAGGAACCCGACCTGAAGACGGCCATTGCCCTTGCGCTCTCGTTAGAGGAGGCCCACCGAAACCTCGAGGCATACCCCCGTAACGGCGCCGAGACATGGCAATCGAAACCGTGGGACACGGGACCACCGCCCCCGGCACCAACCGCTGCAGCGACCCAACCGAGACAGCAGCCTCCGGTAAGAACTGCTTCGATGCCCAGTAACCAGGCCCAAAAATGCTATTTCTGTGGCCAGTTAAAACATCCCAGAGCGCACTGCCCAGCTAAGACAGCTACCTGCTCGGGCTGCGGGAAGAAAGGCCATTACGCTAACGCCTGCAAGGGGAAGCCAGCCAGCAGCGCAGCATGCGGGCCGTGGGAGCAGCCATCTTATCCGCCATTTTGTGTACCCCCGGCCGCATGGCATCCGCCGCCATCGTATCCAACGCACTCAACCGCCATTTCGTCACCGGAACCGACCACCGTCTCAGCGGATGACTATAGTGACTCACTAAGCCACATACTGGCCTCCGTGACGCTGGATCAAGCCCTCCCTCACCATCTATCCAGCTCCATGATGGATATCGCGGTAAACGGCCGCGCCACCAGTTGCCTGATCGACAGCGGGAGCACAGAGAGTTTCGTCCACCCCGACACGGTACGTAGCCACTCCCTCACGATTCTGCCAACGCACCATCGCATTTCTATGGCGTCCAAGTCCCAGTCAATAGACATCAGCGGCTACTGTGTGGTGACCCTGTCAGTAGGGGCACTGAATATCAAAAATTTAAACTGCTAGTCCTGCCCCGTCTTTGCGCTGCCGTCCTGCTAGGGTTGGATTTTCAGTGCCACCTTAAGAGTGTCACACTAGCATACGGTGGACCCCTCCCCCCACTCACAGTCTGCAACCAACAACTTTTAAATCGCCCGCTGCAAACCACCTGCAGCCTTTCCACATTAAAAGTCCCCCCCCCTCCCCTGTTCGCTAACCTCACCCGCGACTGTAAACCCATCGCTACCAAAAGCAGGCGGTACAGTGCCGGGGACAGAGCTTTTATCAGCTCTGAGGTGGAGCGGCTCTTGAAGGAGGGCATTATCGAAGGTAGCACTAGCCCCTGGCGAGCCCAGGTTGTAGTCGTTAAAACCACTGCAAAACGCCGCATGGTAATCGACTACAGCCAAACCATAAACCGGTACACCCAGCTGGACGCGTACCCCCTCCCTCGCATATCTGATATGGTCAATCAGATTGCGCAATACAAAGTATTCTCCACCATCGACCTTAAGTCAGCGTACCACCAGCTGCCCATCCGCCATGAGGACCGCCAGTATACTGCCTTCGAGGCAAACGGCCGCCTCTACCACTTCCTTAGGGTCCCCTTCGGCGTCACCAACGGGGTTTCGGTCTTCCAAAGGGAGATGGACCGAATGGTTGACCAGAACGCGCTGCGGGCAACCTTCCCCTATTTGGATAACGTCACCATCTGCGGCCACGACCAGCAGGACCACGACGTTAATCTAGCAAATTTCCTCCGTACGGCCCAACGGCTGAACCTAACGTACAATAAGGAAAAATGTATGTTTCACACCAAGCGCCTGGCCATCCTCGGCTGCGTGGTGGAGAACGGAGTCATCGGGCCCGACCCCGACAGAATGCGCCCCCTAATGGAGCTACCCCTTCCCCACTGCCAAAAAGCACTGAAGAGATGCCTGGGGTTTTTCTCCTACTACGCCCAGTGGGTGCCCCTCTATGCAGACAAAGCCAGGCCCCTCATCAAAGCCACCTCCTTCCCCCTGACACCAGAGGCGTGTGCAGCCTTCACTCTTATCAAGAACGATATCGCGAAGGCCGCAATGCACGCGGTGGATGAGTCCATCCCCTTCCAAGTGGAGAGCGATGCCTCCGACTTCGCCCTAGCCGCGACCCTTAACCAGGCGGGCAGACCCGTGGCCTTTTTCTCAAGGACCCTCCAGGGCCCCGAGACGAGACACTCCTCCGTCGAAAAGGAGGCCCAGGCTATTGTAGAAGCGGTGCGTCACTGGAGGCATTACCTGGCCGGGAAACGATTTACCCTGCTCACTGACCAGCGTTCAGTAGCTTTTATGTTTAATAATAAGCAGAGGGGTAAAATCAAGAACGACAAGATCTTGAGGTGGAGAATCGAACTCTCCACCTACAATTATGATATCTTGTATCGGCCAGGGAAACTCAATGAGCCCCCAGATGCCCTATCACGTGGTACATGCGCCAACGCGCAGAGTGATAGGCTGCAGTCCCTCCACAATGACCTCTGCCACCCGGGGGTCACCAGGTTTTTCCATTTTATCAAATCCCGTAACCTGCCCTACTCCATCGAGGAGGTCAGGACCATGACCAAGAGCTGCCAAATCTGCACCGAGTGCAAACCGCACTTCTATAGGCCGGACAGAGCAAGCCTGATCAAGGCCACCCGCCCCTTCGAACGCCTGAGCGTCGATTTTAAAGGGCCCCTCCCCTCCGCTGACCGCAATGTGTACTTCCTCAACATAGTTGATGAGTACTCCCGTTTCCCCTTTGCCATCCCTTGCCCAGACATGACCAGTACCACGGTCATCAAGTGTCTGAATGACATCTTCGCTCTGTTCGGGTTCCCCAGCTATATACATAGCGACAGGGGCTCATCGTTCATGAGCGACGAACTTCGGCAGTACCTGCTAACAAGAGGTATCGCCACGAGCAGGACCACCAGTTACAACCCCCGGGGGAACGGCCAGGTGGAAAGGGAGAACGCGACGGTTTGGAAGGCAGTCCTCTTAGCACTAAAATCTAAGGGCCTTCCGACCTCCCGCTGGCAGGAGGTCCTCCCTGCAGCGCTCCACTCCATTCGGTCACTGCTTTGTACTGCCACTAATGCGACCCCTCATGAGAAAATGTTCGTTTTCCCCCGGAAGTCTACATCGGGAACCTCGCTACCGGCATGGTTGACTTCTCCTGGGCCCGTCCTACTGCGGAGGCACGTGAGGACGCATAAAACGGACCCCCTGGTCGAGCGGGTGCACCTCCTACACGCCAACCCCCAGTATGCCTGGGTGACATACCCAGACGGGCGGGAGGACACGGTCTCCATACGAGATCTCGCACCCTCGGGTACCCCTGAATTACCACCGTTATCCCCCTTACCACCGTTATCCCCCTTACCACTGTTATCCCCCACCACCCCTCCCAACCCAACCCTTGCAGACGGCATGCCAAAGCCCCAGGAATCTTCGCCAACCACCCAGACACCAGACCCGACGTCGGATGCTGTAACACCACCGCCGCCACCACGACGATCAGGACGTCAGACAAGGCCTCCTGATAGACTTAACTTGTAGTACCCTTCACCCCGCCGGACTTCACATTAAACAAGGGGTGAATGTGGTAAACCACTGTATTGTATATTGCCACCTCTGGGTGGCGCTGTGTATGGAGGCATGCCTCAGCTGACTCCACCCACCACTGTGTGGGTTTCGTTCAGACTTGTTCAGTCACTCACGAAGAAGCATGGTCTCTTCTTAGCTAATAAAAGCCTTATTCATCTCTTCTTTCGACTCATCATCTCTTCTTCGACTCATCACCTTTTATGAAGTAATTGATAAGCGTATCAATCATCAAAAGAAACACTTGACTGCAGCCACCACACCACCCCCCCCGATACCTCCTTTGCTAAGTCCTTGAATGCATTATCATTCTATTATGCTTCCTTCTCCCAAAATTCCCTTATGCGAATCGCTTCAATCCTGCTTCTATGCTGCCCACAGCACTAAGACCACCCGAGTCAAAGTCACCAGACATCTTCTATGATTGCAAACATGGTGCATTATCCCTGCTTGTCCTCATCGACATCTCTGCCTTCATAATTTTTGGCCACTCTACCGTCTCTCCTCCATGGCCCACCAGCCCTCAATGATTCCACACCTATCGATCCCTACATAGCCACCACAGCTCCAGCTATCGCATTTTCTCTCACCCTCTGGAGTGAGCCAGGTTTCATCCTCAGGCCTGTCCTTCTCCTAATTTACATGCCGTCCCTGGGAGACATTATCCACAGGGGTGGAACCAGTCTCCGTATGCATGCTGATAACAGCCACTACAACCTCTCCATCCCCACCCTCAATTTCGCAACAGCCTCCGTGCTTTCAGCTTGCTTAGCTCACACCAAGTCATGGATGAGTCTGAACTTTCTCCCACCTGAACACTAGGAAAACCGAAGCCATCTTAGAGCTCCAGCCAGAAACTTTGTACCTTCTCCCCAGCTGCTTGCTCTGTAGTGTGAAACCTTAGTGTTCTGTTCCACCCTGAGCTGAAATTAAAACCCCATATCCTATTCAACATTAAGATCGCTTACTTCCACCTTCACAACATGCAATTGAATGGAGCCCAAAAGTAAACTCTGGGATTCATTAACATGAATAGGAAGGAAGACCTGTTAAAAATGGATCTCTCCAGCTACTGTTCTTAGCGAATCCTAACAAGTCAGGAGCTGGTGCTAGCATGGGTCTTAATAAAAATAGAAAAAAAAAGAAAGACTTGCATTTATATAGTGCCTTTCATGACCACCGGACATCCCAAAGCGCTTTACAGCCAATGAAGTATTTTTTGAAGTGGAGTCACCGTTGTAATGTGGGAACGCGGCAGCCAATTTGCGCACAGCAGACTCCCAGAAATAACAATGTGGTAATGACCAGATACCTTGTTTTTTAGTGATGTTGATTGAGGGATAAATATTGGCCAGGACACTGGGGATAACTCCCTTACTCTTTGAAATAGTGCCATCTTTTACATCCATCTGAGAAAGCAGACAGGGCCTCAGTTTAACATCTCATCCGAAAGACAGCACCCCCAACAGTGCAGCACTCCCTCTGTACTGTACTGGAGTGTCAGCCTAGATTTTTGTGCTCAAGTGGAGTGGGACTTGAACCCACAATTTCTAGACTCAGAGGCGTGGGTGCTACCCACTGAGCCAGGGCATATAAACGTAGCTTTTGTTAACTGGTTTTCAGGAAAGACTCCATTTCCACCTTGCAGCATACGGAATAATAGTTCAGCAGTAACAAGCTCTATGAAATAAAAAGGTCTGCTTTTTTGTATCAGTTTGTATATTTACAACTCAGACTGTAACTTTCTCAGGAAGGTGTCAGGTTTGATCCCCAGTCTGTACTGAATTAACTGATCCCAGCCAGGGCAGTGGTCGTGATAATGAACTCTCAAACATTTCTCAATGCCTGGGACCAGAGAGGAGAAAAATCAGCCAGGGTTCCTGCTCCTGACCACTGCCCATTGATCCCTTAATGGAAAGTACATCTTCACAGACATCATTATAAGAGTCGGTTCTGATGGATTCACAGTTGAATAGTCTGCTAATGTTCACTGTTCAGGCTCGCAAACAAAATGTGGCCACTTGCCCAAGGTACCAGAGGTCAGGCAGCACCTACAGAAGCACAGTCCACATCGGGTAGGTTTCCAGAGTTATAAAAAATTGTTGAACTTTGTGAGTCCTACATTCTATTAGAATAGCGTTTTCAGTGATTCTTGCAGTATTTGTACATGACTGCTAGAATTATTTGATTTTTAATGTAATCTTTATGAAGTACAGAGGAATATTTCAACATTCTCAGAATAAACCAAAATCGTATTCTAATTTTATTTTTGAAATCTGTACATATTTATGAACAGTTTTAATGGAAATGGGAGGGAAATTAAGAAACCTTTGTACATATAGTACTAAATGGAGACCTATACCCTATCCAAAATTGCAGTCTTTAATAATTAAATTGCATGGAAACCAACCACTTTTACAATGGTTGTCATGCTGTTGAGGAAATTCCACTTGTAACACTCGTTTTTCATTAGCAAGAGGACACCATTGCTTTTCTTTGGATAGGATTAAATCATTGAGGATTTGTAACTACACTAAAACTCACTGGCTTATTAGTTTTTTGAGAGTCCAATATTCTGTGGAAATTAATATGCCATATATCATGATCCAGACTCCGTGGCAGGATGAGAATGCAGTGGTGTCTCCACATTAGTGAATGACAAAGGATACTGGCTGGATTTCTCCACATTTTAAGCACTTGGCGGAGATTTTCATATGGGAGCAACTACTAAAATTGTAATATCCTTTTTAAATTAGGTTTTGAGTTCTTGTTTAAGGTTGTGGGCACTATCGGCTAAAAGTTATTGTTAGTGTTATCATATGAACACTCAATGCACTTGTTTGGATTATTTTCTCAGCTGCTTAAAATTAGCGAGTTGATGTCTCTGTTCACTGACAGTAATTTCTAAGCTTATAAGTTCTTGGGGAATTGGGATCAGACATTTTGGTAATGATATAAAGGGTGATTGTGCAATTCGGTGCTCGCAGGAGAAAGTCTGTCTTAGAAAACTGCAGGCATGCAGCCCATAATTTCCCATCGATTGATTTTAATGCCCAGAAAGTCAGAGGATTAATGACCGAGTACTGCTTCTGGCTGGTAGTGCTGAATTATGGAATCACCCCTAGAATGTCCACCTTCCTCAAGACTAACATCTGACAGGTTTACTCTGCAGTGGATCAAAGTGAGTGATGAAACTCCACTTCTGTCAGTGTACACAGCTATTTAGCCATATAGGTGTGGTTGTGGACCTGCGAATTAATGACTAAATCTGCTAGAATTACAAAACAACTTGGTTTTTATAAACTCATTGAAACTTATCAAATTCTAACAGGACTAGACAGACTAGATGCAGGAAGGATGTTCCCAATAGCGGGGGAGTCCAGAACCAGGGGTCACAGTCTAAGGATAAGGGGTAAGCCATTTAGGACAGAGATGAGGAGGAATTTCTTCACCCAGAGAGTGGTGAACCTGTGGAATTCTCTACCACAGAAGGCAGTTGAGGCCAATTCATTAAATATATTCAAGAAGGAATTAGATATATTTATTAAGGCTAAAGGGATCAAGGGATATGGGAAGAAAGCAGGGACAGGGTACTGAGTTTGGATGATCAGCCATGATCTCATTAAATGGCGGAGCAGGCTCGAGGGGCCGAATGGCCTACTCCTGCTCCTATCTTCTATGTTTCTATGTTTAAAATAACAGTGGCCCAGAAATTGCTGGAGTGCAACATCTCGCGGCCAGCACCGTGAATTCGTCTTTTTACCTCACCTTTTAGGTTGCAGTATATTTGTGCTGGAAATTACTGGCAATGCAAACTCCCAACTTGTTAGTTAGATTTCTATCAGTATTTTCAGAGCACCTCATTGCTTCAGTGTATAGCAAAGGCAGAATTTTTAATGATTTTCTTCAGTCTCAGTCACACATCTGTTGTGCTTATGTGTGAAATGATCTTGCACTACTATAATAACAACAACCATGTCAGTATTCTTGAAATATCTTACAAAATGTTGCTGACACTAACTGTGTCTAGAACTGGGTTTCAATACTCACAGATCATTGCCGGTATTGTTTTGCTCTAAAGAAGATGAAAAAGTAGAAACAATTTATTGGGGTGGCTTCATCTCAAGAGGCAACAATCATCTATAACACTGAATATCTGCTGCCTGTATCCTATCCCATATCGCATCCTATCCCATATCGCATCCTGCTCACCCATCACCCCCATCCTCACTAATCTACAATGGCTCCCATTCCCTCACATTTAAAATTCTTGTCCTTGTTTCTAAATTCCTCCATGGCTTCTCCCTTCGCTAACTGTGCAACCTCCTTCACCCCTACAGTCTCCCCCACAAACTCGCCATTACTCCGGCAGACCTTTTGTGCATTCCCCCTCCCTTCGCCCCACCATTGGCTGCCATGCCTTCAGCCACCTAGGCCCCACTCACAAGAATTCCCTCCCTAAACCACTCCACCTCTCCAACTTCCTCTCCTTCATTAAGACCTTCCTTAAAGCCCACTCTTCAACTAAGCTTTGGCCGTCCCTCCTCATAGTTCCTCCTTTGGTTCAGCATCCATATTCCTCACGCTTCTTGAAGCACCTTTTTCAGTATTAAAGTCGCTATATAATTGCAAGTTGTTAAATCTATTGCTTACAACCTGCTGAATACAGCAGGGCCAGGGATACTGATAAAGTGTCACATACAAAATGTTAGCCTTTCATTCTCTTTCAAATACTGACTATCTGTAGACTTCCAGACTTTTCTACTTTTATTTCAGATTTTGAACATTTGCATTTTTTAAAATCCCTGTGTTACATGAAGCCTGACAACATTCCATATGAACCGAGTGTGGTACATTATTTATAAGTGTAATTTTTAAAATAATTGTTCTTGGGATGTGGGTGACAGTGGGGAGGCAGTATTTCTTAACCTGAGAGTATTAAGTGTCAACCATATAGTGCAAGACTCGAATCACCTGTAGATCAGTCCAGGTAGGGGCGATAGGTTCCCTTCTCTGAAGGACAATTGTGAACCAGGTGGGGTTTACAACATTCCAGCAACTTTCATGACCATTTTCTAGCGCAAGCCCACAAATTACCAGATTTCTTGAACTTAATATCACAAACATACCATGATAGGATTTGAACTCGCAACCTTTGATAGAATGGATACAGAGAGAATGTTTCCACTTGTGGGGAAGAGCATAACTAGAGGCCATCAATATAAGATAGTCACCAAGAAATCCAATAGGGAATTCAGAAGAAACCTCTTTACCCAAAGGGTGGTGAGAATGTGGAATTCGCTACCACAGGAAGTGGTTGAAGCGAATAGTATACAGGAAACTTTCTGGTATCCGGCACTGATGGGACCGAGCTGGTGCCGGTTGATCAACACTGCTGGAGAAACCAGCGCTAATGTTAAAACATACGGAGCTTCTGAGCTCCGTATCTAGCAACAAACCCTGTTGCTTAGCAACAGCTTCAAAACAGTCGGTGCAGCTTGCAAGCATCTCTGTAGCTAAGCAACAGCTTCAGCTAGATGCTTGCAGAGCCAGGAATGGAGAAAAAAAGCAACGAAAAGTAAAAAAAGTTATCTGAACCGACTCCTGAATTTTGCCTGTGGATAGAGCATTCCGGAGATTTAACCTCCGTTTAAACAAAAGTTTCCTGTAGATGCATTTAAGGGGAGGCTAGACAGGCATATGAGGGAGAAGGGAATAGAGGGTTATGCTGATAGATTCGGCTGAGGAAAAACGGGAGGAGGCTCGTGACATGAATCTTGTCATTCATGTGGAAATGACTTATAAAATGATACTGGGCGGCCTGCTGGTGGCGCTGTCCAGGGAGTGTATAAATACTCGGGCATGGGCCCAGCTTGCTCAGGGCATTCTTTAACAGGAACTAGTGAAGGACACAACTAGATCTCCATGTTGAAAAACAGTTGATTAAAGCCTTGTTTAATACTCAGACCAAGTGCCTGGTAGTTTTCTTACGTCAGCATGTGTGGAGCATAAAAGTCGGCATGGACTGGTTGAGCCGAATGGCCTGTTTCTGTGTCGTATATCCTATGTAATCCTATGTAACCTGTCACTGACTAGTCCAGTGCAAAACCATTAGGCTACCATGCATATGAGAGCTATGCCGTCCTATTCAACTGGCTTGAGTTCAAATTTCTATCACAACTAACATTATAAGGCATTACCCTCCTAGGATGCCATTGTTGGCTGGACTACCAAATGAAGCATGTCATGGTGGTGGATTGCTTCAGCCTAAGGAGTGGTGACATTTCTTGGAGGGATCTATCCTTAGCAGCTGAATAACTACTCCAGGAGTCAGCAACTGTGGAGAACTCAAAGGTTGAATTCAAACACCTTCCTCCTGGCTGAAAGAGGACTGAGTGCTGACAGAGATACAGGAAATAGAAATATACAAAGAGGAAAATGACTAAATGGCCTGGATTAATGCCAGTTCCACGTGAGTTCTGCCCATTAGTTGCACACTACACTGTCTGTCTCTCAATGTGTAAAATAAGATCGACTGGCGGTCCAAATTTCTTCTTCTCAAGCTGTACTGGTGCTAGGCTATAGGTCTCTCTTTCTCTCCCAAGTTTAACTAATAACCCATTATGAGGCTTGTACCTCTCAAGCTGAGTGGGCACCAGTCTATAGGCTGATATGCCTCTTTCTTCCCCTTTCACCTTAAGCCAGGGTATGTCCATAGTGGCTTTTCTCCATTTCTTTGCTTTTTCCTCATTTATCTACTCTTATCTCTTCATTGTCATCTTGCTTCTTTTTCTTCCCTTTTCTATTTCTGTCTTGTTTCTCTGTTCTACTGTCCCATGAGTCTCCTGGTTTTAATTGACTCCATCTCACATATCTACTTTCATAACCCATAAACTATGGTGGTGGAGGGGATGGATGGTCAGCTGATCACCACAGCCACATACTGTGATATCATGAGCCCATCCACCATCGCTGCTACTTTATTATTTCACATATAATTTAGACTGACTGAAAATCAGTAAAATCAATTCCCACACGTTACAATAACTACGCTTGCCTGGATAAGTGCAGCTCCAACAACAGTCAAGAAGCTCGACACTATCTAGGACAAAGCAGCCCACTTACTCGCCACCCCATCCACCCCCTCAAACATTCACTCCATCCACCACTGCCACACCATGGCTGCAGTGTGTACCATCTACAAGATACATTGCAGCAACTCGCCAAAGTTTCTTTGACAGCACCTCCCAAATCCGCGACCTCTACCACCTAGAAGGGCAGCAGGCGCATGGGAACACCACCACCTCCAAGTTCCCCTCCAAGTCACACACCATCCCGACTTGGAAATATATCGCCGTTCCTTCATAGTCGCTGGGTCAAAATCCTGGAACTCCCTCCCTATCAGCACTGTGGGAGAACCTTCACCACATGGACTGCAGTGGTTCATGAAGGTGGCTCACCACCACCTTCTCAAGGGCAATTAGGGATGGGATATACATGCTGGCCTTGCCAGCGATGCCCACATCTTGTGAATGAATAAATTTTAAAAATGATTTAATTGAGGTAAATTTTCACACTGATTCTTTGCTTAACATCCATCCTGGATCTATTAGAGCAATATACAGATTTCTTTCCCCAAAACAACTAACATAAATGCAGTAGAACTTCATTAACACAAACTCTATTACAAATGAGGTTTCCTCTGCTCCCAGGACTGGCTTCATTATAATCACCACATTAAGAAGCTTGATAATCTGAATCCCTGATTTAAAATAAAACACTACTCTGCTTATCTCCACAAACTTGTAATAATAATTTGAGGTAAAAAGGAAATAAAATGGAAATCTAAAAGCAAAACAGAAATTGTTGGATATGCGCAAACACTGGATCAGCTAGCATCTAAACAAATAAAGCTTAATGTTTCAGGTGGGACCCTTCAACGTGACTGAAATATTGGGTACAATTTTAACCTTACCTGCTTGTCGGGAAACTGACAACATCTGGCTTTACACCAATGTTCCTGTTAATTTTTTTGGGGTGTGCGGTCCCTTTAAGGGGCCGCGCCGCACATTCAAAATACAGCGCATGCGCGGTTTTTCTCATTGGAAAGCTGGCGAGCCGGCTGCGCGGGAGGACCAGAGAGCTGCGCAGCTTAAAGAGAACATTGTTTTACACCCCACCCGATTTTATTCTCCATTGAAGTAAATAATATTGGGTGGGGTGTAAAACTGGAGTTCCACACGATCCCATGGGTTTCCTGCCTAGCGAAGTGGGTTTAAATTAGGGGTACGGTAGCATATTGGTTATGTTGCTGGACTAGTAATCCAGTAGACTTGGACTAATGATCTGGAGTATGAGTTCAAATCACCCACTGCCACCACAGCAGTTGGGGAATTTAAATTCAATAAAATAAATCTGGAATTTAAAAAAAAGCTAGCATGAAACTACTGGATTGTCATAAAAACACATCTGGTTCACTAATGTCCATTAGGGAAGGAAATCTGCCGTCCTTATCCAGTCTGGCCCATATGTGACTCCAGACCCATAGCAATGTGGTTGACTCTTAACTGCCCTCTGAAATGGCCTAGCAAGCCAAGGTGGTGGCTCACCACCTTCTCAAGGACAATTAGGGATGGGCAATAAATGCTGGCCTTGCCAGCGACGCCCACATCTCATGAATGAATAAAGAAAAATGACCCACATTAACCTTTCTTTTTCCGATGCTGATCAACCCGCTGTGGAGTTCCAGTATTTTCAGCTTTAATGATTAGTTTTAGTGCACAGAACACCAGTAAATTCTTGTAATAAAAGGTGATATACTAAGTGTTATAATGGTGGTTACTGTGTCAACACGTTACCTTGACGGTTTCTCCTCTTCCACCAGCAGATCACGGAGAGGACTAAAAGAGCTGCTGCTCCCATGGTAACAATGATTAGGATTAGTTTGAGGTGATTAACAGTACCTGGAGATCCACAACACAGAAAATGAAAGTATTAGATGAATGAATCGTTACATGCAATGTACTAGGTCAGCTTTTGGCACTGGGGGGGTTAATTTTCTAAGGATGCATTGCCCACAATTTTTGGACATGAAAAGTTGCCATATATGGAAAATTATGCCAAGCATGTTGGGTTAGTGTCTGTGATTCCCCGTATGCTAAGTTCCTGGTAACAACTGCCAGGCTGATGTAGAGACTAAAGGGGAAAAATTCGGTTGCTTTGCGCCTCCCGGTAGCGCCCTAAGAGGGCGCAAAGCAACTAGAGCCCGGGCGCAGTGATGTTTGCGCCGCTCGCGAAATTGACCAGACATTTTGCGGCAGTGCTAAACACTACCGTCATGATCTCCTGCGCCTGCAGATCGTGATGTCAATCGAGCGTGCAATGCCCCAGTAGCACCCCGGACCGGGTATTGAGTGGCACCCCCTGCCGCTAGCAACGACAGCTTGAGGGGAACATTTTGCAGTTGGGAAGGGACTGGGGGAGCGCTATTTAAAGGCGACCACTTCCTGCCTTTTTTTGTCGGTGACATTTTTGCACCACGCATTCTGAGAGAGAGAGAGAGAAACTTCTGGAGAGAATCAACGCTGTGTGAAGGAGTTTTGGGTACTGAGCAGCACGTTGCAGATTCATTTTGATTTGACCTTCCTTGCATCAATTTAGAAGAGACTATGGGGGCTGCACTCTGAGCTCTTTCCCTGGTCCTCTCCATTGTTTTGTCCAGCAGGTTTGATGTACAGGTCTCTCTAGACCGAGATTCAAGGCTGCAATGAGCATGGTGTGGATGGAGAGCAAGATCGACCCTCCCCTTTAAGAACTGGCCAGCGCCAGTGTGTCTGTGTTCCATTGCTGACTGACATCACCTGAGCTTCGCCAGCGCTCTGAGATAGCACCTCGTTCCTCGGCGCTAGCGCCTTAAGAGAGGTGTGTAGCGCCTGATTTAGCGCTCCAATCACCTCCAGGGGCGATAGAAGCCAAGTTTGCAGTCGGAGGTGATAATTAGCGCCAGGCACTAAACTTTGCGCCCGGCCAATAATTGCGCCCCAAATGGAGCGATATCAAATTTCTCCCCCTAAAGACTTGTCATTTCCTCATGGAAAGAGGAAAAGCTGACAGCCAGGTCATCCTACAGTGGTCCTGCAAAGCTCCTTGTAGTCAAACCAATGGTACCACTGGCAGAGCCCTGGCAATAATTCACCTGTGCCACCCTCTCATTCAGGGAATGTCTATGTGGCAGAGTGACCCCTAAGCAGCTTAAAAAAAAGGAAACAAAATAGAGGGAGGGAGTTAGCTGCAATTAAACTTGTATCTACGGAATTTTTTATTATTTATTGTCTCAAATTTTAAATGTTTCAAAAATGTTTATTCCAGCATCTGTTGCTTTATATTTTGGATTTATAACTAAAAGACACAAATATTTCTAATTTTTTTATTTGTAATAAAACTACTGCATCGGTGTGAGGGGAATGGTGTCGTATGTTTGTTCATGAATGTGACATGACTTCATGTCTGGAGTTTACAGTATACTGGTATTCATAGTATGGCCCAAGGGCCATTTGTGGTCAACCTGCCCTTCACCAGTAGTTAGTTATCTTGTTCCAAGTGTCTCTGGGGAACTATTCAGGTCTGCCTGGCTCTGGTATGTTGAAGAGGTTTGGACTCAGTACTATTTCTCATCTTTTTTTTTTGCTGGTTAGCTAAAGAATGTGCACAAATGCAATTGGGGAGTAGGGTTATTCCGGTTTCCAAACATCAAAGAGCATAATTTGCAAGTATCAATGTTTAAAGAATATTGACATTGTACATCATGTGAATTCTCGTTTCCTGATTCCTTACAGGCTGTTTTATGATCCTCTTCCAGAATGTAGCCGTCATCACATGAAAAATAACACGACGTGTTATAATGCTTCCCACCATAGGGACCAGAGCAATTCATGTTGCTGTGCTCTGGTTTCTTTAAGAATGTACAGGGTAATGGCTATGAAGGAACAAACTGATCAGTAAAAATCAGTTCATGATGACCCCTCCTTGTATGTGTGACAGTTTATAATAATTTCATTGAAACTAAAGAAGGTAAAATGCTGCTAAAATTTTAGTTACTTAGGCCTCGATATTTACGGGAAGGCAGGGGTGAGTGGGGGTGGGGGCAATTTAGCGGTCGGGCGGGTTTCCCTCAGGTCCTGCTGAATTTAACGGCAGGACCTGGTTACCATGTTTGGAATCCGTTTCCCGGCCACAGCCAGCCAGATCACAGCAGGGCGCAGCCAGGGAGCGTAGAGGAGGGAAGGAGAGACCATGAGACTGGGGGGTAGGGGGGTTGGGGTCATCGATGGGGGGGGGGGGGGTGCTGGAGAGATAGGGGATCGGTGGGCAACATTGATCCCTTGGAGGTGATCATGGGAGGAGACGAAAAGATCGTGGGGGGCCCATGCAGGAGATGGGGGGTGGGGGCGGGGGGGGGAAGAGCATGGAGGAGTTCACAGGCTGGTGAGAACATTGCGGGGGCTGGGGATAAGATCACAGGCTGTGGAGGACATCAGAAGGGTATCAGGTCGCGCGGTGGGGGCGGGGGGTCTGATTGCTGGGGAGGTTGACAGGTTCCCTTGGCGGACTGTGGGGAAGCACTCCTGCTCCTCCTGGTCCACAAGCAGTGCTGTAAAGGCACATACCTCCATCCAGCAGTCCTCACCTCCATTCAGCTGCCAGGTTTCCCGAGGCTCGGGAAACCCGATCAGCCAGTGTTAAAGCTGGAAGAGAGATAAAATCTTAGGCACGCATCCTCATTCAAATATTAAATGAGGGACCTGCCTCCTGGGAGTGGGATGGTCGCCTGCCCCCCATCCCACCTCCGTTAAAACCGGTAGTGGGCGGGTTCAAGGCGGGTTGGGTCTGAATTTGAAATTTTTTGCATTTTAACTTCCCACCTGTCCCAAACCCACCCGTTTTTTGGGGGTTAAAATTACCCCTTGGATGTCCATATTTTGGTGCCATGGTAATATTCCCATTAGAAAAATTCTATGCACTGTATTAGTCTTTATGCAATGTGGGAGCCAAGCCTGTTCAAAGAACCTTTCTTAATAAATTGTATTGTTTCATGTTTCAGTTTCCAACATGTGGGGACTTTGGGGGCCCTTGTTGCAATGTAGCTACATCAAGTGGAAAATCTAAACAGTTTCGAAGTAGCTGCCACATTCTTTCGGCTTCATAAATAGCTAAGCAAACAGGAAGTAACACAATTATTCAGCCCAATGTGGTGAAATTTGAGGAAGCTGTGAAATTCCAAAAATGCATACATACCAGGCTCTTGGTATTGAATTCTCTGTATTGGAGAGAGATGGTAGCTATGTCAGTGTGTTGCATTTGTAAGAGTTTGGAGATGGCAGTTGAGACTAAATCCTTTTGCAATTGTTTTCCTTCAGTGAAACTTTAATAAATACCGCATCTTTAGTTCAGTTTTTTTTTAAGCATTCCAGCGACAAGCTGGTCACACAGCTAAACGTTATCCTAGGAGGCAGTTACATCACTACTTCTGTGACACCATTGAAAGGACTTTCACATCAATACAAGAATGATAGTATAACTCTGAAGTTGGGTTCTGATCTGACTCCAGAGGCATGTGGCGTGAGATTCCCTGGAGGATGTGTCTCTCCAGGTTAACACTGTGTAGAGTATAAATCCAGTGCGGCATCAACTGGGTTAACATTGCATAGAGTGTAAATCCTCTCATTAGACAAATGTCCAGTTAATTTGAAGGATGAATAGGCCAGGCCACCAGGAGAACCTCCTGCTCTTCTTTGAATGGTGGTAAAGGGATCTTTTTTGCCCACCTGAACTGGCAGACAGGACTTCAGTTTCATATTTCATCTGACAATGCAGCATTTCCTCACTACTGCACTGTATCTGAAAGGAGGAGAGCATGCCAGGGGATCTCAGAGATGCCATAATTGTGACCATCTTCAAGAAAGGTGACAAGTCCGATTGCGGTAATTACAGAGGAGTTTCCCTGCTGTCTGTCACAGGGAAAGTCATTGCAATCACCTTCTCTCAGTGGCCGAAGAGCTCCTCCCGGAGTCACAATGCAGATTCCGCCCACTAAGGGGCACAATGGACATGCTCTTCACCGCACATCAATTACAAGAGAAATGCAGGGAACAGTGCCAACCGCTGTACATGGCCTTCTTTGATCTCACAATGTCAGGGTTGGGGAGCCACGGGGCCGTATAAATACGAGGCCGTGCTCTCCAGGCAAAGGTAGGATCTGGACCCAAGTGCAGAAACCAGACAAGAGACACATATACAGTACTTTGTTTGAACTTTACTAGATTCACACATAACCAGATTAACACAAGGGACACAGCAATATACATAAGAACTAGAGACAAGAGAACTCGAGACAGAGACATAAGCATACATAAGAACTAGAGACAAGTTACAAGACAGCTAGTCAAGATAGGAACTCAGGACAGCTTCCATGAGGAAGCCCACTTGTCTATACTGAGCTTGCGACAAGCTACCACAAGGGGCAACCGGCTTGCCGAGGCACAACTCCAGACAAGCTACCCCGAGGGTAATCGGCTTATCGATGCAAGGCTCAAGACAAGATCCCAACGGCTCCCACATAGCAACACGCTAGTCCAAACAGCACCTTACCAAGACAAGCAGCTCAACAGAACAAGACTTAAATACATCTTAAATCCAGAGACAAGAACACAGACTTAGATACATAGCTCGAGAGAACTAGAACACAAATTTAGGTACATAGCTCGAGAGAACTAGAACACAGACTTAGATACATAACTCGAGAAAACTAGAACACAGACTTAGATACATAGCTCGAGAACTATGGCACAGACTTAGATACATAACTCGAGAGAACTAGAACACAGACTTAGATACATAGCTCAAGAGAACTATGGCAGCCAGCTTGTGAAGGCAAGCTGCCATAGAGGAAAGGCTAGTCACACAGAGAACCTAGTCAAGACAAGGAACATTGTCAAGACTAACTCCCTGGTTCACCCTAGTGAGGACTGAGCACTGAGTGAAACAACAACAGAACTTATATACCAAGAAAACCAGGTGCCAACCATAAACAGCTAACAGGCTGATTAAAAACTAACACAGGGTTAGGAACAATTAACACCAGAGAACGAGAAACAATTAACACAGGAGACTGACAAGTGAAGGTGCCATCTAGAGGTTACAAAAAGGAACTGACTGGCACCCTCACACACAAAGGCCTTCGACACTATCAACCGTGAGGGATTATGGAGAGTCTTCCTCAAATTCGGCTGCCCTCAAAAGTTTGTCACCATCCTCCGCCTGCTTCACGACGACATGCAAGCCGTGATCCTGACCAACGGTTCCACCACAGACCCAATTCACGTACGAACCGGGGTCAAGCAGGGCTGTGTCATCGCACCAATGCTCTTCTCGATCTTCCTTGCTGCAATGCTCCATCTCACCCTCAGTAAGCTCCCCACTGGAGTGGAGCTCATTTACAGAACAAACGGGAAACTGTTCAACCCCCGTCGCATCCAGTCCAGATCCAAGGTCGTTCCATCCTCTGTCGTCGAATTACAGTATGCAGACAACGCTTGCGTCTGCGCTCACTCGGAGGTCGAACTCCAAACCATCGTCAACGCCTTCACCGAAACATACGAGAGCATGGGCCTTACACTAAACATCCGTAAGACAAAGGTCCTCTACCAACCTGCCCCCACCACACAGTACTGCCCCCCAATTATCAAAATCCACGACAAGGCCTTGGACAACGTGGACCACTTTCCATACCTCAGGAGCCTACTGTCAACAAGGGCAGACATCGACAACGAAGTCCAACACCGCCTTCAGTGTGCCAGTGCAGCCTTCGGTCGCCTGAGGAAGAGAGTGTTTGAAGACCAGGACCTCAAACCCGGCACTAAGCTCATGGTCTACAGAGCAGCAATGATACCCGCCCTGCTGTATGCCTCAGAGACATGGACTATGTACAGCAGGCACCTCAAAGCACTGGAGAGGTACCACCAACGCTGCCTCCACAAGATCCTGCAAATCCATTGGCAGGATAGGCGCACCAACGACAGTGTTCTTGCTCAGGCCAACATCCCCAGCATCAAAGCTTTGACCACGCTCAATCAGCTCCGATGGACGGGTCACATTGTCCGCATGCCCGATACGAGACTCCCAAAACAAGGGCTCTACTCGGAGCTCCGGCACGGCAAGAGAGCCCCAGGTGGGCAGAGGAAACGCTTCAAGGACACCCTCAAAGCCTCCTTGAAAAAGTGTAACATCCCCACCGACACCTGGGAATCCCTGGCCCAAGACCGCACAAAGTGGAGGCGAAGCATCCGGGAAGGCGCCGAACACCTCGAGTCTCTTCGTCGGGAGCAAGCGGAAACCAAGCGCAGGCAGCGCAAGGAGCGCACGTCAACCCAAGCACCCCACCCACCCGCCCCTTCAACCACCGTCTGCCGCACCTGTGACAGAGACTGTAGGTCCCGCATTGGACTAATCAGTCACCTGCGAACTCATTTTTAATGTGGAAGCAAGTCATCCTCGGTTCTGAGGGATTGCCTAAGAAGGAGAGTAGTGTCAGACTAGATTATGTTCTCCAGTCCTGGAGTGGGGCTTGAACCCACAGTCTGCTATCTCAGGTGGGCATGCTACCACTGAGCCAAGCTGATACAGAAATTAAGTGGGGTGGAGGGAACCAAAAATATGGTAGAAGAGTTGTTTTTAAGAAGCTTTTGAAGGAAGCGAGAGAAGTGATGTGACAGTGGTTTAACACAAGAATTCCAGTGGGCAACATATAGTGATGAACGATTGGCCACTAATAATAGAGCTGAGAAAATGCGGTAAGTAGTAATCCAGAGCCAGAAACATGTCGTTCGAGTCATGGCAATGAAGAGATTTGAAAATTAACACAGGATCTTTGAATTCGATAAGCTGGGGGCAGGGTCAGTGAAGCTTGGCCAGGACAAGATAACGATAATCTAGTTTATTTAGTTAGTTCAATCAGCCTTTTTTTTTGCTTGAGGATAGATGCCATGATGGGGTAAGATTCTAATGTAGCTGATATTGTGGCAAAAGTAAAACTTGTTACAAATATTGCAAAGACCTCTGTTCAGTTGTTTCTGTTCATACAGGCTGGAATGGGGAGACAAGACACATTCAATGTGATTTTCTAGGTTATGTGTATGATTAGCAGTTAATTTTAAACTTAGCTGAGAAATTTATTCAACTTTATAACTGCTGGGCTGTATTTATGAGTGTGAACTGTTCAAATTATTGCGTTAGTTTGGAAGTTTCAAAGAGTTAGAGCTTATTCAGGCACAGGGTAGATCCAATAAACAAGGTAAGATGAGGTCCGTTTTGGGCACGTTACAGGAACATACCTAAACATCAGGAGCAGTGAGGATATTCTCACCATAAAGGGTTAAGAACTCAGCTTGGCTTAGTTGGTAGCATTCTTGCCTCTGAGTCAAAGATTGTGGGTTCAAGACCATTCTCTCTCCCACTTTCTCCCCTCTCCCTCCTCCCATCTGTCCTCCTTCCTCCAACCCCCATCCACTAGCCCTTGACTTGAATACTGCACTTGGACTCAACTCCCCAGGTGCAACACCATGGGGGAATCAACTAATAGTTAGAAGCTGCAGTGGCACGGTACCACTGATGCCGTTTGATAAAGCTGCATATTAAATAAACATATAGGTCTAATTTAAGAAAAGTTACCCAGTGCCAATATGGCAAACTATATTGCATCAAAAGTGGCAGAACATGTACAGAAACTCGCTTTGAAGGCACCAGTAACTTATTCAAATTCATTTAACTATAAGCTCTTTTCAAATGTTACAATTTACTTTAAATAAACTAGCACACGGACCTTGGCAGATTGTATTGTAGGTCGTCCAGGAGCCAGATGCTTGGCATGTTGCTGAATTGTTCCCATTCAGAATAAATCCTTGATCACAAGTAAATGTGCACACAGACTGAAAATGGTTCTTTCCGTGCGATCCTTCGCATTTAACTGTGCTATGGTTTGCATTTGTAATGACTGGGCATGATGTAACTGTAAAACAAAGAGTTAAATGCAGAGTATTTTGTGCAGTGAATATAAAACCAAAAGGCTTGTTTTGTAATGCCACACACTGGAATTTGTGCTGTAAACAAGTGGGTTTCGAACTTTTCTGTATGGGGCCACCATTAAAAGTATTGAGACATACCAGGGGTTCCTGTCCTAACTTCTGAAAGATAGTTTTAGCTGGGCAAAGGAAATGGTGCTATTGTAACAGAAAATATTTATATTAGTATACAGCAACAGAAATAATGTACAAGGAAGTCAATAAATGCAAAAGTCTAATGACATATGAACAGAAACCTGAGGACTCTGTGGACTCTGAGATCCCTTCTGGACCCCCTAGGTTGTTTGAAAACCTATATGCTGTAATCAGTAAGTCTGGGAACATAGATAAAAGCTAAAATTATTGGCTTAAGTAGGAATGAATGCATTGGTTGCAAATGGGAAATAATTTTGGATTTGTGATCTACATTTACTTATAAGACTGTAATTCACTGTCTTAATGAGCAAAGAGTCTGCCCAGTGTGAGACTGAGCTATGGAGGCCAAAAGATCCCATTTCATTCATGGGCTGTGTTGAGTTAGCCGGAGCAACAGTTTTGAAAACTGCAGCTGATCTCAATGTTTCTGGGCTAGAGAAGGGAAAAATCAGCCAGGGTACCAGGCCCCGCTGGAGAATGTGTATGCGTTGGATGTCAGGCGAAGGCAGGACCAGGCTCAGCTGTGAAGCTGTCCACGGTCCAATAACCTGCCAATATCAATAGGGTCATGCATGAAGAATACATAGAAGATAGGAGCAGGAGTAGGCCATTCGGCCTTTCGAGCCTGCTCCGCCATTCAATGAGATCATGGCTGATCATCCAAATTCAGTACCCGGTCCCTGCCTTCTCCCCATATCCCTTGATCCCTTTAGCCTTAAGAAATATATCCAACTCTTTCTTGAATATACTTAATGAACTGGCCTCCACCGCCCTCTGTGGCAGAGAATTCCACAGGTTCACCACTCTCTGTGTGAAGAAATTCCTCCTCATTTCAGTCCTAAATGGCTTACCCCTTATCCTTAGACTATGACCCCTGGTTCTGGACTCCCCGGCCATCAGAAACATCCTTCCTGCATCTAGTCTGTCCAGGCCTGACAGAATTTTATAGGTTTCGATGAGATCCCCTCTCAATCTTCTAAACTCCAGTGAGTATAAGCCCAATCGACACAATCTCTCCTCATACGTCATTCCTGCCATCCCATGGTGAATCTTCGCTGCACTCCTTCCACGGCAAGAACGTCCTTCCTCGGGTAAGGCGACCAAAACTGCACACAATACTCAAGGTGTGGTGTCACCAAGGCCCTGTACAACTGCAGCAAGACATCCTTGTTCTTGTACTCGAACCCTCTTGCTACGAAGGCCAACATACCATTTGCCTTCTTAACCGCCTGCTGCACCTGCATGCTTACCTTCAGCGACTGGTGTACAAGAACACCCAGGTCTCTTTGCACTTCCCCTTCTCCCAATCTATTACCATTCAAATAATAATCTGCCTTCCTGTTTTTGCCACCAAAGTGGATAACCTCACATTTATCCACATTATAGTGCATTTGCCATGTTTCTGCCCAATCACCCAACCTGTCCAAATCGTGCTGGAGTTTCACGGCATCCTCCTCACAGCATACCCTCCCCCCCAGCTTTGTGTCATCTGCAAATTTGGAGATATTACATCCAATTCCCTCGTCCAGATCATTAATATATATTGTGAACAGCTGGGGTCCTAGGACCGATCCTTGCGGTACCCCACTAGTCACTGCCTGCCACTCGGAAAACGACCCGTTTATTCCAACTCTTTGCTTTCTGTCCGCCAACCAGTTCTCTATCCAAGTCAATACCTTGCCCCCAATCCCATGTGCCTTAATTTTGCACGCTAATCTCTTATGCGGGACCTTATCGAAAGCCTTCTGAAAGTCCAAATAGACCACATCCACTGGTTCTCCCTTATCTATTCTACCAGTTACATCCTCAAAAAATTCCAGTAGATTAGTCAAGCACGATTTACCTTTTGTAAATCCATGTTGACTTTGTCCGATCCTGTCACTGTTTTCCAAGTGCTCTGCTATTACATCTTTTATAATGGACTCTAGCATTTTCCCCACTTACTGGTCTATAATTCCCCGCCTTTTCTCTACCACCTTTTTTGAATAGTGGGGTAACATTAGCTACCCGCCAATCCATGGGTACCGTTCCAGAGTCTATCGAGTTCTGGAAGATGACCAGCAATGCATCTACTATTTCTAGGGCCACTTCCTTAAGTACCCTGGGATGTAGATTATCAGGCCCTGGGGATTTATCGGCCTTCAGTCCCATCAATTTTCCTAACACCATTTCCCTACAAATACTGATTTCTTTCAGTTCCACCCTTTCATCAGACCCTATGTTCCCCGGCATCTCTGGGAGGTTATTTGTGTCCTCCTTTGTGAAGACAGAACCAAAATATGTATTTAGTTGGTCTGCCATTTCTTTGTTCCCCATTATAAATTCCCCCGATTCTGACTGCAAGGGACCTACGCTTGACTTCACCAATCTTTTTCTCTTCACATATCTATAAAAGCTTTTACAGTCAGTTTTTATGTTCTCTGCAAGCTTACCCTCATATTCTATTTTCCCTTTCTTAATTAATCCCTTTGTCCTCCTTTGTTGAATCCTAAACTGCTCCCAATCCTCAGGATTATTGCTTTTTCTGGCCAATTTATATGCCCTCTCCTTGGACCTTATGCTATCCCTAATTTCCCTTGTTAGCCACGGTTGGGTCACCTTTTTTGTTTTATTTTTATGCCAAACTGGGATGAACAAATTCTGTAGTTCCTCCATTTGGTCTTTGAATGTTTGCCATTGCCTATCCACCGTCAACCCTTTGAGTGCCATTCCCCAATCAATGGGGCAGTGAGTCAGGAGCAGCCCGACCAGAGCGGGCCTGTGTGGGAACACAGCATCGGCGGCAGTTACACCGGCGGCAGTGAGTCAGGAGCAGCCCGACCAGAACGGGCCTGTGTAGGAACACAGCATCGGCGGCAGTTACACTGGCGGCAGTGAGTCAGGAGCAGCATACCAGTTCAACAGCAGGGGAGAGAGGTAAAAAGTAATCAAAGTGTGACGTCACCAGGAAGCAGGGAAGTGATTGGTTGGTGAGTATTTCTCTTTTTTTTTAAACTTTAACTCTGGTTTATAGTTTCTAAGGTCTCTCTGGTGTAGCAGGGACTGTTGGTAAACCAGTTAACTGTAGTGTAATTAGTGAGATTGATTGATTTAATTTAAATTCAATTAATTAAAGGGTAAGTCACGGCAGGACAGCCGGGCCCCGTGATCTGCTCCTCCTGCGATATGTGGGAACTCAGGGACACTTCCTGTGTCCCTGACAACTACATGTGCAGGAAGTGCATCCAGCTGCAGCTACTGACAGACCGCATTGCAGTGCTGGAGCTGCGATTGGACACATACTGGAGCGTTCACGATGCTCAGGACAACGTGAATAGCACATTTACGGAGTTGGACACACTGCAGGTAGAGGTTGGACAGGAAGAAAGGGAACAGGTGACCAACAGGCAGAGTACTCGGCGCAGGCAGGTAGTGCAGGGGTCCCCTGTGGCCATCCCCCTCTCCAACAGATACACCACTTTGAGTACTGTTGGGGGGGATGGCTTATCAGAGGAAAGCAGCAGCAGCCAACTTCTTGGCACCAGGGGTGGCTCTGCTGCACAGAGTGGGAGGAAAAAGAGGGGTAGAGCTATAGTAATAGGGGATTCAATTGTAAGGGGAATAGATAGGCATTTCTGCGGCCGCAAACGAGACTCCAGGATGGTGTGTTGCCTCCCTGGTGCAAGGGTCAAGGATGTCTCCGAGCGACTCCAGAACATCTTGGAAGGGGAGGGTGAACAGCCAGTTGTCGTGGTGCATATAGGCACCAACGATATAGGTAAAAAGCGGGATGAGGTCCTAAAAGCGGAGTATAGGGAGTTAGGAGATAAATTAAAAAACAGGACCTCAAAGGTAGTAATCTCAGGATTGCTACCAGTGCCATGTGCTAGTCAGAGTAGAAATAGAAGGATACTTCAGATGAATACGTGGCTAGAGGAATGGTGCCGGGGGAGGGATTCAAATTCCTGGGACATTGGAACCGGTTCTGGGGGAGGTGGGACCAGTTCAAACCGGACGGTTTGCACCTGGGCAGGGCTGGAACCAATGTCCTAGGGGGAGTGTTTGCTAGTGCTGTGGGGGAGGGTTTAAACTAAAATGGCAGGGGGTTGGGAACCTGAGCAGGGAGACAGAGGAAAGGGAAACAAGGATAAAAGCAAAAGATAGGAAGGAGAAAAACAAAAGTGGCAGTCAGAGAAATCAACGGTTTAAATCAAACATGGCCACAGTAAATAATAATTCTAATAGGTCTAAGAGCGTTAAAAAAACAAGCCTGAAGGCTTTGTGTCTTAATGCGAGGAGCATTTGTAATAAGGTGGATGAATTGGCTGCGCAAATAGAAGTAAACAAATACGATTTGGTTGGGATTACGGAAACGTGGCTCAAGGAAGGCCAGGACTGGGAACTCAACATCCAGGGGTATTCGATATTCAGGAAAGATAGGCAAAAAGGAAAGGGAGGTGGGGTAGCATTACTGGTTAAAGAAGGGATTAACACAATTGTAATGAAGGATATTAGCTCTGATGAGGTGGAATCTGTATGGGTAGAATTGAGAAATACTAAGGGGAAAAAAACATTAGTGGGAGTGGTTTATAGACCTCCAAACAGTAAGGCGGAGGTTGGGGATGGCATTAAAAGAGAAATTAAAGAAGCGTGCAATAAGGGCACAGCAGTCATCATGGGTGATTTTAATCTACATATAGATTGGGCCAACCAAATGAGTAACAATACTGTGGAGGAGGAATTCCTGGAGTGTTTACAGGATGGTTTCCTGGACCAATATGTCGAGGAACCAACCAGAGATCAGGTCATCTTAGACTGGGTATTATGTAACAAGAAAGGATTAATTAGCAATCTTGTTGTAAGAGGCCCCTTGGGTCGGAGCGATCATAATATGATCGAATTCTTCATTAAGATGGAGAATGAAGTAGTTGACTCGGAGACTAGGGTCCTCAATTTAAATAAAGGAAACTATGATGGTCTGAGGAGCGAGTTGGTTAGGATTGTCCACTTGGACACTTGGACAAGGTAGCAGAAGACCACTTGCACTTATGGAATCCTACTCCAGCAAGAGTCAGTGCCCTCAGGAGATTACATTCTTGAATACATATTTTCTGCCATTTTTCTTTCTCCAGCACTTACCATTTTCACAGTTGTTTCCATAAAAACCTTGGTCACAGGTGCAACTAAAACCATTCACCAATTCAATGCACGTGCCTCTTCTGTTGCAGGTTGTTGCCTTGCATCGCACTGTAGAGACATTAGCGCAAGCATTAACATTGGGTCCACATCTGCCGGATGGCATTTAACATGTGTAAGTTTAGTTTAATGCATGTGGGTGGGGCTTTTACCAAGCATGTTCACAGTATGTAGGGTTCCTAACTAAAGTCTTTTGAGAGGGAAATAGTCCTAGGTGTTATAATGCTCGAGTCTTTAAATAAATGTTTATGATGATCATAAATGTGGTGAAAGGCTATAGCAAAATGAAGGTGTTGGGGGAACTGTCCATTGGTTCATGGATAACACACAGATTTATGCTTGGATGTTAGGACCTTGGATGAGAAAGAAAAAACTACAAACAGATCTCGATGCAATGGGGAAATGGGTCCCCATCTGCCAGATGGCATTTAACATAGATACGTGTAGTGTAAAGCATGTGGGTAGGGCTTTTGCCAAGCATGCGCACACTATGCAGGGTTCATAACTAAAGTCTATTGAGCAGGAAATAGTCCCAGGTGTTATAATGCATGAGTCTCTAAATAAATATTTATTATGATCATAAATGAGTATGATCAGTGGTGAAAAGCAAATAGAACATTTGGATGTATAGCTCAGATAATCCAATATAAGACAAAAAGCACCACAGTGTCCTTGTACAAGACCATGCTTAGGCTTCATCTAGAATACTGTGTCACGATTTGGTCCCCTTACATGGTGGGTGATATAGAGGTGCAAATGAACTCATGTAAATTAATGCAAAAGTCTGATGACACATGAACAGAAACCTGAGGAATTTGTGGACTCTCTGAGACCCCTCTGGAACCCTAGGGACTTTGAAAACCTATATGCAGTAATCAACAAGTCTGGGCAAATATATAAAAGCTAAAATTATTGGCTTAAGTAGGAACAAATGCAATGGTTACAAATGGGAAATAATTTTGGATTTGTGATCTACATTCACTTAAAAGACATGCACCGCCTTAATGAGCAAAGACTTTGCCCAGTGTGATACTGAGCTATGGAAGCCAAAAGGTCCCATTTCATTCATGGGCTGTGCTGAGTTAGCCAGAGCAACAGTTGGAAAACTGCAGCTGACCATTGCTTTAAGGTCAGACCTCATTCAGCAGTTCAGCAGTCACTGCATATAAATTGACTTACACTTCCTTACTTTTCAGGCAAATGTTAAACGTTACTATTACTATAATATAAAAAGAAATCAATGGCAGTACAGGAAACTCTTTGGTATCCGGCACCTACGGGACCGGGATGGTGCCGGTTCTTTAAAAATTTCGGATAACAGAGAGGTATACCTACCAAGGTACGAGAGCCCTGTTACACAGCACACCGGTTACACGGCCACAGATCCAGGGGTCCCTGTTACACGGCCACAGGTCTAGGAAACCCGGTTACACGGCCACAGATCCAGGAGTCCCTGTTACACGGCCACAGGTGCAGGAACCCCGGTTACACGGCTACTAATATACAGTAAAACGTACCTGAACCTACTCCTGAATGTTGCCGGTTAATAGAGATTTCTGGATATTTAGGTGCCTTTTAAACGAGAGTTTCCTGTATATTATTCGCAGACTTTCTGGGCTAGAGAAGGGAATATTCAGCCAGGGTTCCAGGCCCTGCTGGAGAATGTGTATGTGTTGGGTGTCAAGTGAAGACCGGATCAGGCTCAGCTGTGAAACCGTCCACAGTCCAATAACCTGCCAATGTCAGTAGGGTTAGGCATGAAGAATGTCCACTTGGACAAGGTAGCAGATACCGCCAGCCCATATGGAATCCTACTCCAGCAAGGGTCAGTGCCCTCAGGAGAGGCAGTGGGCCTGGATTATCTTTTTGAATACGCATTTACTGCCATTGTTTTCTCCAGCTCTTACCATTTTCACAATTGTTTCCATAAAAACCTTGGTCACAGGTGCAACTAAAAGCATTCGCCAATTCAATGCACGTGCCTCTTCTGTTGCAGGTTGTTGCCTTGCATTGCACTGTGGAGTCATTAGCACAAGCATCAACATTATCACTCAAATATGATGTAGTCACAAATAAATAATTTGCAGATTCATTATTTACATTATGTAGTCTGATAGGCTGCTGAGAATGCATTAATTAAACAATAATGCACATCTGTATAACCACCAGGGAATAGAGTCCAGGCATCCAACAAAAACACAGGTCAAGCCTACAAATTAAGCAGGCTATCTTCAATTTTTTTTGCTACAATGTATGTGTATCATATTAATCTTCCCTCACACTTCAATGTATTGAAGGATGTGGCCAATATTTGTGTTTGAAAACAATTGCTGCTTCACCTTGGCTGGGAACAGGATTTCAACTTCATTAGTGAATGAAATGGAGGATTTGGGAGGATACTTGCATCAGTGGATCTTCTGGTTCCAGCTCATATCCTCAAACACAATGCAGTGTAACCAGTAGCAAGAGAGGATTACCGAGAGGCCTAATAGCGCTGACAGAACACCTGAGGTTTGGGCTGAGGGAGGCGGGCAGGTAAGCACCAACATAGAGCCAGTAGGAAGAAAGAAGTGCTGACAGATCACATGGCAGGGGTGGCGATGAGTGGCAGAAGGATACAGGTGAGCATCGGGTCAAGGTACCTGACTGGGGAGCAGCTACAGGCAGTGGGAAGGAGTCTCTGGAGTTAGGTTCACTGGGAGGAGAGACCAGTGGGAGTAATGTTGGTCAGGAGTAAAGGCAGCAGGCAACAAGCCTTGGAAAAAACAAAGAGAGGGCCTTAAAAAAAGTATCAGGGAAAGAAAAGCAGAAAAGAACAACAGGTAAGGGACAAGACAGACAGAATTTAACTATAGACAGCTACTGAATCAATTAAACCTTCTGGTCTATGAAAGAGCAGGAGATCAATGCTGAGGGAACCATGTCACAATCTATACTAATGATCTTGATATAGGTGTTGGGGGAACTGTCCATTGGTTCATGGATAACACACAGATTTATGCTTGGATGTTAGGACCTTGGATGAGAAAGAAAAAACTACAAACAGATCTCGATGCAATGGGGAAATGGGTCCCCATCTGCCAGATGGCATTTAACATAGATACGTGTAGTGTAAAGCATGTGGGTAGGGCTTTTGCCAAGCATGCGCACACTATGCAGGGTTCCTAACTAAAGCCTATTGAGTGGGAAATAGTCCCAGGTGTTATAATGCATGAGTCTCTAAATAAATATTTATTATGATCATAAATGAGTATGATCAGTGGTGAAAAGCAAATAGAACATTTGGATGTATAGCTCAGATAATCCAATATAAGACAAAAAGGACCATAGTGTCCTTGTACAAGATCATGGTTAGGCTACATCTAGAATACTGTGTCACGATTTGGTCCCCTTACATGGTGGGTGATATACAGGTGCAAATGAACTCATGTAAATTAATGCAAAAGTTTGATGACACATGAACCGAAACCTGAGGAATTTGTGACCTCTCTGAGACCCCTCTGGAACCCTGGGGACTTTGAAAACCTATATGCAATAATCAACAAGTCTGGGCAATTATATAAAAGCTAAAATTATTGGCTTAAGTAGGAACGAATGCAATGGTTACAAATGAGAAGTAATTTTGGATTTCTACGTTCACTTAAAAGACATGCACTGCCTTAATGAGCAAAGACTTTGCCCAGTGTGATACTGAGCTATGGAAGCCAAAAGATCCCATTTCTTTCATGGGCTGTGCTGAGTTAGCCAGAGCAACAGTTGGAAAACTGCAGCTGACCATTGCTTTAAGGTCAGACCTCATTCAACAGTTCAGTAGTCACTGCATATAAATTGACTTACACTTCCTTACTTTTCAGGCAAATGTTAAACGTTACTATTACTATAATATAAAAAGAAGTCAATGGCAGTACAGGAAACTCTTTGGTATCCGGCACCTACGGGACTGGGATGGTGCCGGTTCATTAAATATTCCGGATAACGGAGAGGTATACCTACCAAGGTACGAGAGCCCTGTTACACAGCACACCGGTTACACGGCCACAGATCCAGGAGTCCCTGATACACGGCCACAGGTGCAGGAACCCCGGTTACACGGCTACTAATATACAGAAAAACTTTATGAACCTACTCCTGAATGTTGCCGGTTAATAGAGATTTCTGGATATTTAGGTGCGTTTTAAACGAGAGTTTCCTGTACATCATTCACAGACTTTCTGGGCTAGAGAAGGGAATATTCAGCCAGGGTTCCAGGTTCTGCTGGAGAATGTGTATGTGTTGGATGTCAGGTGAAGACCGGATCAGGCTCAGCTGTGAAACCGTCCACAGTCCAATAACCTGCCAATATCAATAGGGTTATGCATGAAGAATGTCCACTTGACCAAGGTAGCAGAAGACCACCAGCCCATATGGAATCCTACTCCAGCAAGAGTCAGTACCCTCAGGAGAGGCAGTGGGTCTGGATTATCTTTTTGAATACGCATTTACTGCCATTGTTTTCCCCAGCTCTTACCATTTTCACAATTGTTTCCATAAAAACCTTGGTCACAGGTGCAACTAAAAGCATTCGCCAATTCAATGCACGTGCCTCTTCTGTTGCAGGTTGTTGCCTTGCATTGCACTGTGGAGACATTAGCACAAGCATCAACATTATCACTCAAATGTGATGTATTCATGAATAAATCATTTGCAGATTCATTATTTACATTATGTAGTCTGATTGGCTGCTGAGAATGCATTAATGAAACAATAATGCACATCTGCATAACCACCAGGGAATAGAGACCAGGCATCCAACAAAAACACAGGTCAATCCTACAAATTAAGCAGGCTATCTTCAATTATTTTTGCTGTGTAGTATGTGTATCATATTAATCTTCCCTCACACTTCAATGTATTGAAGGATGTGGCCAATATTTGTGTTTGAAAACAATTGCTGCTTCACCTTGGCTGGGAACAGGATTTCAACTTCATTAGTGAATGAAATGGAGGATTTGGGAGGATACTTGCATCAGTGGATCTCCTGGTTCCAGCTCATATCCTCAAACACAATGCAGTGTAACCAGTAGCAAGAGAGGATTACTGAGAGGCCTATTAGCGCTGACAGAAAACCTGAGGTTTGGGCTGAGGGAGGCGGGCAGGTAAGCACCAACATAGAGCCAGTAGGAAGAAAGAAGTGCTGACAGATCACATGGCAGGGGTGGCGATGAGTGGCAGAAGGGTACAGGTGAGCATCGGGTCAAGGTACCTGACTGGGGAGCAGCTACAGGCAGTGGGAAGGAGTCTCTGGAGTTAGGTTCACTGGGAGGAGAGACCAGTGGGAGTAATGTTGGCCAGGAGTAAAGGCAGCAGGCAACAAGCCTTGGAAAAAACAAAGAGAGGGCCTTAAAAAAAGTATCAGGGAAAGAAAAGCAGAAAAGAACAACAGGTAAGAGACAAGACAGACAGAATTTAACTATAGACAGCTACTGAATCAATTAAACCTTCTGGTCTATGAAAGAGCAGGAGATCAGTGCTGAGGGAACCATGTCACAATGAATATTAATGATCTTGATGAAGGTGTTGGGGGAACTGTCCATTAGTTCATGGATAACACACAGATTTATGCTTGGATGTTAGGACCTTGGATGAGAAAGAAAAAACTACAAACAGATCTCGATGCAATGGGGAAATGGGTCCCCATCTGCCAGATGGCATTTAACATAGATACGTGTAGTGTAAAGCATGTGGGTAGGGCTTTTGCCAAGCATGCGCACACTATGCAGGGTTCCTAACTAAAGCCTATTGAGTGGGAAATAGTCCCAGGTGTTATAATGCATGAGTCTCTAAATAAATGTTTATTATGATCATAAATGAGTATGATCAGTGGTGAAAAGCAAATAGAACATTTGGATGTATAGCTCAGATAATCCAATATAAGACAAAAAGCACCATAGTGTCCTTGTACAAGATCATGGTTAGGCTACATCTAGAATACTGTGTCATGATTTGGTCCCCTTACATGGTGGGTGATATAGAGGGGCAAATGAACTCATGTAAATTAATGCAAAAGTCTGATGACACATGAACAGAAACCTAAGGAATTTGTGGACTCTCTGAGGCCCCTCTGGAGCCCTGGGGACTTTGAAAACCTATATGCAATAATCAACAAGTCTGGGCAATTATATAAAAGCTAAAATTATTGGCTTAAGTAGGAACGAATGCAATGGTTACAAATGGGAAATAATTTTGGATTTGTGATCTACATTCACTTAAAAGACATGCACTGCCTTAATGAGCAAAGACTTTGCCCAGTGTGACACTGAACTATGGAAGCCAAAAGATCCCATTTCATTCATGGGCTGTGCTGAGTTAGCCAGAGCAACAGTTGGAAAACTGCAGCTGACCATTGCTTTAAGGTCAGACCTCATTCAGCAGTTCAGTAGTCACTGCATATAAATTGACTTAGACTTCCTTACTTTTCAGGCAAATGTTAAACGTTACTATTACTATAATATAAAAAGAAATCAATGGCAGTATATCATTCGCAGACCTTCTGGGCTAGAGAAGGGAATATTCAGCCAGGGTTCCAGGCCCTGCTGGAGAATGGCAGCACGGTGGCATAGTGGTCAGCACTGTTGCCTCACAGCGCCAGGGACCCGGGTTCGAATCCGGCCTCGGGTGACTGTCTGTGTGGAGTTTGCACATTCTCCCCGTGTTTGCGTGGGTTTCCTCCGGGTGCTCCGGTTTCCTCCCACAGTCCAAAGATGTGCGGGTTAGGTTGATTGGCTATGATAAATTGACCCTTAGTGTTAGTGGGGTTACGGGGATAGGGGTGGGATATTTGTTGATGTAGGGGTTACGGGGATCGGGTGGGATATGTGTCGGTGCAGGCTCGATGGGCCGAAATGGCCTCTCTCTGCACTGTGGGGTTTCTGTGATTTCTGTGAATGTGTATGTGTTGGATGTCAGGTGAAGACCGGATCAGGCTCAGCCGTGAAACCGTCCACAGTCCAATAACCTGCCAATATCAATAGGGTTATGTGTAGTGTATATAACCTGTACCACCTTAAGAGTATACCTTAAGGTGATGGACTACTTTTTGATGGCTCCTGTACATTGTAGTACCGGTGGTGACCACACCAGTATATAAACCCTGCGGAGCAAAGTGTATCCCAGTTCAGCCCTGACCCTCAATCACTAAAGACCTGTTTAATTATTTCTGTAGTCTGTGTCCTGTTATTCAGCATAACTACATTTGAAAACACAGACTCAACAGTGGCGACGAGTCTGATCTTACCTAGCGGCAGTTGCATCAAAGGAAGCTTCGTCCTCTGAAACGGGCGTCGAACAAGGACATCCACCCTCAACATCCTGCTGGGCACTGCATTGCACGGGAGGCCATCAGGAACCCGGGTTGGTTTCTGGCCACGAAGTCAAACATCAGTGAACATCCCTTTGATGACAGCGGCGGGTAAGCCGATGGAGCGGCACGGGGGGGGAAGTCGGCTGAGTTGTCAGTAAGAGAAGGGGAGGGAAACGACGAAAAGGGCGGAGAACACGACCGCAGCCGGTGTCAGGGGCCGGACTGCAATAGGGGCAGAGACGCGCAGCAGGCAGAAAAGCAGCGTAGGGGAAAATAAAGGACCGCTGGGAGGCGTGAACGGCAACAGCGTGGGAATCGCCATTTTGAGTCGGCGGGGGAAGAAGACAAGCGCGGGAAAAGCCGCCAAGCGCGGGAAGCCGCCATTTTGAAATAAATAAATAAATAAATAAAATAAAATAATAATCATATCCGAAGGAAAGGAAACTCAACAAGGATGCCAAAAACGGGTAACATCACTGCTTTTGATAACGATGTGGAAGATTGGGCCACTTATGTGGAACGCATCGAAGTTTACTGTACAACGAATGAGGTACCGGAGGATAAGAAAGCACTAACCCTATTAAACTCGATGGGTGCGAAGACGTACGGGTTATTAAGGAACCTTGTAACACCAGATAAACTGGTAGGGAAGAGCTTCGCGGATATTGTTACTATCCTGCAAGAGCATTTAAACCCCACGCCGCTGCTGATAGCAGAACAATTTAAATTCTACAAAAGAATTCAACTTAAAGAAGAAAGCAACGCTGAATTCCTAACCGAACTGCGCAAGTTATCAAAGTACTGTCAGTTCGGTACAGGACTAGCAGACGCACTGAGAGATAAGTTTGTGTGTGGGCTCCTAAGGGAAGGAACCCAGAAGCGACTGCTAGAGGAAAAGGACCTTACGCTGGACAAAGCTTTCAGCATTGCAGCATTGCACGAGGCAGCAGCACGAGGCGCTGCAGAGATACAGCAAAGGCCATTGGAATTCAGCACCAATGAAATGGCATTGGGCGCAGTAAAGTGCTATCGTTGCGGAAGGACAACGCATGACCAGAACCAGTGCTGGTTCAAAGATAAAGAATGCAGGCAATGTGGCAAACTTGGTCACATAGCAAGAGTATGCCGGTCAGGAAAGAAGACCAGCAACAAAAAGTCGCCGCAGGAGAAGTACAAAAAAGTACACAAGGTGACAGAGAACAGTTCAGATGAACAGAAGATGGATTCAGACTCCAGCAGTAAGGAACTGGGTTGTCTAAAAATACATAATGTGGGTAACACAGCAGACCATCAGACTATCTGGGTTATGCTTCGGATAGCAGGAGTCCAAGTGAAGATGGAATTGGACACTGGATCGGCATTAACGGTCATGAATAAGCAAGATTACAAAAGGTTATTCTCGCACATTCCCCTGAGGGATACGGAAATTGTATTGAAAACATACACGGGGCAAATAGTATACCCCAAAGGAAAGATAAAAGTAAATGTGGTCTACAATGGTAAAGAAAGTCAGAAAATGGACTTGTATGTGTTACCTGATGGAGGTCCGCCACTACTGGGACGGGAATGGATCCGGAGAATAAATGTGGACTGGCATTCCATACAAGCACTGACTGTAGATGCCTGTAAGGAGGACGACGTCAAACCTAAACGACTGTCCAAAATATTAGACGATGCTAAGAAGGTGTTCCAACAGGGACTGGGAACACTGAAAGGAATTACGGCAAACATCAAAGTTGAAGAACATGCAAACCCAAAATTTTTCAAAGCCAGACCGGTACCTTATGCGATACGACCTGCTGTGGAAGCAGAGCTGGAAGGGCTAGAACGTTCAGGGGTACTGTCCAAGGTGGACTGGAGCGAGTGGGCCACACCCATTGTTCCTGTCATGAAGCGTTCGTTGAGCAACAAGCCGGGGGAACCTGGGAAGGTTCGCATATGTGGCAATTTCAAGATCACTGTTAATCCAGTTCTTCACATGGTGCAATATCCGTTTCTGCGGATTGAAGATATCTTCGCTTCGCTGTCTGGCGGGAAACACTTCACCAAGATAGACCTGGCGCAGGCGTACCTACAGATGGAAGTTGATGAAGCGTCACGCCAGTATCTCACGATCAACACACATAAGGGTTTATATCGGTATAATAGACTGGTTTTTGGAGTGGCATCGGCTCCAGCGATTTGGCAAAGGGCCATGGAGCAGGTATTGCAGGGAATCCCAGGCACACAATGCTACCTGGACGACATCCTGATTACAGGAGATGACGATAAGGATCACCTCGCGAATTTGGAGCAGGTGCTCATCAGATTGAAAGAATATGGGCTCAGAGTTAATCGCCAGAAATGTGAGTTCTTTCAAAAGCGAATCTCGTACTGCGGCCACGTCATTGACCAGGAGGGGCTTCATAAGTCACCTGACAAGATCGAAGCTGTTGTGAAAGCTCCCGCTCCGGAAAATGTATCCCAGTTGAGGTCGTTCCTTGGGTTGGTTAACTATTACCACAAGTTTCTTCCAAATTTATCCACGGTGTTACACCCGCTAAACACTCTTTTGCAAATGGGAATACCATGGAAGTGGAGCGATGATTGTAAGCGGGCTTTTCAAAAGAGCAAGGCACTGATCACCTCTAAGGAAGTGTTGGCTCACTTTAACCCAACACTGCCTATTCGCTTAGCTTGTGATGCTTCTCCATATGGTATTGGGGCAGTGCTCTCACATAAGTTTCCAAATGGCTCGGAAAGGCCAGTCGCGTTCGCATCCAGATCATTGACCTCCGCTGAGCGCAACTATGCTCAGATAGATAGGGAGGCTCTCAGCCTCGTGTGGGGAGTTAAGAAATTTAACCATTACCTGCAAGGCCAAAAGTTTACGCTGCTGACAGATCACCAGCTGTTGGTTTCCATCTTCAACCCTAAGAAGGGTGTTCTGGTAATGACGGCGCAGAGGCTTCAGAGATGGTCCCTTTTCCTAGGGGCACATCAATATGATATTGAATTCAAAGGTACAAAGCAACATGGTAATGCTGATGGGCTGTCGCGCCTGCCACTACCTACAGCGGAAGAGGCACCGGCAGTTGACCCTGTCAAGATATTTCACTCGACCATCATCGAATGCTTACCAGTCACCAATGCGGGTATTGAGAGAGAGACCCGAAATGACCCGACACTGTCTCGGGTCTACGACTTGACAGTGAAGGGATGGCCAGCACATGGCGAACCACTGTTACCAGCATTCTCAGCCAGACGAGAACAGCTGTCCGTATGTCAAGGAACATTGATGTATGGAACAAGGGTGATTATTTCTCCTAAATTAAGGGAGAGAGTTCTGAAAGAATTGCATGAAGGTCATCTGGGGGGAGTCAAGATGAAAAGCCTTGCTAGGGCTTATGTGTGGTGGCCAGGTATCGACAAACAAATAGAGGATCTGACTAAAAGCTGCTCAGGGTGCCAGAAAGTTCAAAATGCACCTCCAATTGCACCGCTGCATCCGTGGGAATGGCCTTCAACCCCATGGCAACGTGTGCATATCGACTTTGCAGGTCCATTCATGGATTCCATGTTTTTGATAGCAGTAGACGCGCATTCTAAATGGCCAGAAGTGATTAAGTTGTCGACCACTACCTCTGAGAAGACGATCGCAGTTCTAAGAACCATATTTGCAAGGAATGGGTTGCCGGAACAAATATGTTCAGACAACGGACCACAGTTCGTGTCAGAAGAATTCCAGAAATTCATGAAAAAGAATGGGGTGAAACACTATACGTCTGCCCCATATCATCCGGCTACAAATGGGTTGGCCGAGAGATTTGTACAAACGTTCAAAAAGGCAATAAAGGCCATGAGCGAAGACCATATTCCACTACAACACAAGCTGGACAATTTCCTGATGGCGTATCGAAATGCCACGCATGCAGTGACAAATCAAAGCCCCGCCATAATGTTCTATAACAGGAGGTTGCGGTCCCGGTTGGATTTGTTAAAACCCAATGTGCGAAGGGAAGTCGAAAACAAGCAATTCCAGCATGTAAATAACAAGGCCACTCGTAGTTTCGAAATAGGACAACCAGTGTTGGCCAGGGACTATAGGGATGATAAATGGCAATCCGGAACAATTCGTGCCCGACAAGGACCCTTGATGTACACGGTAGACGTTGGAGAGAACGTAATATGATGTCATGCTGACCAACTTGTGGAATCGAGAACAAGGGTCGACCCCATGTCTACGGCAGAGACACCAGTTGAAGAATTTATTGAGCCTGTAGCATCTACCTCAAACTCGAACGTACATGATGATGTTCAATCCATAGGAGAGCAAATGGATGAGTCATCCCAGCAACGAGAACCAGAGACCCCTGAAAGGCGTTATCCAGCCCGGATCAGGAGGCCTCCTCAGAGACTGAATCTTTGAACAGTTTTGTGTGAAAATTGTATATATGTTATCCATGTAATGTTTAATTTGGGGTGTACACTGTTAAGCTAAAAGGGGAGGAATTGTAGTGTATGTAACCTGTACCACCTTAAGAGGATACCTTAAGGTGATGGACTACTTTTTGATGGCTCCTGTACATTGTAGTACCGGTGGTGACCACACCGGTATATAAACCCTGCGGAGCAAAGTGCATCCCAGTTCAGCCCTGACCCTCAATCACTAAAGACCTGTTTAATTATTTCTGTAGTCTGTGTCCTGTTATTCAGCATAACTACATTTGAAAACACAGACTCAACATTATGCATGAAGAATGTCCACTTGGACAAGGTAGCAGATACCACCAACCCATATGGAATCCTACTCCAGCAAGGGTCAGTGCCCTCAGGAGAGGCAGTGGGCCTGGATTATCTTTTTGAATACGCATTTACTGCCATTGTTTTCTCCAGCTCTTACCATTTTCACAATTGTTTCCATAAAAACCTTGGTCACAGGTGCAACTAAAAGCATTCGCCAATTCAATGCACATGCCTCTTCTGTTGCAGGTTGTTGCCTTGCATTGCACTGTAGAGACATTAGCACAAGCATCAACATTATCACTCAAATGTGATGTATTCACGAATAAATCATTTGCAGATTCATTATTTACATTATGTAGTCGGATTGGCTGCTGAGAATGCATTAATGAAACAATAATGCACATCTGCATAACCACCAGGGAATAGAGACCAGGCATCCAACAAAAACACAGGTCAATCCTACAAATTAAGCAGGCTATCTTCAATTTTTTTTGCTGTAATGTGTGTGTATCATATTAATCTTCCATCACACGTCAATGTATTGAAGGATGTGGCCAATATTTGTGTTTGAAAACAATTGCTGCTTCACCTTGGCTGGGAACAGGATTTCAACTTCATTAGTGAATGAAATGGAGGTTTTGGGAGGATACTTACATCAGTGGATCTTCTGGTTCCAGCTCATATCCTCAAACACAATGCAGTGTAACCAGTAGCAAGAGAGGATTACTGAGAGGCCTATTAGCGCTGACAGAAAACCTGAGGTTTGGGCTGAGGAAGGCGGGCAGGTAAGCACCAACATAGAGCCAGTAGGAAGAAAGAACTGCTGACAGATCCCATGGCAGGGGTGGCGATGAGTGGCAGAAGGGTACAGGTGAGCATCGGGTCAAGGTACCTGACTGGGGAGCAGCTACAGGCAGTGGGAAGGAGTCTCTGGAGTTAGGTTCACTGGGAGGAGAGACCAGTGGGAGTAATGTTGGCCAGGTGTAAAGGCAGCAGGCAACAAGCCTTGGAAAATACAAAGATAGGGCCTTAAAAAAAGTATCAGGGAAAGAAATCAAAAGAACAACAGAGACGGGACAAGACTGACAGAATTTAACTATAGACAGCTACTGCTTCAGTTAAGTCTTCTGGTCTATGAAAGAGCAGGAGATCAGTGCTGAGGGAACCATGTCACAATGAATATTAATGATCTTGATGAAGGTGTTGGGGGAACTGTCCATTAGTTCATGGATAACACACAGATTTATGCTTGGATGTTAGGACCTTGGATGAGAAAGAAAAAACTACAAACAGATCTCGATGCAATGAGGGAATGGGTCCACATCTGCTAGATGGCATTTAACATAGATACGTGTAGGGTAAAGCATGTGGGTAGGGCTTTTGCCAAGCATGCCCACACTATGCAGGGTTTCTCACTAAAGCCTATTGAGTGGGAAATAGTCCCAGGTGTTATAATGCATGAGTCTCTAAATAAATGTTTATTATGATCATAAATGAGTATGATGAGTGGTGAAAAACAAATAGAACATTTGGATGTATAGCTCAGATAATCCAATATAAGACAAAAAGCACCATAGTGTCCTTGTACAAGACCATGGTTAGGCTTCATCTAGAATACTGTGTCACGATTTGGTCCCCTTACATGGTGGGTGATATACAGGTGCAAATGAACTCATGTAAATTAATGCAAAAGTTTGATAACACATGAACCGAAACCTGAGGAATTTGTGGCCTCTCTGAGACCCCTCTGGAACCCTAGGGACTTTGCAAACCTATATGCAGTAATCAACAAGTCTGGGCAATTATATAAAAGCTAAAATTATTGGCTTAAGTAGGAACGAATGCAATGGTTACAAATGGGAACTAATTTTGTATTTGTGATCTACATTTGCTTAAAAGACATGCACTGCCTTAATGAGCAAAGACTCTGTCCAGTGTGATACTGAGCTATGGAGGCCAAAAGATCCCATTTCATTCATGGGCTGTGCTGAGTTAGCCAGAGCAACAGTTGGAAAACTGCAGCTGACTTTGCTGTAGGGTCAGTTCTAATTCAAATGTTCAATAGTCGCCGCATCTAGACGAGTACAGCACAGAAGGAGGCCGTTCAGCCCATCGAGTCTTCACCAGCTCTTTCAAAGAGTTGGTCCCACTCCACGCTCTTTCCCTGCAATTTTTTCTCCTTTAAGTATTTATCCTATTCCCTTTTGAAGGTTACTATTGAATCTGTATTCACCACCCTATCAGGTAGTGCATTCCAAATCCTAATCACTTGTTGAGAGAGAGGGCCTTGGTTACACATGTGGAACAGAAAAGTAAACCCCAAACACATCCCATAGGTCAAGAGACCAAGCGGCCATTTCATACCAGAATATTTGCTTAACTCCAATGACTTTCATTCCCTGTGGATGGCAGGTGGTGATGATTCGGAAACACCGCTAGATTGCCTTACACTTCCTTACTTAACGGGCAAATGCTAAATGTTACTGTTACTATTTCTCATTGAAACTTATAAAATTCTAACAGGACTGGAGAGACTGGATGCAGGAAGGATGTTCCCGGTGGCCGGGGGGTCCAGAACCAGGGGTCACAGTCTAAGGATAAGGGGTAAGCCATTTAGGACAGAGATGAGGAGGAATTTCTTCACCCAGAGAGTGGTGAACCTGTGGAATTCTCTACCACAGAAGGCAGTGGAGGCCAATTCATTAAATATATTCAAGAAGGAGTTGGATATATTTCTTAAGGCTAAAGGGATCAAGGGATATAGGGAGAAAGCAGGGACAGGGTACTGAATTTGGATGATCAGCCATGATCTCATTGAATGGCGGAGCAGGCTCGAGGGGCCGAATGGCCTACTCCTGCTCCTATCTTCTATGTTTCTATGTTACTATAATATAAAGAGAAATCAATAGCAATAAATCATTATCAGACTTTCTGGGCTAGAGATGGTGAGTGATATAGAGACCTGGAACTACCGTAACGCAAATGCATTATCCTGCAATTATTGACATTGAAGGACATATGCCATACATTCTCCCACTGTATCTAAATCAGCCTGAGGTCTGTTAATATTTTCCATAATCCTAACTCTCATCAACCCCTTTGTGTAATCAGCAAACATAAGGACTGTATCACCTGATGCCTTCATCCAGTTCATTAATAAAGAAAATGAAGAGCGACTGCCCTAATATGGATTCCTGTGGTACTCCATTAGCGACCGGGCCCCGCACAGAGCTTTTGCTATTAATAATTACTATTAATAAGTGAATGTAATCAATTTGCAATCCAACTTAAAATTTGACCCCGATATAATGCGACATGCAATGGAATACAGAAATGTGAGCTGATTAAAATATGAACCAATGGCAAGTGCTTAATCAGCTCTCAATCTTTTACAATACTAAATCTGCTGAAAACAGCACTACTGCCACATTAATGAGAGAGAATCGTATTTCATGTATGTATTTACTTGGAGCACTAAAATCAGAAAATATACAACATTTTTTTAGGGCAAGTTGTCTGATCTATGTAGGGCAATGCCTCCTTCATATACTTCAGTTAATCCAGATATCTGTGGCTCTCTTTCTCACACAAGGTCCTGCACACCCACTAACCCTATCTCACCCTTGCCTCTGGCTCAGTCCGATTGTGGGTTCATAGTCCCACTCCAGAGACTTGAGCACAAAAATCTAGGCTGACACTTCAGTGCAGTGCTGAGGGAGTGCTGCACTGTTGGAGGTGCCGTCTTTTGGATGAGACGTTAAACCAAGGCCCTGTCTGCTCTCTCAGGTGGACATAAACAGATCCCATGGTGTTATTTCAAAGAAGAGCTGTGGAGTTATCCCCAGCCCAATATTTATCCCTCAATCAACATCACTAAAACAGATTATCTGGTCATTATCACATTGCTGTTTGTGGGAGCTTGCTGTGCACAAATTGGCTGCTATATTTCCTACATTATAACAGTGACTACACTTCAAACATACTTCATTGGCTGTAAAGCGTTTTGGGATATCCTGAGGTCATGAAAGGCGCTATATAAATGCCAGTCTTTTTCAAAACCTCCTCAGTTTTGCTCCACTTTATCCGAGGTATCTTCTCTAGCTGTAAGTCCCAGTTGCACGTGCTCCTACAATTCCGAATCACTGCTTGGCCCCACTACACAATCAGCTAAATCTTCATTTACTGTTCTGACGAAAGGTCTTCGACCTGAAACGTTAACTCTGTTTCTCTCTCCACGGATGCTGCCCTGGCCTGCTGCATTTTTCCAGCGTTTTCTGTTGTTACTTCTTCATTTACTGTGTTCTGCTCTTTGGAACTATCTCCCCAAAACCACTTTTTCTTGCTACCTTCCTCTTTCAAAAGCCTCTTAAAACCTATTCCTTCAATTGTCCTTTTGACTCCCCCGCCATTTTTTTTCACCGCCTGCTCAGAATCATCCTTTCTTTCTTGTAAAGTGCCCTGAAACTTTAGTATAGCAGCTCCCACATAAAAACTCACGTTGTCGCTGTGAAAAGCATTTAACTGGTAATTGCAGTGGTTTTAAAACTTTTCTGTGGGAGGAACCCCCTACTAACACTGATAGACTCCAAGGAATCCCATCGTAACTTCCCGGAAGGAAATTAATCAAACAAGCTTCTTCCTGCTAGAAAACACATTTTCTTGGTACACAGCAACAACTGGAGCCTATTTACGAGTGAATAGTTGGAATATCTGAACAATGGCCTAGAAATTCAGTCGCGCCACTTTTGGTGCGCTAAAGTCGGGCGGGCGCTAAAGTTAGCGCCCGCCGGAAAGTGTAGGCCACTTCGCCGAAATTCAGTAGATTTGTCCAAGGAGTTTGGGCGAGCGCTGAAACTGGCGTTGCACTCCTATCTTTAAGCGCTAAGCCGGCGGTGCGGACTGATAACGCCGAGGCCGGGCGCAGCGCAGGTGCGGTCATGTTTTGATTGACAGCAGACACCCTGACGCCGGCCAGCTCTTAAAGGGGGAAGGGTCGACTTGGTCTGCTGCCACGCCCTGGATAGTGGAGCCCTGCAGCTAGGCCTGAACACTGCCGGTGGACCCAAATAGCGCCTGAAGCCATGCAGAAGGCCCGTGAACGAGCGCAGCGCTTCTCAGAGCATGCTTTGAGGGTGCTGCTTAAGGCTTTTGAAAAGAGAAGAGAGATCTTGTGCCCGGACAGTGGCAAGAAGGCTCCCAGGAGGCAGTACAGGAGAGCCTGGAGGGAAATCGCCCACAGGATGTCATCCACCAGCGATGTCCCGAGGAGTGCGGAACAATGCCGCAAGAAGTACAACGACCTCACTCGGATGGTCAGGGCGAGTACCCTTTCCAGTGTCCTCCTCATCCTTGCATGTGCACCTCACATTATGGGCAAAGGGACCTCAAAGGCCTAATGGCCAGCCCTCCTCCAGCAGCTATGGCACTGGCATGATCATCAATAGCACTTTCTGCACTTTACACACTGGCCAAGCTATTCGACCATGGGAGGCAGTGCACACAACAACAGGGCAACACACTGGCCAAGCTATTCGACCATGGGAGGCAGTGCACACAACAACAGGGCAACACACTGGCCAAGCTATTCGACCATGGGAGGCAGTGCACACAACAACAGGGCAACACACTGTACTTAGAGGCTGTCCTTTCTCTTGCAGGCCAAGCTGGCGAAGAATATGAAGAGCCGGAATGTCACCGGGGGAGGCCGTGGCCAGTTCCAGGAGCTCAGCGACCTGGAGGAGCACGTGGCTCGACTCATGCGTGGCCGGGTGGTTGGCCCCGTTGCTGTTGGAGATGCCGACCCTGTGCTGGGCCCCAATGGTAAGGACATGACCGTTTGGACCTCTTTCGTTCCCCTTGCGCTTCAGATCTACATCCTTTGCCACTGTCCGACCAATGCGCATAATGCCACCACTCATGCCTCCCTCGCTGACGCCCTGTCCTCACTCTAAAGCTACTCTTGTGCCTTCCTGCTTTCAGCTGGTGAGGAGGAGGTCCATGAAGCTGAGTGTGCCAGTCCCTTGGAAGAGGAGGACGTCGAGGGCCAAGAGGAAGGCGGCACATCAGGGGAACCCTCATCCGCGCCAGGGGATGGCAATGGAGGGGACACGTCTTGCCTGGAGGAGAGCCAGGGGGAAGTGTTGCAGGGGGGTGCAGCTCCTGGGCCCAGTGGCGTCCAGGCACGCGGGAAGGGTCGGGCAGCACGGCGGCCTTCACCCCAGAGGGGGGAAGTGTTGCAGGGGGGCGCGGCTCCTGGGCCCAGTGGCGCCCAGGCACGCGGGAAGGGTCGGGCAGCTCGGCGGCCTTCTCCCCAGATGGAGAGTCCGCCCTCCAGTCCGGAGACGGTCCTCGCCCAGGAGGTGCGCCTCCTTGATGAAATGTCCGCGGCCTCCGAGCGGCGCCACAACGAGTTCATGGGGGTTGTGGGACAGTTGCCTCAGGCCATTGAGTCCCTGGCTCATAGTGTGGCCGCTTTCGGGGACTCACAGGCCAGGGGTGTGGAACAACTCGCGGCAGCACAGACCAGGGGTGTGGAACAACTCGCGGCAGCACAGGCCAGGGGTGTCGACCAACTCGCGGCAGCACAGGACGCGAGTCGCGAGTTCATGAGTGGTGCCGTGCAGACACTGGCTGATCTGATGCGGGCACAGAACAGGGCAGTTCGGGCACTCACTTCTGCCACACTCGCTGTGACACGGAAGCATCGACAGGGCACCCGCCGCCCTGCTGCAGCACAGCGGTCTGGCCTCCACCAGATTGCTGCGCTTGCTGCAGTGCCAGCCCGGCCGAGTGCCTGTGTCTCTGGCGACCAGCGAGCGCCTGGCATCAGCCAGCTTGCCCCCATTGCTGCAGCCGCCACTGCCACTCCCCCAGCCAAGGTGCGACGAGCTGCTGCAGAGACTGATGCTGCCCAGCCACAGCTGCAGCAGTCAGCAGCCGGCCCCTCCAGGGCCGGACCTCGTCTAGGCCGACCCCCAAGGGCATCTGCCGATACGCTTGGTGCCCCTCAGGAGCCTTCCCCCAGCCTTCCAACACCCACAGGGCCCAGGTTGAGGCGGAGCAACAGGTCGGGCAGGGGCCGGAGAAGCCTGCACAAGGACTCGCCCTCTCGGCACACCAAGTAGAGGGTGTGGCCAGCTGTTTTTTTTATATGGGGGTGTTTGTGTTCTGGAGGGGGGGGGCTTATTTTGGAAAGGCCGAAGATGAAGGCCAATTGGATTGACAAGTTTTGTTATTCCTCCCCAGGTTGTGGGAGTGAGATATGTTTTTCACTTTTTTGGGGGTCTTGTCTGTTTTTCTGTTTCATGTGGGAAGGGCCCTGAGTTTGTTAAATAAAGCTTTTTATTTATTCAGCTTGTCCAGGTGTCATGTTTCAAGTGGTTGTTGCGTTAACCGGCTGAGGGCTTGCGGAGCAGCTGCATTCAGGTGCGTTCATTGCCACAAGCCATTCCCTGACAGGGGGCCTAGAAGTGTCGTTCAATAAGCCGCCGGCGGACGGCCCTTGGACCTTGTGGCTCCCTTCTGGGCTGGTACTCCTCATCCTCCTCCTCCTCCTCCTCATGGTCCTCGTGCTCGTCCTCCTGAGGTGGTGGCCCAACGTGAGGTGGCAGTGCCTGAGTCCTTCGGATAGCCAGGTTGTGCAGCATGCAGCAAACGACGACGAACTGGGAGACTCTATCCGGCGAATACTGTAGAGATCCGCCGGATCGATCCAGGCAGCGGAACCGTTGCTTCAGGACGCCAATCGTTTGCTCTATGATGTTCCTTGTGGCTTGATGGCTTTCGTTGTATGCCTCCTCCGCAGGGGTCCTGGGCGCGCGGAGCGGGGTCATGAGCCATGTACACAAAGGGTAGCCCTTGTCCCTAATAAGCCATCCCCTTGGTGGAGGCTGTGCCTCGAACATGTCAGCCACAGTAGTCTGGCGCAGGATAAATGCATCGTGGCTGCTTCCTGGAAAGCGGGCATTGACAGCTAGGATGCGCTGCCTGTGGTCACACACCAGCTGTACATTAAGGAAATGGTAGCCCTTCCGGTTGCGGTAATCCTCGGCATTGTCGATAGGTGCCCGCATAGCCACATGCGTGCAGTCAATGGCGCCCTGCACCATGGGGAAGTCGGCGATCCTGGCAAATCCAACTGCACGCTGCTCCTGCCTCTCTAGGGTCATGGGGAAGGAGATGAATTGGTGTCTCCTTGCGAAAAGGGCATCGGTGACCTGCCGGATGCAGCGATGCACGGCGAACTGGGAGATGTTCGCTATGTCCCCAGCAGCAGCTTGGAAGGAGCCGCTTGCATAAAAGTTCAGAGCCACCGTGACCTTCACTTCCACCGACAGAGAGGTCCTGCACATCAGCTGTGGATGCAGATCTCTGTGAAGCAGCTGGCAGATCTCTGCAACCACCTCCCTTCTGAAGCGCAGCCTCTTAACACAATGCGCGGCAGTCATGGTGAGATAGGACACCTGCTGCCGGTATTCCCTGAGTGGGTAAGGCCTACGTTGCCGACGCCTGATGGCCCCTCTGCGTCTAGGCATGGCTGGCCCTCTCACACAGCGTCTGCGAGCCCTTCGCACATAATGCTGGAACTGAGGGTTGGAGCCCCATGCAGCCCCCATAATGAACTTGCAAACAGTGAAATCACAAAGAGTCAAATTTCCAAGCTCTGGCCAGAAGCCAAAAATACCTCTCCTATGTTGTCCCAAATCAGTAAGGTCTGTTCCTTGGTCTGTGTCCAGAAATCCAAAGCACTAAAGTCATTGCAGCAAAATGGCTGGCCTTTATAGTTCAGTGAAAGTGCCCTTTAATTAGCGCTCCCCGAGGCCCGCAGGGCCTCTGCTGCGTTCCACTTCACAGTTCTTAACAGCGCCACGCCCACATTGGGCGGGCGCCACTGAATTTCCAGTTTGGGGCGCACAAACAGCGTTGCACGACGAAATGACGTCATAAGCTGCGCGCGCAGCTGAGCGGGCGCTAACACTTTGCGCCGGCGCTAAATGTCAACTGAAGTTGGGGCGAGGCGCAGATCGCGCTGCGCCCGGGCGCTAAGCGCCTAGCGCTGGAAATCTACCCCTCTTATGGCGTTAACGGCTGGCGAACGCAACTGAATTTCTAGGCCCATGTTCCTAAATAAAGAAATCTGATGGCACATAACCCCATGGACACCCGGGACACCTTGTTGTTATTGTCACGTCTGCTTTGCAATTGTAGAGAGGTATGAGAAAGTAGTACTTACATTGTTGGCACACAAAATAATTATGGCCAGGGCAATTTTCATCATTCCAGTTCTGGTTACTGAGCATCAGAACACAATTCTCTTCTCCATAGAAGAAGGAGTAGTGGTTGTTGGGCTCTCCCTCTGCCCAGTTTGTGTACGACACCATTCTACCTGAGCCAGTGTAGCACCAGTTTTGCTGACATTTTGCCACTCCAATCCAGACTTCGTTGCCATCTGCAATTAATGCTAAATACTGCTGCTGGTTTGTGTTGTAGACTTCAGCTAGTCCATCAAACCTCCAAGTACAATATTCTTGGGAATCTTGGAATGAATTTACAGATCTGTGTAACCGGTAGACTACACTTTCAGAAATATATGGACAACCTAAACAAACGAGAAAGAAAAAACACAACCATGCATTAAATGTATTTGTGACTAAGATTCCCAATGAATAGGCTTGAATTCTTTGTGAACTATTGTAATGATAAAGACTGAACAAGCTATGATACGTTTATACAGCTGTTAAATTCAGGTTAGTAAGATTGGTTATAATATATGAATTAGTTTCACAACTAGATTTCTAAAATCTATGTCTACATCCTTGTAATCACTTAGTTGCAAAAATAAAGACATGACATGTAATAAGTTATCGTACCAGACATGGAAAGGATTGTGATAATATTGCTCCACATGCTGACAGAACTGAACCCAGTGAAAACAGCAGAAAATTCACTTTATCAAAGGAAACAGCTCTTGTGTAAAAGGAAATGGCCAAACAGTCCTCGATTGCAATAAAAATAATGATTTAATGAAGCACCAATTTTAAGTCAAATAAACAAGCACCACAAGACTTGGATCTTTTTTTCCTGTTTACTAAGGTGTTGCATAATTAAAATTAACTTGCGAAACAAACTGACCTAAAAATATTTTGATGTTGTTCCTCCCCTTTCTTTGGAGATTTTGGTATAGTCCAAAATCAATTGAGGAACCATTTTACAAAAAAAACACAGGAGAAAGTGCAAAAAAGATGTACACGGTGATAATAATGCAGTTAGTTTTAGCATAATTATGGATAAGGACAAAGAAAAATCAGGAGTAAGGGTGCTAAATTGGGGGAAGGCCAATTTTACTAGGTTGATTTAGCAAAAGTGGACTGGAAGCAGTTACTTGAAGATAAATCAATGCCAGAGCATTGGGAGTCTTTCAAGAGGGAGATACATGGGGCTGGATTTTACCAGCCCTGAGGGGGCGGGCTTGGAGGCGGGACTGCTGGGAAAATTGGAAAAAATGACGGCGGGTTCCAATCCTGCCGTCAACCCGCCTCCGCACAACTTTGCCAGAGGCGGGCTTGCAGAGTCAGTTTCGGTTGCGCCTCCAAGCGGTGGGATAGACCCTTAAGACTCTTAACTACCACTTACGTACCTCTATAATCTCATTTTGAGAGGCCTTTCAAATTGTGCCACATTTCCAGCATGCTGCACGTCTCCCCTGAAACACGCCAGCTAATCCTGTCGGGTTGACAAGTGGCTGGCTTCCCAACAGCTGCAGCTCCACCATAAAAACGGAGCTCTCAACAAGGCTCAGTTGCAGGTGGCAGAACTTTGTTGTTTCAGGTCTTGGAGAACTTTTTGCCGGTCCACTGATCTTGGAAGTGGTGAAGCTAAGATCCATCTCCACTGTGACCTCCTGGGAAAACCCTCTCCCCACATTGACTGAGCGCTTCCTCAACGGAGATATCTACCAGCAGCATGGGAACCATTTATTTCCTTTCATCCTGGCCTCAGATTCGGAGGACGAGCAGCTGCGGCAGCAGCAGGACCAGGCACAACAGCAGCACCAACAGCAGCAGCAACTGGAGCGCCAACCTGCTGCTCACCCACCTGATGGTGCACAGGGCAGAAGGCGCCAGCACAGGGAAGCACGTCGCCACAGGAGATACCCCCAAAACAGGGTTTACTGGATGAGAATGAGCTTCCGCAATATGACTGAGCAGCAGTGCCAAAGGAGGCTGAGACTTTTGCGAGAGGTAGTCGGTGACATCTGCGCACTGCTGCACCAACACCTGGAACCCAGAGGAGTGTGTGGACACCTCTTACCAGTGGCTGTCAAAGTCACCACCGCCCTCAACTTTTTTGCTTCAGGCTCCTTCCAGGGATCATCAGCAGACATCAGCGGCATCTCCCAGTCGGCCGCACACACTTGTATCACGCAGCTTACCGATGCCCTCTTTGCAAAGGTGCATAATAACATACACTTCTCCATGGATCAAGCAAGTATAACCGCGTGTGCGGTCGGCTTTGCAAATATGGCAGGCTTGCCAAGGGTGCAGGACGTCATAGACTGCACACATGTGGCCCTTAAGGCACCCCATCACAACCCAGCTCTTTTTGTCAACCGCGAGGGCTTCCACTCCCTCAACGTGCAGCTGCTGTGTAACCAGAAGAAGGACATTTTGCATGTTTGCGCCAAGTACCCTGGCAGTTGCCATGACTCCTTCATCCTGCGGCAGTCTAATGTGCCTCCGTTGTAGGCTAGGGTGTACCTGTAGGATTTAGTTAAGATTCTATAACCATTTTTATATAACTATAATATGTGAAATTGTATGTTAAAAGCCTAAAAGCCTGTATAAAATGGCGTTTGGCTAAGAGCAAAGCAGGATGGGATTATGCCAACCTGATTAAAAACCTCTGGTTCAAATTACTGAAGTAACGGAATGTTGTGCTAAGTTTATGGAGACGAGGAATTCAGCAATATTATGCTTAAAGAGATAAAAACTAGAGAAAGAGATAAGAGTTGGAGACATCCTTCATTGGTATATGTTGTGTATGTACCTTTAAGAGAGAACTGTTTTACAGCTCCTGTATACTGTAGTACCGGCAGTGACCACACCTCTATATATAAAGCCGGAGCAGGCTTCTGTACTTCAGTCGTGAGACAACTCTAATCTAGTAAACACCTGTTGATTGTTAAGTTACAGCCTCCGTGTAGTTCTTGGGGAAACATCCTATTTAAAGAATCACGGATCTAACAGTGGCGACGAGGTTGATTCGAATCTGCCTGCAACTCTGCATTTCCCATCAAGGAGTCGCTCCGGGAGGACGGTGGAAGAAAGTCGAGGCCAGAAGCACGGGCGTCGACCACGAGCAACCACCCAGTCATCCAGCAGCAAGTGAACATCGCAGGAGTGGCTGTTGAGAGCCACGACGATCCAGCAACAGACTGGCAACAGGTGCAGCGCACACCCTTCCTGGACAGCGGCGGCGGGAGCCGACCGACGGCATAGAAAAGCCGAGCAGCGTCGACGGGGTAAGAGAGAGGGTGAAGCGCACAGGGCGCGGCCGGGGGTTAAAGAACCGAGCGGCGTTGAGGAAAAACAAGCAGAGAGCGAGAGAGGGTAAAGCAGCAGCCGGGTTCAGGACCGAGCGACGGCAATGGGAAAGGCGCACAGGAGAACGCGCAGAGCACAGCCAGGGCTCAAGGGCTGAACCGCGTCCGTGGGGAGAAGAAGGGAGGGCGCGGGAAACGCCATTGAGCCGCGGAGAAGAAGGGAGAGCGTGGGAGACGCCATTTTTTTTTTAAGCTGCAGCGGAGAAGAAGGGCGAGCGCGGGAAGGAAGGAAAGCGCGGGAGACGCCATTTTGTTCCAGCGGAGAAGAAGGGAGAGCGCGGGAGACGCCATTTAGACAGTTAAATTACACCCTGGGATGGCGAAGAATGGCAGTATCACGGCGTTCGACAATGAAGTCGAAGGTTGGGTGACATATGTGGAACACATTGAGGTGTACTGCAGGGCGAATGAAGTGCCAGATGCTAGGAAAGCACTGGTTTTGTTAAATTACATGGGTGCAAAAACCTATGGCTTACTGCGAAACCTGATAACCCTAGAGAAGCCCGTGGAGAAGAATTTCGAAAGTATAGTAGAAATCCTACAGGACCACTTAAGCCCCACACCGCTGCTGATAGCAGAAAGATTTAAGTTCCACAAAAGGAACCAGCATAAAGACGAAAGTAATGCTGAGTACTTAACGGAACTGCGCAAGTTATCGAAACACTGCCAGTTTGGAGCGGGACTATCAGATACGTTAAGGGACAAGTTTGTGTGTGGGCTTCAAAGTGAAGGAACCCAGAAACGGCTTTTATCAGAAAAGGATCTTACGCTGGACAAGGCTTTCAGCATGGCAGTATCACACGAAGCAGCCGCACGGGGCGCTGCAGAGATACAATGGAGACCGCAAGAATACGGCACCAATGAAATGTCATATGGAGCAGGGAAGTGTTATCGCTGCGGCAGAACAACACACGATCAGAAGGATTGTTGGTTCAAGGACCAAGTGTGCAGACAGTGTGGAAAAACAGGACACATAGCAAGAGTCTGCAAGTCAGGGAAGAAAACCAACAGCAAGAAATCTCCACAGGAGAAGTACAAAAAGGTACATAAGGTGATGGACAGTAGTTCAGACGAACAGGGAAATGATACAGACTCTGGAAGCAAGGAGCTGGGTTGTCTGAAACTACATAAGGTAACCAAAATGGAGGATCACCAGACTATCTGGGTCACACTCAAGATAGACGGAGTCCAAGTGAAAATGGAATTGGACACTGGATCAGCCCTAACAGTCATAAACCAAAGGGACTACAAGCGGCTATTTCCACATATACCCTTGAAAGCTACAGAGATTGTCTTGAAGACGTACACGGGGCAAAAAGTCTACCCCAAAGGAAAAATAAGGGTGAAAGTGATATACAAAGGCCAGGAAATACCTAAAATGGACCTATATGTATTGCCAGATGGAGGACCACCACTACTAGGACGTGAATGGATCCAGAAGATACAATTAGATTGGCATTCCATACAGGCACTGAAGGTTGAGGCCAAAAAGGATGACGACGCCACACCTGGGCGACTGTCAAAAATGCTAACTGACGCACAAGAAGTGTTCCAGGAGGGACTCGGAACACTAAAAGGCATAACAGCAACGATTAAAATAGAGGAAAATGCAAGTCCAAAGTTTTTTAAGGCCAGCCTTATGCGATCCGACCAGCCGTTGAAGCAGAGCTGGAAGGGTTGGAACGTTCAGGAGTACTGTCCAAAGTAGACTGGAGCGAGTGGGCTACACCCATCGTCCCTGTAATGAAGAGGTCGTTGAGTAATACGCCTGGGGAACCAAAGAAGGTCCGCATCTGTGGGGATTTTAAGGTGACAGTGAACCCAGTCCTTCACACAGTACAATATCCGCTTCCACGGATTGAGGATATTTTCGCCTCGCTATCTGGAGGTAAACGCTTCACCAAAATTGATCTGGCCCAGGCGTACTTGCAAATGGAGGTAGAAGAAGCCTCGAAACAATACCTCACGATCAACACTCATAAAGGTCTCTATCAATACAACCGACTGGTGTTCGGGGTAACATCGGCTCCGGCTATTTGGCAATGGGCAATGGATCAAATCCTGCAAGGGATTCCAGGGACCCAGTGTTATTTGGATGACATCCTGGTCACGGGCGAAAATGACAGTGATTGTAGTGTATGTACTTTGCAGAAGGAACTATATTCTGCAGCCCCTGTATACTGCAAGTACCAGTAGTGACCACCCCTGTATATAAGCCTGTGTAGTAACTTTTGCATAGTAGTTCCAGGTTGTCTCCATTCAGTAAAGACCTGTTATAACCAACTCCTGCAGTCCGTGTCTCAATTATACACGGACATAATACTGGCGACGAGCAGATACAAACTTACCTACAGTCTGCACCACCTCATGGGGATCCATCCCTGAAGCGAAGTTATCAGAGGTCGAGGCCAGAAGGAAGAAAGAAACAGAAGAAACGGGCGTCGACCGTGGGCATCCGCCTCTGATTCAGCGGAGTTGAAGATTTGCAGGAGAGGCTGTCGAGAGCGGGGCTTGGTTATCCTGTCGATGGTGCTTCAGCTAATCGGGCTGGTGGCAGGTAGTACACTGATCCTTCCTGGGCTGCGGTGGTCTAGAGCTCGAGCGGGTGGCTTTGCAGGGGGGCCGAGCAGCGTTGTCGGGAAGAGGAGAGAGAGAGAGGGTGGAGCACACAGGGCGCGGCCGGTGCTACGAAGCCGGGCAGTGTACAGACCCGAGAAGAGGGAGGCAAGTGTCCAACAGGGTTGTTCCGACGACGGGGAAATAATAAAAATTAAACGCGCAGAAAGCCGCGAGGAGCTGCAGTTTGCCACGGGAACTGCGGAGAGTGGCGTTAGCAGCAGCACGGGGGAAGTGCGCGAAGACCATAGGGCGTTGCCATCAAGGCATAAAACGCCAGCAACAGCGCTAGCAACAGCAGAGAAGACAGAAAGCGCGGGAGGCGCCATTTTGTTAAATCGGGGAAGAAGGCAAAGCGCGGGAGGCGCCATCTTAGATTTCCAAGATGCCGAAGACTGGCAATATCACTGCCTTTGATAATGCAATAGAAGACTGGACCACGTATGTGGAAAGAGTCGAGGTATATTGCGAGGCAAACGAAGTAGCCGATGAGAAAAAGGCATCGGTACTGCTAAACTTAATGGGCGCAAGAATGTATGGCCTATTACGGGACCTGATTACTCCAGCCAAACCGAAGGCGAAGAGTTTTAATGAAATTGTTGCTATCCTACAGGAACACCTAACTCCTACACCGCTGCTGATAGCAGAAAGATTTAAATTCCACAGGAGAAATTAGCATAAAGATGAGAGCAATGCTGATTACCTTATGGAACTACGCAAGCTATCAAAGCACTGCCAGTTCGGAGCAGGACTGGCAGATACCCTACGGGACAAATTTGTCTGTGGACTCCTGAGTGAAGGAACCCAGAAGAGGTTACTCTCAGAGAAAGAGCTGACGCTAGATAAGGCTTTCAGCGTGGCAGTATCGTACGAAGCAGCAGCAAGGGGCGCTGCAGAAATACAGCAAAAGCCACAGGAATACGGCACCCACGAAATGACACGGGGATTTGCAAAATGTTATCGCTGCGGCAGAACAACCCATGACCAGAAGGACTGCTGGTCCAAGGACAAAATATGCAGGCAATGCGGAAAGATGGGACACATTGCACGAGTTTGCAGGTCTGGGAAAAAGACCAACGACAACAAAAAGGCTACTAAGGAAACGTACAGGAAAGTACAAAAGATGACGGACAGTAGTTCCGAAGACCAGATGAGCGATAGTGAATCCGGGAACAAGAGACTAAGCTATCTCAAACTTCACAACGTAATCGCAAAAGAGGATCACCGAACCATTTGGGTCACCCTCACGATAGCAGGGTCCCAAGTCAAAATGGAATTGGATACACGATCAGCTCTAACCGTCATGAATCGACGAGACTACGAGCGGCTATTCTCACACATACCCTTGAAAGAGACATCCATTGTCTTGAAGACGTATACGGGGCAAAAAGCATACCCCAGAGGAAAAATAAGGGTGCCTGTCCAATACAACGGCAAGGAAATACAGAAATTGTATCTGTACATACTGCAAGATGGTGGACCACCGTTATTGGGACGTGAATGGATCAGAAAGATAAGTTTAGACTGGCACTCCATTCAGGCACTGACGGTGGCTGGTAAAAAGGATGACGACGTCACTCCTGGACGATTGTCAACAATCTTAGCTAACGCCAAAGAGGTATTTCAACAAGAACTGGGACTCTTAAAGGCGTAACCGCCTCGATAAAAATAGAAGAGAATGCAATTCCCAAGTTTTTCAAAGCAAGACCGGTACCATATGCAATTCGCCCAGCCGTCGAGGCAGAGCTGGAGAATCTGGAGAATGCAGGCGTGTTATCTAAGGTAGACTGGAGCGAGTGGGCGACACCCGTCGTTCATGCCATGAAGAAAATGTTAAACAATAAGTCTGAGGAGCCAAGGAAGGTTCGCATCTGTGGGGACTTCAAGGTGACGGTGAACCCAGTCCTTCACACAGTAGAATATCCTCTTCCGAGGATAGAAGATATTTTCGCCTCACTATCTGGAGGGAAGCGTTTTACAAAAATTGACCTAGCACAAGCATATTTGCAGATGGAGGTTGAAGAATCCTCTAGGAAGTATCTCATGATAAACACTCACAAAGGTCTTTACCAGTATAATCGATTGGTATTCGGAGTAGCATCAGCTCCGGCGATATGGCAAAGAGCGATGGAACACATCCTGCAAGGGATTCCGGGGACTCAGTGTTACTTGGACGACATCCTAGTGACAGGTGAAGATGACAGGGAACACCTTGCCAACCTAGAGCAGGTGCTCACTAGACTAAGTGAACATGGGCTACGAGCCAATCGCCCCAAGTGCGAGTTTTTAAAGAAACGGATATCGTATTGTGGCCACGTGATTGATGAAGAGGGGTTACATAAGTCCCCTGACAAAATTGAAGCGGTAATTAAGGCTCCAGCGCCTGAAAATGTGTCGCAACTGAGGTCATTCCTCGGACTGGTGAATTACTACCACAAGTTTTTGCCGAATTTGTCCACAATTCTGCACCCACTGAACGCCCTACTACAAACGGGAGTAGCATGGCAATGGAGCGATGAATGTAAGCGGGCCTTTCAGAAGGGTAAGGACCTAATCACTTCAAGAGAAGTATTGGCTCACTACAATCCATCACTACCGATAAGACAGGCGTGTGATGCGTCTCCCTACGGCGTTGGAGCGGTACTGTCACATAAATTCCTTGATGGTTCAGAGAGGCCGATAGCTTTTGCGTCACGCTCGTTAACTTCAGCCGAGCGTAACTACGCCCAGATTGACAGAGAGGCCCTCAGCCTGGTGTGGGGGGTGAAGAAGTTCAATCACTACCTGCACGGTCAGAAATTTACTCTACTAACTGATCATCAACCTCTTGTCTCCATTTTCAACCCTAAGAAGGGCGTCCCGATAATGACAGCACAACGGCTACAGAGGTGGTCCCTTTTCCTAGGGGCACACCAATATGACATCGAGTACAAAGGAACTAAACAGCATGGGAATGCTGATGGATTGTGGCGCCTACCGTTGCCGACGGTGGAAGATGAACTTGCAGTGGATCCAGTGGAGATATTCCACTCGGCCATAGTCGAATGTCTCCCTGTGATGAATGCAAACATAGAAAAGGAAACACGAAATGACCTGACACTTTCCTGGGTCTATGATTTAATGGTGAAGGGATGGCCAGCACATGGCGAACCACTGCTGCCAGCATTCTCGCCGAGAAGAGAACAGCTGTCAGTGTGCAGAGGAACCTTGATGTGTGGATCCAGAGTAGTAATTCCACCCAAATTGAAGGATAGAGTGCTCAATGAGCTTCATGAGGGTCATCTGGGAGGGGTAAAAATGAAGAACTTAGCCAGAGCGTTTGTGTGGTGGCCGGGAATCGATAGAGAAATCGAAGAGATGACCAAGAGCTGTACAGGATGCCAGAAGGTCCAAAACACCCCACCACAAGCCCCTCTACATCCATGGGAGTGGCCCTCATCTCCATGGCAAAGGGTGCACATTGATTTTGCTGGTCCATTTATGGACTCGATGTTTTTAATTGCAGTGGATGCACATTCAAAGTGGCCAGAGGTAATAAAAATGTCCTCAACCACCACAGAAAAAACTATCACAGTCTTACGAACCATATTCGCCAGGAATGGGCTGCCTGAACAGATTTGCTCCGACAATGGACCACAGTTTGTGTCTGAAGAGTTCCGGAGGTTCTTAAAGAACAATGGTGTTAAGCATTACACATCCGCCCCATATCATCCAGCCACCAATGGATTGGCCGAGAGGTTTGTTCAAACATTCAAGAAGGCTATCAAGGCAATGTGTAATGAAGATATACCCCTACAACACAAGATGGATAACTTCTTGTTTGCCTACCGGAATGCGACACATGCGGTTACCAACCAAACTCCAGCCATGATGTTCTTCAATCGAAGACGACGATGCCGCTTGGATTTGGTTAAGCCAAACATCAGAAGAGATGTGGAGAACAGGCAGTTTCAGAATATGAATGAAAGGCCGACCAGGAGTTTTAAGATAGGTCAACCAGTTTTGGCCTGGGACTACCGCACAGAGAAATGGCAGCCAGGAACGATCTGTACACGGCAAGGACCTCTAATGTATACCGTGGACGTTGGAGAGAGCATTGTAAGACGCCATGCTGACCAGATTCTAGAGTCACTGGGAAACGTCAACTCCACACCACGATCTGATACACCTGGCGATGGAACCGAAGTACCAATTGCATCTACCTCAGAATCGGTGGTATTGGAAGCAGACGAACCAAACAACGACATTGATCCCGACTCAACTTTGCCAGAAGAAGCTGATACCCCAAAGAGGCGTTATCTAGACAGAATCAGGAAGCCTCCTCAAAGACTGAACTTATAATTGCTTAACTTCAACTAATGTATCTAGCAACTGTAATTGTAAATATGTTATTTCATTGTTAATCGAATGTTATGTACTGTTTAGCTAAAAGGGGAGGAATTGTAGAGTATGTACTTTGCAGAAGGAACTATATTCTGCAGCCCCTGTATACTGCAGTACCAATAGTGACCGCCCCTGTATATAAGCCTGTGTAGTAACTTTTGCACAGTATATCCAGTTTGTCTCCTTTCAGTAAAGATCTGTTATAGCCAACTCCTGCAGTCCGTGTCTCAATTATACACGGACATAATAGTGATCACCTCGCCAACCTGGAGAAGGTGCTCACTAGATTAAAGGAATATGGGCTACGAGCTAATCGCCACAAGTGCGAGTTTTTCCAGAAGCAGATCTCGTATTGTGGCCACATTATTGATGAAGAAGGGTTACATAAGTCTCCTGCGAAGATTGAGGCAGTAGTCAAGGCTCCAGCACCGGAAAATGTGTCACAACTGAGGTCGTTCCTCGGGCTGGTAAACTACTACCATAAGTTCTTACCAAATTTGTCTACAGTACTACACCCACTGAATACCCTACTGCAAACGGGGGTACCATGGAAGTGGAATGACGAATGTAAACGAGCTTTCCAGAAGTGCAAAGAATTGATCACATCAAAAGAGGTGTTGGCCCATTTCAACCCAGCACTACCAATTCGGTTGGCATGTGATGCATCACCCTATGGTATTGGAGCGGTGCTGTCGCACAAATTCCCAGACGGGTTGGAGAGGCCAGTAGCCTTTGCGTCTCGGTCACTAACCTCAGCCGAGTGCAACTACGCCCAGATCGACAGGGAGGCCCTCAGCCTAGTATGGGGAGTAAAAAAATTCAACCACTATCTGCATGGGCAGAAGTTCACCTTGCTGACTGACCACCAACCACTTGTCTCCATCTTTAATCCAAAGAAGGGTGTTCCGGTGATGACTGCACAACGGTTACAAGTGTAATACCCACTGGAAATGTTATGTACGCTAAGTATGGTTATCAATCTTTAACTTAGACACTGTATTATCATTGTTATAAATCCCTGGCTTAAAGTTGCCCATGTGAAGGTATGGCAAGAACTTTTAAGCACACAATGTGACTAAGAGTAGACTTTCCATAATTCTGCACCAGTATCAACTGTTGCAGACAGTGAGGCTGGGCAGTCTCCAGGCAGAAACCCCAGGAGGAAGGGGTGGAGTCGGGGTTTTCGAGCGGGAAAAGGGAGCGACTGGAAGAGAAGAGGGCAGGAGCTCTGAAAAGAGGGCTCAGGAGGCAAATGGCTGCCGCATCCCGTCCCGGGCTTCCAAACTCGGCCGCCGCCCTTCGTATTAGTAGCTCTGCATCCAGAACTCAAAGTGGGATTCAGTGATCGTGAAGAGAATTCAACGAAGGGGTTCGGAGTCGTAAGTCTTGCAGACATTATACATACCATGAGCTCCAACTTAAGTGCGCCAACGAAAGAGTGCACTCGAATTTGGACACAGGGACAGATTCTCCTTTGAATCCATATAAATGGAGAATGTATATTCTGCCCTCGCAACGCAATCCTATGCAGAGCTAGACAGATAGCGAACAACTTGATATCTTCCAATAAAATCACAAGGCTTGACTTTTCTTGTAACGCTTTACTGAAAGATTCTTATTATTTTAAAACTGAAATACAACACAGAAATGGAAGCACACATTAGTATACAAGCGCATAACTGATATGTATACACAAATTTAGGTACGCCTGAGCAACACAGTACATTTAGTAAACTGGGAGGCATTCTCTTTAAATTAGCCCTGTACATAGTGTATGAAAATACAGCTACTAGTTAATCAGCTAGACAGAGAAAAGTTACAACTAAACATTTTCTACAACATACAGTGCACATTAATCATCTATAGCATTCTAAAATACTTACAGACAAACAATTTCCAAGACTCAAGCGTGGGGACAATACAACTGCCCGGAGCCTGTGCTGCTGTAGGAGCACCGTGGTGTAGGTCTGTGTCCCAGCGAGGACTCCACGAGGACTACGTAGCAGTCCTGTGGGGAGCGTGATGACCTCATCACGCTCGGTCGCGTTGTCCGCGCTTGGGGCGTCACGTGATGCGCGTGGTCGCGTTTCTGGCCGTGGAGGCCGAAGTCGGGAGCGGGAGCTGGAGGCCAGGCTGAGCCGGTGCTTGCCGCGGGAGCGGAAGATCGCGTCGCTCCCGGCGACTGGTAGATGTGGCCGAAGACGTTAGGCCGGGCTGTGCCGGCGGCCTTTCTGGAAGGCCGAGTCGGGCCGGCAGCCGCCTCACGCACGTCACGTCGTACGTGCCGTGACGTCAGCATGCTACGTCGTACGTGACGTGACGTCAGCACGCTAAGGCGCGTCTTAAAGGGGCAATGGCCCTAAAAGGTAAGTTAAAGGGGCAACGGCCCCAACAGGTAGGTTATACATATATAAGTAAGTTAAATACATACAGTGAGGTTAAGTTAGAGGGAGAGGCAGCACACTCCCCGCTTGGTACAATTCCATTGTACCACTACAGATACAAAATAAACCTAAAGAAAACGTCCTTTGGCTGCAACATACTCAGAGTCCGTTCTCTAGGTTACTTCAGAAAGGAGGACTACGATCTCTGAGACTGGCCTCAGAAACACTTTGACAGGCCCCTCCTTGACAATCTTCACCTCCACCTTGCGGACCCTCTTGTCCCTGGTCGGCAGAGTTTTGACAACCAGTCCCACTGGCCATTCATTTCTGCGTGCTTGGCTGTCTTTCAGCAAGACAACATCTCTCACTTTGACATTTGGCTTGTCTTCTGTCCATTTCCTACGGCTCTGTAGGGTGGGCAAATACTCTCTTTGCTTGGGGAATGTCTGTCCCTCTTCAAGACATTTGAATTCCTCCTTGAAGACATCATGCTGGACAGAGCGAATGATCACACCTTTGGCTTGTGAAAGCTCACGTGCTGGATACTTCTTTAGAACATTTCCATCCTTTGCGTTCTATGTTGTCCGAATTCCCCTTGAAGGATGCTGCTACATGAATGAGTCGGGCTGTGGTTCGGCAGAGTGTTCTCCAGCTTGAGAATCGCTCGAAGCGTTGTGAGCCCAACTGAGGTTCTGAGGCTTTGGTGACCAGGGTCGTAACTTCAGGCCGAATCTCAGTATCAGCTTCAGGCTCCACAAGGGTGAAGGGATTGGACTCGGGAGTCTCCTCTGTGTTGACATTAGACAGGAAAGAGGGGCCCGAGAACCAACTGCTTTGCTGTAGGTGTGCTGCTGGTATAGACCTGGTAGCACGGTCTGCAGGGTTCAGGTCTGTGGAGACATAGCACCACTGGTCAGGGTGAGTGGATCGTCTGATACGAGCCACCCGGTTGGAAACATACACACGAGACCTTCTTGTGGAGTTGTGGATGTAACCAAGTACAATCTTGCTGTCCGTGAAGAACTTGACGGTGCCCACATCGATGTCAATCTCGTCTCTGATCAACTCGTACAGTTGAACAGCCAACACAGCTGCACAAAGCTCGAGACGTGGAATGATGTCAGCTGCTCTCAAGTAGGCCACAGCTCCTATTGCTACTGTGGAAGCATCTGAGGAGATGCACAGCTCTCTTCTCTGTGTTGAAGACAGCGAGCCTGGAATGTAGCACCTCTTTATGTGCAGGTCTTCGAGAGCCTTCAAGGACTCCTTCCCTAGGTTCCATTTTGCTTCTTTTTCTGGGAGGAGTGGAGCATCCCACTCACTCTGATCCGATGAGAGTTCCCGTACTAATGCTTTTCCTTGCATTGTTATGGGAGCTACGAACCCCAAAGGGTCGTACAAACTGTTGACTGTGGACAGGACGTCTCTCCGTGTGAATGGCCTTTCTTCACGGGACACCAGGAATGTGACGCTGTCTGTTTCCAGGTTTCAGGAGAGCCCCAGGCTCCGTTGAAGGGGGGGGAGGATCCACTCCAAGGTGCAAATCCTTCAGATCCTTGGCACGGTCCTCTGCAGGGAAGGCTTCCATCACCTGTCCACTGTTCGATGCTACCTTGTGTAGTCTCAGGTTGGACTCTTTCCATGGCCAACAACTTTCAGGACGGCCATCTAACTCCAGAAGGCCCGAACTCAACAACTCTCGGCGGATAAGGCACCCAGCGAGGTCCTGTGTACCCTGTGGCTCGGGTGGGGACTGCTTGGCTGGATTGGCCGAGTGCTGTGGAGGTCTCTGTAGGTAAGTCTTGCTTGTTTCTTCTCCTTTAAGCTCAGTGTCTCCAAAAACAGGCTGTTTGCTACTGTGGTGAGTAACTGGTTCTGCGTCGAGATAGTTGGATGTTTCCTTGGAGAACAATTTGGAGTGTTGTTGGACATACTCACTTGTACGTTGCACTGGACTGAGGGGCTGTCCCAGAACATATGTTTCCTGGCTGGGCTCCCCGCCTTCGTTCTCCTCACCTTCTTCATAAGCTGCGGCTTTAGCTTTAGCGGCAGCGGCAGCTCTCTGGCTTTGGAGAATGTGGAGACTGGCAGCGAGGTCAGCTTTCTGCTTCATCACACTAGCTTCTTTTTCAGCAAGGGCCAATTGAGCCTGGGCAGCTTTTGCCTTGGCACGTGCTTTGGCAGCTGCAGAAGCTGTCGATGACGACGGTCTGCTGGACTGCCGAGATGATCTAGTGGATACTTTAGAGGACTGTGCCGTCTGCTTCATCACACTAGCGTCGAGGTCGGCTCTCTGCTTCATAAGGTCAGCTTTCTGCTTCATCATACTAGCTTCGAGGTCAGCTCTCTGCTTCATCACACTAGCGTCGAGGTCGGCTCTCTGCTTCATAAGGTCAGCTTCTTTTTCAGCGAAGGACAATTGAGCCTGGGCAGCTTTTGCCTTGGCACGTGCTTTGGCGGCTGCAGAAGCTGTCGATGACGACGGTCTGCTGGACCGCCGAGATGACCTAGAGGATACTTTAGAGGGCTGTGACTTGGCATCGTTTGCTAGGAGAGGCTCATGCTTCTCGCTTGACTGGTCGACGTCCTCTATGGTATATTGTCTTCCTGAGCGTAGACTCATGGTAGCTGAGTGGTATCTTCCTGAGCTTGAGCCCGCTGTGCTGTTGTCTTTTTACTATTCTGCCCTCGCAACGCGATCCTATGCAGAGCTAGACAGATAGCGAACAACTTGATATCTTCCAATAAAATCACAAGGCTTGACTTTTCTTGTAACGCTTTACTGAAAGATTCTTATTATTTTAAAACTGAAATACAACACAGAAATGGAAGCACACATTAGTATACAAGCGCATAACTGATATGTATACACAAATTTAGGTACGCCTGAGCAACACAGTACATTTAGTAAACTGGGAGGCATTCTCTTTAAATTAGCCCTGTACATAGTGTACGAAAATACAGCTACTAGTTAATCAGCTAGACAGAGAAAAGTTACAACTAAACATTTTCTACAACATACAGTGCACATTAATCATCTATAGCATTCTAAAATACTTACAGACAAACAATTTCCAAGACTCAAGCGTGGGGACAATACAACTGCCCGGAGCCTGTGCTGCTGTAGGAGCACCGTGGTGTAGGTCTGTGTCCCAGCGAGGACTCCACGAGGACTACGTAGCAGTCCTGTGGGGAGCGTGATGACCTCATCACGCTCGGTCGCGTTGTCCGCGCTTGGGGCGTCACGTGATGCGCGTGGGCGCGTTTCTGGCCATGGAGGCCGAAGTCGGGAGCGGGAGCTGGAGGCCAGGCTGAGCCGGTGCTTGCCGCGGGAGCGGAAGATCACGTCACTCCCGGCGACTGGTAGATGCGGCCGAAGACGCTAGGCCGGGCTGTGCCGGCGGCCTTTCTGGAAGGCCGAGTCGGGCCGGCAGCCGCCTCACGCACGTCACGTCGTACGTGCCGTGACGTCAGCACGCTACGTCGTACGTGACGTGACGTCAGCACGCTAAGGCGCGTCTTAAAGGGGCAATGGCCCTAAAAGGTAAGTTAAAGGGGCAACGGCCCCAACAGGTAGGTTATACATATATAAGTAAGTTAAATACATACAGTGAGGTTAAGTTAGAGGGAGAGGCAGCACAATGTATGTTTATTATGTCTAGATTCATTCTAATGTATGCAAATGTCTAATTTAGGTCATTGACCCGTAATCTTATACTGTCTGACGTTAAAACTATAAAGTAAGATAATTAGAATTAAGCCATTGTAGTAGTGATCTCCTTACTGAACTATAGAATACTGTCTACAACAGAGGCCACATCTCACATATATCTAGAGAACCGTGAAGGGGTTACACAAAGATGGTCCCTTTTTCTAGGGGCGAACCAATATGAAATAGAATATAAAGGCACGAAACAGCATGGAAACGCTGATGGGCTATCACGCTTGCCACTGCCTACTGTGGAGGATGCACCAGCAGTGGACCCTATCGAGATATTTTATTCGTCAATAATTGAACGATTGCCAGTAACTAACACGGATATAGAGAAGGAGACCCGCAATGATCCGACACTGTCTCGGGTATATGATTTGACGGTGAGGGGATAGCCAAAACATGGCGACTCACTGTTGCCAGCATTCTCATCCAGAAGAGAACAGCTGTCAGTATGCCAGGGGACAGTGATGTGTGGATCCCGAGTGGTAATTCCACCCAAGTTAAGGGAGAGAGTGCTCAATGAGCTTCACGAAGGTCGTCTGGGAGGGGTAAAAATGAAAAGCCTTGCTAGGGCTTATGTGTGGTGGCCGGGGATTGATCAACAAATCGAGGACCTAACCAAGAGCTGCTCAGGATGCCAGAAGGTCCAAAATGCACCACCACATGCCCCTCTACACCCATGGGAGTGGCCCTCCTCTCCATGGCAACGGGTGCATATTGATTTTGCTGGTCCATTCATGGACTCAATGTTCTTAATAGCAGTGGATGCGCACTCGAAATGGCCTGAGGTGATAAAAATGTCCTCAACCACTACAGAGAAAACGATTGCAGTCCTACGGACCATATTTGCCAGGAACGGCTTGCCAGAGCAGATTTGCTCTGATAATGGACCACAGTTTGTGTCTGAAGAGTTTCGGAAATTTATGAGAAGGAATGGGGTAAGGCATTACACATCCGCCCCGTATCATCCAGCCACAAATGGATTGGCTGAGAGGTTCATACAAACCTTTAAAAAGGCGATAAAGGCCATGTGCGATGATGAAATTCCACTACAGCATAAGGTGGACAATTTCCTGTTAGCCTACAGAAATGCGACACATGCAGTTACCAACCAGACCCTGGCCATGATGTTCTTTAACCGAAGGTTGAGATCTCGTCTGGATTTGCTCAGACCAAATGTGCGAAGAAATGTTGAGGATAAACAATTCCAGCACATCAATGAGAAGCCGACAAGGAGCTTCAATGTAGGACAACCAGTCTTGGCCAGTGACTACCGAACAGAGAAATGGCAACCCGGAACGATATGCACACGGCAGGGGCCATTAATGTACACAGTGGATGTCGGGGAGAACATTGTGAGACGTCACATCGACCAGATCTTAGCGTCACAGGAACGAGTCAACCCCATGTCTCGCGTACCTGGGGATGAACCCGACATACCGGTAGCATCTACCTCAGAAACAGTAGCAGTGGAAACTGATGAACTAACCGACGAAAGGGGGCCAGAATCGCCTCCGCACCAAGAACAAGAACCTCAGGGAAGGTGCTATCCAGAAAGGATCAGGAAGCTGCCCCAAAGACTGAATTTATAAATGGACTATTTTCAGTTAATGTTGCATGTTAAAAATGTTAATTGTTAAATGAATGTTATGGTACTGTTAATCTAAAAGGGGAGGAATTGTTGTGTATGTATCTTTAAGAGAGAACTGTTTTACAGCTCCTGTATACTGTAGTACCGGCAGTGACCACACCTGTATATAAAGCCGGAGCAGGCTTCTGTACTTCAGTCGTGAGACTACTCTACTCTAGTAAACACCTGTTGATTGTTAAGTTACAGCCTCCGTGTAGTTCTTGGGGAAACATCCTATTTAAAGAATCACGGATCTAGCAGTATAGCTATAGGATGGGCTGACTTGTTCTGTCAACATTCTAGAGAGTGTTCTGTGAAAAGTGAAGATCTGAGATAAGGGTACTTTGTTATGCATAGGGAAAAAGTCAGAAGGATCAACAAGGTCATAAAATGGCTAACGAGGGAAGCAACACTTTTTAACCAGGCGTCAGGGGGGTAATTACTGCCACGTAGACAAAACGAGAGGTAAAAGGGTATAAAGATACTGGTTTTGAACATCGAAAGTGCGCACCGTGTAACCAGAGATTGATAGGAGCTTCGGCCAAGGAAGCGAGCATTGGTCAACGGAACACAGCAACATACATCAGGAGACTTGCGCCGCGGTCACTCGGAAGGAACGCCGGGGTTCGAGCGAACAGACTGTGACTATCTTCTTTGTTAAGTATTACTTCTTTGGAGTGGATGTTAATGCTTAATAAACCTGTTTTACTCATACACAATATACCTGTACCCAGAGTGGTTTGTGTAGTCACGGACAAATTACTATAAGAGCTTAATAAAGCTACACCATTCTTCAGTCCGCCAGACCAACTTTGCGGATGGCTACTTGGAGACAAGAGCTATCCCCTGAAGATGTGGCAATGACACCATTCAGGAGGTCATCCAACGAATCTGAGGAGCGCTACAACTCCAGCCACATTTCGACCAGATCCATCATCGAGCAAACCATCGGCTTGCTGAAGATACGATTCAGATGCCTTGACAGATCAGGTGGAGCCCTGCAGTACTCCGCAGCCAGGGTCTCCAGAATCGTCGTGGTCTGCTGTGCACTGCACAACATCGCACAGCATCGTGGCTTGCAGCTGCCTGAGGAACAAATGGCTCAGCGCATAGTCTCCTCAGATGAGGAGGAGAACGAGAATGAAGACCTTGCGGATGTGCATCAACCAGCTGCAGCAGCACGCAAGCACATTGCTGCCCAGGATGCAAGGGATGCACTCATCTTAGCCAGATTTGCTTCAGTTGCCCATTCAAACACATGTGCCTGGCACCTTCTTACCACACCATAGACAATGGTGAAGAACCTGTGGCTTCCTATCACTCTGACCACCATCATGACAAATACAATTCGCCCTGAGCCCTCAATGTGGAACTTTCATTTCCCAAATGACAGAGTCCAGAACTTCAAAAGTTTGCCATCACTTAATTTTAATACATTGACAAAAGGATGTCATTTAACAACTAAACACAACAGAACACCCAACTGACTACCCTTGTGACTACTAGTGCTTTATCTTCCTCTTGCGCATGCTCCTACATGCTGCTTCCCCATGTGGCTTCAGCAGGTGTGGAGGCCCCTTGCTCACTCTCATGCTGCTCCTGCTTCGATACCTTTAGCAGGCATCCTCTGGGGTTGTGAGCCTGTGAGGGGTCGGCAACAGTCTGCTCCTCCTGTGGCTGTGCAGGGGCTGAGTTGCCCATCTCAGTTGGGTGCGGACTCTGGTGGGGCTCTGACCGACTGCTCCACAGTGGCATGGGAGTGTGAGCGCTTGGAGAGGACCTCCCACTTCCTTGTTCTCTGCTACCAACATCCCTCTCATGGGTCAGCCCCACTTCAGAGCTAGCAAGTGGCTTGACAGCACCTTGCTGCACATCAGGGGGGCCATGAGGACCTGTTTCTGCACTGGCAGTCCGACTCCAGAGGACTTCCATGAAGGTCTGGTTTCTCTGATCAATAGCTGTCCATCGCTCCTCCAGAGATGTCAGTCTATTCTGAACACTCACCATGTTTTCCACATTCTGGCGACTTAGCTCCTCCATGGCAATAGCCATCCTCTCCTCTACCATAGCCATTCTTTCCAGAGAGGTAGCCATCCTTACCACAGAGGTAGCCATCCTTTCCACGGAGGTTGCCACCCTTTCCATGGTGATGTGTTCATTCGCCAATGCCTCCACAAAGGCTCTGCTCATGTTAGCGATGGACTCCTCCATCTGCTCCACACTCGCAGTGACCCAGGAGACAAAACCTGCCAGATGGTGGGGTCCTCCTGAGGTCCCCACCATCACAGAAGCCAGTCTTCAGCCAATTCGATTCACTCCACGTGATATCAAGAAATGGCTGAGTGCACTGGAAACTGCAAAGGCTATGGGCCCCGACAACATCCCGGCTGTCGTGCTGAAGACTTGTGCTCCAGAACTAGCTGCGCCTCTAGCCAAGTTGTTCCAGTACAGCTGCAACACTGGCATCTATCCGACAATGTGGAAAACTGCCCAGGTATTTCCTGTCCACAAAAAGCAGGACAAATCCAATCCGGCCAATTACCGCCCCATCAGTCTACTCTCAATCATCAGCAAAGTGATGGAAGGTGTCATCGACAGTGCTATCAAGCGGCACTTACTCACCAATAACCGGCTCACTGATGCCCAGTTTGGGTTCCGTCAAGACCACTCTGCTCCCAACCTCATTACAGCCTTGGTCCAAACATGGACAAAGGAGCTGAATTCCAGAGGTGAGGTGAGAGTGACAGCCCTTGACATCAAGGCAGCATTTGACCGAGTGTGGCATGAAGGAGCCCTAGTAAAATTGAAGTCATTGGGAATCGGGGGAAAAACTCTCCACTGGCTGGAGTCACACCTAGCACAAAGGAAGATGGTTGTGGTGGTTGGAGGTCAATCATCACAGCCCCAGGACATCGCTGCAGGAGTTCCTCAGGGCAGTGTCCTAGGCCCAACCATCTTCAGCTGTTTCACCAATGACCTTCCCTCCATCATAAGGTCAGAAATGGGGATGTTCGCTGATGACTGCACAGTGTTCAGCGCTATTCACAGCTCCTCAGATAATGAAGCAGTCCATGCCCGCATGCAACAAGACCTGGACGATGTTCAGGCTTGGGCTGATAAGTGGCAGGTAGCATTCACGCCACAGAAGTGCCAGGCAATGACTATATCCAACAAACGAGAGTCTAACCACCACCCCTTGACATTCAATGGCATTACCATTGCCGAATCCCCCACCATCAACATCCTGGGGGGTCACCATTGACCAGAAACTTAACTGGGCCAGCCACATAAATACAATGGCAACAAGAGCAAGTCAGAGGCTAGGTATTCTGCAGCGAGTGTCTCACATCCTGACTCCCCAAAGCCTTTCTACCATCTACAAGGCACAAGTAAGGAGTGTGATGGAATACTCTCCACTTGCCTGGATGAGTGCAGCTCCAACAACACTCAAGAAGCTCGACACCATACAGGACAAAGCAGCCCGCTTGACTGGCACCCCATCTACCACCTTAAACATTCACTCCCTCCACCACCGGCGTACTGTGGCTGCAGTGTGTACCAGCTACAAAATGCAGTGCAGCAACTTGCCAACGTTTCTTTGGCAGCACCTCCCAAACCCACCACCTCTTCCACCTAGAAGGGCAAGGGCAGCAGGCGCATGGGAACACCACCACCTCCAAGTTGCCCTCCAAGTCACACACCATGCTGACTTAGAAGTATATCGCCGATCCTTCATCATTGCTGGGTCAAAATCCTGGAACTCCCTACCTAACAGCACTGTGGGAGTACCTTCACCACACGGACTGCAGCAGTTCAACAAGGCAGCTCACCACCACCTTCTCAAGGACAATTAGGGATGGGCAATAAATGCTGGCCTTGCCAGCGATGCCCACATCCCATAAACGAATAAAAAAAAAGACTCCTGCACCTGTTCCTGGAGTTCCAGCACTGCTCACTTTCTGGATGGACCCGAAGGCACAGGGTCCACATGCAGCTGAGCAGAGCTGAGAGCACCCTGCGGCCTCCAACGAGGACTCTCCACTGCTGTCCCTGTCTCCACCATTTGCCGATGCTCACTTGTGAGCTGTGATCACACTGCACTATCTCCCGAAGGTCCCACCGAGGTGTGCATATCTGCGCTGGTACTGGGTGCGCTTAATTCTGCTGACATTGCACCCTCAGAGGTTGCAGGTTCCTCTGAGGAGTCTTCCGGCTCAGCCTCTTCCTCCTGGACAGTGGGGAGGGGGGCTGTCGATGGTCCTGTGGGGGAGTAAAGGCATGAGTTAGACATGTGATATAAATGTAAGATGCACATGGAATAGTGCAGATGATCATAAGTCAATCTGTTTGAGCATCAGAAGCTGTATCAGTCACTCATGCAATGTCAATGAGAGAGATGCAAAACTATTCTGTCACCAGCTTGCTCTGATGTGCCCGTCTGTCCGTCCCCCCACTTCCACATCCTCCTCAGCGCCAGCGATCTCTAGGGCCATCTCCTCTGCGCTGGTAAGATGGGCTATTGAGGCTGGCCCTCCTCCGGTCTTCGCCCTCTCCCTCTTATTGTGGACTCTCTTTTCCTGCAATGAGGGACACAAGTGGAGTTTGAGTGAGAATGATGGAGTGAGTGTAGATAATCCACAGCGTAGATGCTTAGAAGGACACAAAGATGGAGTGAGGTCCCAAGACCAAGGGCCCTCCCTATGTGTTGTTAGTTGTTGTCATAGCATAACAGTGATAGGGAGTGTGAGGACAGCATAGTCGAATAGTTAAGTCATTGTGCACATAGAGAGAGAGGGAATGGTTAAGGGTGCAAGAGATGTAGGGGTAAAGTGGGATGTGTAGCAGTAGGTTGACAATGCAGAGTGATGGAGCTGAGAGGAGATGGGGAGCAGAATGAGGGTAAAGGTGATGGTATACTCACTTTGCCTGTTCGGACAAGGTCACTGAGCCTCTTTCAGCACTGCAGCACGTGGATCTGGCACTCACCTCCTGGGCAACTTGCAGCCACACAGCTTTGGTCTGCTGAGGAGGTTTTTTCCTCCCAGAGGGTGGAAACACCACCTCCTTTTGAGCTCTGGCTCCCTCCACCAGAGCATGGAGTGAGCCATCATTAAACCGAGGTGAGGCCTTGGGCCTTGAAGTCAACATTGCAATAGCTCCAAAAACTCTTTTCAACAGAAGCAAACTCAAGCGTTTAGGCACAAAATGAACCAAGGCTGCTTGGAACCCTTAAATGCAGCTGGAGAAATGACGTCATCAGAGGCGAGTTTCAGGCCCAAAAAACTAATTGGGCCAGGGGTTCGCACACGCTGGGAATCAATTGCCCAATTAGGGCAAAATCGCAGTTTTTTCCCGCCCGACAGCGGAGGCGGGATCGGGACCCGCTGACCACCTGACCCGCACCCAACCCGCCACCAATGGCAAAATCCAGCCCATGGAGTTCAGGGTAAACATGTTTCCACAAAGGAAAAGGGTAGAACTGCCAAATTTAGAGCTCCCTGGATGACAAAGTGCATACAGGGTAAGATAAGCAAAAAAGGGAAGCCTATATCAGATATCGTGAGCTCAATACTGCAGAAAGACTAGAAGAGTATAGAAACTGTAGGGGTGAAATTAAGAAGGAAATTAGGAAAGCAAAAAGAGGGCATGAAAAAGTACTGGCAAGTAGAATCAATGAAAACCCAAAGATCTTTTATAATTACATAAAGAGCAAGAGGATAACTAAGGAAAGAGTCGGGCCTATCAGGGACCAAAATGGTGATCTATGTGTGGAGGCAGAGGATGTGGGTAAAGTACTTAATGAATACTTTGCAGCTGTCTTCACAAAAGAGGGGACGAGCCGACGTTGACGAGGAAGATAGTGAAATATTGGATGGGATAAACATAGTAAGAGATAAGTATTAAGGGGTTTAGCATCCTTGAAATTAGATAAATCGCCAGGGCCAGATAAAATATATCCGAGGCTATTAAAAGAAGCAAGGGAGGAAATTGCGGAGGATCTGACTATCATTTTCCAATCCTCCCTGGCTACAGGAGTGGTGCCAGAGGATTGGAGAACTACTAACGTTGTACCATTGTTTAAAAAAGGAGGAAGGGATAAACCGAGTAATTCCAGGCCAGTTAGTTTAACCTCGGTGGTGGGCAAATTACTGGAATCAATTCTGAGGAACAGTATAAACAATTCATTTAGAAAGATGCAGATTAATCAAGGACAATCAGCATGGTTTTGTTAAGGGAAGGTCATGTCTGACTAACTTGATTGAATTCTTTGAGGAGGTAACAAGGAGGGTCGATGAGGGCAGTGCATTTGATGCAGTCTACATGGATTTTAGCAAGGCTTTTGACAAGGTCCCACATGGCAGGCTGATCAAAAAAGTAAAAGCCCATGTGATCCAAGGGAGAGTGGCAAATTGGATCCAAAATTGGCTCAGTGGCAGGAAGCAAAGGGTAATGGTTGAGGGGAGTTTTTGCGACTGGAAGGCTGTTTCCAGTGGGGTTCTACAGGGTCCGGTACTCGGTCCCTTACTTTTTGTAGTATATATTAATGATTTAGACTTAAATATAGGGGGCATGATAAAGAAATTTGCAGATAATACAAAAATTGGCCATGTGGTTGACAGTGAGGAGGATAGCTTTAGATTGCAGGAAGATATCGATGAACTGGTCAGTTGGGCAGAAAAGTGGCAAATAGAATTCAACCTGGAAAAGTGTGAGGTAATGCATTTGGGGAGGGGCAACAAGGCAAGGGAATACACAATTAATGGGAGGATACTGAGAGATGTGGAGGAACAGAGGGACCTTGGAGTGTGTGTCCACAGATCCTTAAAGGTAGCAGGATGGGTTGATAAAGTAGTTAAAAAAGCATACGGAATGCTTTCCTTTATTAGCCGAGGCATAGAATATAAGAGCAGGGAGGTTATGCTAGAATTGTATACAACACTGGTTAGGCCTCAGCTTGAGTACTGCGTGCTGTTCTGGTCACATTACAGGAAGGATGTGATTGCACTGGAGAGGGTGCAGAGGAGATTTACGAGGATGTTGTCAGGACTGGAAAACTTTAGCTATGAGGAAAGATTGGATAGGCTGGGATTGTTTTCCTTGGGACTGAGGAGGCTGAGGGGAGAGTTAATTGAGATGTATAAAATTATGAGGGGCCTAGATAGACTGGATAGGAAGGACCTATTTCCCTTAGCAGTGGGGTCAAGAATCAGGGGGCATAGTTTTAAAGCAGTTGGTAGCAGGATTAGAGGGGAGATGAGGAAAAAAATTTCACCCAGTGGGTGGTGGAGGTCTGGAACTCATGCCCGAAAGGGTGGTAGAGGCAGAAACCCTCATCACATTTAAAAAGTACTTGATGTGCACTTGAAGAGCCGTAACCCACAGGGCTACGGACCTAGTGCTGGAAGGTGGGATTAGGCTGGGTAGCTCTTTTCCGACCAGCACGGACACGATGGGCCAAATGGCCTCCTTCTGTGTCGTAATTTTTCTATGCTTCTATGATACCAGAACTCTGAGGGTACAACTGTTAGGAAAGACTGAACAGGCTGGGGCTATTTTCTGAGAGGTGACCTGATAGAGGTTTTTTTAAATTATGAAGGGGTTCGATAGGGTAGAAGTAGAGAAGATGTTTCCACTTGTGGGGTAGTCCAAAACCATAAATATAAGGTAGTCACTAATAAATCCAATAAGGAACTTAGGAGAAACTTCTTTAACTCAGAGAGTGGTGAGAATGTGGAACTCGCTACCACAGGGAGTGGTTGAGGTGAGTAGCATAGATGTATCTCAGGGGGAAGCTAGATAAGTACATGAGGGAGAAAGGAATAGAAGGATATGTTAATATGGTGAAATGAAGCAAGGTGGGAGGAGGCTCGTGTGGAGGATAAACACCAGCATAGACCTGTTGGGCTGAATGGCCTGTTACTGTGCTGTAACATTCTATGTCATGCTCTTTGACCTACTGCATGATGACCTGCGGCTATGCTCATCTGAACGCAGTGCTCTCTCTGTGGCTATGAAGATGCCTACAGCACTCTACTTTTATGGCACTGGCTTATTTAAGGCAGCCACGGACGATCTCTGTAATATAAACTACACTGCAGAATGGGCATGCATTTGTCACTGATGCCCTTTACAGCAGACCTGGTGAATTCATCAACTTTGGCAGCCTAGCAAGTTAGCAGCAAGTTCGAGCCATGTAGTTTTATGGGGTTGCTGGCTTCCCCAAGGTCCAAGGTGCACCCACGTTGCTTTGCATGCTCCCACAGAACAACCCCCCTCAGCCATGTCAACAGCAATGGCTTCCACTCCCTCAACGTACAGATGGCTGGTCTAATGGCAGATTTAGAAAGCGCTGAGTTTTAGCAGCATGCATTACAGTTGTCATGGTCTGGAAGCCGCTGTGCAGGCTGATCTTTATTCCCTGTCACACTGCCACCACAGTTGCAGTATGTGCTTCCATCGAGGTGGAGCTAACGACTGATATCTGGCCGGTTCTTAGCCGTGGGTCTGCTGCAGATTCATGTGAAGCTGCCACAGGTTCCATTGGTGCCTGCAATGAAGAAAATGGTTCCCTGATGTTGCCACAAATGAGAGCTGTAGGTTCCAGAGTCACACCTGTCAATTGCCACACATCCTCAGCCGCATTGCCAGCCACTAAGTTAGAGGTGCAGCTTCAGGGACAATTAGGAGGGGCCAAGAAACGAGAAGTGGGGCCAATGCTTTGCAGGCAGCATTAAAGATGTGGGAGCATACTGTTGCTGCAAGTGTAGTACAACTATCTCCTTTGCTTTGAATGGGCCCACATTGGCCACTTGACACTCTTCCTCAGTCTAGAGAACTTTTATTTTCATTTGTTCCTCTGAGTGATACATAGAGGAGACAGCACTCATCTGATTGGACATCTCCTACCTTTCCTTCTGTACACTAGCTATATTTGGTGGATTTCCCTTAGCCCCCAAAATAGACACTTTCCTTAAGGCCACCTTTGCCAGTAAAACCCTCCAGCTCTCCTCTGTGAAGGAGATAGTTTTGGGAGCTCCTCCTGCCATCTTTAATCAGTTTTCAAACCTAAACCAGCTGCCTCCCTTTAAGAAGTTCAGCAGGCCTTTAGGAGGTGCTGCACTCCAAGTAACCCAACTTCCACCCCCACCACCTCAACTAGAGCAATGCTTTCTGCGCACGGGGAAAGTGTGCAGGGTACATCTTTAAATTATTTAAATGAACCAACCTGGTGGAATCTAGTTGGGTCGGGCTGACACTCTACCACCACAGGTCCACTCAGGAGCGCAGGCCATTTTGACCCTTACTGGGGAATTGTTTCTGCAATAACCACCGTTATGTTCATAAGAAGAAATGTAAAATAAAATCAGAAAATGCTGGAAACAGTTAGCAGGTCAGTCAGCATCTGTGCAAAGAGCTAACAAGTTAAGATTTTAGGTGTAATCCTGTGTCTATTTTTGGATTAGGGGAATCCTTCACATACGGGTGGTTTCCAATCATGTGAGTGCTGTGTACTAGATCCACACCATGCCCCTGGTCTCCTGCAGAAAGCCTTCTTGAAAGGTCAACTCTCTGCCTTGTCTTCTCCTCCTCCCCTTAAAGCAGGGATGTCCAAACATTTTAGTTTTGTGGGTCGCTCAGTTGCTTTTCATGAAATCTGCAGGCCACGTATTAAATCTGGCATATTGCTACTATTAGCATCGTGTACCTGCTCAGCACGGCCCAGGTTTTCTTAACTTTTTCAAATCTCTACAGTGCTTTACATATTTACCCCCTTAGTCAAAAGCCCCATATTTGCCACCTTAAAGGTTGACAAGCCCCATGAGTTCATATCCTGTTGCCTCAGGACATTGTGGTGGGTAAGAATTCCTTATGTTTCAAAGTTTTGGATTTTGAGGTAGAAGACTGGCAGATTGAAAAATATTACTTTCTGATTGGTGGAAAGGGACATTGAAAAAACCATCCTCTCAAAGACATTATGGCCAAAATAGTGAAACAGAGGAACTAGGGGGGAAAAATTGGGTTGATTAGCGCTCCCGGGAGGCGTTAACGGGGCACACATCCCCAAGCGCCCGGGCATGGTGCTGCTAACGCCTCCTGCAAAATTCAGCGGGAGGTTAGTGGTAGCAGTAGCCGGTAGTGCCCCGTGCCGTCAGCAATGAAGTCATCACCGTGCGCAGCGCCCCACCCGCAAACTTCCCTTGCGCCCCCTGACCTATTGCCGGATGATATGTGGGACAGGATCGGGGGCGTTTTTGCAGCAGCGGTGGCGCAAGTTAAAGGGGCAGGTGTCGGGCGGTCATTTTAATTTTGGCCGACTGCCAGCTGTTTTCACGGCACCCGCTCCCCAGTGGTCCAGCAGGGCCCCGGTGCGCACAGCGCTAGGCCCCTCCCCTTTAATCAGGGGAGGAGGCTTACAATGACACGGCATTGCTGCACGTAGCGCCGTCAAATTCACTAGTAGCACCCTAAGCAGGAGGTGGCGCACTCTCCAGTAGCATTCCACCTCCTGCTTGGGGCGCTACTACTGAATTTAGGGTGGAGGGGCGCCAACTTTTTCGGGGTGCTAAAATTAGGGCCCCAGCGACATTAGCACCACCCAATTTTTCCCCCATGGTCTTGGCAAACCAGATGACTCATAGGCCAGGTTCAGATCATGTTTTGGACAGCCCTAATCTAGAGTATGATCGGACCAGAATACTGCAGTTTAAGCAGAATTCCCCCCAAATTATATTGTTTGGCTATATAGTTCAGCATTCTATTTGCATCATTGATTGTTGCTCTGCAGTGATTTGATATGTTGAGCACTGAATTTACTAATACCCCTAGATCTCTGAAGTTTAATCATAACTATTCCAACATCATTCATAGTAGTTGTGCTAGCCTTCTATTTCACACCTGTCCATACTAACTTTTACCTGATTGTTCAGGTGGGCATAAAAGATCCCATGACCCTATTGGAAGAGCAGGGAGTTCACTAATATTCATCCTTCAATTGACACTGCCAAAAACAGATTAACCGGCTGTTGCAGTTTATGGAACCTTGTGTGCAAATTGACTGCTGTGTTTATCTACAAGACAGTGACACTTCAAAAACAATTAATTGGCTGTGGAGTGCTCAGAGATATCCTGAGGATGTGAAAAGGTGCTGCATCAATTTAAGTTTGTTCTTTGAAACCTAAGATGTTTGTACAAGGAATGCAACTGAAATGGGTTTAAATCAATTTTTTTTAAAATAGCATTGCAATAATTAGGTTGTGGGTGTATAAGATGCATGGACATTAACGTGAAATACACAGGCAGGATTTTTTAAAACCTTTATTTGTAACAAAGTAGATTCGTGAAACACAACTTTTTCTGAGCTTGTACTTCAGCTATCATACCAACATTAGGATCGTCATATTTTTGCCACAGTGAATTTTTTTAAATTTTGTGTCATCCCTACTTGTAACATGCGCACATTGACATCACTTGAGGATTTGAAGCAGTTTTGAATTCAGGAATGCATACAAATCCATGAATAAGATTCAAACTGTATTATATTATAAAAATAATAGGTAGGAGTGGAGTAAAAGCATCAACAGGCTCTGGGGCTGATAGTATGTATGCATCGTTCAAGCTTCAATCAGAACCCCGCGATGGTATAACTGCCTGGTTAACTCCCTCCTACCAATTCATTATTCTATATATTACCTCAGACCAGCCATAATCAATAGTATCATACATGGCCTAAAACAGAAGCCACTTTTACACACTTAATGCCATTAATGCAACCCATGTGCAATTATTCAAATGACTTTTTGCTCAGTTACACTCAGGGTTGAATTTCCAGTGCCAAGTGAGGAGATCCCATAACTAACTTTTCAATTTCTTACCCAAAACATCCCAACATACACTGACCCTGGTTTGCTTCCCTAACTGCCTCCTGCAAGAGGCTTTCTATTAGAGTACTATACATCCCATGAACTTTGTGCACCTGTATTCCAAAATGAAGAAAGTTATAGACACGCAAAATAAATGAAATTTAAAAAAAGTACACTGTGGTTCTAAGTTGCTACGCTGTATACCAGGACTGCACTGTAGTACCACTTATGGCCAACTAATGGTGCTGCTGGAAACAGTGATCTATATAAGCTCATGGTTCTGCAAGGGTTTGTAAAGTGCATATTAATACGTAGTAACTAAATTTTATGATCATGAAATTTCAGTTTTAAAAATGCTAAATGGTCATAAAAAAACTAATGGAGTTGCTACATTTACTGACTTGGTAAATTTCTCCTTTCAATCTCAAAATACTCCACTGAAAACAGAACCTACAGAAAATCTCTGGACTTAATTGAAATTGTGGTATCACTGAGACAGATGTTTCTTAGAACGCTGTAAAGCACCAAGTCAAGCAAAATACAGATCCCCACAGCAGGTCTGTGTCATATTACTGTAGTGTCATTCCTAGATTGGGATGGGGAGAGGGGGCAAGAAGGTTGTCACAACCATGTCCAGTAGACTTGACCACAATTACACTGGGGATTTTACTTCAACATTAATTTGGAGAAACTATTTTTGGGGATCAATACTATAGGGCTTCACATTCAGGATACAGCCTGAATTATTGTCACTTTATCCCCTTCTGGGAATGTTTGGATACTTGTGTTTCAGTTTGCAACAAAAGCTTTGATTTTTAATTTCCTTCTTAAAGCTTTCAAATACAAAGCATTTCTGATGTTTGTATACTGCTTTTGGGAACCTCTACACTAATGCAATCATACGCAATACCACTCCACACACTTCCACTGCACTCTTGCTGAATTGTAGACATCTTGACAAAATGGGCTCTCAAAGCTTATGAAGTGAGAATACATTTAGAATAAGTTTACTGATCATTTTATACATTCATCATACAGTATCTAAGATTCTAAGTACTCCTTTTGAATTTACATGATATATTCGCTTGTGAATGCTAACAGGCAGTTTCTAAAATAAAATTACCGATACATTCATACAGTCTAAATAAGCAAAAATTCTCTCATTAAGTAATGTCATGGCTTGTGTACTGGTTGATGAAAGGGCCATAACAATGTTGCTGTTCAGCAAGCCTTCAAGTTTCAGTGCATCACCATGGTGGCAAACTGCAGGCGTGATGCTCTTATTCCAGTTTTCCAATAATACAAAGCTCAACTGTGTACTTGGTAGCTGATTCCAGTAGGTTAAAGCGCGTGTAGATTTTTTTTAAAAATCATACAGAAATTACACTTTAGGTAACAGCATCAACTAAGAGGTGCCTCCTAGCTTTGAATCAGGCAGAAATTTGTAATTTTCACTAGCAGCCTGTCGACCTAGCTACTGTTTGTTTGGGTAGCATTGCACAATTGTAAAGTAGCCTTCTTCAGTTCTCCCTCGTTATAGTCTTGCAACAACTAACCATTTTAGATGAGCATTTCCTTTCCTAGCGACATGTGAAACTCCATATGGCTGAAAATTTAGTTCAATAGATCAATAACTATGAGCCACTAAATGTTGATATGCCTGAAATTCTAAAAAAGTACCATAAAAACTCAATAGAAGCTATCCTCATGTCATTTGGGACTGCAATTTGATTGTTATTTTGAATTTAGCTGATTTTTCTGTCAAGTTAATCTTAGGTAGGTTCCCCATCTTTAAAGGTTGGCTCAGATAATTAAAAGATTAGAAAACTGCTTAACAATTGGGGGGGGGGGGGGGAAATAAAACGCTTTATCCACATTTTTAGCATCACTTCTTTCTTTATCTAACCCAGGTATTTAATCAATTTTTCATTTTTATTTTTCGCATAGTAAAGATATTACTTCAGCTAATTTATGACAATTTATTGCTGCAATTTAAATTGCTTCAAAGACATCAAAAAAGTATTTTTAACATTTTCTTAGGTTCAAACAATGTTAAAATGAAACCTAAAAAGAACTGCAGCCACAGCATTATTTAAAATAGCACTCGTGTATTCTGTATGGTCGATCACAGTATGTACCACAGCATACTGCAGTTCAATAGCAACCAATCAGAAGCTTAACCTTTAACCTTAATTTAAAGGCAATCATATCCAAGAAAAAAAAACAATCCTACTGATTGTTTAAACACAAAGACTGCAGTTGCAATTCTGGTTTGTTAGCCATTTCACAGTACTGACAATTAATTAGCATCTTGACAAGTCCCTGAATTCTACTTCCCAAGGTACTTCTGCAGTTGTAAGGAGAAAGTGGTTGAGAGAATTACAAATCATGTTGTACTTGAAGATTATTAGGGATCAAGTAGTGGGGGAAAAAGTATCTTTGTACAATGGAGGCAATTCCTCATCTTCTCAATAGGACTAAATCTGGTAATTTTGTAACAGTGGGAAAACCAAAATTTATACACAAGGCTTAGGCACCAAACTGGCTTTCCTGATGTATGCAAGATAAAAGAAAATACTGCTAAATCTTATTTACAAG